>NC_048269.2:28895004-29553504 GCF_005286985.2 Setaria viridis | reverse complement strand
AGGAGGTGCTCGCGGGTTGAGCCGCATAAATTTGTGCGCAAGGTGTAGCATTTCGAGGAGAAAGGGTCAGGACAGGGGATTATGGGTCTGAAGGGTAGCTGAAAGAAGATGGTGGGTGTTATTGAGCTATGCATCCAGAGTCGTTCCTGGAGCGACGCATGCTGCACAAAACAGAAAAATTTAGGCAATTCGCCACACCACCTTTTTAAGATGCAAATGCTCAAAGTAGAGGATGCTGGGTTGGATGTGTGAGTGATGTTTGCTGTGTAATTTTGTAATGCTACAGAGGTCTCTAGGTCCAATGTGCTGAGTGTTACTTTACAATCTCTTATAATCTGGCTTGTAATGAGTTAAGGCAATTCTGCATTCCATTATATGTTTAGCAATATTTGGAATACTTTTTCATTTGATCACTAGAATTGAGTTTTTGGATTATGTTATGAATACCTTGACGTGGATCAATTGATTCACTCTAAACCTATAACTTCAGATCATCAGAGACTCAGACTTTAAATGTTACTTCTGATCACTGCAAAAATTATTTGGTTGAATAATCCAAGTCTGTTACCATTTTCCGTACTCTAATATCTATGATCATTTCGCTAGGAACTATGAATTGATATCCTTGCATATACAGTTACAGGTACAGGTGTGTGATGGGGTTCACCTAAGCCAAAGGATAACCATTTTGTGTGTTAATTCAAAGTACACATCTAGAACAAAATGCCACTGGTTCTTCGCTTCAATCTGCTGAGGAACAACATATGGGGCAGCCGTTCAGTGAGGTTTCTTAAGCAACTTGCTGGGTTTTCATCTGGGAAATTGCTTCAACCTGGAACCTATGAGAAGCGTCATTTCACAACGAAACTTACAGACACAGCTAGTTGGCACAAAACTGACTCAGGTTCATGTAGTCCTTCAATTCCGCCACTGTGGCTTCAACAAACTTCTGAACATGACAATCCTGGAACTGTTCTCGTCTTCGATATTGAGACTACTGGTTTTCTCCATGCGGATCATAGAATCATTGAGTTTGCACTCCGCGACCTTTCCGGAGGAAAGAATTGCACATTTGAGACTCTCATTAATCCTGAACGGAATGTTCCCATATATGCCGCAAAAGCCAATAAGATTACCACTGAATTGGTCTGCAGGCCTGATGTCCCAAGGTGTGTTGCTCTTCCCTACATCTATGCTATTCTTGATTACCCCTGCACCCCTTGGGGCCACATGAATTCACATTAGTGTCTAAACAATGTGATGTTGAGATAAATGTAAGATGACTAGTGAACATTAATTCCGGTGTTATTCTCTGAACTTCACAGCTTGTTCAGGTCATTGTGAAATAACAAAAGGCTGTTGCCATAGCAGTTCTTTTCAGAATCTAATTAACTACGGAAAAAGTCCGTGAGGTTATGTAGACTTTTTCCGTGAGGTTGGGGGTTGAAGTGAACCACCAAGAAAGTTATCAACTACTCCCTCCTTCCCAAATTATAGATCGTTTTAGCCTTTTTAGATTCATAGATTTTACTATGCACTTAGATATACCCTATGTCTAGATGCATAATAATATCTATGAACCTAGAAAAGTCAAAACGACTTATAATTTGGAACGGAGGGAGTATTCACTTTCTTTCAGTGAGGTGTCATATGTAGTTTTGGTGTGCTTGATTTATAGGATGTACTATTCTTTCAGCATCATTATTTATTAGGTAAAGTTGTCATCCTCTACCGGATAGCATAACTGCCCAGTATCTTGAATGTATTAAAGAGAATGTATCCTGTTATTTATAACTAATGCAAATTGTTGTAACCACTTAGAGGCAAGTCTAATTATTACTATTATGTGGCTGGTGTTCTTGGTAGCTCTCTTGTGTTCATGATGGTGTCATGATCTCGATTTGGTAGGTTTTTTGTAAACATCATCTACTGACACTTTCCTTGAGATATTCTTGTTAGAGCATTTTGACACTCAAATCTAAGTTAAGTGTAATTAGCTCATCACAAACATGTCTTGTGCACTGAAATCCAACCGGTAAGATATAACCTCGCACTAGCCTTAGGAGATATACCCCCAAGTCCAATTTCTTCATTCCTAGACATGACTGTAACTAGTTCTGTGAGAAAGTAAGTTTGATCATTCCATATTTTTTCCTTTTGGCAAAGATCCATGCTAGTAAAGGTTTTAATTATAAGGGTTATTTGCTGACTCTCTGTGCTAAAGAAGGTTTAAAGCCTTTGTAATGAAAATTTTATTAATTGTGTTTTCTGTTTGTTAACAGTTAGCTCAATATTTTGCTTAACCATATATGTTACTTAATTTGATTATCGTAGGTTCAGTGATGTACTTCCACTACTACTAGCATATATTCAAAGACGCCAAGCTCCTGGCAAGCCAGTTCTTTGGGTTGCCCATAACGCAAAACAGTTTGATATCCCTTTCCTTATGCAAGAGTTCGAACGATGTTCAGCCCAGGTTCCTGCAGATTGGCTGTTTGTTGACAGTCTTTGTTTAGCAAGGAAATTGAAGAAATTGGATGGTACGTTGTTGATCGCTCTAACATACCTCTTTGATCATATAGTATTTGCTAGCACCCTGTTAAGACAATTCCAATAGTTCTTTTTGGACACTATCTGGGTCTTTTAAAGACTGCAACCTCTTTCTATTTGCGAGTAGTATTAGATTGAAAGTATTTCTGTTGTGCTGTGTTGTGTATGAAACTATGAATTCAGTACTGCAACTTAGTTGATCACATTTGGTGCTATCATTTCGAATGGTGCTTGTGGGATGTTTTGCCATTTTAGTTTGCATATCTCAATTTAGTTACATATTTTTGTTCTGTTTGCCTGTTATTGTATATCTGAAACAGTCAAGTAGATTTTTCTGTTCTCTTGCAGGAAATATAGGTCATGTAAACTTGGAGGCACTGGGTAAGCACTATGGCATCATTTTCAAAGGCCCTTCTCATAGAGCAATGCCAGATGTGCAAGCATTATCCGAAATTTTCCAAAAAATCACTTTGGGCTTAAAATTGACACGCGACGGTCTCATGAGTGAGGCCAGCATCTTTTACGATTTCAGGAAGGTTTCTCGAATATGAATTTTCGATCTCATCATTCTGTCTTAGTTATAAACTATTTGACATTTTCCTATAGGATAACAATATCATTTACATTCGGAGTGTTGTTGCTGTGGTTTAGCATATCAAATTCTCAATGATCATAGCTTTCTTGTATTGAAAGATCTATGCTGTGAATGAGACCATCAATATATTCCCTGCAATAAGCATAATAGCACAATTAGTTGAACCATCTGTATTGGTACTTGGTAGTATTTATGCTTCCATGGTGAGTTAAGTATGGATTTCAAGTGTAGGAATAGGAGGAATTTTTTTTTATTATCTAACTTGCATTAGCCTTACTCCTGAGTTGATGTAAAGAAAACTTAGGTCTACTTATTCTAGCATGGTATATGCTGTTTAAAATCTTTAAAACTTAGCAAGAACATTACACTTTGGTGAAGTTTTGTTGAGTACTTAAAGTCTCTATTTAGTTCACTGAACGATACACTTTGGTAACCGTGGTTCTCCAGTGGTATTATTTCAGTCTCTCTAGCATGTATCGTAGTATCATACTGATTCCACTAACTTGTTGGAATTGACTGAACACTACACTTGGGGCTTTGATCTGATTTATCAATTGAAAAATATCGACGGATGGTAGGCCACATGCTGCATCCGCCTGTACCTGTTTCGTTGTGGACCTTTTCTTGTTGCCAGTAGGTACCAGTCCCACGTTAGGATTTGATTGGCACTGCTTTTTCTGTGGACCAGTTTCTGACAGCAGCCTGGGTCGAAAATTGAAGGAAGAAATGATTAAGCCCTTGGTTACTTCACTCCCAACTTTGACACTATGCAAAAAGAAGATTCCCCATCACATCAAACTTGCGGTACATGCATGGAGTACTAAATGTAGACGAAATCAAAAACTAATTGCATAGTTTTGTTGTACTTTGCGAGACGAATCTTTTGAGCCTAATTAGTCAATATTTAGACAATAATTCACAAATACAAACGAAACGCTACAGCGTTACATTTATGGTAAAATGTCAATTTTGCAACTCCCAACTTGGGAAGTAAAGAAGGTCTAAGCCATCTTTTGGTATTTGCTATTGTTGAGCTATCATTGTTCCTATCTGTTTCATGAAATAGCAGTCTTTGGTGCACGTGTTATCTGGTTATCTCCTGTCTGATTGGAGTGTTTGTGATTCTTTATGTAGGTCTAATTGGTGTTAAGTGGCTAAGATCGCCTTATCTCATACCTATGCTTAGAAGCATTTTGACGTCAGTAACGTAGTTGTATGTCTATTCTAAACCCAAGTTCTCCATAGAAAATGCTTCTTTGTTCTGAACCCTAGGTCGGAGACATGCGTTTTGCACTGATGACAGATGACAACGGAGCTACCACTTACACCTTTAGCGGCTGATTAGTAGCCGATCTGGGTGGGTTCCGCGCACATGAGCAATAGCATCATCTGTTAGTAGGTTACAAGGCATGCATGCGCCTTGAGTGACACCTAAACTATTTCACTTTACCTAAAAGTGTGCGTGTGATGGCCCCTGCTGCACACTAGACTAGTACTTTGCTTCTGCAAATTGCGCTCAAACGGTTTGTTTTTTTCCAAGTGTGCCGGTCTGCCGAGGTGCCACAGCTCTGTCCGAACGAGTCGTGCGTGAGAGGTGATGAGTATGAAGTGACCGGCTATGCGTTCTGGTACCTGCTTGTTCAGTGCGATCTTCCGGAGTCTCTTCGATTGCCGTTACTGTTGATCTTGGGAAGGGAAACCAAACTCTTGTTGATCACGATCTTTGGCGTGTTAATCAGAGTCGTCCCAGACCACAGATCGATCACGATGCTTCCAGAGCACCTGTCTCTTTCCCTGGTTCGGAAGCAAGCTCTGTGCTGGAGCCTGGAGCCCATGTGTCTGGCGAGGCCGGCGCTCGTTTTCTTGCAAATCCAGCCGCGTTTTCTTGGATCTTGAACTTTGTCAAACTGACACCCGGGAAATCAGTAGTCGGTGTGGGCTGATCCGCTGACGCAACGGACGGCCAGGGAGGCACCGCATGCACGCGTGGCTCGATCCTCGCCCACACCTTGGGGATGAGCTGGGCTCCACCTCCACAAAGCTTTTTGGACGTGCCAAAGGTATAATATAATTTGACACGATTTTCTAAATAACACTTTAACCATTTATTTATCTTATAGTATATTTATTATAAATTTATATTATAAAAATAAAAGATTAATAGTTTTGTAAAATTTAAATGTAGGCTTTATAAATAAAAACGAAAGAAATACACCTATATGTACCTATACACCCAGCGTCCCAGCTTTGTCGTGAGCTACGGCCCGTGACGCGAGTGCTGCACCGAGCATGATTCATCAGCATTCGTCACGATCACGATGATCTCGTTTGCAAATACCTGATTTAAAATTCGGCGCGCATGCAATCGCGCTTTGCCGCCGCGTAACCATAAAATTAAAAAAAAGGAAAAGGAAAAAGATGTACACCCTGTGTGGTGGTGAGACTATTGGCACGCGCAGCATGTGCTCGGCTGCTGGCCCAGTACGCGTCCGGGTCCCCTCTGCCACGCGACGCGCTCGCATTGCATTGCAGATTTGCAGTACACAGGCGATTGGTAGCCTGGTTTCTACCTGCACCGTATCATCAGATGTAGGTTCTTTTACTTTTATCACGTTTGGTAGCCTATAAGCCACACAGACCTCTCCACCATGCAAAAAAGTGCACCGCTTGGAACAGAAATTTCCTTCGTGAGCGGTTGGCTCGCTCTAGTGCCGAGGGAGAGGTTGCGCTCACCTCTCGTGAGCAAATGTTCTTCCCCAAATCTCTTTTTTCCACGCTCTTCTTCTTCCTGTCCGCGTAGGTCTGCCGGCAAGCGGGGGCGACTCTCCTCCCGTGAACAACGAGAACGCGATGAGGCCTAGAGCGGCGGAGGCGAATGAGAACGCGAGCCCAAGTGTCCTGTGCCGGTATGAGCCGTATCGCCGCAAAAGAAGAAAGTGCTGGGAGTGGAACGTCGATGATGCCGACATGGAGGATGCCTCGTCGCCTACGCTGTCGCAACTAAAGTCCGGTCCAAGCCGCCCACTCTCACGGCCGCGTTGCAAGTTCGCTCCGTGCTCACGGGAGGTGAGGAGCTTGGGTGCAGGGGACGGCGTTCTTGGCGTCGAAGGCGAGGAGGCCCTGCGTGGTGGCGACATGCGCATTGTCGCAGTGCAGATGCGTGGCCTGCGCGTGAGGTTGTCAAGGTGGCGCTAGTGATTACTCAAGCAAGAAACGGAGCTTCCTGTGAAGCAATAGCTTTGATTTCTCAAGAAAGCAAGAAGCAAGCAAGCAGCTCAAGCAAGAAATGGAGCCTCTTGTGAAGCAATAGCTTTGATTCCTCAAGAAAGCAAGAATCAAGCAAGCAGCACTGGCCGATAAGAAACGAAGCTTCTTGTGAAGCGGCTTGCTTGTGGCCCGCTCATCGACATGGTGACGATGACTTCGACAATAGCTTGGTCAGGCGCTCATGGCCGCACACCACTGCGTGAGCTCGAATTGTCGTACGAGGTGCTGCCCTTCAACGCAGCGAATTCCGATGTGATGCGACCACATATTCTCATCTCAAAGGAGTGTCGATTGATGAATTTCTCTGCCTGTTCGTTGGAATTTTGGGACGGAGTTGGTCGACTTGATGGTGTCCTCCTTGTGTTCGTGCGAATGCCTGTGAAGGAGCTGGCATCTGTTATCATGTGTACTCTTTGATTCCTATGCGTTCGTGCTGTAGATTGTGAGCAGAGCGACTTGATCTGAGATTCAGCAGAGAAAGGAAAGATAAAATTGAAAAGGAGGAGTATGGTATGAACATACGGTGGTAAAGCTACCATGCCTAAGTGCAAGGTAAGCATATCGTCATCATGCAGGCTACCAATCATAGTCTTGACATAGCCTGATTAACTTAATAGCCTACCAAACAAGACCATGCAAAAAGATGCTGCACCACCTTAGCCTGGCTCAAGAGGGCCTGCTACGGGCCAGGCCAGCCTCATCAGGATGCCAAACGCGCCCACAGGCCACACTGGCACGGAGCACGAGCAGCATGGGCAGGCGATCGAGTCGATCGCTGCGGATCGAGCGTGGTGGCATCAACTCGCTCCATCTCACAAAGAATGTTGATTTAGAAAATTTCAGACATGTTACTAGTAACGAGAAATATCTATATTGCTCCTAATAACTAATATTGATTGTGATTGAAAATTATATTATATGTTTAATTTTTTTTATCTACATAAATGTACGGAACCAGATAAATAACGTTAATTAATCATTTGATTGGCTCTATAGGTTTCTCCGTATGTTTTTTTATTGGTCTGAGTGTTACTTTAATTAGATGATATTTATTAGAGGTAAAAAGGATAAATTTTAAAGTTAAAGACACTCGCAAACGGAGTGATTAGTAGGCACCGCCTTGGAGCCCGGAGCCTCACACGGGAGTTTCCCGCACCAACAGGGCCAGGGAATCAGGGATTCGCCGCGCGGGGAGCCGTTCGTACGCGCGGATCGATTACCGCGCCCGCGCCCGGTGGTAGCAGCATCGGCCACGCGGCCATTTGGCACGACGCGTTGCAAGCAACGGCGGAGCACACATCACGATTCACGGAACGCGTGCGGGCTCTCCGAGTGATTCCGCGCGCACCCGCGGCGCATCGGCATGTGATCCCTGAAGAACCACCGGGGTGTGATTGTTGGCGCGGGGACATCACCACCTGCTAGAGTCTTGGGCCTTGTTTAGTTCACCCCCAAATTCCAACTTTGACACTATGTAAAAAGAAGATTCCCCATCGCATCAAACTTGCGGTACATGCATGGAGTACTAAATGTAGACGAAATTAAAACTTAATTGCACAGTTTTGTTGTACTTTGCGAGACGAATCTTTTGAGCCTAATTAGTCAATATTTGGATAATAATTCACAAATACCAACGAAACGCTACAGTGTTGCTACAGTAATTTTGGCACCCCAAAGTTGGGCAACTAAACAAGCCTTTGGACGTTTCGGAAGGTAGAAGGGGACTCCCCGGCCCCGCCGTGCGCGGACGCGGCTGCGTGCGATTGCTTCCGTGATCACCGCGTGTGGGGTGCCGCCGGGTGCGAGGGCGCTCACGCACTCGGCGCTGTCGGGGCTTCAGCCACGCCGGCCGTGCTCAGGATTGTGATAAGGTTCGTGACCATTTGTCAATGGTCTCTCCGAGCCGTCCCGCGCGCGTTCCTGACTCGCGAACAGGAGATGGGGGAGGCTACACGACCCAAATCATTTGGCACGAGACCATGCATGGGCATGGCCCCCCTGAAATCATTTCACGGTAGCTAGGAAATCTTCAATTCGCTACCGTCTGCCCTACTCGCACCTGAAACAACTAGAAGATCTGGCGTTGCGTTGGCGCAGGCTGCACGAGCAAAAAAGAAGCTTATTAGCAGATCTAAGTCTAGCGAGGTTGTTGCCGCCGCCACCGGCCAGCCACGGACAACGCGGGCGCCGACGAGAGACTTGCCCCCAACCGGCACCGGGTGCCCGATGGTACGACCATACGAGCCGGCCAGGCCACCACGCCCATCACCAGCCAATGCAACAAGCGCGCTGTTGTCGGTGTGTCCTGCCCTGGCCAACGCAGCACGTACTGCCCCGGCCCGCCGGCACGTCACACACGTACGTACGGGCCCCAGGACACACGCTAGTTGCTAGCTTCGCTCGTTTTCCCCATGTGCAATGCCAAACTATTCGTAAGTCATTCTATATAAACGTGAAGTTTAAACCTGAAGGCTCCATCTGCTTTAGGGAAAGCTGGAAGAAGGAAGCATCCGGTGCCAGTGGCGACAACACACATGACCGCGCCGATCGAGCTTCATCCATGTACCATCTCTCTGTTTTGTTTCAGGGTGTTTGGATACTTAGGTTTAGTCCGGGTCACAACGGATGTTTGATATTAATTAGGAGTATTAAAATTAGACTAATGATAAAAATAATTGCATAAATGATGGCTGATTGACGAGACGAATCCATTAAGCCTAATTAATTTATTAGCACATATTTATTGTAACATTACATGTGCTAATTATGGATTAATTAGATTTAATGAAATTAATCCTCAATTATACAAGTATTTTCGTCATTAGTTTATGTTAATTAACATTTAAATAACCGATATGACCATCGCCTGCCAGTTGGCAGAATCACGTTTTTCCTTTTGCGACAGAGACGTGACGCTACTCTAACTTTTTCCTTTTCCATCTCGCACGTGAGAAAATCAAGCCCATCAGCAGCAGCTTCCTTTCAAGCCAGAAGCATATATATCGCTAGAAATCGCACGCGTGCTTGTTTGTTTATACATATTCGTGAATCGTGATACGATATGATATGACACGGTGCTAGCTCGATCCGTTTTGTAACGCTCTCATTGGTCCAGAGCGAAAGGCGTGTCACGCAGCGTGTACCTACTAGCTACCGGCGCGTCAGTACTTGGCAGCAGTCGAGTGCACGTTGTTTTCATCTCGCTGTCGCGCTGTTGGTGTTACTGATTGGCACGTTTTACCGGCCCAAAAAAGCGCCAACACGCAAGCCATGCAGGCTGTAGCATGTCGCTCAGTCGTCGTCCCTGTGCTTGGGAAGGAGACGCAGGGCTGAGATGACCTTGGAAAATGACGGGAGAGACCCGCCAAATAACTGCACATGCGCATCCATCTTCCAAAGGGAAACGACGGGATCGGAATCGCGACGATGTGCGTGGTCTGATTTTTCCCCCATTCTCTGCTTAACTATATTAACAATTTATCATCGTCCGTATTCGGTTGAAGAATGTATGCACAACCTCCTAGCAGGTAGACATGAACATTTGGAACACTCATTATGGGCACTTTCAAGAGTTAGATCGGTATATCTTTTTTTTTAACATTAAAAAAAAACGGCAGGAGCACTGCCATATCTTATAAGAAGAGAAGAGTTTAAACAGAGTTACAGAAACTTATATTACATATGAAACAAATACTCTCATCTCTCCCTGTTCATCTTCCGACAACGACGTGTTAACTACAGAATTGGGCTCCACAAGCTCTCTGTCGGAGCGCGATTTCATCCTTGATGACGAAAGTAAATACTCTGAGCGGCGTGGAAGATCGGTATATCTTGAGACATGAGAATTCAAGGTCGATGAATTATCACGGGCATCTCATTATCAATGGACCACGTACCATTAAAATCTACTACCTATACTGAAGGTCCTGGAATCGGTGAGCAGGCGGGCCCCGTATCGGGGGGTGTCTATGTTTATTGACAAAAAGGAAGAGTTGAAGTCATAAACTTACAGCCACTCTCTGTGACTCTATCCTCTTCTTATCACAAATCGCCAGCCTCGCGAGATGGTTGCTCTCTGAGAATGGTGGCTGTGGGCATGCCGCCATGCAACAGGAAGCGCATATATTGCTGCACATCTTTTGCTCTTTTTTACTGATTTTTTTTCACAACAAAATTGAGAACAGGAACACTCAGGGTGTGTTTGGTTGCATGCATCACATGATGCATGCATGGATGATCCTAGATGGGGTGGTTCAACCAATTTGCTTGTACCATATGATTCACTCTAATGTAGAATAATATATTAAGTGGGATGGTCTTATCCTGGATGAGTTGGTCCAATTCACCTAACCAAACAAAAAGATCATTATTATTTTAAATCATTTCATACATGAATCAAATGATACAACCAACCAAACGTACCCTCATATTGAGTTGGAGACTCAAACTCATATGGATAGATTCTACCACAAGAATTCATGGACGTGGAATTCCAACAAATATACGGTACTGCAGCGCACTACCATATACTCCACACATGCTTCTTCCGCCGACACTTTTATGTTGATCGCGTGCATGGTCCGTCCAGAAAAGGAGACGAGAGATAGAGATCCTCGCCGTGCTCGAGCCTTGAGCTCGACACAGGGTGATGAACAGCGGTGTCAAGGTGGGCCGTGCCATGACCACCACACACGCCTCTTTCGCTGTCGTTTTTGCGCTGTTAAATCCCGCGTCCCTCCCTGCCGGCCAAACAACAAACAAGCACCGGAGCACGACGCGGGTGGACGTGTTCGTGTCCGCGTGCGCGACCACCGTGCGCAAACGTGCAAGCAATGCCATCGCATTCAGGAGAGCGAAAAGGACTCTCTGCAGGATTGAAATAATGTTTGCAAATGGTGTCAGTGGAATGTTATGTCACCAGCTTAATTCCCTCGTTTCTTTTTCCTATTTGTTTGCAGAGATCATGTCGCCTAAACCTTCTACATTGATCTCAGATCTTTAGTACTCCCTCCGTCCCAAATTATAGGTCGTTTTGATTTTATAAGATTCATAAACTTTGTTATGCACTTAGATATACCCTATGTCTAGATGCATAATAATATCTATGTATCTATAAAAGCCAAAATGACCTATAATTTGGAACGGAAGGAGTAGCTTATTAGCTTCTAATTCAGGATGCATTGCCTGCTCGGCCACCATCATACGTGCTCACCTCAACACCCCGCTCTTAGCTCCAAACATTATTACTGTAGTAACTACCAGAAGTTTATCCACAGAGCATTTGCAAGAAAATACACACACATCATGCATCCTTCTAGAAACCGGGATGCGCATTTTAAAAATATATTTACGCCTTCTGCTACTGCCAGATTGCATGAGCATAAAACTGGGAATTAAAAAAAAATATCGCCTCACCTGTCACATGTGGTCTGCAACGCGTCCAGCCACCTCGCGCATCAGGGCCGTCCAAACCAGATCAGACGCTCAGAAAAAGCAGCCTCAGGTTTGGTGGGGCGGCGGTGCTGGGCCCTGGCCACCCCCGAATGGCGGGTAAGGTGACCTGGTAGTGCACGGGACCTTCCTCGCCGTCCAACGAAGCTACAAATTCCACCCAATCGCCGCACCGGCCCGACCCATCCAAAGGCGAAAAAGGCTCCCCCAAACGGCAGGAAACAGCAGCAGGCGAGGACTCTCCCTCCCCTCTCCCGTCTCCGAATCCCCCGAGACGAAAATCTCCAGCTCTTCGGCCCCCGCTAGGTTTCTGGGTGCGACTCGATCCGATTGGTGGACGGAGTCCTGAACCGAGTTTTGAAGGTGGGTGTTGCACTGTTGCGTGATTTTCCCGAGGAGTCTGCGCTTTGCGTCGCGTGATTCCAGCCTGGTTTTCGGGGAGTAAAGGACGGACTCCTTTTTTGTTTTTGTTTTGTTTTGTTTCTTTTGGGGGGCCTGGGTTCCCTGGATTGCTCGATCGATCGCCTTGGCGATTTGGTGGCTTTCGGGGGACGGGATTCCGGGTCGGTTCCCGCGGGTTGCGTGGCGAATTTTGTATTTGCTCGGCCCAGATTGATTGCTTCAGAGGAACACGCCTTCCCCTCCAAAATTGCAGCGAATCCTTCGATTCGGTAGCGATTTTCGCCTGCCGCGAAGCGTTTGTGTGTGATAGAAGCGGTGAGATCAAGTTTTGTGATGAGCTGACTGTTTTGATTCCTCTGATTCTGCAGTTGTGCCTGCCCCGCCGGAGTTTTCCTCTGCCCCGCAACCGAATCGGCTGAAAATTGATGGGATCGGGGGCACACTGGAAGGCTGTGTGAGATAAGAGAGGGGGAACCGTGAATTCCTAGGAGGGCTGCGGCGATCCGGCTGCACGGCTGCATGAACTGTTTCGTGAACCTGGGACTCAACTCGAACTCGAACCACTACGTCGCCTGCCTCCTCATCTTCCTGCTGCATTTCTCCCCTCAGTTGTTAAATCCGTCCAATCCTAATTCAAGTAGTAATCGTGAAGGAGAAGAACAGAGCTGCACAGATGGCGAACAACAGTAAGTTTCTTACTTCTCCTCCCAGAGCTCTTTGAATTGTGGGGCTTCTAGTTGACAGATTGATTTTTCTTCCAATTTTAAGTTTTCGTTGGTAAAAGGAAAATATATCTTGTATAGATGCGAATTATTAAAGCTACTCAGGTGAAGAATTGTAGGCTTATAATAACTTGTGGATCCGTTCTTGTTTATTATATGACATGACGTTGTTAGGCTGTTGGTTAGGTGTACATTTGCTGGATCACATGCCCTTTCTGGTAATTTTGTGGCAAAATTGAATTTCTCCACCTTAATTAGCTTCTGATCTTGTTTAAAAAAACTTGTTTCGATAACCCAAAAGATTCGAGGTTCTTATGGTTGTTTGGTAGTGCTGCATGGGCCCGATGAAAGGGCCATGAACCATGAAGTTTCATATTCATTTGTCGGTGGTAGGAAGGGAAAAACAAAGAGTATAGCTGTCCACACTTTACACTTGGTATACCAATATCTCACGCAAGAGGGGACCGACCACTTGGAAGCTTCTAGGATTTGACCTAGTAGCTCATGGCAAGAACAAGTCCATGTCCTTGTGGATTTGTAGACTCTTGTGGTTTTTCAAAATAATGAGGTTAGAAGAGACCTTGTATCAGTAAAGTAATTGCTCTCACAAGCCTACCACTGTCTCACAGCATGGGAATTTTAGCATATATTGATTACCACAAAATTTGATTACAGGAAAAAGCATATGCCTTGAAGTGATATGACATTCCTGTTAAGTGCCATGCTTCATTCCATGCATGCGCGACCCACGTCATTGTCATGCACACGGACATGGATAGACTAGTGTATGATAATGTTGCTTAGTGGATGTCATTGTTTAATTGTTCACTGTCCTCTGATGCTGCAATTTGCATGTAGCTGTTACATTATTGGTACATAGTGCTTTTGCTTAATTGTCACACATACAGGGGTATTTACTTTTGGGTCTAAGTGCATTTCATTGTGCCTGCTGGCCTTAGATGAGATATGCTTGGTGACCATTAAAGTTGTGCTGTTTTTTAGTGTCCCAAAGCATATCCGATATTGGGGTCTCTACTAGAGTTACCTACCACAATCCTACCAAGTAACTTGTAATGCCAAGACAAACATTAGCCTCAAGACATGCCACGCTTCTTTACCTTAAGATTAATTGCCCATCTCGTCCGAACGTAAGCTAGAAGAGTGTACCAATGAGGCAATGACTAAATGACCTTGTGTCCTGTCCAAACCTAGATGATTATGTTTTTCTTTTTTTCTTTGAAACGAACCAGGCAGGAAAGCTGCTAGATGATTGTGTTATGCTTGCTATGAAAATGTTGGAAGAGTCAAGAGTATCTCATGTCAGAGCACCCACAGTTAATACAGACCAATTCAGGCCTCACCTAAATTGGGAAGGATAAGCGAAAATCTTAAATTGTCCTGTCTTACCTCATCATCATTGTTCTGAGACAGGGGAACATGCCTCACTACTAACCCTCCATGGTGGAGGGGGGTAGAGGAGGGTTGATGTGAGAAGAACAGGCGATATCGGCAATATTCTCCACTTGGTAGGCTTCTTTTATGTTATTTCTGTATGAACTGGTCTTTTATCATTTGGAGGTAGAAACTTCCCCTTTCCGCTCTTCGGAGCAATCTATCTGTCTTAACGCTAAACCCCACCAGATAAGCAACCATCCAATTGCATCAAAATCTGTAGAAAATTGACATTGAACAGGTTTGTATGTCATCCAAACACTGTAGCAGTAATGGACATGGCAATGTTTCCACAACTTTCTTATATAGTCAGAAAAGCAGAAGCCATCCACTTTTATTTCCTTCTGGTCTATGTGTCCAAATGGTGGTACTGCTGGAATAATGAATTTGACCAGAAATGTATTTGAAACTTATTACTCCTTATCAATATGTGATAAATAAATATAACTAAACTTGTACTTCTGAACACACCTGTGTTACCTTTTCTGAGATAAAACATTCTATTTTGTCTTTGTGTCAGGTTCATATGGTGAAAATGTTAGGAGAAAGTCACACACACCATCTGCTATTGTTATTGGTGGTGGGTTTGCAGGGCTTGCTGCTGCTGATGCGCTCAGAAATGCATCCTTCCAGGTATTGTATAATGCTACTTATGGTCATCTTCTGTTGGTGGTGTGACGGCGACCTTTGTATTTCTTTGGCGAAAATGATATGACCCTTTTATAATGCATTTCAATTGTTGTGATGCATTCCAGGTTATTCTCCTGGAATCCCGTGATAGGATAGGTGGCAGAGTTCACACCGACTACTCTTTTGGGTTTCCTGTCGATTTGGGAGCATCTTGGTGAGTTTCATTCTTTTTTTAAAAAAAACTTTCAACAAAAGTTTATCTTGAAGGAATGTTATGAACAGTTTTTCTTCACCTTTTTAATAATCAGGCTTCATGGTGTCTGTGAAGAAAATCCCTTAGCACCAATAATTGGGAGGCTTGGACTGCCGCTGTACCGCACGAGTGGAGATGATTCTGTTCTGTTTGATCATGATTTGGAGAGGTAAAACTTTGCATCTGGGCTGTTTTATAAATACTTTGAGAGATGATGGAACCAATGATGGGATCTAACTTGTTCTATTGCCTTTCAGTTATGCACTCTACGACACTGATGGGCATCAAGTACCACAGGAGTTAGTACAAAAGATTGGAAAGGTGTTTGAGGCCATACTGGAAGAGGTACTCCCTCCTTTCAATCAGTGGTGCACTGGTGCCTGTTGATTTTAGGTATAGTTTATTTTGTCTGATTTACCCACTTCTGTGCAGACTGGCAAATTGAGGGAAGAAACCAATGGAGATATGTCTATCGCAAAAGCCATCTCAATTGTTATGGATAGACATCCGCACTTGAGGTTTGTACTATCCAATTTCTGCATTTCTCCAGCTGTCAGCACAAACATACCGGTCATTTTTACTGGCTTCTTCATGTGCTTACACTTTACAACAGGCAAGAAGGGATTGCTCATGAAGTTCTTCAGTGGTATTTGTGCCGTATGGAGGGTTGGTTTGCCACTGATGCCGATTCAATCTCACTACAGGGTTGGGACCAGGTATGTTTTTTTCCCCCTTTAGTGCCTGGAGTGGTCAGTATACTTGCACAGTTGCACTTGCACATGATGAAATCCTGTGCTTTATGTATGACATGTTTGTGGGGTGCAGGAGGTGCTGCTTCCAGGTGGCCATGGCCTCATGGTTCGTGGATATCGTCCAGTTATAAATACTCTGGCAAAAGGCTTAGATATACGCCTCAACCATAAGTATGGATGTCATTTTCTTATTCATTTGCTAAGCAGCAGTTTTGTCTGCCATTCCTTCAGTACTGATCCTTCTATTTTCTTTAGGGTTGTTGAAATTGTTCGCCACAGGAACAGGGTAGAGGTTACTGTAAGCAGTGGCAAAACATTTGTTGCTGATGCTGCAGTAGTCGCTGTTCCATTGGGTGTTCTGAAAGCAAACACTATTAAATTTGAGCCGAGACTGCCAGAGTGGAAGGAAGAAGCAGTTAGAGAACTTTCAGTTGGAATTGAGAATAAAATTGTTCTTCACTTCAGCCAGGTTTTCTGGCCTAACGTGGAGTTCCTTGGGGTCGTTTCCTCAAGCACGTATGGATGCAGCTATTTCCTTAACCTTCACAAGGCAACAGGCCACCCTGTTCTCGTTTACATGCCTGCTGGCCGCCTTGCTCGTGATATCGAAAAGATGTCTGATGAGGCAGCTGCCCAATTCGCCTTCTCCCAGTTGAAGAAGATCCTTCCTAATGCAGCTGAGCCGGTTAGTTTGTCAACACTATGTCAACTACAATAATCAAAGAATCCTGCTAGGGCATTTCTGACAACCATGTTGCTGAAAAATTTATTGCAGATAAATTACCTGGTGTCACACTGGGGCTCGGATGAGAACACGCTTGGTTCCTACACGTTTGATGGGGTGAATAAACCCCGCGACCTGTACGAGAAGTTGCGCATCCCTGTGGACAACCTGTTCTTCGCAGGGGAGGCTACAAGTGTCAAGTACACAGGCACAGTGCACGGCGCCTTCTCCACTGGTGTCATGGCAGCTGAGGAGTGCAAGATGCGGGTTCTGGAGCGGTTCAGGGAGCTGGACATGCTGGAGATGTGCCACCCTGCCATGGGCGAGGACAGCCCTGTCTCTGTCCCGCTGCTCATCTCTCGGCTCTAAGCGGATCAGCAGTTGTTTATGCGATTAGCACCTGTGAGTACGTTGGGCATCCCACTGATTGCTCAAGGGAGGCAGTACAAGGAGAAAGAAACTCCTTGCTTCTCCTCTGCATGAGGCATGTGTCAACATTACTTGTGCGGTGTGCCATATTAAACTAAGTGTGCGGGAACCCTTATGTATATTGGGTTCTGATCAAGTAACAGGAGAGTTATCAGGCCGTCTTCGTAGAAGATGTCTTATTTATGATGAACACTGTAATACACATATAACTGTTTGGAGTATTAAGGGATTGGTATCTCTCTGCCGGTCTCGCCCATTGTTGGCTCTGAGAATAGATAGGTTTGAACGTGCCATTTTTGTTTCTCATAAGAATCTTGTCGTTTCTTTCTTTCTATATGCGTTCTCCACTCACCAGTCCCAGCTGGAACTAGTTGGAACTTTGGTTATGATGGCAGGTTAAGCAAATTCCTGAAGACGAAGCAGGATGCAAATATTTTTTTAAAGAAAAGACAAATCATGCACTTAGCTGAGTTAAATCTTCGGAAAGTACAGCGCATTAAAACTAACTAGCAGTCTTCAGATCATAACAATCTTCTGAAAGTACAGTACACTAAAACTAATAGCAACCTTCAGATCATAACAATACAAGTTGTCCTTGTTTTCTGGAACTTCAGCTCAATTGAAATGCAAAGGCACATAATCTCAAAGCCTTGATTATACAACATCAGACGCCGTTTTGATTTGATCCCACTTGTCCTTGCCAACTGTAAAACATACACAATGCCAATTAAGTAAACATATTTTAGAACCATATAATGCTCATTTACGTGAACAAAGTAGGCTTAGTGTACTATATCAGGACAGTATTTTGAAACTTGAAAGCATGTTGGTATCATCCCTTCATGTGAGCACTGCCAAGTGCCATGGCATGATGTACGGAAAAGCTACGCCACGACAGTAGGTTTCCGCCTCCACTTGCAATGGTGTCACGTTAAGAGCAACATGAGTAGGGGCTATCGAAGGGTCATCCAAACACAGAACCACGATTCCATCCACAATTACTCGTACTTCACGCACTCGCGTCTGAATGCCTGCTTTTGATCGCAATGGTTCTTGTTGCTTTAGCTCCCAAACACCGTTGCTGTCACTGCGAATCCACACGTGCAACTCATCCTCTGTCGCAGCATGTACAACACACACCAAGCAGTGTTCTCCGTCCTCTGTCTCCCCGGTAGACCAAGGCATGCCCATCACAGCTCCAGGCGGGAGAGTGAGGGTTGACAACTCCATCGTGCAACAATCCAACCTAAAGCATCTGGTTTCCATTACGATACTTCCAGTATACACATCCACAAGCATGCATAGGAGGATTATAATAGCCACTCTCATTTTTGCGGTGGCATAATCAAATCGGTCCACGGATAAAACTTCCACTGACAGGTGCGTGACTCGTACACAGCTAGACGAACCTGTGTCTGGCGCCTCTGAAAACCAGCAACTCGAAGGCCCGTGGAGTTTCTGTAATCACCCGGTACCAAACACAGGCTCCGCAGAGACCATCCAGCACCTAGATGCGGGTCGGAAGGTGGGTCGCTCACAGGCTCAAGGATCTTGGAGATTGGACTGAAAATGGTGATGGAGCGATTGTAGTCCAACACCCCAGTGTTGCTGACGCAGGTAGTCGACAGAAGACGACCCTGGAAACAGTCATGGATGCGCCACTTCATTTGGCCGGATCCGCGGAGATCAAAGGGTGGAGCGCGCGGAAGCGGCGGCGGAACTGGGTGGAGCAGACGGTGCGAGGTAGCGCTTGCACGCGAGCGCGACGTGGGCAAGGGAGGCGTAGGAAGGGAGGCGGAGGAGGACCTCGTCGACTAACTCAGGGCCGAGGGAGTCCAGGGGGAAGGAGGCCGGCGAGAGGTCCGTACGCGGAGGGGGCAGCGAGGTGGCGGCGGAGGGGCCGGACTTGGATCTCTTGTCCTCAGACGCCATTTCCCGAGCTGGGCGGAGCAGGGACGGAGGTGCGGCGGTCGGCGGTCGGAGGGAGGTGGCAAGGTGGGGAAGGGGGCCAAGCCGCCGGCGAGCAATTCTGGCCTCGGGATCGCCACAACTGTATCAGTCAGACGATGAGCCGACCATTCCGTTGGATCCGTGGGATGCGTTGGGCTCGTGAACGGGAGACCCAGAACTGATGAGGTGGCCCAAGATGAGAAGCCCAGATCTTACATACAAATGAGTTGGGCCTGTACCACAGAAATGAGTTAATTCAACTCTACAGTCTAGCAGCACTACTTGTCTACAGTCTAGTACTCAAGTGAACAGTGTCATGTGCCAATTTCAGGCTCTCAGGCCTTATAAATTGAGCATGTCTCCGCATATGAGTTGTCAAAGAAACAGGGCTTCCAAATCCGAGAGCCTGAAATTGGCAACTTGGTCTCTGATCTGCTGGAAAATAACGTGTTGTACTACGCATTACGCAAGCAGCCTTGGCGATACAGTATGGAAGGGCACCAATCCACTGGCTCGAGGCAAGCAGTGTCCAAATCCCAAGGACACTTTGCAGTTAGATACAGGGACAGGCAACTCCTTGCAATCAATCTCCAAAAGGAGTTGAAAGGAACCTTGCCCTCCCATTGAGGATACCTCACTAGACCTGTCTATCAGAAAATTCAGAATGAAGGGATCGAATCGACATTTATCTCTCTATCCTAGCTAGGCCGTTTCGGCGCAACATAACCGAATAAACATGTTTAGGGCATTTGCTGTAGTGAAGTTTGCATATCAACACGCCAATGCAAATGAATATTTCGATAGTTTTTTGTTATTTATTTTTGCTTTGATGCTGCATGGAATACAATTTTATTTGAGAACTCAGGTGCACGCAGTCTGAATTGGGACAGCCTTCCTGAAGGCAGCGCAAGGCTTCCATGCTTCAATTCAACCCACTGGCTCAAGATTTTTCAGATCGTGGATGTCATGACAGAAACGTTACGTGGCACGTCGTTTTTTGTTTCCGGTGCAGACACTGCCTGATCATTGACTACTAATGACCCATCTTCTCTGGGCACTGCCATGATCACTCAAGCTTGGTCGATATTGTCTAACCTCGCTCAACCCACCTGTTACGTTGTTGCCTCCAAACAGCCTTTCATTTTCGATTCAGTTTCCAGTTAAGTTTCTCCATTAATCGGTGTGGACCGCAGGAAGCCATCAATGGCGGCAAAGGCGTGTAAGCTGCCACTGTGGCAGTGGCACTACACTATATAAAGACCCCCCAGATCGACAACCTCCTAGGGCAGCCACAATGGACTCAAAAAGGTAGCACTAATCAATAAATGCTGCTACAGGAATGCACCTTAGCCATTGTAGGAATGGACACGGACAACAGTTTAGATAGCTGTTGTCTATTTGATTTGCCACGTAAGATACAGACTGCTAAAAAGGTAACTTGTACAGTGAGCTGTCTATTTAGCTGTCTGCAAGATATTTAATTTATTCATAGAAACGGTAATCAAGTGTACATTTAATCTTTGTACCTATTTTGGTGCTCAATTGAGAGAATGTATGATATATTAAATTGAGTCACATAAGTCTTTTAGAAAAAACATAAATATAATATATATTTATATCAATAGGTACTCCGAATACATGATATGATTTAGTAAAGTTGCAATACCATTACAATGTAGGTCATAATTTTGGTTTTGTATACCCTAAACCCTGGTTAATACATCAGCTAACATAAAAAATATGTGAAAATAACAGATATAAAACACTTCAGATAGATCCAATTTGCTAAGTGTTCCTGAGGTGCTAAGTAAGTTAGTAGTACTAACATGTCCTGAACTGCTGGGATGCTCAGCAGTACAAAGCGGTAGGCCATGATTTCAACTTCATCGTATTCTGAATCAAACAGCCAATGAAACCGCTAACTGAACCAAGCTTTCTATGACCAAAGAACAAGCAATAAACAAAGCGATAGGACATGATTTCAACTTCATCATATATTCTGAATCATAAAATTAGAAACATAGATCTACATTTCAGATTTGCAAACACCAGGATGTAAAAATTCAGAAGCTGAAAAGGAGATCTACACCATCTTCACTCTCTATGTTGAAAGTAAAACAAACGAGCAAGCACAAATATCACGTACTTTGCAAAATGGATTTGGCTATCCATTCTGCGGCGCCCGTCGGGGAAGGATGCAACAGAACCAGAAACAGGCACCGCCGCCGCCGCCGAGGCCCTTCCACTTCGCAGCCGTCGTTGCGTCCACTCCCCGCGTCGTGAAGTCCGTCCGCGCTCCATTGATACTGCCGCATCTGATAAGCTTCACGCCGGGAACTGATTTTGCCGCCAAGCTGCCAATTTCGAGCGCGCCGCTGCCGCAGCCGATCCAGGGGAGTCGTCGTCGACCAGCAACGAGGGCGTATAACGGCGATGGTGCTGGTCGTTTGGCCTGGGAGCGCGAGCCCGTGCCGTCGTCTCGTGAGACGACGGCTCTCCTCTCTCTCTCGTCATTAATCGCAGCACACGTCGGATCAATCGGCTTGCGTGGCAGCATACCGACAGGTGTTGTCTCGGCGTTGTACGTGTCCTAAGCAAGATTCTCTTGAGGTGCACTTACGGTCGACCACAAGTAATACAAATTTGCTGAATCTCTGTCTTCTCCCTCCTGGCACTTCTCTCTCCGTTGCATGGCTTGCTCCAGCCACCGGTTGGAAGCTGAGATGGAGTTTTTTTATTGCGAGTAGGCTCCACGTTTGTAGTTCACCCATTGTGAGGCGAGGCAGCAACTGTGGCTACCTGACACTTCCTGACACCTGATCCCACCTTAAGGTCAGCTCGGCAACAACACACGTACCTGTCCAGAGCTAGCTTATTAGCCAGTTCAGTGAGGTATTGCTCACGCCGACCATGGCCAAGGCTCAGCTCATCGCCCGGTTCGCCGTCGAGGCCGCGCCGTCGCAGCTGACGTCGATGCTCAGGCGCCGCCGCGCGCTCCCGAGGGTGCTGGACACGATAGCAGAGGACGAGGAGGAGGCAGCTGTCGTGGAGCTGCCCTCCTACGCGCTGCTGCGCACCAAGGCTCCTCGCCAAAACTTGAGCTACACTGTCGCAGTCTCGCAGAGCTCGAACATGAACAAAAGTATGTTGTAGGCTTGTAGCAACCAACTACGTTTCCCGCAAAAAAAAAACCCATACCAATTACGTACTTATAAGGGTGTAACATACACTTGGAATGCTTCAATGAGACAATGAGCACCGGTAAATGGTTCTCAGTTTGTTCCGTTTCGTCGGCGTCTTGGCGACGATAAAGCTAACGAAATGGTGCACGGTTGGGGGTTCAAACGTCGTTGCTGAATCCCAGTTACATCCCTACTATCTCACCACGCCGAAGCACGCCGCGGGCGCGTACTGTCCTACACCTTGGGCTACCGGTGGCACGCCCGCGTACGCTCTCGTCGAGGTTGGGAGCCTGAGGCACGGACGCTCGATCTGTTCGTCGATCGCCAGCTGCGGCGGCACTTGACGATCCCGCCGCCCTATGCAATGTACCTTGCGGTGCTGGCCGACGGCATGCTTTTCTAACACAAGGGCCACACCACATCACATGGGCGGCTTCCTCAGCACAACACACACGATTCTGCTTGGTGCTTTTGGCACGCATGCTTTTGCTCGGATTCGAAAGCAACAAAAGATGGTCGATGCCCAGCATCGCATTTCGCATACGGCGCTCACAACTCACATGGATCGTGTACATAGCGGCCTATCCTATCAACATGTGAGTACATGGGTGCCAAAAGCTCACTAGCTCAGTACCTGTGGACTCCTGGAGAATCGAGTTCGAGTTCTATCATGGTGGCCACACCAACACTTGCTGCTGGTTTTGACTATCTTTTCGTAGGATACAAAATAAGGCGCCAACAGTCGAAGCCCGGGTTCCCGCGAAAACAAAACTCAGCTCCCAAGCCCGCGCATTACCGGTTTCCACACCCTCCCAACCGTTGCGTCTACCACTCACTGAGGCACGGACCCCACCTCACGCCCGACCCCACGTGACAGGGACCCGTGCTCCAACGACCCCGTCAAACCATCGCGTCCACGGTCACGCAACGATTCCCACGCCCAAAAGCAACTCCAACCATCCGAGCCGTCCACTCTCCACACCAACGGTGCGGATCCCTCCTCTCTCGCAGTCGGCGGGCCGCCCGCCACGAAAAAATATCCCGTCGCCTCCGCCCCCCTCCTCCTCGGCTCCTCCCCGTGCTCCGTCCCGGGGTTCGGATCCAAAATTGCAAGCGCCCCAGCCCCCAATCGAGCTCGCTCCCGCGCGGAACCCTCGCCGGTGATGGCGTCCGCCCTCCTCGCCGGCCGGAGCGGGGCGCACCACCATAGCTGGGGAGAGGGGCGCGCCCCGCTCGCGCCCATTCCCCCCAACCCTAGCCCCAACCACCCCCCGCACCCCCCGCGCGGCGACGGGCCGAAGGCGCGGGCGGCGGCGGCGGCCTCGCCGGCGGCCGGCTACGTCACCTTCCGTCCGGGGTCCCTGGGCCACCGCGAGGCCCGCGCGCTCCGGGACCGCCTCGCCGGCGAGCTCGGCCAGGTCCGCGCCCTCCTCTCCCGCATCGATACGTGGCAGGTGCGGCAGCAGGGCCACCCGCCGCGCCGGGAGCTTCTCCCCGCGCCTCCCGCGAAGCTCTGGGGCGCGATGCGAAAGCGGTGCGGGCAGATCCTCACCAAGCTGCGCAAGGACAAGCGGAGCGTGTGGTTCAACGCGCCCGTGGAGGTGGAGCGCCTCGGCCTCCACGACTACCACACCGTCATCAAGAGCCCCATGGACCTCGGCACCGTCAAGGAGAACCTCGCCGCCGGGAGGTACGCCTCGCACGACGCCTTCGCGGGCGACGTCCGCCTCACCTTCTCCAACGCGCTCCGGTACAACCCGGTCGGGCACGAGGTCCACACGTTCGCTGGCGCCCTCCTCGCGTCCTTCGAGAAGATGTACAAAGCGGCGGTCGATTGGTTCGAGGAAGAGTGCAAGCGCCTTGAGCCGCCAAAGCCAGTGCCAGCCGAATTGCCACCTCCACCGACTGTTGAGGCGAAGGTGAAGCCGAGGACTGGGAACGTGAAGATGCGGAAGCCGAAGGCGAGGGAGCCTAACAAGAGGGAGATGAGCCTGGAGGAGAAGAACTTGCTGAGGCTGGGGCTCGAGAGCTTGCCCGAAGAGAAGATGCATAATGTGCTGCAGATTGTGCGCAAGAGGAACAGCAATCAAGAGATGCTTGGGGATGAGATCGAGCTGGATATTGATGAGATGGATGTCGAGACACAGTGGGAGCTTGATCGATTCGTCACCAACTTCAACAAGGCCCTCAAGAAGAGTAAGCGAGCTGCAATGGTGAATGGAGGCACTGCTGATGTCGCAAGTGCTGCTGTGGCTGAGGATGACATTGCACCAGTGAATGGTGTGGCTACATTGGTTGGCAATGATGATGCGGTAATGACTATTGGAGCATGAGGTTTTGTTTTTTTGGTTTAAGCTAGTCATTGAATGAATTGGGATCTCATGCTAGTCTGTTGTTTTGTGTTGCTTACAGGAGAGTGAGAACCCTATGAAGACCACTACATTGGCCGAGCAAGTTGATGAGTATGTAGATATTGGGGATGAGATGCCAACAGCCACTTACCAGTCAATGGAGATCGAGAAGGATGCTGAAGTTGCAAGTGGCTCTGGTGCTTCTGGCAGTGGATCCTCATCATCCAGTGGTATGATCAAGCCACCATTTTGTACTTAAAAAAATTCCAACACCATTTTGACATTGATTTGCATTCATTTACAGGTTCAGATTCAGGGAGCTCAGGGGACAGTGCCTCAGGAGCTGGGAATGCTCACTCTTTGGCTTAGGGGAGGTCGTTGTAACCATAGGATTAAGGGTTGGATAGTGTGAGTTCTTGTTCTTGGGTGATTCGAGTAGAGTTAGAGGAATTGCAGGTATTCTGTAAGCTGTTTTTCTGAGATGTGGGTGTCTGCTTCGTTTTAGTAGTTAACGTAGTCAGTAGATAATAGATGGGCTTTGTGAGTATCTGATAGCACAGATGGAGACATGTATATATAAGTTGCAGGCGGAAGCCGGAAGGTACTGGGGCGTTTATAGTAGTTGATTAATGAAGGTGGCTAGGCCTAGTGTCTGTGTTCTTTGTAGTAGTACAGTTGTTCCGGTGCAGCTCTTTTATGTAGTTGATTATCAACGAGTTGTGCATGACATTAAGTGTGATATTAAAGGTAACAATGCAGTATCTTTGTTTGGTGATGGCTATTGATGAATTTATTTATCATTTTGGATAGATGAGCTTTGAGATAAGTTTCAGTGGACATGCAAATCCGTGTTTATTGTTGATGCATGCTTTGTGAAAATTGCCCCCTCAGATACGCCTGTTCTGCTCTGTTGCCTATCACAAATCTGTGAATCTGTCGGTTATAATTTGGTAACTTTAGAATTTATGGTCTGCTGTTGGAATTTCAGGAAGCCTCTCGAGGTGCGAAATGCCAGTAAAAAGCGCTGAGCACTGTTGAAATTTCTGATAAATTAGTCGTGCAACAAAGGCTTTCATGCTTTCAGTTTTCACTGATCGATGCAACACCATTGCTTAGAAAGGATGAGGTGCAAATTGGAACGAAGAGCCGTTGGTGTTGTCTTATCTTATCTAATGATTCCCTGGGTTCCTTCAGGTAACTATTGGCCTATATACTTCTTACCATAGGTGAGAATCGTTGTTTTCTTAGCTGATGAGTTGTGCAGGCCTGTAAGCACTAAGCTTCATGGAAACAGTGTCCCTTGCAAGTCCACAATAACTTGAGCATAGCCGAGCTGACTACTGAATTCATGCAGTCATTCGGTACAGTTAGCACGCGACTACTTGCGGGACGGTTCCAGAGGAGGGGCAATATAATGTGAAGATACAATTACAATCTGAAGGACATGTTTGCCACTTTGCCTTCCTCAGACCCAAAATAAAAAGCAAAATAAAAAGCAAAATGAACTAATTACTCGTAAGGTAACATATCACACGCACACACACAGGTTCAAATTTATGCAGACTAGCTGTCAGCTCGCTAGCACAGTGTGGATTCTGTCAGGGCAAGATATGAGTTGGCTCAGGCTCAGTTCCATCGTATTGGCCTCGTTTGTTGATACACGAGAGAGGATTAGAGCCTGGAGGGTGCGTCGCTGTACTTGCAGAGCATTTTTCTTTTGTATGGATAGGCCCCCCTCCCTTCGATCTGTAGTTAAGAAAATAAAAACATTAGGCCTTTGAGCGTTCAGATTGCAAGATGAGATGAATAGCATAGAATAGAAGTACAAAACAGACTGTTTTCAGTTCACATGACAGCAAAACTATTAACATTCGGCAGCTTATGGCCAGTGACGACGAGGTTCGAGAAGCGAAACAATTCTATTTTTGATGGTTATGAGTAAAAAGAAGCACACCTTGGGCGTTGGGCCTCTTGTCTGGCAAACATGAGCCCTGCAATGGGTGATCTGCAAGAAACAGGGATGTGTGGATGCTTTGTTGAACAGCACGTAGTTGTATGAGATTTAGTAGTGGAACACTGGAACGTACAGCAGCTTGAATGCCTGCAAAGCAGCAATGGGACAGCTTATTTTCACATGACACCGAGGGATGTAAAATCTGATAATAACATGATTGACGGTAGAGGCATATACCTCAGAAGGCAACAGAGTGAAACCCGCTTTGCTGGTAGACAAGTCTGCTTAACAACCACCCAGTAATCAGTTCACATATTTCCCATTAATTTTGACTTTTGGCTTCCTTGTTGTTGTTGCTAGCATTCTGCATTCATCAGCTAGCTCCTTGCTGCAACCAGAGCTGATCTCAATTTCTTCAAGCGAAGGTGGGAGCCCCTTTTCTGGCAGCCTTGAGAGAGACGGGCAAAAAGTGATCTCCAACCTCTTGAGGGAGGAAAGCCTGTGCAGACCCACAGGAAGACCTGCGAGGTTGGAGCAATTCTCAAATCGTAGCTCCTGCAGGGACGTGAGGTGCTGAAGCGCTCTCTCTTGCTCCTCCGTTAGTCCCGTCACTTCCCCCATAGGATGGCGTAACTCTAGGCATCGGAGGGAGGTGAGGCACTTCCAGAATGATGTGGTGAGTAAAGAGTAATCATCAGTGCGGAGCCTTTCCAGTCCAGCGCACAGCTCATAGCCCTGACTTGACAGATGTCCCAGATAAGGAAGTAAGCCAGGGCATTTGGATACTACCAAATACCTGAGACATCTGAGGGACTGGAAGTCCTCTGGTGCAGCGAGCGATGCACAAAACTGAACCATCAACTCTTCCAGCGTTGTGCAGGAACGCAGCTGTAGCGATTTCAGGCTTGGGTTGTAAAACAGATATAATTTCCGGAGGCAGGTGAAATTCCCCTCTAATGTGGCGAGTGATTCATAACAATCGATGACCATCTTTTCCAGTGCTGTACAGGTACATAACTGTAGCGATTTCAACTCTGAGTTGCCCACCAGCACTAATTCCTTGAGGCAGGTGAAATTCCCCTCTAGTGCAGCGAGCGATGCACAATAACGAACCTTCAACTCTTCCAGTGCCGTGCAGGAATGCAACTGTAGCAATTTTAAACTTGGGCTGTCGTTTATTTCTAACTTTTTGAGGCAGTTGTGATCTTCTAGGAAGCAGGGCTGCAGCGTTTCTGGGGATTCCTCGATATCAAGTTTGCCAAGTGAATACGGGAGAAGCCATCTTCCGTTTCGCTGGTCGTTGTTTTCATATGTCTGCACCAAAGACGGGATCAGTTTGGGGCATCCACCAATTTTTAGCTCCTCAAGGGAGGTGAATCCAGAGAAGCCTTCCTTGTTCCCCTGAAATGTTAGCTCTCTGCACCACAGAATAGACATTTTCTTGAGAGAGGAGACGGAATTTGATGGGATGCGCAGGAGTCCATCTGGAGTTGAGCTTGTCAATGCGTCATCTGGGTTTCCTGCTGATGGAGCCCGTGGGGCTGAGGTGTGATTCGATGAACTACTATCTCCCACTTCGATCAACAGTCGTGATATCTGGTGGCAATTGAGCAAGTGCAATTCCTCTAGAGCTGGTGCATGGCGCAGCATCACAGATAGCCACATCCCAGTTATTCCACAAAATTGAATTCTGAGATGCTTGAGAGATGGGAGGGCATTGAAATTTATGTCGGTCATGTCTTCATGGGTATGCTCTGGTGGTGGTGGGACATCTGAAGAGAAAAGGTTAATGCAGAAGCTTATGTCCATAGTCTTTAAGCTAATGAGTTGCCTGAAACCTTCGAGTGAAATAGAAGATAGTTTTTGGCAGCCTGCTATATGCAATCGGCTAAGGGCCCTCAAATTATGGAATGACAAAATTCTGTCATCCAGCTCCGTCAGCCCATCATTCTTATTAATTTCTCTCCGAGTTCTGTCATCCAGCTCCGTCAGCCAATCATTCTTATCAATTTGTCTCCAAGTTCTGTCATCCAGGTCCGTCAGCCAACCATTCTTAACAATTTTTCTCCAATTGTGTATTCCGATTACCAGTTTTTCGCTGGATGATCCCTCCATCGTTGGGAGTGTTGAAACTCTTGCGATGTGTAGTTTACAAACATTACTAGAAGGTGGTAGAGGATTCGGTACCATTAAATGGGGACATTCACAGATGGTAAGTTCCTTAACACAGGACAACCATGACTTGCGCTCAATTTTTAATTTCTTCCAGCTCTCAAAGAGGGGAAAGACCTTCAGAACATGACATTGCTCAAACTTGAGGACCCTTAAACTGGAGTTCAAGTCCATCACGGAATTGCAGGAACAACACTCCAACTTTGGCATATTAATCAGCACCAGCTCCTCCAATGGTACGATTGATACTTTCTTTACTTTCTGCATATTACTTAGCTTCAGCTTTGTAAGAAATTTAAGGCTTTCCAAAGATGGAAGTATTTTCCATTCTCCACAATCCTCTAGATGAAGTGCCTGCAAGAAAGTAACTGAAGTGGCAAGCCAAGCTGGGGAGGTAGAACCGCTGTACCCAGAGATTTGAAGATGTTTTAGATTTTGATGTGGTTCAAGGCCCTCAAGGACATCATGTGCCATGTCAATAAAAGGTCCAGACCTCGGGCTATTATTACTACCATCCATTTGCGACCTCTCCCTTTCCGTTTCCGTGTTTATCAATGGTCCATAGTTTGGATCACTATCATCCATTCGGCTTCTCCCCTCTTCATCACTATCATCCATTTGGCTGCTCCCCTCTTCTACTTCCGAGATGCTAATGTCATCATTTGTGTAGCTTGAATCACTATCATCCGTTGGGCTGCTCCCCTCTTCTGCTTCCGAGATGCTAATGTCATCATTTGTATCCTTCCAGGACAAGATAAGCTTTTCTAATTGCTGTTTGTCTCTCAATTTTGCCCCATCAGCCTCGGACCTACTTACATTGACGAGATGAAAAACACCAAGTTGTACAAGCTTATTCATGGATCGAAGCTGTGTTATCTCAAAGCGACTAGAATTTTGATCCGTGGAATTCTGCATGTCCTGACTATTACTCGTTTCACCAACTCTAGGAATAAAAGAGCGTGCTCCCTTTGTTACAAATAGATACCTCATGCTGATGAGATCATTCACACCATGAACTATAGTTGGGTGTCCAGCATCCAATACTTGAAGGTGATAAAACTTGCTCAGAGAAATAGCACTTCCATTGTTCCCAAATTTTAGGTAGCGAATATGGGTAGGATTTACCAAATTCAGCACGGAAGTATAAAAATTAGCTTGTGTTGCGGAAATCTGTAGCAAACGTAAGTGACATGCCTTCTGGAATATATCTTGGAAGGACTGGAAGAAGAAAGACTCGCATCTCCCGATTAATATCAATGTCCTCAAATTTCTCACTAATGGAACTATAGTTTGCAATTTTTCTTCAAACTCCTTATGATTAAGTATGCTGTGAATTGAAACATGACGTATGGTTGGCAGAATTTCGTTCCGCTCTAAACCACATATTGTTGCAAAATGACTCCCTGAAACCACCCTTGCAAATTCATACATGATTCCACACATAACATAGCATGTCCCAGTGGGTGGAGTGGACTCTTCCGCTCCTTGAGTGGGGCTGGACTCTTCCTTTTCTACTTCCTCAAAGAAGCACAGGTCCACTAAATCATGGAGATAGTCCCGTCCTGTCTCCTCTGGTGTCTTCTTCGAGTTTTTACATCTTAAAAATCCTTGTGAAATCCAAGTACGAACCAGATCCTCAGCAAGAAACTTATAATTATCAGGAAATATTGAACAATACAAGAAACACTGCTGCAAATGGTAGGGAAGCTTATCATAGCTAAGCTTCAAAGCATGCATGATGCCTGTATTAAGTAGCATGGATTTTTGGTCTTCACTCTTCAGAATGGTACTCCAATGATCAATAGTAAGATGTTTTTTTAATACTTCTCCTGCAGTTTGCGCTGCTAATGGGTTTCCCTTTAACTTTGCAGCAATTTGACGTCCGATGATGTTTAGACTTGGATGCCTTTCGTAATTGTCATCACCAAATGCGCATGCTTTAAACAATAACCAAAAAACATCATTTTTCAGAGCAACTAACTTAATCGGTTCAACTGTACCTAGCCTTCGTGCAACAGACAAATTTCTAGTTGTTATAACAATCACATTGCCCTTTTTCTGACTTGATTTCAAAGGAGACAATAGTTCATTCCATTGGTAGCTATCCATGCAGTCAGTGACATCATCTAGAACAAGGAAAAACCTTTTGGACCGGTGCCCCATATGTTCCTTTAATATCTCTTGAAGCTTTGAGTAGTTTCTCATTTGTCCTTCATGGCTTTCTTTGTTACGAGGAGGCCTGTTGTGGCTTTCTAGGGCAACAACATCTAACATCTCATTTGTAAGTCTCACTTTATCAAACATGTCGGACACCCAAATCCATATCCGCGCAAATTGACTTATAACAGTTGGATCATTGTAGACAAGTTGAGCTAGAGCTGTCTTCCCAACCCCTACAATGCCTACAATAGGCAGTACAGTTATGACATTAGATTCTGCAGCTGTGATCACCCTTATGATGTAGTACTTCTCCACATCCCTCCCGTGGACTTCTCGAGGAACACAGCTTGATGTTGTTGTCCGTGTATCTGAGTTGTTGCTCTGACTTTGAACTGAACACGCGACAGAATCCTTGAGAAAATCGCACACATTCCCTCGCGAGTCTTGTAACTCAAAAACTATTTGGCGTATCCTATTAGGAAGTCCGGCCTTGTTCCAAGGGCGTGTGTTAGATGCAGCGCTCTGTGTTGATGCCTCATTGACTCTCATCCTTTTTTCTCTGACGAACGAATCCCGAGTTGCATTGGTGGTATCATTTGGTGCACCATCAGTGGAACTGCATGAAGAAAATGATCCCTCTATTTATTTTTATAAGGCGTGATATGACATGGCATGGTCTTCCAAATTATACTTTGATCATGAATCTGTTTTATATTATATTATTTATGGTTATAAACACAAATCCAACCATTTCGAGTTTACATCATAAAAATAAAAAAATATTAGTTAAATTATTAGTCAAATATACAAAGTTTGAATCTTGGTATGCGCATACGCCTTATAAACATAAACAGAGGGAGTATCAATTTATGGGCATGATTCAGGGATGCATTACAATTTATTAGGAAGCAATTTAGGGGATGTTTGGATACGAGGTGCTAAACTTTAACAGTGTCACATCGGATGTTCGGATGCTAATTAGGAGAACTAAACATGAGCTAATTATAAAATTAATTACAGAATCCTGTGCTAATTCGCGACACGAATCTATTAAGCCTAATTAATCCACCATTAGCAAATGGTTACTATAGCACCACATTGTCAAATCATGGACTAATTAGGCTTAATAGATTCGTCTCGCGAATTACACTCCAACTGTGCAATTAGTTTTGTAATTAGTCTATATTTAATACTTCTAATTAGTATCCAAACATCCGATGTGATGGGTGTTAAACTTTAACATGTTGGAGCCAAACAGTCCCTTATTGAACTTTTTTCTTCTTCTTGTTGTAACGCTTTAACTTTTTCCTTTTTTTTAATATATAACCGTTAGGGGCTTTGTCCCTCCTGTTACGCTGAAAAGAAAATTATTGCACTTTATGTATAACCAAGGTTGATGTTTGGGTGATCCAATTTATGGAGAGAAAGAACATCTCAAAAGCTACCACCAATCATTATTTGACAATGCAAAAGTGCACTGATGTAATAAAGATATAAATGGAATATGTTATCTGGTATGTGTATTGCACTACCTTGTAGTATTTGTCGGTTCTTCAGCTGCTGGACGTTTGCTCAGACATTTTTTACTCCTGATATGCTTGTTCAAACCGTTTGTCCCGGTCGTACCACCGCATTTAACCTCCTTACCACAGTATCTACATTTTGCTCCCTGAGTCTTTCCATTAACTATTATCTCGGTAAAATGGTCCCATTCCTTGCACCGATTCGTGCGCCTCTTGCTAGTCTGTATATGGGGATTGTCCCTGGATCCTTCCACTTGCTCTGCTTCATGGCCATCCGTGCGCTCGGACTCGTTAGCACAAGCAATCGTACCTGTGCCATAAGAAACCAACGTGGATAAGGAATGGGTTTTATTGATTCAAGGAATACGTCTAATATAGTACTATTTAACAAGGATCATTTACCTCTTTCGACCTGCTCCTGTAGCCTAAAGTAGTCGAGCTCGTCGACCAAGTCGTCGGCGTCATACATCAGCTCACTGAGACGAGCGAGCGATCCGGCCAGCGGCTTGTTCCCGGTGGCCCTCCCCTTGACAGCGGCAACCACCGTCTCAACCCTCTCGATCTCAGACTTGAGCTGCTTCATGCCTTCTCCAAGCCCAACGTGGCGAATCCATTCGTCGTGCTCGCCGCTGAAGATGCCCTCCAGGATGGTTTGCGCCAGCCATAGGATCTTGCCCTCGACGAGGGCGTTCTCTACGGCCTCCATCAGATCCGGCATGTGCAGAAGGCAGTTCTTGGGCTAGCTAGCTAGTAATCACTGGGAGGATGCAAATGACTAGGACGGGAAGGGAACAAGAAGATTTCACAGAAACACTACGCAGCTACGAAGCTTGGAATGGAAGTAGAGACAAGACGAGCAGATAAGGACCAAGAACGGGTCAAGGGAGAGCCCGCCTACCGCAAACGTGCCTGTCACCTTTTTCTGCGGAATAATGCACGCCTTTGACTGAACGTCGAGCCCTTGAGCACTGCAACCGCAACCACCGCTGCTACGCTGTTTTCTTAAAAAAAAACATTTGCAGCTTCTGCTCCAACTGGGCCGGGAGTCCTTCGACCTGCTCTTTAGTCTGAAGTAGTCGAAACTGGGTCTTCAAACAAGCCCAGCGGGCTCAACCGCAGGCCTCGGCCCTTTTTGTTTAAAATTGCGACGTCTTGTACTCTTGTTGAACTACCAAACCTTTTTCTCCTTCCACGTTAACGCAATCCCGGTCCCGGTCCCGGTCCCGGTTCACGATCCCGATCCCTTTCCCCGAACATCCACTCGTTCTTAGCTTTGAAAGAAGGAACAAAATGCTTAATATTTGCTTCTCAAGATTACTATTATATTGCTCGGAAGATTTTTTTTCTGCAGTTGTCGTCTTGTACTCCCTCCGTTCCAAATTGTAGGTCATTTTAATTTTTAGTTCGCAAATATTATTATGCATATAGATATAGTGTATGTCTAGGTGCATATAAATATAATCAAAATGACTTATAATTTGGAACGAAGGAAGTGCTGCACTGTTGCTTGATAAACCATCGTACTCATTCTTTTTTTTTACCCCACCAGTCATTCTACGCAGGAGAGAGTAAACATGAGTAGGCAAAGGTACCTATAGTAGGACTTACGCTGGTGGGAGACTAGCTTAGTGCAGGATTTCTGATTCGAGATAGGGAAAAACAACATCAAACCACGTCGATTTACTAGTCTTTAAAAAAACAACATCGATTCATACATAAAACAACCCGTTGGTACCAGAAACCAAATTTTTTCATTTTGTTACTCGAACAGTTACAACATGACAGACGAAATCGCACATACAGTACAGACCTAAACACAAAAATGCTTGGTAACAATTGAAACCTCTCGGTGATTCCTCAAATGCTAAGTTGATGACACAGAGCAACTGGTGTTTGACATACATACGCACACAAGACACAACGACGCACAGCCTGCCTGCAACTGCTAGACAAAACCACCAAGGGCTGCAACGATGATAAAAGGAAGGATGGAAAACCCCAGAATTGTCTTCCCGGTGTCCTGCCGACCAGTCAGGTCACCTGTGAGCCATAGGCCGGCGCATGTCTCCATGAACCCGATTATCACTAGTGTGATGAGAGTTCCGCGGTACAGGTAGAAGGGCGGCTCACCGTGGTAGAAGATGGCGAGTCTGAGCGCTGCCGCAGCTAGGACGCCGCCGCACAAGATCAGCACCGCCGGCAGCTTCTCCATGTCGCCGAAAGCATCGGAGATCAATCTCAGCATGTTGACGAGGACATCCATCGTCTCCTGGTACCGTGGTGGCTCTTGTTTTGAGGCTTGGGGGATGGAGTGGCCGGAGTTGGCGTATATATAGAAAAGGAAGTCCCTGTCCCGGTCCCGGTCCCGGTCCCGGACTCCTGGTACCGCTCCCGGTTCCAAACACGGGGTTCGGACAAAGTCGTCGAGAAGATTGACCGTCCGAGGTCCAAACCTGATCCCGGTTCGTTCCCGGTCCCTAATCCCGATTCATCTCAAGTCCCGGTCCCTATTTATCCAGCAGGGGCGCAGGGCGGGACAGGGCCATTACATCCATCACTGAAATCTACAGGAACGATCTTTCCTCGAAGTTGCCATCGGACTCGAACCTCCATCTTTCGTGGCCTGCTTACAACGCCTCAAACGTTTAAGTCCCGGTCCCTGATCCCGTTTGCAAGTCCCGGTTCCATCTCTGCTAACAAGAGTACCACTACTCCTAGCAAGCTCCCTAGTCAATGTGTGCGCTGGCACGAGAACGATTGGTCACAGTTGTTGTGCTCGCCGTAACGAAAGAAGGCACGCAGATCGGGTTCGTGTGTCCTCGAGAAGACAGAAAAAATTACTGCGAAGCAACAGATTAACCAATATCGGAAACAGTTCCACAGTGATTCAGTGCTGTAATTTCCCATTTTGCATGGCAACGCCAACGCGGCTCATTTTTAGAAAGAAAGACGAAATAGCGCATCGATTGAGATTTCCTTGCCATACACACAGTGCTACAGCGGTAGAATCATGGTGCCGCCAGACGGATCAGTCTCCCGATCTCAAACAAACTGTCAATGACGGATACCCTAGCTTCACGCTGCATGCAGCGCCATCGTACTTGATCCACGCATCTGGTAGCACCACCCTTCAGTACAGCGCGGCGTCTCACTGCAAGCAAGTCTGCAACTGCGCTATCATGCTGACCATTTTTTCATTGAGAAAATTCCTCACATATATAGCACGAGATAAAGATTTGATTCCCTAGGACACCATAAATTGTCGTCTTCCTTATTTGGCACCGAATTTACACTTCCCTTTGATCCCTCAGCTATTTCCGTTAAAATTCTCTTTCACGAACGTCAGACATTTGGTTTGTGATCAAAATACCCCGGAGGATATTTGGAAGGCCGCCGCAGACACCGACCGCCACCAGGGTCCGGCGAGGCCACACACTCACATGCAAGCAGTCTTGCTGCAATCGGAGCGCCATCCGCCGCCGCTGCAGCGCTGCTAGCCTGCCACCATCAAGCTATCCAACGGCCGGCGCGGAGGGAGACAAGCACGCGCCTCAAGGGAACGGGGAGCCGCGCCGGCACAGCACTTGCCGCATCCGGAGACGAAGGGAACGGCGCAGCTTTGAGTGGCGTGACCGCGTGGAGGGGATCTCATCAAGCGTAGACATCTGGGATCCCATTCGGCACCCCGCCGGCTCGCAGGTGTAGTTCTCGCGGCGTGTGTCTGCGTCCTGGAGCTCGTCCTCCTCGTCGAGGAGCTGCAAGAGCGGGCACACGAGGTCGACGTCCTTGTGATGCCACGCCAACAGCGTCACCGCTAGTGTACAGCCCAGGTCCCAGGCACCCACGCAGCAATAGCTCGTGTGACCGCGGCCGCCAACGCTGCGTCAGTCTCCGGCGCACGGCTGCTGGATTGCGCCCTGTGCATGCATGCTGGAGGGCGGAGGCTGTGCAGGTCCGTGTCATCGAGAAAGGCCTGGGCCGGGCCAGTCCCAAACCAGACTGTAATCGCAGACGACCAGACCACATCCTCAAATCGAGCTCAAATCCATCTTGCAGCTGATAAATCAAGCTTTAATTACAAAATCAAGTTGCCAGGCACATTATTAAATACCAATTCCCACTTGAATTGAGCTTCAACGGAGCTAGTGAAGACATGAAGGTCACCTACACCGAGCATGAGCGGTACAGAAACGAGCATATAGGAGAGGTTAACATATTGTATGGAATTCACCATATATTTCTAGATGGGGGGGGGGGGGGGGGGGGGGGGGGGGTTCGCAAAATGTGGGTAGACTTAACGCTCAAACTAAAAACAAGGAAGGAATGAACGAAAAGCTCCGATGTTAAATAAGGAAGACAAAACTTTGTTAAACAAGGAAGACAAAAACTTTGTAGTGTGAGAGAACCATATTTTTATCGGACGCTATATATTAGGGATTTTTTATTAGAGAGAAGAGGATCATTGTGGTTGACTGGTTGTGGATTTGTGATACCGTGGGCCGGTTGGTAACTGGGCGTCTGCTTTAGCTGGGCCTTCAGTTCAAAGTGGCCCAGATCATCATTGGTCTTTCTTTTGGTTTTCTTTATTGAGTGAGAGCCTCAACGTGGGCTCCCAAATCCCAATCGGGCATGAGGTCCATCGCTGCGCAAAGTGGCTGTCGATTGGGATTTGGGCCTGAAGCGCCTTGAGTTGCCACCCGGAAATCCTAAATCCTATCCATCTTCCGTATCCATCTTCCGGAAGATTTTATTGAGTTACCTTCTAATGTTTGAGATTCGTGCGACAAATGAGATCCGTCAGATCTGTATCAACCTAAACCCTAGCCTCACTCCCTCCCTCCCCTACCTTGCGCTGCCACCCCCCGTGCGGGGCCCATCTGCTGCCGTTGCCGGCGCCATCCCTGTCCGCCACCACGCAGCAGCCGCAACGAACTCACCAGCCCCCACGCGCGGTGCGCCACCATCCCACTCCCACATGCATGTGCAGCCACCGCGGCCCCTATATGGGCTCGCCGGCCGCCTGCCGCTGAACTGAAGAGGAAGGTTGAAAAAATGTTGGATCAACTTTTTTTGAAAAATGTTGGTGCAACTTTTTTTCAAAAAATATTGAATTCAACCTTTTCTAAAGAAATGTTTGGCTCAACTTTTTTCGAATAAATATTGGTTCAACTTTTTATAAGAAACGTCCAACTTTTTGTTAAAATGTTGACAATATTTTTTCAATTAAATAGTCTTTGGTGGGCTTTTGCTTTGCTTGGCTGTGCTGCAGCGTGCTATAATGGGCCGAGGTGAGCTGGAAGTTTCAACCCTTATCTATCTTCCACAAGATAGATAGGAGCTCCCGTTGCCACCTACATCAATAATAGATGCGGAAGGTGAAGCTGAGGAATCTTCCACAAGATAGATATGAGCTCCCGTTGCCACCTACACTAACAGTAGATGCGGAAGGTGAAGTCGAGGACAAGGAAGTAAAGGAAGCCGAAGGCGAGGGAGCCTAACCAGAGGGAGAAGCCACGAAGCTGTGAATATGCCTGTTATAATTTGGTAACTTTAGAAATTGTTTTGAAGGAATCGTACAAGATAGTGCGAGTTTCCATTGATATAGGAGAAAATGCAACCTATAGCTTTGGGAGGTCACAGTCATGAAAAAAGAAAAAAAACTAAGAGTCTGTTTGGTCGAGCTCCACCTGCTCCTGATTCTCAGTGATTATCTATGGTTCTCTATAATTAATTTTATGGAGAAAGATTTTCTGTGCGAGAAGTGAATCGGGAGAAGCTAGTAGCCTTTCATTCAGAGAATCGCTTCACAAAATTAGCAGAGAATCACTTCTCTCTGAAAAACTGTTTAGCAGAGCTCCTCCTAGATTTAGCGTAAAAGCTGCTCTAGGAGCTCTGCCAAACAAACCCTAATAAAACAACTAAATTTGACCAGTTGGATTGGAACGTCAGCACATGGCTGCACCACTCAAACTCGACAACAACATCAACTGGTTGAATTGGGTCATCAACGCGACCGCACCACTCAACTAAACAAACAACTTCAGAATTTGTGGTCTCGTGTTGGAATTTCGGGAAGCGTTTAGAGGTGCAAAATGCCAGTACAAAGTATAGACGCACTGTTGAATTTTCTGATAAATTAGTTGTGCAACCAAAGGTTTTCATGTTTTCAGTTTTCACTGATTGATGCAACTCCATTGCTTGCAAAGGATGAGGTGCAACTTGGAACGAAGAGCTGTTGATGTTCCCTTATCTAACGATTCCCTGTTCCTTCAGGTAAATTTTGGGCCATATAGTTCTTAGAGGGTGATTGGATACCAGGGGCTAAATTTTAGCCTTGTCACATCGGATATTCGGATGCTAATTAGAAGAACTAAATATGAGCTAATTACAAGACTAATAACAGAACCCCTAGGCTAAATCCCAAGATGAATCTATTAAGCCTAATTAATCCATCATTAGCGAATGGGTACTGTAGCACCACATTGTCAAATCATGAACTAATTAGGTTTAATAGATTCGTCTCGTGATTTAGCCTAGGAGTTGTGCAATTAATTTTGTAATTAGCCTATGTTTAATACTTCTAATTAATATCCAAACATCCGATGTGCAGGGGCTCCCAGATACCCTTACAGCAGCAGGTGAGAACTTTTATTTGTTTAGCACATACTTCTAATTAATATTCAAACATTCGATGTGCTCAGATACCCTTACCGCATGTGAGAACTTTTGTGTAGCTGATACGGCTCATATATATGAGTGTGCAGGCCTGTAGCACTAAGCTTTATGCAGACTAGCTGTCAGCACGCTAGCCCAGTTGGGATCTTCTAGGAAGCAGGGATGCAGTGTTTCTGGGGATTTATTGATCTTAAGTTTGCCAAGTGAATACGGGAGAATCCATCTTGCATTTCGCTAGTCGTTGTTTTCATATGTTAGCTCCAAAATTGTTAGCTCCTGAAGGGAGGTTTGGGGCACTCCAAAATTGTTAGCTCCTCAAGGGAGGTGAATCCAGAGAAGCCTTCCTTGTCCTCCTGAAATGTTAGCTCTTTGCACCACTGAATAGACATTTAGCTTCTTATCATAATAGCCAATTGGCCACGCACCTCAGAAAATCACACTTCTCTTTTCTTGTGAGGGACAAATAATGAAACGATAGTAATTTGCCTCAAAAAGCCATGACATAACAAAAATCAAACAAATAAATAAGATTACAACAAACATATGCAGAGCCCCAACTGGCAACACCGGAGTCGTGATTGAAATACACGGAAGAGACACCCAGCACTGGACACTAGTGCTCTAAACCAAGATAGTAATCTATGCAGTACTACATACGTACATTGACAGAACGACTGCTGCAAGCAACTGCTACTTCGGGGCAGCAGAAGAAAAACCTCCAAGGCTGGCAACGACAATCAGAGGCGGAATGGAAAGTCCCATGATGATCTTACCAATGGCTCGCTTGAAATTTCTGACGCACTGTTGAAATTTTTGATAAATTAGTCGTGCAACAAAGGCTTTCATGCTTTCAGTTTTTACTGATCGATGCAACACCATTGCTTAGAAAGGATGAGGTGCAAATTGGAACGAAGAGCCGTTGCTGTTGTCTTGTCTTATCTAATGATTCCCTGGGTTCCTTCAGGTAACTTTTGGCCTACATACTTCTTACCATGGGTGAGAATTGTTGTTTTCTTTAACAATGTCACATCGAATGTTCGGATGCTAATTAGGAGGATTAAATATGTGCTAATTATAAAATTAATTGCAGAACCTTGTGCTAGTTCGCGAGATGAATCTATTAAGCCTAATTAATCCATCATTAGCAAATGGTTACTGTAGCACCACATTGTCAAATTATGGACTAATTAGGCTTAATAGATTCGTCTCGCGAATTATACTCCATCTGTGCAATTAGTTTTATAATTAGCTATGTTTAGTACTCCTAATTAGTATCAAACATCTGATGTGACAAGTGTTAAACTTTAATAGGGGTGTTCCAAACACCCCCTTAGCTGATGAGTTGTGCAGGTCTGTAAGCACCAAGCTTCATGGAAACAGTGTCCCTTGTAAGTCCACAATAACTTGAGCATAGCCGAGTTGACTACTGAATTCATGCATTCATTCGGTACAGTTAGCACGCGACTACTTGCAGAACGGTTCCAGAGGAGGGGCAATATAATGTGAAGATACAATTACAATCTGAAGGACATGTTTGCCACTTTGCCTTCCTCAGACCCAAAATAAAAAGCAAAATGAACTAATTACTCGTAAGGTAACATATCACACGCACACACACAGGTTCAAATTTATGCAGACTAGCTGTCAGCTCGCTAGCACAGTGTGGAGTCTGTCAGGGCAAGATATGAGTTGGCTCAGGCTCAGTTCCATCGTATTGGCCTCGTTTGTTGATACACGAGAGAGGATTAGAGCCTGGAGGGTGCGTCGCTGTACTTGCAGAGCATTTTTCTTTTGTATGGATAGGCCCCCCTCCCTTCGATCTGTAGTTAAGAAAATAAAAACATTAGGCCTTTGAGCGTTCAGATTGCAAGATGAGATGAATAGCATAGAATAGAAGTACAAAACAGACTGTTTTCAGTTCACATGACAGCAAAACTATTAACATTCGGCAGCTTATGGCCAGTGACGACGAGGTTCGAGAAGCGAAACAATTCTATTTTTGATGGTTATGAGTAAAAAGAAGCACACCTTGGGCGTTGGGCCTCCTGTCTGGCAAACATGAGCCCTGCAATGGGTGATCTGCAAGAAACAGGGATGTGTGGATGCTTTGTTGAACAGCACGTAGTTGTATGAGATTTAGTAGTGGAACACTGGAACGTACAGCAGCTTGAATGCCTGCAAAGCAGCAATGGGACAGCTTATTTTCACATGACACCGAGGGATGTAAAATCTGATAATAACATGATTGACGGTAGAGGCATATACATCAGAAGGCAACAGAGTGAAACCCGCTTTGCTGGTAGACAAGTCTGCTTAACAACCACCCAGTAATCAGTTCACATATTTCCCATCAATTTTGACTTTTGGCTTCCTTGTTGTTGTTGCTAGCATTCTGCATTCATCAGTTAGCTCCTTGCTGCACAACTCGATCTCAATTTCTTCCAGCGAAGGTGGGAGCCCCTTTTCTGGCAGCCTTGAGATACTCGAGCAATCCCAGATCTCCAACCTCTTGAGGGAGGAAAGGCTGCGCAGATCCACAGGAAGACCTGCGAGGTTGGAGCAACCCTGAAATCGTAGCTCCTGCAGGGACGTGAGGTGCTGAAGCGCTCTCTTTTGCTCCTCCGTTAGTCCCGGCGCTTCCCACAGACGTTGGCATAACTCTAGACATCGGAGGGAGGTGAGGCACGTGGTGAGGAAAGAGTAATCATCCGTGTGGAGCCTTTCGAGTCCAGCGCACAGCTCATAGCCCTGACTTGACAGATGTTCCAGATAACGAAGTAAGCCAGGGCATCTGAATACTTCCAAATACCTGAGACCTCTGAGGGACCGGAAGTCCTCTAGTGCAGCGAGCGATCCACAAGACTCAACCGTCAACTCTTCCAGCGTTGTGCAGGAACGCAGCTGTAGCGATTCCAACCCTGAGTTGTACGACAGCTCTAATTTCTTGAGGCAGGTGAAATTCCCCTCTAGTGCAGCGAGCGATTTACAATCAAAAACCGTCAACTCTTCCAGTGCCGTGCAGGAATGCAACTGTAGCAATTTTAAACTTGGGCTTTTGTTTATTTCTAACTTTTCGAGGCAGTTGTGATCTTCTAGGAAGCAGGGCTGCAGCGTTTCAGGGGAACCGTCAATCTCAAGTTTGCCAAGTGAATACGGGAGAAGCCATCTTCCGTTTCGCTGGTCGTTGTTTTCATATGTCTGCACCAAAGACGGGATCAGCTTGGGGCATCCCCGAATTGTTAGCTCCTCAAGGGAGGTGAATACAGAGAAGCCATCCTTGTTCCCCTGAAATGTTAGCTCACCGCACGACAAAATGGTCATGTTTTTGAGAGAGGGGATGAGATTTGATGGGATGCGCAGGAGTCCATCTGGAGTTGAGCTTGTCAATGCGTCATCTGGGTTTCCTGCTGATGGAGCCCGTGGAGCCGAGGTGTGATTTGATGAACTACTACCTCCCACTTCGATCAACAGTCCTGATATCTGGTGGCAATTGAACAAGTACAATTCCTCTAGAGCTGGTGCATGGCGCAGCATCACAGATAGCCACATCCCAGTTATTCCACAAATTTGAATTCTGAGATGCTTGAGAGATGGGAGGGCATTGAAATTTATGTCGGTCATGTCTTCATGGGTATGCTCTTTTGGTGGTGGGACATCTGAAGAGAAAAGGTTAAAGCAGTAGCTTATGTCCATAGTCTTTAAGCTAATGAGTTGCCTGAAACCTTCGAGTGAAATAGAAGATAGTTTTTGGCAGCCTGCAATACGCAATCGGCTAAGGGCCCTCAAATTATGGAATGACAAAATTCTGTCATCCAGCTCCGTCAGCCCATTGTTTTCTCTCCAATTGTGTCCTTCGATTACCAGTTCTTCGCTGGATGATCCCTCCATCGTTGGGAGTGTTGAAACTCTTGCGATGTGTAGTTTACAAACATTACTAGAAGGTGGTAGAGGATTCGGTACCATTAAATGGGGACATTCACAGATGGTAAGTTCCTTAACACAGGACAACCATGACTTGCGCTCAATTTTTAATTTCTTCCAGCTCTCAAAGAGGGGAAAGACCTTCAGAACATGACATTGCTCAAACTTGAGGACCCTTAAACTGGAGTTCAAGTCCATCACGGAATTGCAGGAACAACACTCCAACTTTGGCATATTAATCAGCACCAGCTCCTCCAACGAAGGAACTGTTACCTGTCTTACTTTCCACATATTCCTTAACTTCAGCTTTGTAAGGAGTGGAAGCTTTTCTACTGAGGGAAGCACTTCCAATTCCCTACAATCCTCTAGATGAAGTGTCTGCAAACAGGTAACCGAGACAGTGCTAACAAGCCAATTTGGGGAGGTACCGCTGCGATACCCAGAAATTTGAAGATGCTTTAGGCTGTGATGTGGTTCAAGACCCTCAAGCACCACTTTGCTTGTCCCTATCTCTACTACCTCATAAGAAGGCTCTGAGATAATGTTAATGTCATATTCATGCTGTGATGTATACTCCCATGACAAGTGCAACTTTTCTAAGTGACTTTTTCCTCGCAGGTTTGCTCCATATGCCTCCTCTCTAGTTACCACCTTTTCAAGTTGGGAAACACCAAGCTGAGCGAGTTCACTCATGGAATGAAGCTGTGCTATCTCAAAACTAGTGCAATTATCAACTTTAAAGTCATGCAGTTCCTGAAGAGAGGTCATTTTGCCAATTCTACTAATTGAAGAGAACACTTCCTTCGATGCAACAAGATGCCGTAGACTGATAAGATTATTCATACCGTTATGTACAGTGGAGTATCTATCCAAGCCTATATCTAATACTTGAAGGTGGTAGAGTTTGCTCAGAGCTTCAGGCAAAGGTTCATTGTCCTCTTTGGTCCTAAGTTTTAGATATCGAACATGAGTAGAATTTACCAAATTGCATTCTGAATAACGAAAATCAGCATATGCTGCAGAAATTAGCAGTGCCCGTAAATTCTGCGCCTTCTGGAATAGGCCTTGTAAACATTGGAGGAAGAAGCAGTCATACTTCCCAATCAAGAGCAAAGTCCTCAATTTTCTCGTTGAATTAACTACTCTTTGCAATTTTCCTTCAAACTTCTCATTACGAAGTATGTCCCCATATTTATCTTCCTGGTACGCAGAATAAGTTAGAATTGACAAGTGACGTATAGTTGGGAGTATTTCTCTGCACGTCAGATCATCTATAGCTGCACATTCATTTCCTGAAACCAGCCTTGCAAAGTCATGCATAAGAGCAGGCATAACATATAATATTTTATCGCCTAGAGTGGGATCTTTAGTTTCAACTTGCTCAAAAAATCCAAAGTTCAGCAAATCAGTGAGATACCTCTGTCCCATCTCCTCCAATCTCTCAGTCGAACAGCTACATTTCACAAATCCTTGTGCGATCCAAATATAGATCAGCTCACTGCTAATAAACTGATGATCAGTGGGGAATATAGAACAATACAAGAAGCATTGTTGTAAATAGAAGGGCAGCTCATCATAGCTAAGTTTCAAAGTATGCATGATGCCTCCATTTAGTTGCAGGGATTTCCATTTTTCATTCTTTAGAATGTGACTCCAGTGGTCAGTTGTAAGATGCTCTCTTAACAGCATCCCTGCAGTTTGTGCTGCTTGTGGGTTACCATGTAAATTCTTTGCTATCTGCAGACCCATGATGGTTAGACTAGGGTGCTCTTTGTAATTTTCATCACCAAATGCACATGTTTTAAACAATAACCAGAAGTCATCATTTTGCAAATGACCTAACTTGACCGGTTCGACTGTGCATATCCTTTTTGCAATAGACAATTTTCTAGTTGTCATAATAATCACATTACCCTTCGCATTGTCAGACCTCAAAGGAGCCAACAGTTTATTCCATCGGCAATCATCGATGTCATCCCATACATCATCCAAAACAACTAGAGTCCTGTTTGATGTGACATGGGTCACCAAGATCTCCTGAAGTTTAGCCAAGCTCCGTATTCCTACACACTTCTCTTGAGAAACAAAGTCTAACATCTCCATTGTAAGTCTCACTTCGTCAAACTTGCTAGACACCCAAATCCACATTCTGTGATCAAATTGGCTTTTCACAATTGGATCATTGTATACGAGTTGAGAAAGAGCCGTCTTCCCAATTCCGCCGATGCCTACAATTGGAATAATAATTACATCGTCAAACTTGACTTCTGTCATAGACTTTATGATGGAATTCTTCTCATCAACTCTCCCGTACATTTTGCACTGAACAACACTTGACGTTCTTCGGCATGGATCTGCAGTTGTATTCCCACAGAGATTCGAATATGCAACAGAGCCCGATACAGATAGCATCTGAATCTCATTGGTAGCTTTCCGTAACTGATAAGTCGTTTGTTGGATTTTATTGCAGAATTCGGCCTTGGTCCAGGCGTGTGTCTTAGCTGCCGTGTTGTGTGCTGACACCTCAACAATTCTCATTCTTTTTCTGATATCTGAATTATGAGTTGAAACGGTGGCACCGTTTTGTGCACCATCGCCGGCACTATAGGAGGAAAAAGAATCATAAGCTGGTCGTTAGAGATATATAATGCGAATTTCATTTTATTAATTTAAATACATTTCTATGCATATCCTAAAAGGGCCTGTTTTCGGTGCTGGTTTTCAGAATAAAACACTGCATATTTTGTCCACAAATAATAATAATAATTTGTTACTGACAAAAGTACGCCAATATTATTCTGCATGGATCCTCAAGCTAAATAGTACGTACCTTGGAGGGTCTGGCGTTTGTTCAATTGCTGCGCGTTTTCTCTTGCAACTCTCACTCTTGAGATGATTGTGCAAGACCGATGTCCCTTTGGTAGTCTCGCATCTAACCAGTGTGCCACAGTGAATACACTCTGCTTTCACAGGCTTCCCGTCAGCTGATTCTTTAACGCGAAACTCTTCCCATGCCTTGGACCGTTTCTTCCGATCGCTGCTACTGGGCAGCATAGCAACGCTGTCCCTCGCTGCATCAACCTGCTGTTCTCCATCTCCACCCATGCCTTCCTGCTCAATAGCGCTATGAAGCGTAACTGACCAAGAAAAAGGGAAGTTAATACCATGGTGTGCAAGGCGTGTTTATTAGCTATTATCACAGGGATCGATTTGTACGCACCTCCTTCGACCTGGTGCTGGAGCCTGTAGTAGTCAAGCTCGTCGACCACGTCGTCGGCGTCGTAGAGCACCTCCCTGAGACGAGCGAGCGATCGGGCCAGCGCCCTGTTCCCGATCGTCCTCCCCTTCACAGCAGCAGCCACCGCCTCGGCCCGCTCGACCTCGGACTTGAGCTTCTCGGCGTCGTCGGCGAGCCCAACTTGACGAATCCATTCATCGAGCTTACCGGTGAAGAGGCTCTGCAGGATGGTTTGCGCCAGCCAGAGGATCGCGCCCTCCAGAAACGCGTCCTCTACGGCCTCCATCAGATTCAGATCCGGCAGAGGCAGTGTGCTTGAGTTGTAGTCAATGGAGGAAGCAATAGCAATGAAGTAGGGAGGATAGGCCGAGGCGGAGCAGTAACAATGAAGACCCCTTATTCCGGGGGTCCACGGGCGCGTGACATTTTGCAAAAAACCCTTTGAGTTTTATGTAATTCGTTTCGGGTTCAGGGAGATGGCCAAACGGGCGGCCCGGCCCGGCCTGACACGAGCCTGATTAGGCCCGGCCTGTTTAGGGCCGCACAGTAATCGTGCTAGGCTGGGCCGGCCCACGTGCCGAAGGAGCGGCCCAGGCCCGACCTGCTCCTTCTTAGGCAGGCTGTGCCGGCCCGCTGGCCCGGCGGGCCATAGCGGCCTGGCCATGCTCGTGCCGGCCCACGGCACGGCTCCGGGTCCTCCTTTTCCTCAATCCCCACCGCACTACCGCAGCCTGCATTTCCCCCAAATCCACCACCAAATCATGCCAAAATCGGCACCAAAATCACCACCAAACCCCAAATCGGCGAGGCCACCACCAGATTCATCCTTTGCCTCACAAGGCGGTGGCTGAAGGCCACGAGAGGAGGAGGCGGAGGGGCGCGATTCCCGACGGCTGGGGAGGCGGCGGCGGAAGGCCACGGGAGGAGGCGCGCGGAGGGGCGCCATTCCCGGTGGACAGGGAGGCGGCGGCCGAGGGCCACGCGAGGAGGTGGCGGAGGGGCACGGGGAGGCGGCCGGGAAGGCTGCAGGAGGAGGCGGCGGAGGGGCGCAGGGAAAGCGGTCAGGACCGGAGGTGGAGGGGCGCGGTCGCGCGGGAGGAGGCGGAGGCTGGAGTGGTTGGGAAGTGGAGGGGAATGAAGTGGGGGAGCTGGGGAGGCCGGAGGCGGCTGGGAAGTGGAGGAGTTGAGGAGGGAGCTTAGGGAGGCAGCTGGGAGTCTTGGGAGCGGAGGAAGCGGGGGAAGCCATAGGTTTTATTGCTGCCTCTTAGCTGGGCCGAAATAGGCCTACCAGGCCTAAACAGGCCGTGCCAGCCCGTTACTGGTTCACGGGCCAAATGGGCCAGGCCGTGCCGGGCCAGCCTATGGGCTGAGACACCAGCCCAAGCCCGGCCCACCAGCCCAGCCTACAAGGCCGCCGTGCCGGAATGGGCTTGGCCCGGGCCAAAATGCCGTGCCGTGGGCCGGCCCACAGGCCACGGGCCAAATGGCCAACTATCTTCCTCTCCCTCGCTCTCTCATCCTCCCGACGCCCGCCGCGCCCACGCCGCTCGTCGCCGCTGCCGTGTTCCCCTTCCTCTCCTCTCTTCTCCTCTCCTTCCACCCTCCGCCCACTCCCGATGCCACGCCGCCGCCGCAACATCCTCTCCCTCCTCTCCCTCTCCGATTCTCCTCGCCGCCGGGCGATTAGGATTTGGGGTGCCTCGTCCACGCCACCCGCCGCAGCCTCGCACCTCCGTCGCGTTCTTACGGCTTGCAGCCAGCCCGCGCCTCTCTCATCCGGGGCGGCGGCGGCGGCTGTGGCTGAGCAGGAGGCGGTGGCGGCATATTTGAGGAGTGGCCGTGGGGAAGCGCGAAGACCAGGGTGGCGGCGGTGCAAGGTCTCGCATAGGTCGAACTCATCGTCATCTTGCTCCGCTCAGCTCCCAGCAAGGTACGCTCCTCCCTGTGCTCCTCTCTTGTCTTAGTTTCATTCTCATCCAGCTCATTCGTTAGTGTTGCTTGCATTTTGTGATGTTTTCCACCGGCGACCTTGAATCCTCCTATTTATTTTCCCCCTAAATTCAAAACCTAAAAGTCCATGAAATTCCCTACATAAACTACGTACATAATCAAATCAATCACACCTCCACCTTCTAAGGATTCCATTCTGGTGGTAACTACTGGCGGCTCCTTGCCCAGGCGACCTCCACAGGCCACGGGTGAATCGTCGTCTTCGTGAAAGAAACAATGACGATGTGTTGATTCCAGTGTGTCCTGATCCCAGCAACTCCTTCCTTGACATCTGAATCTCAGGTACAACTATTTGCAGCGGCTTCTCAATGTGATTTTGGATTGAATCCTCAATGGACGGCGCTGAAGGTAGAGGAGACAGCACGCAGGCCTTTGACTGGGGGACAATTGATCTCACGTGTAAGTATACTAATGCAGATATCGTGCCTATGGTTGTTACTACTTAATTGATGTTTACAGCATGTCCAAGTAGAATTTGACTTTTTTTTCTTTGAGAAAAAGGAAACATTACATTATATCAACCTGAGAAGGCAACATGCCTGTCATATTTCCAAATAATGTAGACTTTCTGTATATCTAACCTGTCCATCCAGTGAGCAGTTTTTGTGGCACTTCATTGTATTTCCAAGCATATTGACCATGAAAATATTGCCTCTCCATGACTGCACTATCCAGTATTGTAATCTTGTGTGCAATTCTGCTGCTCATGTTGAGTGGCCTTCCTGAATTAACACTAATAATGTTAATCCGGGATACATAGGAATTCATTCAATTTGGCCAAGTGGATAAACAGGCTGAAAATATAGGAAGCACTGCTAGACTGAGGATTTCATTCAACTAGTAGTGCTTCTAATTAATAGGAGCTTATGTTGCAATGCCGAGGGACACCCTCACATGGGTAAGCTTCGCTTAGAAGTGTGGTAAGTGTAACATATTCATATTTCAGTTTCAAATCCAATATATCAGTTTTCTGCTGCGACTAGATATGAAAAAATAAACATCTAATACGGTGTATGCTAAATTTGGTTGTAGACATATCAGACTATCCCTTACGAGCTATTTGCTTAATGCTTTTCCTTACAAAGTTTTAATGCACATTCTCTACCATAACCTTTCTGCTTCATGCACATATTGCTACAATTACTACACTTCAAGAATGTTTCATGACTGCAGCTATTCTCTTACATCAAACAGACCAGCACTTCAGGTCCAGTGAACAGATTGCAAGATATGTACCTCCTTGATCTTCTTTGAATAGTACCTTTTATGTTTATGCTACATTATTCTTCCTTGACCAAATTACAAGTTTTTTGCCTTCATTGAGTTAGTGTTTTCGTTACTACATTACTATTTTTCCCACATCAAGGAAGGATTCAAATACTTTGCATAGTTGCATCATGATTCAGAGGTATTCAGGGAGTTTCGGTATGCAGATGTTCCTGTTATTTCTTTCCCTATGAAGCACCTGCAGGAACCCATATTATGTATTGTTTATATTTATGATATGGGACCATATGTACATAAATGTAGTCTGCCTACCTCAGTTATGTATTAGTATCTAGGTCGAGGATAATATGATATAACCGTACGAAGCCTCCTGTACCTTTTTTTTCTGCTATCTCATCTTGCAGATGTATTTCTAGCAATGCATTGCAATTTCTAAACATGATTTCTGCTTTGTTAACATAGCCACATGAACACTATTTCTCACCATTTTTTTATGTGAAGTGATTCTTTACTAATTGATGATTGAGCTGGGATCTCTGTTTTTTAAAAAGGCAAGGCAACAGTATATGAAACAATGCTTCGTATTATTCTATTCCTGGGAGCAGTTTGTCATCATGGACAACACACAATCATGCATTCATGCACACACATGCTCTTACTAGCAAATGAAGAAACAGGTTGAACTTTCTCCTGGGCCTTGCTGCCAAGATGGCTGGAGAACCTTACAGGTTTCTGGTAGGTACGATAGTGTAAAGTGCTTTGATTTTTTCACATACTTCAATTGTGCTCACGTGGTATTCCTTTTGTCCTGCAAACAGATTGTGGATTCTGTGATTGCACCATGTTGATTTCAGTGGCAAAGGTGAACTTGCGGAGCGCCAGGTATTCTCGTCAGGTCAATTTGATGAAGTAGGCACCCTGTAGAAAAGTTGAATGCTGCCATTTTATCTGCTTGATTGTGGAGCAATGGAGTGAAAATTGCTGAGTAGCTCAATGGAGTAGTGTACATCATCAACCAAGGTGAGCCATGTGTCTATTTCAAGGGTGAAGTGATGAGAAGCATCATGAGGTGACTAAATATTTAAGGATGTGGTTCAGTTCCATCAGCAAACTTTCAAGATTACAATCAACAGCCAATGCAGCATCCTGACAATGTTTTCCTCTCACAAAAGATACATGCATTAGCTGGTCCAAAAAAAAAAAATCAAAATAGCCTATAGAAAATCGACCAACCCCCTAATTGTTGGAAAAGGTAATCTATGAACCAGCAAGCTCCACAATGGCACATGACCTTTAGAAACAACAGGTTTTGAGGTCTGTAACTTACCCCATGGTCCTGAATTAGGCACAGGAGCTTAATGAGAATGAGTCATAAAGCTTGTGTGCAGTCAAGGTCAGACATCAAAATGGTTGTCTCTCAACTACATCAGTTGAAAACCAAGTAGTGCGGGGCATGAATATAACATACATCAAACAAGGAGCATCCCTGCACTGTATATAAAAAAGTTTTAATGCCGAAATTGATTAAACTGCTATGAAGTTATCACCAGGGTAACTAGTTTCTGGTAATTTCAAGAACAAAACCATGACATTTACATGCAAAGCGACCTACTTTTTGTGCACAAGCTAGCACATATGTGAAAACCACCAAATTTGCACGGGAGGAGGAACATATGCGGGTATAAATAGAATTAGGCTCCGTTTGGATCCTTGGAATTGAATTGCATTCTAATAATTATAATTTAGACACAAATTAATTAAGCTAATATAGTTGTATGTGGAATATATTTGTATATTATTATTAGCCACATGGAGAGATACTTATGTGCTGCACTCCTGCTATAGGTAAGTGAGTCAAAGAGCGTGCTATAAGTTGCATATTAGAAAACATAGCATGAGAATCTATAGAATCAATTTCCATCTCCCACCCCCATGAATTTAAGATAGGTTTATATCTAAACTTTGGAAAGTTGTGGAATGCTACGTTCCAAGATAAATTAACTACTCCATTAAGTAGATTCCAATTCATTCAAAATGAAGGGATCCAAATGGAGCCTCAGTGGATTATTGTGATGGTCCAAACATAGGTCAGTGAGACCACATTCACCTGAAATCAGACATCTATATTACCATAAGGTCATCCACAACTTCCCCATAAATTAGACCTTTAACTTGTTCGTCGCTGCCAGTCTGCATTGCTTGTATTGCTCTTCACTGGGAGGCCCTCCTCCGGCAACCTAGAGATGCGCGGTCAATGTGCAATCTCCAACTTCTCGAGGGAGGAAAGGTTGTGCAACTTGGCAGACAACGAGATTTACAATGTTGCTGCAGAGCAATCGTAGCTCCTGAAGTATGCTCAAGTGCTCTGCCCTGTTCCTCTGACAGTCTAGTTACTCTGTTATGGCTTCTTGAGCTGTGGAAACTGGAAAGTGCTGGGTACTGGAAGGCAGAGAGGTGTTCGCAGTACATGGTGACAAGAGAGATGTAATCTGTTCCAAGCCACTCCGTTCTGGGATAGAGATCGTGTGACCTCGAAATCTGATCTTCCCCACTGTTTTGATCCCAGTAGTTGCTTTCCCATGTGAAAGCGAACAGCTTAACCATGCTCTAGGCAGGGTATCTCCCACCAGGTGTCGCATGTTGCATCTAGTTTCCCATAAGGAGCGACATGGTAGAACGGGCTTCCTGCAGACAGCCGAAACATTTTGGCCGGTTGACACATGGTTCCTTCGATATCACAATGTGTTAAAGCAACTCCAAAAGACTGCTAATCTTACTCCCAATACCTTAGGAGGAAAAAAAGAAAAAAAAGAACTCCAACAGTCTACTTAAAATTCCTCCAAAAGATTTGCGACGCGAAAACCTCCCCTAGCCGCGCATATATTCACGACGCGCGCTCTTCCCCAATCCCCCCTCCTCCCCCCAACCTCTTTCCCGGGCCGGCCACTACGCGGCGGTCCTCTTTCCCGAGCGCGCGCACTAGGGCGCCGACCGCCGCGTAGTGGCCGGCCGTGCGCCGTTGTCCCAACATAGTACTTGAGAATTCCCCCACGTGCCTCACCGCCACCTCGCCGATGCCCCTGGGCCCCTCTTCGACAGCCACCATCCTCCCTACCCGCCGCCCTCCCCACCACTGGACCCTAAGACGACGCTGATAACCACGGCGAGGCACGACTCTACGGCGGCGGCTTACAAAAAGCGGAGCGGCGGCCGGCACTGAAGAAGACGACGGCGGGAAGACGCTGTGGTGGATGGGGCTGGATGGCGACTAGTGGGACGGATTCAGGAAGTTAAGGCGGTGATTTTTGTGGAGCTCGTCGGTGACCGAGAGCGGTGAAAAAACAGAGCAACGCGGTGGAAGGATAACTCTAGCCGGCGGGAACAGTAATTTATACAAAAATTTACTGCCTTCCCAATCGCCACCTCCTGCCTGCTTGCTTGGTTCACGTCGCATACTTAGGTCGGCGCGTGGCACGGCGGCCCCGCTCTTGCCATCGGCGGCAAGCAGCTGCGTGGCAGCAGCCCGGCTCTGCTCTCCCCCTTTCTTTCCCCAATTCCGCCCGAAAGTCCAGCCAATCTTGTGTCCGATTTTCAATTCAAACCCCACGATCCCTTTTAAGCAAACTTGTAGAGGATCCTTGGAACTTCATTTTATAGATTCACAATTTGAGCACCGGATCACTCCATCTCTCGAATTTGAGCCCTGAAATTCAGCTAGGGTTCGGTCTGTCAGTGTTTAAATGACACCACATTCAGTTTCGTCAGTAAACCTTCAAACAGCCACTATCCAAACTTTGAACTCAAATTCAAATATGCAAACCCACTTCTCCTTGTCCAACAACTACCGCCAATGGTTAACATGTATCATAAACTCCATTTTGCATGTTAAAGTCCAACACCTACATATAGAATCTTTCAAGATCTTGAGCCAAAGATGGCCACTTTTCACTACCTTTAGAGCATGGGAAGTGGAAGGAGCTGACCAAATACCTAAGTGCTCTGAGAGGCTGATGCTCTCCCTCTGCCTTTAGAGCATGGGAAGTGGAAGTAGCTGACCAAATACCTAAGTGCTCCGAGAGGCTGAGTGCTCCGAGAGGGAGAGGAAGGTGCGTGGTGTTATGCGTTGGGAGGTGGGCAGGCCAATTAAATGGGCCCACTTATGATGATGTAACTTTTTTTAATTATTAGAGGTAGTTTTTAGCGTTCTACTGTGGGCTGCTATGTTTTTGAGAAAAAAATTTAGCATAATCCTAATACTTTATTTTGGGGAAGAATTTTTTAGGAACTCTGGAAGTTACTCTAACCTCTATTTTCCATCACAATATCACATGCAAGGCATGTGTTAGCACCTCCTCCTCGAGGCCGAGCACCTCCCATCGCGGACATCTGGTCACCTCCCTTTTGCATCCGAGGGAGGCCGACGAGGCGTTGCTCCATAGAGTAGAAGGATGCGGAGCAGTGGGCGAGGCCAGTGAAGGGACCGACCTTGGAGGCGGCCGTGGAGGCAGTGAAGGGGTCGTGCGGCCGACCTTTAGAGGCCGGGAGACGGCGGCGGCTGTGGGCACCGACAGGGAGCGGCGCGGCGGCGGGCCTAGGGTTGGGTGGATTTGGGTATTTCCGTATTTGGAGCGTACGGAGGGAGGCATCCACCCGAGCAGGGCCCTCCACAAAGATCTGAATCTACACCAACGGTCCAAATAGTTCCTTTATTATTTTTTTTTGCGAAAGGTGAAATATATTAAAAACAGAATCAATAGATCTCTAATAAAACAAGAAATTACAAAGAGCCCCAATAGGAAGATGTTCCTTTAATTCTTTAACAGCCCAGCCTCCAGCGGAGGAGCAATGATCTTTAGATACAAGCACAATCCGTAGGACCACTTAGTTCAAATTTACGCAAGATATGAGTTGGCTCGGACACTCAGTTCCTTGGGCGGTTGGGCCTCTTGTTTGGCAAACATATCCCTGTAACAGGTGATCCGAGAGAAACAGGAAAGCGTGACGAATACTTTCTTGAACAGCATGTATTTGCATGAGAGTGATACAGGAGATCGTGAACCGTGGTAGCTGAACGTACAGCAGCTTAAATGCCTGCAAAGGGACAGCTTACTTTCACATGACACCGAGAGATGTATAACCTGAAGATGACATGATTGACGGTGTAGAGGCATACCTTAGAAGGCAGCAGAGTGAAACCCGCTGTGCCGATAGACAAGTCTGCTTAACAACCACCCAGTAATCAGTTCACATATTCCCCACCAATTTTGACCTTTGGCTTGCTTCTTCTTGTTGCTAGCATTCTGCATTCATCAGTTAGCTCCATGCTGCAACTAGAGCAGATTTCAAGTTCTTCCAGCGAAGGTGGGAGGCCCGTTTCTGGGAGCCTTGAGATACTCGAGCAATACGTGATCTCCAACCTCTTGAGGGAGGAAAGGCTGTGCAGACCAACAGGAAGATCTGCCAGGTTGGAGCAATACTCAAATCGTAGCTCCTGCAGGGACGGGAGGTGCTGAAGCGCTCTCTCTTGCTCCTCCGTTAGTCCCGTCACTTCCCCCGTAGGATTGCGTAACTCTAGGCGTCGGAGGGAGGTGAGGCACTTCCAGAATGACGTGGTGAGGAAAGAGTAATCATCAGTGTCGAGCCTTTCCAGTCCAGCGCACAGCTCATAGCCCTGACTTGACAGATGTTCCAGATAAGGAGGTAAGCCAGGGCATCTGGATACTTCCAAATACCTGGGACCTCTGAGGGGCCGGAAGTCCTCTAGTGCGGTCGAGCGATTCACAGTTTTGAATCAGCAATTTTTGTAAGTATGTTCCCATATTTGTCATTACGAAGTATGTTCCCATACTTGTCTTCCTGGTATGCAGAATAAGTTAGAATTGACAAATGGCGTATAGTTGGAGTACTTCTCTGTACGCAAGATCATCTATAATTGCAAATTCAGTTCCTGAAACCAGTCTTGCCAAGTCATGCATAAGAGCAGGCATAACATAGAATGTTTTATCTCCTAGAGTGGGATCTCTAGTTTCAACTTGCACAATGAAGCCAGAGTTCAGCAAATCAGTGAGATAGTTACGTCCCATCTCCTCCAATGTCTCAGTCGAATGGCTACATTTCACGAATCCCTGTGAGATCCAAATACAGACCAGCTCACTGCTAATAAACTGATGATCATCAGGGAATATAGACAATACAAGATGCATTTTTGTAAATAGAAGGCAGCTCATCATAGCTCTGTTTCAAAGCATGCATGATGCATCCGCTGAGTTGCAGGGATTTCCATTTTTCATTCTTCAGAATGTTACTCCAATGGTCAGTTTTAAGATGCTTTCTTAATGGAAGAACTTGGTCTCCTGGCGCATTTGGAAAGAGCGAAACCATCAGGTCTTCACCGGAGACACCCAACGAACACCGCAACAGCTAGCAGCAGCAGTCGCGGAAGAAGCGGCGACCTGGTTCATGGCTGGGGCACATTGCCTATATACCGTAGGATGGCATTTTGAGAGTCGATGATGATATGCCATTAGTGGTTTAATTCCTAGGAGCTCCAGTCTCGTGTAATCAGCCTTTTGAATCACCTACCGTGTGCGTGTGCCCGGTTTAGGCCCGCGTTGTATTAGTACTTTTATCTCTTCTTAATGGAATGATGTGCAGCTCTCCTGCGTATTCTAGAGAAAAAAAAAGATGCTTTCTTAATAGCATCCCAGCAGTTTGTGCAGCTAATGGGTTACCCTGTAGATTATTTGCTATCTGCTGACCGATGATGGTTAGACTTGGGTGCTCTTTGTAATTTTCATCACCAAATGCACATGTTTTAAACAAGAGCCAGAAGTTGTCATTCTCCAAACGACCTAACTTGATGGGTTTGACTGTGCCTATCCTTTTAGCAATAGACAATTTTCTAGTAGTAGCTATAATCGCATTACCCTTTGCATTGTCAGACCTCAAAGGAGCTAACAGTTTATTCCATCGGCAATCATCAATGTCATCCCAGATATCATCCAAGATTAGTAGTCCTTTTTGATGTGACATGAGTCACCAAGATCTCCTGAAGTCTAGCCAAGTTGGTTATACCTATACACTTTTCTTGAGAAACAAAGTCTAACATCTCCATTGTAAGTCTCACTTCATCGAAGTTGCTAGACACCCAAATCCACATCCTGTGCTCAAATTGGCTTCTCACAATTGGATCACTGTATGCGACTTGAGCAAGAGCCGTCTTCCCAATACCTCCGATGCCTGCAATAGGAAGAACTGTTACATTATCAGCCTTGTCTCCTTTTATGAACTTTATGATGGAATTCTTCTCATCAACTCTCCCGTACATTTTGTGTTGAACAAGACTTGACGTTCTTCGGCATGGATCTGCAGCTGTATTGTGACAGAGTTTCGAAATTGCAACAGAGCCTGATCTATATAGCTTCTGAACCTCACTGATAGACTTTTGTAACTGATGAGTCGTTTGTTGGATTCTATTGCAAATTTCTTCCTTGTCCCAGACGTGTGTTGTAGCAGCAGTGTTGTGTGCTAACACCTCATCACTTCTCACCCTTTTTCTTCTATCTGAATCATGAGTCGAAACGGTAGCACCATTTTGTGCACCATCGTCAGCACTACAGGAGGAAAAGGATCATGGGCTGGTTACTACAAGTTTATAACTGTAACTCATTATTTTTTTTGTTAGATCTATTATTGCATTTCAGAACTATATCTGGCATAGTTTAAACAAAAATACATATCGTTTTTTTTGCATATCCTAAGTTGCTGTTTCAGAATGTTTTTTTTTTGAAGGAACAGGAGGGGGTCCCCTACTGATTATATATTAAAAGGAAGGTTGGTTCACAATATAAGATTACAAAAAGGGTGACGAGAAAATAAACAGGAAAAATGCTTAGCTAAAGAAACGAGACTAATAGGATCTTTTATAAAGAATACAGCCAAACGCTCATGTTAGGCACCATCGCTGGTCTTGCTCGATGTAGTAGAATGGAAAATTCCGACATGAACTTCCTCTTGCATTGTTGTACCATTGGATCTATTCCTTGAAACATCCAATCATTCCTTGCTGTCCAGATTGACCATGTCATGAGGATTATAATCTCCATGTAGAAGGCCACTGCCAGTTTTTCTTTGATTTGCCTGAAAATGGAATGAAGCGATCTCGTGCTGTTTCAGAACGTTGCAAGTTCATTATCTTTGTCCACAACTAATCATAATTCGGTATTGCAAAAAATGATTTGGATTCTGCATGGATCCTCAAGATAATAAGGAGTAGTACCTTGAAGCATTTGGCGTTTGTTCAATTGCAGCACGTTTCCTCTTGCAATTCTCACTCTTTAGATGATTGTGGAAAACTGATGTCCCTTTAGTAGTCTCGCATCTAACCACTGAGTGACAGTAAATACACTCCGCTTTCAGAGGCTTTCCTTCAGCATCTTCTTCTGTTATGCTGAATTCTTTCCATGCCTTAGACCGTTTCTTGCGATTCGGTATACCAGAGTTGTCCCTCGACCCCATCAACTAGTTGTGCTCCACCATTTGCATCCGTGCCTTGGGGCTGATTATCCCAGGCGATCGTATCTGAGCCGGAACAGAATGAAGAATTGAAGAGCAGAACAGGAAAATTAATGTTGCCGCAAAGAGCTTTCTTTTTCTATCATCAAACAATACCAGCAATGATGTGCAGAGAAGAGAACAGAGACATCACACCTACCTCCCTCGACCTGGTGCTGGAGCCTATAGTAGTCGAGCTCGTCGACCATGTCGTCGGCGTCGTAGAGCATCTCCTTGAGACGACCGAGCGATCGGGCCAGCGGCCTGTTCTCGGCCGCCCTCCCCTTCACAGCAGTGACCACCGCCTCCACCCTCTCGATCTCGGACTTTAGCATCTCGGTGTCGTCGGCGAGCCCGACCTGGCGAATCCACGCCTCCATCTTGCCGGCGAAGAGGACCTCCAGGATGGTCTGCGCTAGCCAGAGCATGGCGGCCTCCACGTGAGGATCTACCGCCTCCATCGCTTCGGCGGCTGAAACAGTGGTTAGCGAAGGCGAAACAGGGAGAGGTGTTGAGGTGGAGGAGCAATAATGCACTTGAGCCGGCCATGGGAACTTGGGCCGCAGGAGCCCGGCGGCAGGCGCCCAGCCGCGAGAAAAGTCGTGGAAATAAGCCCTTGTTTACTTGGGAAGTTGGGAAGTTTGGAGGTGTTAAATTGGCATTTTACCATAAATACGACACTGTAGCGTTTCGTTTGTATTTGTGAATTATTGTTCAAATATTGACTAATTAGGCTCAAAAGATTCGTCTCGCAAAGTACAACAAAACTGTGCAATTAGTTTTTAATTTCGTCTACATTTAGTACTCCATGCATGTACCGCAAGTTTGATGTGATGGGGAATCTTCTTTTTCATAGTGTCAAAATTGGGAGTTTTGTGGGAAGTAAACAAGGGGTAAGTGGCGGTAGGCGTACAGGAAGGTGTGGTCGTGTGACCTGTGCAGGGGTGGACGTTTTATGAACTTGCTTGCTCTGCTCTGTTTTATGAACTGGAGCTGAAAGATTATCTGTACGGAACAAAGGACGTTCCTCTAAGTTGTGTAATGATATTTCTCTGAGGCCTTGTTTTGGATCATTGGAATTGAATTCCATCCTAATAATCATAATTTAGACACAAATTAATTAAACTAATATAATTGTACGTGGAATATAGTTGTATATTATAGTTGGTGATATGGGAGAGATACTTATATGCTGCATTTCTACTATAGAGAAGCGAGTCCAAGAGCGTGCTATAAGAATTGAATTCCATTCTAATAACCATAATCTATAGAATCAATTTCCATCTCCCACCCCATGAATTTAAGAGAGGCTTATATCTAAACTTTGGAAAGTTGTGGAATGCCACATTCCAACATAAATTAGCCTACTCCATTAAATAGATTCCAATTCCTTCAAATGAAAGGACCCAAACGGGGCCTGAGTGATTTGGTGTAGTTATCTTGATTTTGTGCCTATTTCCTCATATATAGTTTTTTACGAGAGAAGTTTGTTTCTCTCTCCTCTGCTTCAATCCCGATTTCAACGAAAGAAGCAAACAGTGGAAAAAAAAACTATCTCGTTAGTAAACAGAGATGTAAACATACACAAGACAAACCACAAACCGCATCAAATCCAAAAATTGCCATTGTCATTTACAACATGTACCGTTGTACAACACAAATGTATAAAGCCTAAATCTCACACGCAGAACAGGGTATACATCAATAAAAATACGTGAAATATAACTCTGCAATACTGTAACCAGCTACTATTTCAAGATGACAAAGCAGCCTCCAAGTGCAGCCACAAGGATAATAGGCAAAATCGAAATCCAAAGGATCGTTATCCCGACGGCGCGCCGCCGGATCAGGTCGCCTGACACGTAGAAGCCCCCGTACGCCTCAACAAATCCAAAGATTACGATGGCAATGAGAATGCCGTAATACAGGTACAAGGGCGCCTTTCCATGGCCAACGAAAATACCTGCCGGCGACTTGAAGATGGCGAGCGCCATCGCCGCTGCAGCTTGAACGATGCCACTCGTGATCATCGCCGCCGGCAGCTTGTCCACGTTGCGGCAGGCCTCCGAGATCAAATACACGATCTTGATCAGCACAGCCGTGAACTCCATCTCTGATATATCTGCTAGTGTATCGAAGAAGTGGTTCGATCTTGTCCTAATGAGCTTGGGCAATGGTGGCAGGGGAGGTTTCGGAGCGTTGTGTTGCATCTGGAAATGAACACCATGCGTCCTCATTATGTAGGAGACGCGGGCACGCGGTAGAAGATATGCCTTCCTGCTTGACTTTGACATTTCCTTCTAAGCCTTTTCGAAGCTGAAAACCGAAACGAAAACCGAAATGAAAACCGAGCATTTCAGTTTCCCTCCCTGGTCCCTGTACGCAAAAGCCTTGAGAGCGACCGATCCAATTCGGCCGTGTGAGCATTGCTGTTTGTGAGCTTCCGGAAGCATTGCTGCTCAACGAATGCTCATTCCTTTCTTCACTAACCCTGGAATGTTTTGCCACTCGCTGCCCGCCGACTGAGCACCCGTGATTCCCCGCTGCCGAAGTTCACCATTTCTGCACAGTTCGGGGGGTCGTCTGCCGCCGAAGCAAACGCCCCGAAAGTCTTTAACATGTCAGTTAAGTGTGCCTTCATACAGTAAACACCATTGAGCTCCCACGTACTGCGCTAGTATATTGTACTAGTAATTCGGTAAAGAAGAAGGTTATGCTCATAGATTGCAGATCTTACTATGAAAAATTTACAGCAGTGGTTGCCATATTTGTTTTTTTCCCCTTGAATTTGATCTTCTGTGAGCTCATATTTACAGCAGTGGTTGCCATATTTGTTTTTTTCCCCTTGAATTTGATCTTCTGTGAGCTTCTTTGCATTTGCTCCTTCGGGAATTAAGATTGAGACCCTTTTTTCTGTTGGCCACGTCAATTTCGATCATGGGAATACAATAACTTAAAAAATTTAATTAAGGGTACTATGACACGTATAATAACCGAAGTCCGAAGAACCGAAGACTTAACCAAAACCCGAACGATGTAATCAGGTTGTGGCAACAACCTCTGTGGTCAAAAGGAGGCCAACTTGTGTAGCAAAGACGGCGACGTGATTAGGACATCTTTAATCCGAAACTTAAACCGCACCAAGGCTCGGTTTTCCTCGCGCGGATACCCTGAATCCCTCCCTGATCGAAGGTTCACGGAGCCGAGCTCCGAAGGGAGAAATATGGGGAATGTGAAGAAGGAGAAGTAGTAATCCTTTTTTGCCCATACTTTGTAGGGCAATGTACGCAGCACACGGACGCAACAGCATGTTGTGCTGCCGTTTCCGATTCACTCTTTCTTTATATATAGGCAGTCTCCGATTTCTCTATGGCATAACAGGCGAAACCAGAGCTCCAGTATCACCATTACAACTGAAACAATTGGAAGAGAAGCGTCACTCAAATAGACGAGAAGTATTGATTTTAAGCCAACGAGAGGCGATGAAATTTGAAATGTTCACTTCAGTTCCATCAGCAGGACTCTTCCAAGACTAGATATCAACATTCAGCACAGCATTTTGACATTGATGAATGATGGAATACATGCATTAGCTTCTTATCATAATAGTAATAGCCAATTGGCCACGCACCTCGGAAAATCACACTTTTCTTTTCTTGTGAGGAACAAATTATGGAACAACATTAATTTGCCTCAAAAGGCCATGATATAACAAAAATCAAACAAATAAATAAGATTACAACAAACATATGGAGAGCCCCAACTGACACCACTGGTCTCGTGATTGAAATACACGGAATTGACACCCAGCACTGGAAACTAGTGCTCTAAACCAAGATAGTAATCCATGCAGTACTACATACGTACATTGACAGATCCACTGTCTGAAGCAACTGCTACTTCGGGGCAGCAGAAGAAAAACCTCCAAGGCTGGCAACGACAATCAGAGGCGGAATGGAAAGTCCCATGATGATCTTACCAATGGCTCGCCGCCCGCTGGGGTCCGCTGATACCCAGAAGCCTACAGCCGCCTCTGCGAGCCCAAACACCACAACGGCAATTAGAACACCGTAGTAGGACTCGCCGTGGTGGAGGAACACTCCCCCCGGCACCCTGAAGAAGATGAGGGAGAGCGCCGCTGCGGCTTCGAGGACACCACACAGAATCAGCGCCCCAGGTAGCTTCCCAGGGTCCTGCAGGGCGTCAGAGATGGCGCGCGCGATCTTGCCAAGGACGTCCATTTCTGTATACTGCCAGCCGTGCACTATGCTTGGCGCAGGAGGGAATGAGTTTGCTTCGAGCTTGGATGGAGGAGGCAGACAACAACTATGAGGTTTTATAGGAGACAACAACTATGGAGGAGGGAGCATATACATGTCAAAGGAGATGATTAGGACAGCACCCGAACCGGAACCGAAACCGAAACCGAGCTTAGACATACACATACTCTGAGGTTAATGTTATAGCACCCGAACCGCAACCGAAACCGAGCTTAGACATACACATACTCTGAGGTTAATGTTATAGGTTTAAAAATTCTATCAAACTCCACTGCTTGCTGGTCTGGTTCTCATTCAAACAGGTTTGAGGGTGATTTTATTTTATGGATAAAATTTAATCAAATTTGTGCGAATTTTGACTGAATTGTGAGTTGTTCCAGATTTCCTGGTAAAAGTACAAACTTTATCCAAATTTGACAAATAAAAACGAGTACAAAGTAATTCAAACTGCACTGACCTTTATAAGTTTTGGGATCCACCAGGAAGCCTAGCTACTTCAGGTTCTTGTCTAGAAAGATTGCCCGGTACATGCAACCAGAGTTAGTCAAACCATAGACTTGACTCTTGAGAGCTTGTTTGTTTCTTGAACCTTTATGAAATTTCCTCAAACCGAAACCGAAGCACAGAGATTTCGGTTTCTGGCCCTGCAGGTGGCGCAGTTGTGCACTCATGTCTGAGGGTGACCGGTCGATGTGACACTTGCTGTTGTCATCCTTGAAAAGCATGTGCTTAACTACAACCAGTACAAGAAAAGAAGTAGTTTTCTTGTTCCATTCTGTTCGGAAAAACAAATAACATACGAGGGAAAGGTATGTTACAAGTCAAACATATTTCACGTTATGGGCACCTTACTTTGAAGCCTTTTTTACATCTGAATAATGTTCCAGTATTTGAACCTTGTCATCAAGACTGCAGATATCAGTAAGATATAGAAATGCAATAACCCATCACAGCTTTAATAATTTTTCTTGAGAAGCGTACCCTAGATGACTACTGATTAGCACCAGTGGCGAAGCACCCAAGCAGTGAAACACCCAGAACATTTACCCGCATTCCATCAGCACACTCTTCCAAGATTGCATCCCAACAGTTTATCTCTAGCTTATAAAAAGTCCTATAATAAGCATATGTTTAAACTGCACTGAAGTTATCATCAGGATGACAAGTGCCCTAAAATACCACAAATGACACCGATCAAATAAATTAAATTTCAAGGAGACATACTTTGTGTGTATGTGTTTGCAGCACATGTGAAACCCTCAGACTTTGCTGAAGATGGTGACTATAGACCGCCAGTGGTGAAGATAATAGCAGCTTGCATGTTTAACTTCACAGGAGGAAGCTGAGAGAACAAACTGAATGATCGAACCTTCAAGAGAGGCTCAGCAATAGCCCATTTGACCAAAGTCAAAGGCGGCATCACACCACAACTTCCAATCAATTATAACCTTAAGCTTGCTCGTCGTTTTAGCCTGCATTGCTTGTTTACCTCTTGACTGCACCCTCTGATCTCCAACTCTCCCACTGATGCAAGCGGGCTCTTCCAGCAACCTAGAGGTGCTAGGCAATGTTCAATCTCCCAACTTCTTGAGGGAGGCACTGCAGACCTGCTGCAAGTAACAATTACAGCTCAACCTAGAGCAGCATTGCAGCAGAGCAATTGTAGCTCCTGGAGGGAAATTAATTACTGAAGTGCTCTCTTGTTGCTCTAATAGTATAGCCATATCCTGTCATGTCTTCTCGAGCTAGTAAGTTTTAAGTGCCGGAACCAGAAGGGAGGGCAAAGAGGTGTTTGCAGAAGGACAAACTGAGGAGAGAAATGTCGTCAGTATCAAGCCAACCCAGTCTGGGATAGAGATTGAGACCTCCAGTCTTGATCTTCCCCACTTCCTTGGGCCTGGTAGTACAATTCATGTGTTACAGTGGAAAGTTTGGGATTCTTTGCAAGTTCATGAAGGGAGTTGAGATATGGCAATTCCAATGCAGCCAAGTGCACATAGTTGAAGACTGCCGTTTGCACCAAATTGTTACTATAATGCAGGTTCAGGGATTCTAATCTTGGGTTGTTCCTCAGTGACAATCCTGAGCGACATATGATTTCCTTGGAAAGTAGCACACCACAGCATCTGAAGGAAATGATTGGCCTCAAACTGTATGAGTAATGGTGGAAAGAGGAACTTCTGATAGATTTTATTTTCATGCACCATGGATATCAGTAGTTTGGGAATCCTGTGTTCCATGCTGTTGAAAAATACTAATTCAGGACAGTCAGATATGTGCAATTTCTTCACAAATATGTAGAGGTGCAGAATTTTCAATATAACCTGTTCAACTGCGTCAAAGCAGTTCTTGATGAAGTAATAGAAAAGGAAATATACAGCAACGACAGTTGTCTGATCTGTTCTTCTATGGGTCAAATTAGTGTCTTAACAGATATCTTCCTAGGCAGATCAAAGAGACCACACACACATGAGCTTAATTACTAAGTATCTTGCAAAAGGTGCAAGTAGGCTTTGTGTGTTATCATTGTATAAGACCCATGTAGCATTCTCCTTGGTGAGATCAACCTGGGACAGTCATTTGTTTGCAATCTCTCTAAATAGATGAGTTTACTGAATGTTTGAAGTGAAACAGAAACCAGACTGGGGCAGCTTATGATGTGAAAGTTAAGTATGCTAGTCAAGTAGTTGAATGCCGCAGCCTTCTCATCCAAGACGCTCAACTCTTCAGACTGAACTGTAAAGAATGACCAATCCTTTGGTATTTCCATTGTTGGGGATGCTGAAACCCAATGATACATACAGATAATAACTTGGAAGACCATTTGGCAAGAGGAACAAGAGACGACTCTACCATTTGCAAATCAAAGTGATATCTGATTCTTTGATCATGTTACACAAATCTTGCAAGAGTTGTCTTCTTAACTCTTCGTTGCCAACTATTGGAGTTGGAGGAACATGCAGGTCACTGGATTTCCCATTAATCAATAGCTCTACTATCTCATCTGTCTATTTCCCTCCCATCCACCTTATGTTCAATTGGAACAGAAGTTCTAGCTAGGCACAGCCATGCAATATCAACATGAGCTCTCCAGATGGAGAGCATTCTACACAGGATCACCGTTTACTCAACAGGCTTGCAGTTTTGTTTCCCTGCCAGAGGTATGGCACTTGTTATCAAGCTGCACATGATATTTTGAGCTGGCTCCTCTTCTATTTACCTTTATTCCCCAGAACGGTCATGACAGAATCTACAGCCTTGGAGACCCATGTCTTTAGGATTCAGTACACGATGAAAGGTCGAAGAAGAGATTTGACTGAAAATCCATTGCTTCAAATAGAATAGAAGCAGCACCATCTGCATAAGAGGGGGATTAATGCCAGTAGTTTACTGTGTGCAACTACCAACAGAAGCAAAAGAGTTTGAATGCTTGAACAAATTGCAACAAAAAAAAAATCCTAGACCTCTCGCTGGATGCGGTAGTAGACTAATAGAGCTCGTCCATGGAACGTGACAGCGTCTCGTTCCCGACAAAGGCCCCCTCCCTGGCGCAGCAGCGAGCACCGCCTCGGCGGCCCTCATCTCGCGTTCGAGCCGCCGCGCATCGCCGGCGAGCCCCACCTCGCGCGCCCAGGTCTCCCAGTTTGTCCTTGAGGCGGCTCCCGACTCTCTCTCTCTCTCCACCAACACCAGCCACCCCTCTTCGGCTTCTCCATCTGGGCCCACCAACATCGTGTCGAGCGGCAAATAGTGCAACACGACGATCCCGGCCACGTCAACGACGTCGACGATGGCGGCCCGGGAGGCCGGTAGTGTTGGAACTGGACCGTCTAAATGATAGCCCGGTAGGCCCACCGAGTTAACGGGCCTCATCCTTTACTTTTTTTTTGTTCTAGTTTTTTCCTTTTTGAAATTTACATTTAGTCAAGCTGTTGAACTATGAAACGTTTCCCGCGCTTCACCTGAAAGAAAAAGTACGGGCCATCAATTCAGCAGCAGTGTTAACGTGATGCACGTCTTTCTGCGTACGTGTACACCGATTCCACTGGCAGGAGCAAGTAACAACCGGCAATGGCGATCAAGCATGAGAGCAGCGGGAACACAAGCGAGCACGCAGCAGTTCCCGTTCTTCCTTGATGGAACAGAATCCAAGACTCCAAGTGCAACTGTGCGATCAAATTTGTTGCCCCAGATTGCTTGGTAGCGTTACAGAAACAGTGGCCACACCTTCACGGGAGTAGAACACAACTAGATTGATTCAACAGCAAGCATATGGGCATATGCAGTTACGTTAACCCGTGGCTATTACATACACGTAACTAGTGATGACAGAAGACGGAGAAACCAGTAACAGATATACATATTAGTAACAGAAACTATCTTGTAACTCAAGTTCAATGCTAGATCCATATTGCGTCACAAGGGAAGGATGGAAAAAAAATCTGTAATAGCAAGTAGCACCAGGCCACCAACACATCATAGGCTGACGTATTGAATTCTTGCACAAATGAGTACTCGAGTTATCTGCTAGATTCTTGCACGACGTCGGCAAGATGTGGATCAGCTGAACTCAAGTTCCCACCTTGTCGATCTGTTCATCACATACCGTAACTGGAGCTTCCAATTTATCAGCTGCGTGCGTGTCTGCACAAGGCCATTTTGCCGTGCGCAAGTATGATAGGCCATCTAGGGAGGAAAATTGAAGAAGAAGGGCGTGTACTCTATACTGAGCTGTTTCTCCATTTGACCTTTCGGTGAAACTTTTGCGATGAGATTGAAGACTTCGAGTGTCCAAGTTCCTGCAGAATGAATGTTTAGTTTAGCAACAGGGCAGTGCGGGTATGCTTTTAACAGATTGCGAAGGTAACAAGATCTATGATGCGTGTGTACCTGAAAAGCGGAAGAAGGCTAACAGTAGCAGCTTGTTGTGTACAGGAAGAAATGTGTATCCATCATGCCATCCAGCAGCCAGTTCAACCATAATTGTAAATTTGGACCTTTAGCTTCCCTGTTGTGAGCATCCTGCATTGTTCCTGTAGCTCCTCACTGCATCGTTCGATAGCCACCAATTCCAGTGAAGGTGGAAGGCCCTTTTCAGGCAGCCTTGAGATGCGTGGACAACCCTTGACGTCTAACTTTTTGAGGGAGTGAAGACTGTGCAACACAGCAGGAAGATCGATGAGATTCAGAAAACCCAAAAATGAAAGATCCTGCAGAGAGGTGAGGAGCTGAAGTGCCTTTTCTTGCTCATCTGTAAAGCAGATCACATCTGAATCAGTTATTCTTAGGTAACGGAGAGAGGTGAGGTGCTTGCAGAAAGACGTGGCAAGAGCAGATGAGTCATCAACATAGAGTCTTTCCAGCTGGGGGAATATGCTAAAACCCTCAGGCTGTCGCGACAAAAGCTCCAACAATGGAGCTATGCTGCGACAGTCGTATATTGCCAAATCAGTAAGGTTCCCAAGGGATGGCAAGGTTTCCAGTGGAGTGAGCCAGTCACAACTATAAACTGTCAAGTCTTTCAATGCTGCGAGCGAACCCAGCTGCAGAGAAGTCAGATTTTGGCTATCACAAAAACATACTTCTAGATAGGACAGGGAGCCTTGCAGAGATGTGAGGGAACGGCAGTCCTCAATCCACAGGTTTTTCAGTGTTGCGAGGCAACCGAGCTGCAAAAATATCAGGTTCGGACTATTCAATACCACTAAAGAGCGGAGGAAGGGGAGGTGGGCCAGCAAATAGGGCGCCAAGTCATCCTGAAGATGTCTGATGCTTAGTTTCCCAAGTAATGGAGGAAGGAGACGAGCATGACTGCTTCCCTCTTCCACCTCTTGACACTTCCGAACCCATGAAGCAGATAACTCAGGATTCATCTCAATTGACAAGATTCGAAGGGAACTCAGATATTGCATGTCCTCCAATACAGCCAGCTGCCGACAATTGTGGATCTGGAGCTCCTGCAAAGCTGTGCAGAAATGCAGATTTAAATATTGCAAATCTGGGCTCTCATGCACTAACAAAAATCTGATAGAGGTGTTCTCTGGAAAGTAAGGCTGTAACCTTCTTGGGAGGAACTCGATATGAAGATCTGGGACGGATGGTGGCAGGGAAAACCTCTCATCCGCAGAAGAAAGCAGCATGGGGCAACCTGTAATGACTAACTCTGTGAGGGAGGTGAACCCTCCATACCCCTCCTTGCTGCCATATAACTGCATTCCTGGGCACCTTCGAATATGTAACTTCTCGAGGGTTGAAAGGATATTTAGTGGAATGTACAAACCGAATTCATCTTGGGCTAAGCGTGGTAAGACTGCTTGACTAGCCAAACGGCCAGTCTCCACCTCTTGTCTGGGACGATGGATTGATATGGATTTCATCTGGGGACAATCCTCTATATCCAATTCCTCAAGGGACTGCATATGGGGCAGCATTTCAGTTAACCACTTGCCTGCTATACCACCACACGACTCAATTTTTAGATGTCCGAGACGTGGAAAGGCAGGATAATTTGTAGCATTCCAGGTTTCAGAGACACCAGGCACAATACATGATGAGACCAGATTACCACAACTGACGATTACCATCTTTCTTAAATTGAGGAGCTGCCTGAAGCCTTCAAATGAAAGAAACACCAGATTTGGACAGTGGCCTATGTGCAGTGACGTCACATCTGTTAGATTTTGGAACGCCAAAATCTTGGCATCAAGCACTCTCAACTCCTTAGAGGACATGACCGATAAATCATTTGAATTTTTCTCTAATGCTGGATACGTTAAAAGCGGTTGAACTGATACTTGAGTATTTTCAGCAGGAGGCAGGGGGTGTAACAACATCAGACGAGGACATCCATGTATCTTTAGCACACGGAGACCAGATAACCATTTCTTTTGTGCAGCTTCAGCAGATGAAAATTCTACAGAAAGAAAAGGAAATCAAGATTGTAATATACTGAGTGAACTAGAGATTACTAGAGCTAAAAACATATACAATCTTCTCCTTAGAGAAATACATTACCAGTTTGTTTGCTAGATTAATAAGTTCAGTCTGATTGTGGTACTTGAACATAAAGCTACACCCATTGTTGCTTCTGGACTCTGCCTACCGTTTTAGTTATGACAAAACACAAGAAAACAACTGTGAAAGGAAAGTCACTATTTTGCAAGTGTGCAAATTGCTAAATTAAGAGCTCTATCACATTACTGTCATGTAGAAATGCCTGCATAAGAAACATATAAAGCCGAAATAACCAACTAAGTTGGTGTTTGCTTTTATTAAACAACTGAGGGAAAAACAGAAAACTGAATGCTTACCATTACCTGCACTAGTGTCTTCCAGGCTCAACCTCCAAGGTCTTTGTTCAACTTCAGAAGAACATAAGTTCTGAAGTTCAAAAGGAGTAAAAACCTTCAGTTCATAGCAGTTCTCAATGATCAGTACCCGTAGATGAAAATCCAATTCCCTCTTAAAAGTGGCAACACATTTCTCTAAGCTCGGCAAATCAGTTAAAACCAACTCCTCTAAACAAGGAATTCCTAGTTCTTTTACATGACAGATATTAATCAACTTAAGCTTCTTAAGGAACGGAAGCTTTTCGAGAGATGGAAGTACTCTCCATTCTTTGCAATTCTCTAGATGAAGCAGCTGCAAAGATGTAACTGAGAGACCAGTGGAGAACCAACTTGGAGAGATATAGCCACTATAGCCAATTATCTGAAGATGTTTAAGATTTTGATGAGGTTTAAGACCCTCAAGAACCTCAGTCGCTGTCTCTGCTGAAATCCCCAAACTAGTGCTATCAGAATCCCACAAGAAGCACAATGCCTCTAGGTGCCCTTTATCTATCAGTCGTGCTTCACTAGCATCTCGTTTGCTTTTGACATTTTCAAGTTGATAAATTCCAAGTTTTACAAGTTGATTCATGAATTTAAGCTGTTTTATATCAAACCCACAAGCATTCTGAACCCTGAATATGGGAAGCTCCTGAAGAGAGGTCATTTTGCCTATCCTATCAATGGTTGAGTGCACATCCTCTTTTGCAACAAGATGTTGCAAGTGAACAAGATTATTCATACCAGTGGGTAGAGTTGGATCTGCGTAAGTATTAACATCTAATACTTGGAGATGGAAAAAGTTGCTCAGCGCTTGTGGAAGCTCACACCTCATGCCATAAGAGTTCAACTTTATATAACGAATATGCGTGCAACTTACCAAATAGCTGATGAAACAACCAATATCAGCATAGGTTGTTGCAGAGATTTGTAGCAATCGTAAACTTGCCGCTTCTTTAAACATATTCTGGAAGCATTTGAAAAAAGTAGGGCCAGAATTGCCAATTAAGACCAATGACCTCAGCTTTTTCAGTGACGTAACTAGTAGCAGCTTTCTCTTAAAATTCTCACAAGAAATTGCGTTCCCATGTTGATCTATTGAGTATGCAAAATGAGTAACTACTGACAGATGGCGCGTAGTTGGCAATATTTCTTTACATTCTGTCCCATCTATAGTTGCAAAGTCAGCTCTTGAAACCTCACGTGCTAAATCATGCATAAGATCGTGCATGACAAAGCTATTCGAATATAACCGGTGCCTTCCGACATGCTGAAAGAAGCCTGAATTCACTAGATCAGCCAAATAAGCCTTCCCTATATCCTCCAGTTTTTTACCAGTATGGTTTCCATGCACAAATCCTTGTGAAATCCACATTCTAACTAACTCAGCTCCACCAAATTAAAGTGATAATCCTTCGGGAATAGACAGCAATATCTGAAACATTGCTGCAAGTGGCTGGAGAGGTAGTCATAGCTGAGCTTCAAAGCAGGCATAATACTTCCACTGTCCTGTAAGGATTTCCATTCTTCATTATTCAGAATATGTGTCCAGTTATCAATGCTAATATTCCTTTTCAATAAAGCACCTACAGTTTTTGCTGCTAATGGGTTCCCTTTCAGTTCCCGAGCTATCTGCTTCCCAATAGTGAACAGACTTGGATGATATTCATATTTCTCGTCACCAAATGTACATGTTTTAAATAGTAGCCAGAAATCATCATCTTTCAAAGCACCTAACTTGACTGGTTGAACTGTTCGTGTCATTTCCGCAACAGATAACTTCCGAGTTGTCACAAGTATCATATTACCCATTGCTTGATTATGTTTCAAAGGAGCTAATAATTTGTTCCAGGAGTGCTCTTTCATGTCATCCCAGACATCATCCAAGACAATAAGAAACCTCCTAGATACCATGTGTTTCGCTAGATCCTCCTGAAGTCTGTTCAAGTTGTTGGTTTGTACTTTCGTTTGTTTAGAGACACAATCTAACATCTCCCTTGTCAGCCTAAATACATCAAAATTATCAGACACACAAACCCATATCTTGACCTCAAAATGATTTCCAACTTCCAAACTATTGTATACAAGTTGGGCCAAAGTTGTCTTCCCAACCCCTCCAATTCCTACAATTGGAAGGACAGTTATACCATTGGATCTGTTACTTGCCATGAGCTTTAGGATTGATTCCTTCTCCACATCCCTCCCGTACACTTTACGTTCAACAAGATATGATGATGTTAGACGTGTGTCCTGAGCTGTAATCTGACTCTGATTTGAAGTTCCAGCGGAGTTGAATCCATCTATTTTCAGAATGTCACTGACATCACGTCCACAATCCCGTAATTTATCAGCAATGTGCTTTATCATAACAGAAATCTCACTCGTATCATCTTCTCGTTTTCTTTTCCCCAAAATGCCGGAAAAGGTGCCTGCAAGCTGTTTTACGGACCACGTGGATGAATTTGTTGCATTGTGTGCACCGGTAGCTGCACCATCGCCAGTATTGCCTGTGAAAAAAAAAAAACTAGACCGTTGCTTTCATATTCCAAGAGAAATCCATCGTAGCATAAGTTAGGAAATGGAAAACAATTTGACCAATCGCTCAAAAGGCATAGAGTAGAACAAATTCGAAAACTAGCAAGTCCATGGGACCGGTATACGAAGCACGTACCACTTTCGACCTGTTCTTTGAGGCGGTAGTAGTCGAGGTCGTCCATCACGTCTTCGGCGTCGTACAGCAGCTCCCTGAGATCAGAGAGAGACCGTGCCAGTGGCTCGTTCTCGATCTTCCTCCCCTTGGCAGCAGCAACCACCATCTGGACATACCTCACGGCCGACTTGAGCTTCTCCACGTCGTTGGCGAGGCCAACTCTGCGAGTCCATGCCTCCAGCTTCTCAGTGAAGAGGTTCCCCAGGATGCTCTGCACCAGCCATCCGATGGCTGCATCCACCACAGCTCCAACCGCCGGCATCGTCCCGTGCCTGAGTCAGCTGTAGGCAGACAGCACTGGTTGCACGAGCTGGAAGAAATTGAAATATTGAATCAAATGTGGATATGTATGGAGATGGGAGGAAACGACGCAATCACGCAAAGAGATGGAAAGGGAAGGGCGGTGGATCAAAGATAAGCCAAAGGAAGTTGCGAGGAAAAGTGAGGCACAAGCAGATAGTCTGAATTCGTGGGAACGGCAAGGCAAAAATGTCTGCGTGAGTGCGCGACTTCGAAATTCCTATCAGAGAGAGTGCTTCGGGACCCAATCCAACTCCTGCATCATTTTCCAATGGATGTGACTGCACTTTTGCGAGCTAGTGCAGTTGGTTTATATTCGGTGTTGCACGTTGAGCCATTTGAGTGCTAGGTTGTTTGGTTGCTTCGTCGTAGTAAGTTATGCCGTCTACAACTTACACAAAAACCTGATCGGATCCATACCGGAAGATTTTAGAAAGCATAACGCAGCCAGATGAAAAGTGGAGTGGGAGTAGAAGGGGAATCGGACGCTCCGCCGAAGATCGTGCTTGCTTTTCCGCTAGGAATTGAGGGTTTGATGGCAACTTAGGGTATAACATTGGCGGACCCAGAAACGGACCACGAGGGAGGCTAAATCATAGGCCAAATTTTTTTTTCTCGCTCAACCCAGTACACTAATAGATATAGCTAAGATTGATTCAGAGTGCTCAAAGGCAAAGATACATAGAATTATGATAATAAGTATAGAAAAATACCAAATACATGGAGTCTTGCATCTTCAAGAATTCACACCACTTGAACTAATAATTATTATGATAATAAGTATGTAGGCCAATAGTATGATAATAAGTATAGAAAAATACCAAATAAATGGTTGTGCTGGGCAGTATGTAGGCCAATAGTTATTTATTTTGGGCTGAGCTTTTGCTAAAAAGAAAACCTGTTAAAAAAATTTTCAGCCCAAGGGGGGGCTGCAGCCCCCCCAGCCCCCCCCCCCCCCCGTGCATCCGCCAATGGGGTATAATAGAGTGGGAGTAGAAGGGGAATCGGACGCTCCGTCGAAGATCGTGCTTACTTTTTCGCTAGGAATTGAGAGTTCGATGGCAACTTAGGTACAATAGTTATCTTTTTACCACTACATGTGGTTCAACGATCCTACGTCGAGAAGATCGGACCATCTCCGTATCATTGAAGGATGAGCACGTGTACACATAGCACCTGTTTACACTTTCATCCTCACTTTGTGTAAAAGGATTAACCCGAAGGTACTATGGCTGGTGGACAAAGGCTTATAAGTTGACGCCAACCTTAATCAACTAGTAATGTGGTACTAAACATACGCGCCTGCATTCATGAGCTATTATTGAGCCATCCAAATTTGAGCCGGCTGACAAGTCCTAAACCAAACAATTTGATAGTCCGAGAATCGAAGCGAAACCCGACGCTCTTCATTCATAAAAGACGGCCTGAATTGCTTGATTTTGTTTCCCCTGAATGCATCAGGGCCCATCATTTCCTTTGCTTCAACTCTACAACTCCATTTACATGTGCTACGTGTTCTCCGCACTAGGGATGAGCAAAACTGCAAAAGGGGTCACAAGAATCACGGTTTCCCTTTTCACTGAAAAAAACACGACGCATGAGGCGCAAAAGGTAGATTAACCCGTCAGCTAGCAATAGCAAATATGTACTTGAGGTACACGCCAAAATACAGAGGTAACTAACTTAACTAATACTGACAGAAGAACTATAATGTAGTACTCCCTCTGTTTTAAATTGTAGATTATTTTAGCTAATTATAATTCTTCTGTCAGTACATTATCTGGTAACAAATAATTATACGAGAACACAAGATAAATAAAAATGCCTAATCCAGGAAACCTTTTTTTTCTTTGAGGGAGCATAATAACATACAGTTTGCATCACGTGAATGGGAAAAATGTCCGAACTCCTAATAGCACCAATACATCACAAGGTGGCGTGTTTAAATTCATGAACAAATGAGTAGTCATCTGCTGCGTTCCTGGCAGGGCGAGATGTCGATCAGTTCAACCAAAAGTCACCCAACGGACTGTTCTTTTCATCACATACCAGAAATGAAAAATCCTCAGCTGTGTGCCTGCATAAAGGCATCCGGCCACGTGCAGTATGATAGGCCATCTAAGGGACAAAGGGGCATCTACTGAATTGGTGCACCTCGTTTGACCTTTGGACAGCACTTATGTGGTGATCTTGAACACGTTAAGTAGCGAGCTGACGTGTACGGGTTCCCAAGTTCATGCACAGAGAATGCTTAGTTTAGCAAGTGGTAGTGATGTTATGGTATCAACAGAGAGTTTAGCAAGAGGCAACAATATTATGATATCAACAGACTCTGAAGATAACAAGGTACTGATGTAAGCATACCTAAGAAGTGGAAAACGGCAGCCAAGGTAGCGTGTCTCGTAGAGTCGTAGGCACAAATGCTCATCCAACGGAGCCATCGAGCACTCAGTTTACATATCCCCTATCAATTTTGACCTTGATCATTTTTGCAAGCATTCTGCATTTTTCATTTAGCTCTGCACTGCAGTCAATGATCTTAAGCTTTTCCAATGAAGGTGGAAGGCCCTTCTCAGGAAGCCTTGCGATGCATGGACAATCCTGGACAAATAATTTCTTGAGGGAAGGAAGGCTATGTAGCACAGCAGGAAGATGTACGAGATTCTTGCAGTGAATAAACCGGAGCTTTCGCAGAGACGTGAGGAGCTGAAGTGCTTTCTCTTGCTCATCTGTAAGGCAGGCCCTTTTGATATTTGAATTTGAATTCTCAAGTAGAACTAGATGCTGTACAGAGGTAAGATGCTTGCAGAAAGACGTTGTAAGGGCAGAAAAGTCATCCATCTTAATTCTTTCTAGTCTAGGGAATAGATTAAATCCCACTGCCTGTTGTGACATAAAGTTCAAACACGGAGTTATGCTGTAACAGCCCAATATTGTCAAATCCGTGAGGCTCCCAAGGGATTGCAACCCTTCCAGTGAAGCGAGCGACTTGCAGAATAGAACATCCAACTTTTTCAATGCTCTGAGGAAACCTAGCTGTAAAGATGTCAAATTTGGACTATCAGATATCTCTAGTTCAGAGAAGAGGCCTTCCAGAGATGCCAGGGAGTCACAGCTATTAATTAACACCCTTTTCAATGCTGTGAGGGAACCCAGAGGCAGAGATGTCAAATTTGGACTATCGCATACCTCTAGCTGGGTGAGGGAAGGGAGGCGAGCCATCAAATAGGGCACAGTCTCATCCTGGAGAGCCTTGATGCGAAGTACCTCAAGTGATCGAGGAAGGAGAGTGTGAGTGCTTCCCTCCTGATCTTGACATTTGAGAACCCATGCTTTATCAGCAATGTGCTTTATCATAACAGAAATCTCACTCGTATCATCTTCTCGTTTTCTTTTCCCCAAAATGCCGGAAAAGGTGCCTGCAAGCTGTTTTACGGACCACGTGGATGAATTTGTTGCATTGTGTGCACCGGTAGCTGCACCATCGCCAGTATTGCCTGTGAAAAAAAAAAAACTAGACCGTTGCTTTCATATTCCAAGAGAAATCCATCGTAGCATAAGTTAGGAAATGGAAAACAATTTGACCAATCGCTCAAAAGGCATAGAGTAGAACAAATTCGAAAACTAGCAAGTCCATGGGACCGGTATACGAAGCACGTACCACTTTCGACCTGTTCTTTGAGGCGGTAGTAGTCGAGGTCGTCCATCACGTCTTCGGCGTCGTACAGCAGCTCCCTGAGATCAGAGAGAGACCGTGCCAGTGGCTCGTTCTCGATCTTCCTCCCCTTGGCAGCAGCAACCACCATCTGGACATACCTCACGGCCGACTTGAGCTTCTCCACGTCGTTGGCGAGGCCAACTCTGCGAGTCCATGCCTCCAGCTTCTCAGTGAAGAGGTTCCCCAGGATGCTCTGCACCAGCCATCCGATGGCTGCATCCACCACAGCTCCAACCGCCGGCATCGTCCCGTGCCTGAGTCAGCTGTAGGCAGACAGCACTGGTTGCACGAGCTGGAAGAAATTGAAATATTGAATCAAATGTGGATATGTATGGAGATGGGAGGAAACGACGCAATCACGCAAAGAGATGGAAAGGGAAGGGCGGTGGATCAAAGATAAGCCAAAGGAAGTTGCGAGGAAAAGTGAGGCACAAGCAGATAGTCTGAATTCGTGGGAACGGCAAGGCAAAAATGTCTGCGTGAGTGCGCGACTTCGAAATTCCTATCAGAGAGAGTGCTTCGGGACCCAATCCAACTCCTGCATCATTTTCCAATGGATGTGACTGCACTTTTGCGAGCTAGTGCAGTTGGTTTATATTCGGTGTTGCACGTTGAGCCATTTGAGTGCTAGGTTGTTTGGTTGCTTCGTCGTAGTAAGTTATGCCGTCTACAACTTACACAAAAACCTGATCGGATCCATACCGGAAGATTTTAGAAAGCATAACGCAGCCAGATGAAAAGTGGAGTGGGAGTAGAAGGGGAATCGGACGCTCCGCCGAAGATCGTGCTTGCTTTTCCGCTAGGAATTGAGGGTTTGATGGCAACTTAGGGTATAACATTGGCGGACCCAGAAACGGACCACGAGGGAGGCTAAATCATAGGCCAAATTTTTTTTTCTCGCTCAACCCAGTACACTAATAGATATAGCTAAGATTGATTCAGAGTGCTCAAAGGCAAAGATACATAGAATTATGATAATAAGTATAGAAAAATACCAAATACATGGAGTCTTGCATCTTCAAGAATTCACACCACTTGAACTAATAATTATTATGATAATAAGTATGTAGGCCAATAGTATGATAATAAGTATAGAAAAATACCAAATAAATGGTTGTGCTGGGCAGTATGTAGGCCAATAGTTATTTATTTTGGGCTGAGCTTTTGCTAAAAAGAAAACCTGTTAAAAAAATTTTCAGCCCAAGGGGGGGCTGCAGCCCCCCCAGCCCCCCCCCCCCCCCCCCCCGTGCATCCGCCAATGGGGTATAATAGAGTGGGAGTAGAAGGGGAATCGGACGCTCCGTCGAAGATCGTGCTTACTTTTTCGCTAGGAATTGAGAGTTCGATGGCAACTTAGGTACAATAGTTATCTTTTTACCACTACATGTGGTTCAACGATCCTACGTCGAGAAGATCGGACCATCTCCGTATCATTGAAGGATGAGCACGTGTACACATAGCACCTGTTTACACTTTCATCCTCACTTTGTGTAAAAGGATTAACCCGAAGGTACTATGGCTGGTGGACAAAGGCTTATAAGTTGACGCCAACCTTAATCAACTAGTAATGTGGTACTAAACATACGCGCCTGCATTCATGAGCTATTATTGAGCCATCCAAATTTGAGCCGGCTGACAAGTCCTAAACCAAACAATTTGATAGTCCGAGAATCGAAGCGAAACCCGACGCTCTTCATTCATAAAAGACGGCCTGAATTGCTTGATTTTGTTTCCCCTGAATGCATCAGGGCCCATCATTTCCTTTGCTTCAACTCTACAACTCCATTTACATGTGCTACGTGTTCTCCGCACTAGGGATGAGCAAAACTGCAAAAGGGGTCACAAGAATCACGGTTTCCCTTTTCACTGAAAAAAACACGACGCATGAGGCGCAAAAGGTAGATTAACCCGTCAGCTAGCAATAGCAAATATGTACTTGAGGTACACGCCAAAATACAGAGGTAACTAACTTAACTAATACTGACAGAAGAACTATAATGTAGTACTCCCTCTGTTTTAAATTGTAGATTATTTTAGCTAATTATAATTCTTCTGTCAGTACATTATCTGGTAACAAATAATTATACGAGAACACAAGATAAATAAAAATGCCTAATCCAGGAAACCTTTTTTTTCTTTGAGGGAGCATAATAACATACAGTTTGCATCACGTGAATGGGAAAAATGTCCGAACTCCTAATAGCACCAATACATCACAAGGTGGCGTGTTTAAATTCATGAACAAATGAGTAGTCATCTGCTGCGTTCCTGGCAGGGCGAGATGTCGATCAGTTCAACCAAAAGTCACCCAACGGACTGTTCTTTTCATCACATACCAGAAATGAAAAATCCTCAGCTGTGTGCCTGCATAAAGGCATCCGGCCACGTGCAGTATGATAGGCCATCTAAGGGACAAAGGGGCATCTACTGAATTGGTGCACCTCGTTTGACCTTTGGACAGCACTTATGTGGTGATCTTGAACACGTTAAGTAGCGAGCTGACGTGTACGGGTTCCCAAGTTCATGCACAGAGAATGCTTAGTTTAGCAAGTGGTAGTGATGTTATGGTATCAACAGAGAGTTTAGCAAGAGGCAACAATATTATGATATCAACAGACTCTGAAGATAACAAGGTACTGATGTAAGCATACCTAAGAAGTGGAAAACGGCAGCCAAGGTAGCGTGTCTCGTAGAGTCGTAGGCACAAATGCTCATCCAACGGAGCCATCGAGCACTCAGTTTACATATCCCCTATCAATTTTGACCTTGATCATTTTTGCAAGCATTCTGCATTTTTCATTTAGCTCTGCACTGCAGTCAATGATCTTAAGCTTTTCCAATGAAGGTGGAAGGCCCTTCTCAGGAAGCCTTGCGATGCATGGACAATCCTGGACAAATAATTTCTTGAGGGAAGGAAGGCTATGTAGCACAGCAGGAAGATGTACGAGATTCTTGCAGTGAATAAACCGGAGCTTTCGCAGAGACGTGAGGAGCTGAAGTGCTTTCTCTTGCTCATCTGTAAGGCAGGCCCTTTTGATATTTGAATTTGAATTCTCAAGTAGAACTAGATGCTGTACAGAGGTAAGATGCTTGCAGAAAGACGTTGTAAGGGCAGAAAAGTCATCCATCTTAATTCTTTCTAGTCTAGGGAATAGATTAAATCCCACTGCCTGTTGTGACATAAAGTTCAAACACGGAGTTATGCTGTAACAGCCCAATATTGTCAAATCCGTGAGGCTCCCAAGGGATTGCAACCCTTCCAGTGAAGCGAGCGACTTGCAGAATAGAACATCCAACTTTTTCAATGCTCTGAGGAAACCTAGCTGTAAAGATGTCAAATTTGGACTATCAGATATCTCTAGTTCAGAGAAGAGGCCTTCCAGAGATGCCAGGGAGTCACAGCTATTAATTAACACCCTTTTCAATGCTGTGAGGGAACCCAGAGGCAGAGATGTCAAATTTGGACTATCGCATACCTCTAGCTGGGTGAGGGAAGGGAGGCGAGCCATCAAATAGGGCACAGTCTCATCCTGGAGAGCCTTGATGCGAAGTACCTCAAGTGATCGAGGAAGGAGAGTGTGAGTGCTTCCCTCCTGATCTTGACATTTGAGAACCCATGCAGCAGACAGCTTAGGATTCATCTGAATGTACAATCTTCGAAGACAGTTCAGGCATTGTAAGCCCTCCAATACAGCCAGTTGTCCACAATTGTAGATCTCCAGCACCTCCAGAGCTGTGCAGAAATGCAGACGTAGAGAGTGCAAATCCGGGCTACATCCCACTACCAAGTTCTTGAGAGATGTTTGATTCTCGAGAAAGTAAGGCTGCAGCCTAGTCGGGAGACACTCGATTTGCATCTCTTGGATGGACGGCGGAAGGGGAAACTTCTCATTCGTGGAAGAGAACAATTTCGGGCAATATGAAATCTTTAACTCCATAAGGGAGGTGAATCCTCTAAACCACTCCTTGCTGCCACATAACTCCATTTCTGGGCAGCTTTGAATATGTAAACTCCTGAGTGTTGAGATGACATTTAACGGGATGTGCAAGTGGAATTCATCTTGGGCTGAGCGTGCTGGTATGCGTTCTGGGGATGGAGAAAAACTGACATGTTGTTCCTCTTGGTTAGTATAATGGACTGATATAGATTGTATCTGGGGACAACAGTGTATATCCAATTTCTCAAGGGAGAGCATATGCGGCAGCATTTCAGTTAACCACCTCCCAGCTACACTACCGCATGACTCAATACGGAGACGTGTGAGACATGGAAGGGCAGGACAATCCATAGTTTTCCAGTCTTCAGAAACAACATTGACACATGATGAGACCAGATTGCCGCATCTGACAATTTCCAACTCCCTTAAATTGAGGAGCTTCCTGAAGCCTTCAGATGAAAGAGACACCAGATTTGGACTGTCTTCAATGTGCAGCGATGTAATCTCTGTTAGATTTTGGAAAGCCAAAATCTTGTCATCAAGCTTTGTCATCTCATTAGAGGATGTGATCAACAAACTTCGACTGTATGTCCTTCTTATTCTTGGATGTGTTGAAAGCCCATTAATTGATACTCGAGCATTTGTAGCTGGTGGCAGGGGAGGTAACACCGCCATCAGGCGAGGGCACCCATGTATGATCAAGACACGGACACCAGATAGCCATTCGGCCCATTCTTTTTGCTCAGCTTCATTAGATGAAACTACAATGGAAAAAAAACCACAAGGAGTGAAATACCAGCAGAGTGAATAACAACAGGTCTACAGTTAAGAAAAAGATTACCAAGTTCATTTGCAATTAGTAGGTTCAGTCTGACTCAGATATCTATAGATAATTACATACAATACAGCTATATCTAACTTCGCTTCTTGACTCCATGAGCCTAAAGAGCCTTTTACCTAAGTACACATAGTAAATTTTATGAACAGAAAGACAATTACATGCATTCAGCAGGGGCCGCTGTATTTACGGAAAAAAAATAAATACATGCATTCAAATTGATACACTAAGACTAAAGAAGAATAAAACAATCACATCACATGCCCAATTTAAATGACAAAACATGCTAGTATTATAATAAATGCACACTAACTCGTGCATAACAAGTGAGTAACTTTATTGGATTCAACTGTTGTAAATAAACCAATTAAGATCGAAAATTTATTTGCTTCGGTTTCAAAATATAATAAAACAACCAAACTTTTAATAAACTGATTGCTCACCTTTATCTGCACTAGTGCCAGCCAGGCTTGGCATCCAAGACTTCTGTTCAATGCCAAAAGAACGGAAGTTCTGAATTTGAAAAGGTGTGAAGTCACTAAGTTTAGGGCAGTTCTCCATGATCAGTACCTGCAGATGAAAATTCAATCCCCTCCTATAAGTGGCAACACACTTTTCTAAGCTTGGCAATTCAGTCAGAACCAACTCCTCTAAACAAGGAATTCGTACTTCCACAACATCACAGATATTAATCAATTTAAGCTTCTTAAGGGATGGAAGCTTTTCGATAGAAGGAAGTACTCTCCATTTCTTGCAATTCTCTAGATGAAGCAACTGCAAGGATGTAAATAAGAGGTCAGTGGCAAGCCAACTTGGAGAGATGGAGCCACTATAGCCAGTTATTTGGAGGTTCTTAAGGTTTTGATTTGGTTCAAGCCCCTCAAGAACCTCAGTTGCTGTCATTGCCGAAATTTCAGAGTTAGTGCTACCAACATCCCATGACAAGTGCAAATCTTTTAGGAGCCCTTTATCTATTAGTCTTGCTTCAGTAGCCTCTTGTTTGTTCCTGACATTTTCAAGTTGATAAATCCCAAGGTTTACAAGCTGGCTCATGGATTTAAGCTGCTTTATATCAAATCCACTAGTATTTCGAACCTTGTATTTCGGAAGCTCCTGAAGAGAGGTCATATTGCCAATATCAGCAATGGTATAGTGCACTTCCTCTGCAGCAACAAGATGCTGCAAGCTGACAAGGTTACTCATACCACTAGGCAGAGTCAGATGTCCCAAAAAGCCAACATCTAATACTTGAAGATGGAAAAAATTGGTCAAAGCTCGAGGAAGGGTGCCAACCCACTGTTCATAAAAGTGCACCTTCATATAACGAATATGTGTGCAACTGACTAAATTGTTGATGAAACTGCTAAAATCAGCATAAGTTGCAGAGATTTGCAATAAACGTAAACTTATCAGTTCTTTAAATATATTCTGAAAGTATTTGAAAAAGTGAGGGTCGTAATAGCCAATTAATACCAAGGATCTTAGCTTTCTCATTGATGCGACTTGCAACTGCTTCCCAAAATTCTCACAAGAAAATGCATTGCCATGTCGACGTTTTCCAAAGTATGCAGAGTCAGTTACTATTAACAAATGGCGCATAGTTGGCAAGAATTCTTCACATTTCGAGCCATCTATAGTGGCATGTTCACCTCTTGAAACCTTTCGTGCTAAATCATGCATAAGATCATGCATTAAAAAATTTGATGAATGCCAGTCCCTTTTGTTTTGCTGAAAGAAGCCTGAGTTCACTGGATACAAGTACCTTTCAACTTGTTGGAAGAAACCTGAGTTCACCAAATCAACTAAATACACCTTTCCTATATCCTCTAGGTTTTTAGTAGTATGGCTACCATGCACAAATCCTTGTGATATCCAAATTCTTACTAACTCTCCTCCATTGAAGCGATAATCCTTGGGGAACAGGCAACAATACCTAAAGCATTGTTGCAGGTGGTCAGGTAGGTAATCATAACTGAGCTTCAAAGCAGGTATAATACCTTCGGTGGCCTGTATACATTTCCATTCTTCATTGTTTAGAATGTTAGTCCACTCATCAACGTTAATATTTCTTCTTAATAACGCACCTACTGTTTTTGCTGCTAATGGGTTCCCCCTCAACTTTTGAGCTATTTGCTTCCCAATAGCATACAGACTTGGATGTACATATCTCTCATCATCAAATGCACATGATTGAAAAAATTGCCAGAAGTCACCCCCTTCCAAAGCACCTAACTTGACTGGTTCAATTGTTTGGGTCATTTTTGCAACAGACAACTTTCGAGTTGTCACTAGTATCATATTACCCATTGCCTGATTATGTTTTACTGGAGCTAATAGCTGATCCCAACAGTGACTGTTCATGTCATCCCAGACATCATCCAAGACAATTAAGAATCTCTTAGACTGCATATGTTTCTCTAGATCCTCCTGAAGCTTGTTCAAGTTGCCTGTTTCTGCTAGCCTTTGTTTAGAGACACAGTCTAACATCTCCCTTGTCAACCTAATTACATCAAAGTTATCAGAGACACAAACCCATATCTTGATCTCAAATTGTCTTCTAACTATCGGATCATTGTAAACAAACTGGGCCAGAGTTGTCTTCCCTACCCCTCCAATACCTACAATCGGTAGCACTGTTAAGCCATTGGATCCATTGCTTGTCATCAGCTTTAGGATGTATTCCTTCTCTGCATCCCTTCCATACACTTTATGTTCAACAAGAAAGGACGTTGTTAGGCGTGTGGCCTGTGGTGTACTCCGATACATACTCTGAGATCCAACTAAGTTTGATCCATCCATTTTCAAAGCGTCACTGACATCATGACCAACATCTCTTAGTTTACCAGCGATGTGCTTTATCCTACAAGAAAACTCACAATTGTTGCCAAGGTGTGTGCTGACGGCAATGTTGTGGTCATCTTCTCTTTTCCGTTTTCCTGTCAAGTTGCCCTTGAAGATGAAGTTGCCAAAATTGCTAATTAATGTGCTTCCAAGTTGCTGAATGAAACTTAATGACCATGTCGATGAAGTTCCGTCAATGCGTGTAGCAGCATCCGTATGACCCCCAGTATTTCCTGCAAAGTGAAATGGCAAGATCGCTGCATTATTTTTCAAGAAGAAATCCATTGGATATTAGATTATGAAATGCCTGTCGTTTGATCAATTGAAGAAACACTTCAGAATTCGCAAGTAATCTAATTAAAGATAAAATCCTTGTGAGAGTTAGAATAATTAACATACGATTTGTGATATTTTCCTGGAGGCGGTAGTAATCGAGCTCATCCATCACATCCTCAGCATCGTACAGAAGCTCCTTGAGATCACCTAGAGAATTCTCCAGCGGCTCACTCTTGATCTTCCTCCCCTTGGCAGCATCAAGCACCATCTGGACATACCTCATGGCTGACTTGAGCTTCTCCACATCATCAGCGAGCCCAACCGTGCAAGTCCATGCCTCCAACTTTTCAGTGAAGCAGTTCCCCAGGATGCTTTGCACCAGCCATCCTATCGCTGCATCCACCACCACCCCCATCGTCTCGTGTGCTAAATAGGCTCTTAAAAGAAGCTATCAATTATTGCACAGTACAGGAAGAAAGGAGTTGAATGGGGTAGGGACGGAAGAGAGAAGAGGATAGCAACATATACTCCGTCAGGAGTATTTCTTTTTCTTGTACTGTGCAATAATGGGGTAGGGACTGCTTTCAGGAGTATCCTTTTTCCTGGAACACACGGAAAGGTTTGTGCTGTGAGCAATCGATACTTTTCTCTAGAAACAACGAAGAAAGAATCAGGCGACAAGCACGACGAACAAACTAAGGGATAGGTAAAGTTAAAAGGTTAAGAATAGGACATATTCAGAAGTAAGAAAATGAGAAAATGGAGTATAGCAGTCGAGCTACATGTATTGCTTATAGAAAGACTTTGCTAGTTCTTAGCCCATTAGCTGTGCTATGTAACAGCAGAGCCATAAGAAACAGACAAGATAAGCGGAGATTGTGAAGCAGTGTAGATAATTACAAAGCAAACCTCTGGGAGGACGAGAGAGCTTTTCCAGGGCTCAAAAGCAAACAGTTACATTGGTATTGTCTAATAGGTGGTTTCATGCATTGTTAACAAATAATCTGTACAATAGATTCTTTTTTAGTTGTCTCATAGTTTGTGCATAGAAAAAAAGAATGGTGTTGTCTAATAGGCGATCTCATGCATTGACACGTAAACTTAAAGCAACTTAACAAAATAATTTGTACGTAATCTTAAAGCAACTTAACAAAATAATCTATACAATAGATTATCTTTTTAAGTTGTCTCATAGTTGTGCATAGGAAAAAAGAAATATTATGAGTTGCATGGCAGCCACATCTCATGGTGGAGTAGTCGTCTCACAGTCCTAAAATCTAACCTATAAGACGGTTGTTTCACGAAACAACGATATTTTTCTCTCTCCTCACTCTCTCTTCTCCACGTCAGCAAAAATCCTATGTGACATTGCACAAGACGACCTGTAATAAGGTGTAGCAATATACTCGCTCTGCTAAGGTGTAACAATGTACTCGCTCCAAGTGATGATTCAAGTCAACGGTCAACGCTTAATCGAATTGGAAGCACCGGCATTGAAAATCGACGACAGCATCGAGGCGAGCCGGCAAGGCCAGGAACGCGGTTTTCATTTTGCCTCGCTCGTCGTGACTTGGGTCCGGTGGCGTCGACTATGGAGTAGGGTGGTAAGCCGACGGGCATGGCCTCTGGCGGCGGCAGCGGTTGGCCGGTGGCGAACGGGATTCGCAGGTTAGGAGGTCGTGGCTGATATGGGAAGAGAGCAGCGGAGAGGCATGGACCAACCGAGTTGAAACCTGCCGATGGAGAGGACTCAATACTCTCAACTCCTAGATGTTTCGCAGACGCCGTTCGGCGCAACCGCCGACGCCGCTCTTCGGAGTCTTTCTGGACCCCACCAAATCTCTCTGGTGTGAGTCTCTGTTCGAGCCGCACGCCCCCGCCGCCACCCACCATCGTTGCGGCCGCGCCGTCGTCGACGGGGACGGCGGCGCTGAGATTTCAGCCACACTATCAACTTGGACGGTGACTATGAGGAGGATATTGTAATTGGGCCTTGTACATGGTGGCATAATGGGCTCACAGAATTAGCAGGCCTGGTGGATAGAAGAGTTACCTAGCAGCCCAGAGGTTTTTTTTTTTTTTTGATCGAACGCTAGCAGCCCAGATTGCTTAGCCTTGTACATGGTGCTTGCAGAAAGACATGTCGAGGGCAAAGAAGCCATCGACAAAGAGTCTCTTTCCAGTCAAGGGAATATAAATGAAAACCCTCAGCATGTCGTGACAAAAGAAGAACGATGGTATTCTGACTCTGTGACAGCCATATAGTATTACAAATGAATAAGGTTCCCGAGGATTTGCAATCCTTCCAAGGAAAGTGTCATGTCTTCCGCAGCATCCTAATTTTCACTCTTTCAGCATCCTAATTTTCAGTCCAGAAACAAAAAAGAACAAGGAAAAGAAAGGCGGCGTAAGATGCGTAATGACTCGAGACGTGGGGAGGAAACGAACGGGCACGGACATGTCCTCTGAACCTCTGATCTTTCGCGCATGGCATGGACACGCACGCGGCACGCTCCTGTTCGTGGACAAAGCCCGCCCTGCCTCCTCATCTCTCGGAGGAGATCCGGCACCTTCCTCTGTATAAATAAGGGGCGTCCCCCCTCCTGGCCACCCCCTCCCGTCTAATTTTATCACTCCTGCTGGTTGCGTCGTTTCTCCTCCTCTCCCTTCTCCCGTCCCCGGGGACGGCCGGGCGTCGCGTCCCTCCGCGTGGGCCGGGCTAGCTCCCTCTCGGCCATGGCGACGCCGGTATCCTTCTCTAACCCTTCCTGCTCGTGCTTTCATTTTCTTCTTCTTCTTCATGTCCGGCGAACTAGATCGATCGATCGGTTGCACTGCATTGCCATTATTCAAATTTCCTTTCTCTCCATATGCATCTCCATTTCTTTGTTGCAAACCCAGCCACTCCGATCAGATGGTTATCGATTGATGCGTCTCCATGGCGCGTGTGTGCGTGCATGATGCAACTGCAGGGCAGAGCAGGGCGGCCGCTGCCCAAGTTCGGGGAGTGGGACGTGAAGAACCCGGCGACGGCCGACGGCTTCACCGTCATATTCCAGAAAGCCCGCGACGGCAAGAAGACGACGGCCGGACCCGGGCACGCGCAGGCGGGCATACCGCCGGCCTTCAGGGACCAGTACGGCAGCGCCGGCGACGGCGGGTACAGGTCCGGCGACAGCCACCAGTACGACACGCCGCCCAAGCGCGCCAAGGTAAATTCCCTACGATATTGGAGTGCATGTCCTACACGCCGCACGCGGCCATGATCGGCTTGGATCGATTCTTGACCCGTGGTGCTTTGGATTGCAGAGTAAGTGGGCCTTCTGTACATGCGGCTGATGATCCAACGCTAGCTCGCCTGCTGTTGCCGCCGTTGATCTAAAGTGGGGAGACCCTGAATCGTGCCGCACCGGAAGTAAATCCATGATGGGGGCGCCGGGGCAGACGAGAAAGCATTTCGGCCATGGTGTTTCGCCTCGTTCTAAACCTTTTGCTCATTTCGACCTACTCGGAACAGCATTTCACTCATTGGGGAGGAACAAGAGAACAAAATGGCTTGTCATGTAACATTATTCAACATATATTAACCTCGGCTGCAAAAGTTTACGATGAAATTGTCCGAGCTATATGCTTGATGGCTCTGTTTTTGCAGAAATGTCAGATATCACCTTGCCAGAAAGCAAGGATACAAAACAGCATGTCTGGTCAACCTGGCAGCAGAGGAAATCTGAACTGCACCGTTCTAATCATTCACATCATCACAAACACTTTCTGATGCATCGCATGTTTCTCTCGACCATCCAGCTCCATATTAGGATTTCCACTTTCGTTCATTCAGGTCCACAATAAGATTCCAACGATTATAAACTCAGCAAATATATAAAAGCTGGCAACCATATGATATTCATCGTTACAGGAACTTAACAGATGAAGCGAATCTACCATCACTCGTTTATATAACAAATTAATTGAGTACAAAGTTCCTGGTTGAAATAGAAGCTATATATTTTTATATAGTTTACAGGAATTTTGAACAAATTCTGAATATGAAAACAATCAACTGACTGCATTCGAGTCAAAATTTCGTACAAATAGCACCAACTACAGTACTGGACATGCATCAGGACAAGATATCACCTATTCACCTATCAGTTATTTACCAGGGTGACGAACAGAACCCCACTATGTGGTTGAGAAAGAAAAAGGCTGACTACTTTCAGCATTTTGCACCTCGTATGTAGCGCACAGACTGCAGGCATTGACACAGGCACACAGCAAAAAACCTCCCAATAAATTATGTTACAGATCAAACCTAAGCAGCTCCATGAGGCAATTGAATCTTTGAGGCTCCATCAGGTGCATGTGGGGGGCCACCTTAAGCAAAATGTGTAGATCACAATCCACATATGATCCTCAAACTGTTTATACAATAATGGTCCGACCAGTTCCTAATGCTGCCTGCATGTCCATCAACTGATCCACCATCGTGTGAATTGAACTCTGATACCCTCAAATTTATTTCACTTCATTCCCTCTTATTTTCATCTTCCTCCTGATTCTGTCCACCCAGTGGATACTCTGAAACAGTGCTCTCACCAACTGGTTCAGGATGCTTGATTGAATCGGAATCAGATGAAACCGGTAGTACTGCTTCTGCTGTGGTCTCAGGCGCCGAAGATCCAGACGAATTATCACTCTCCTTTACCTCTCCTAATTTGGCCTCACAAGGCATGACATCATCCATGGAATGCAGCTGCTTCTCATTTTCAACCTCAAAATCCGGAGCTGTGGTATCCTTCTCAACAACACCACCAGGTTCAGCTTCTTCCTCCCTCCATTCGACACACTCAGGTTGACTCTCTTTAACATCAGGGGTTGGTGGTCTGATGTCGTCTTCCAACTTGTCGATGGTACCATTTGCCAAGACTGTGTGACCAAACTCTTCATTTATGTCCTTATTGGAGACTGCTAAAGGTGGTTCAGAACCTTTCGTATCTGGTAAAGATGATTCAGAACCTTTTGTGTCATCAATAACTTCACCAAGAATGACTTCATCAGTCTCATCATCCAGTTTTGGTGCGGATATCTCAGAATTTGGGGATGGGGAAGCTTCTGAGCTAACAGAACCATCATTCAATGCTTTGTCCTCGTCAAACGCAAACCAATTGGAATTTGTAAAGAGCGAGCTACTGCAAAGGAAATCTTCAGTCAATTCTTGTTGCAAACATCAAATGCGCTTACAAAGGAATAAAAGTAGTCAAAGCACATAGAAAAGAATGAACCTGTCTTGTTCGTCTCCAAGGCGAAGAGAGGAGATTACAACCTCTGCAGATTCATCATCAAAATATACATCCTGTGGTAGATAGTAATAAACAGAAACAGAAATGATCATGCATCAGGAAATACAATCTTGTCAGGTCTAGTTCAATATGATACAATGAATCTACACAGGCAAAATATACCTCATCATCCCGCTCAAGTGACGCTTGAGCCTGCATGTATCATATAAACAAAAAAGCTACTTAATAAATTTTAAAATTGTCAATGTTTACATCTACAGCCAAAACATGCTGCTTAGGTCCCTAATAAGAATACTATACTTCAGAGTCCACAAACTCATGTTTCGAATCTCAGAATAAATAATGATTCAATATTTTATTGTAAATCAGTATGCCTACACATATATTGACCAAAAACAACAGCACTATTCAAGTCTAATACAACTGCATATGCAACCTATAAACTAGCTGAAAGAATGTTGCTCAACTAGAGAAACTGACCTCTAAATATACATGAAAAATGTGCTGTGGAGAAAAGAGAGAGAAACTGACCTCATCAATATCCTCATTGCTGTAAATACCATATTTAAATGCCTGGCTTAAATTACTGGCAAGTGCTGCCACATCATAGTCCCTATCTCGGAAGTCTTCATCATCACTGTCCCTACCACGATCCTGCAGTGATGTTGGTCGACTATAACCAGAGAAGCAAGACAGAAATTCAGCACATGATCTTTCTTCCCAGTAAATGCAGGAAACACAGCAAAGTTAAAGCAACTGAAGTCTGCGGTAACTCCATATAGGGGGTGTTTGGGTTGAGGAATGAGGTGGTCCATCATCATCTCATTTCTCACTTTTTTGTTTCATTTGGGGAATGGAATGGGTTGATCCATCACCACCTCATCCCCCCACAAGAACATGGTTAGCTTAATAATGAGGAATGGGTTCATCCCACCAAAATTCATGGGATGACTCCATAGATGAGGTGGTTCCTCAAACCAAACACTCCAATAACTGTTAGCAGAAGTTTAACCACTTGGACCAGCCATTTTACATACTAGATGGCACCCCGCGCGTTGCCACCGGAGAAGAATAGCGACGGTATGTTGAACAGTGCTGACAAGCGCGCGGACAAACAGGGCATGCTGCAAGTTTCGTGTAAACTTGCAAGCATTCAACATGACAACATTATGTTGCTCAGCCATTGAGAGGACGTCGCCGATATCTTGACCTTGTCCCGTTGCGTGTGGCCGCGTGGCCTGCTTCCCGATAAACTGAGTTCTATGCATCTGTCAAATTGGTGGCCTTAATTTGTCCGATAACAGAGGGAATGAACAGCTCAACACATTATCGTATCATTTGGTCCATGATGCGCGTGCTGTGCAATTATATTATTCCCCTCACTCGGCGGTCTGCGTGGGCATGGCAGCCGTGTCGCGTGCTGCAATGGGCTCTCCTCCGGCGAGGTCGACCGTCGCGGCGAGCATGGAGCTGTGCCAGACGGCCGCCTGCTTGGTGGTTGCAGCTTGCAACTTGCAAGGTAGAGCGAACTGCATATGCAATTATGCAACGGGCCATCCGTCATCCGTTGGCGCGGACAGGTGCTGACGCGTGTCATTGGCTTGAAGGTTGGCCAGTGCATGCAGAGCTGCATGTGTATAAGTGGTTCACATAAGCTGCACGTGTACATACGCATGGTGTCCAAACTCCGACGGACTGATGGCAACACGGAGGACACGGTCGAACGGACGGATAGGTGGGTGGACACTGCTACACTGTAGCTGCCGACATGGTCTGGGAAACTATTGTTAGGATCGATTGGTGATCCTAACCTAGTGGAGGACCTAACCATAAATTCTAGGTGGGGCAGTCGGGCCATTGGGCCTTTTTCCTCATCTTATCTAGTGCTGCTACATTGGGCCGGCCCAGCCAAGAAGGTACCTATTTGTTTATGTTCTTTCTCCCCCTACAATGTCTGACTGAAACAGCTGCCTACAGCATGTTCATTGCCGTTGCTGCTGTGGGAAGAGGGAAGGGGACAAGGTCTTTGCACTGGCTGCCAGCTGGACCTATACACTAGCTGAAAGAATGTTTGTAGCAACAAAATTATAGTCATATGAAATATTTCTAAACACAAATCCAATGGTATTATTTTTGTAGGACAAAGTTTTCATTATATAAGATTAATTGTAGGTCAAAATTTTCAAAGTTTGAATCTTGAGTTACGTGCACGCCTTATATTATGGGACAGAGGGAGTAAATAAGAAGACTTGAACAAGATAAAACATAAAAAAAAGGCTAAACTGTACTTACCCACAAGCCCACTGGTAAACATTCTCTAATACATTACGCTTCGTTAGGATACTGGCATGCCACTCGATCCAACCAGAATTTTGCTGCAACCAAAGTAACTGCGTTAAAATAAAATTTGTAGATGGTTGTGCTATCAAAAGCAAATTACATGAGCATGAGCAGTTTCTTTCTTTGTAGGAGTGATCTTGTACAGCAAAGATGAACCAATAAATATTATACAGCGAACAACAAACACAATAATTGGCACATGGCATCTCTCTGAAATCCGAAGATCTAACGTGTCAAATCTTAAACATGCACGTTCTGCCAGCGGATGATTAGTCAAAATAGGTATTGCAGCTGGGCAACAATGGCTCTTAGCATTATCTTGTATCGTATTAATGATTAGTTACAATGGATATTGCAGTAGGCTACAATGACTCTTAGACGCATTATTTGTATTATCTGCAGGAGTTTCCCACATGAAGCTCAATGCAGGATACAGAGTCGAGAGTTTTCAAAAAAAGGATACAGAGTCGAGATGGGAAAATAAACAAAGAGTTTTAGGCAATATGTTATTTTCTGTTGAGCATTATACATAGGATCATCAGACAAATTGCAAGTGATTAGTGGTAGCAGATCCAGTAACATGTCAGGTATGTAAATAATTGCACTTTTTCATCTATAACAATCATCAAACTCCAAACCTGCAAATGTGATTGGACCATGGTGTTGGTATTGGCCAACTGAAGGAGTTTGTTAGCTATGCGTGTCATATGACCAACAATTCCTATCCTTGGTGGAGATTTTCCCTCTGCAGACAATGTATGCTGCAAGAAAAATGTAAGTGAACACACATAAATGACAATGAAGATATTGATAAACCATAGGTAAATATGGAAATAAAGGCAAATTTTTTAACCTTAGTTAAATCTGTTGACAGCGCAGAGTTCTTCTCTGCTTCCAGAATTCTTGTGACAAGTTTACACTCATCAAGGACATGGCCAATAAGTTGATCCTGCTTACTCTCCAGACAGGACCCAATGATGTTTTCCACATGGTGGTGCAAAAAGTTATTGAATGGGTACCTGAGGATGAAGTCCGTTTCAGCTATTTTACAAGTTTTTGATATGCAGATTCCAAAATCTAACTTACTCAAAAAATAGATCTATGGCCCGCTTGATTGCTCCTAGATGGATCAGTCGCGCTTCAGCAGCTTCACTACCAATTGATAGTAGAACAGAGATGAACTCGACAATCTGAAAAAGAAAATGAAATAGCCAACATTAACATCAACAGAAAATTAAAACAGTTACCTGATATTCCATAAAATTACACCCCAAAAAATAGATTGCACCATGCTCTGGGCAAACCAATCAATTCTTCATATTTTCCAGGAAAGAAAGGTGTAAGCCAACACTGAAATCAAACGTCTAGTTCTCCAGCAGTAGTTGTTTTGCAGTTTCATGACTATTTAAATCAGCAAATAATTACAGAACCAAGGACCGCTTACCTTCAAGCGATGTTTCCCAAGAGGAGGTTGTAAGCTTCCATAAGTTGTTGGCAGCACATTTTCAGCAGATGAAACATCCAGCAGCTTCAACAAATCACCTGAAAGAGCATAGATAAGAGCATAGAAGTTTAAAGGGCACATTAGATGACTGTAGCCACGATGACTCAATATCAAAAGACATGGTTTTAACAGATTAGACAGACACTAACCTAGGCTATCCAGCATCCCATTTACTGTTTCTGGACTTGCAGTAACTAGTGTTCCATGGCTCAGCTGACTACGGAAAGCCTGGTAGGAAGCCGATACAAGTCTCTTAGGATCTAACAAAGATATGCACACTGACAATGAGTGGACCAGCACCGATTTAGGCCTTGAATCTTCAAAGGCATGTTGAAATAATCTCCCCACGAAGCTGCAAATGTGAAGTAAAAAGAAAAAAGAATGCCCGGAACTATGTTGAATATCAAATTCAAGACAATGCTATCAGACCAGAAAAATCTTGATAATTATAAACAGTAGTAAGTTTTAAAAGCACCTTGGACTGGAAATCTTTGCAGCAAGTGCTGGAGGGGCATATCTAGTTACTGCACAAAGGATCTCAGCAGCATTTGCATGAACCTCAGGAGAATCCTGCAATACAAGTTAAATAAAAGAAGAATCATGTTGACTGCAAAAGCTAATTGATTCCCAAGAAAATGTGATCCATGAAGTACAATTACTCAATAAATATTTGAATGGGAACCAGAAACGGACCGCAGCATCTCAAATCTGAAGGAGGTGTTAACAAGGACTTCGACTGCTAATGAGGACTTTGATAGCTATATAGGTTCTGATTAGAAAGTTTAAACTAAGCTAATGTCCTGGATAACTATATTTTACGAGTCAACTGGTATTCTAATACTTAGACATCCACAAACTATGCTTTTGTACAAGACTCATTGTGCTTTCACAAGTCAATTATATCCAAAAGGCTAGCTTTTCAAAACATCCATTGAATCCAACCTGGCACTGGCAGGCAGCAGTGCACTTTTACCCAAAACTAAGACAAGAGTTAAAAATGAGATCTTATTCTGGTAAGAGCATGCAATTGCTTTCTAATAAGCTCATTCAGGGCCATTGAGAAATAACTTTAAAGCAACATTTATACAAATATCAGCAGGTGCAATTTTAGAGTGGTCTGAAACAATAAACAGGATAAATAGATAACTGACAAGATTTGATGCTAAAAGCAATCTTTAGTTCTTACTGATGTGCTGAACTTGTCAACTATCATCTCAAGGACTTTTATGTCATCTAACCATTGCATAGAATCCGCATAACTTGAATACATAGTTTCATCAGCACCTATTAAGCGAATCAAGACCTGTACAAACCAACAAAAAATCAAACTATATAACTGGGACATTAATTCATTGCATGGGAAAAGTACGTTTTCAAAAATAACCACTGTGTATAATGTTGACATGGGCCAAGCCATACATTTGTCAGTTCACAAACAATGATTTTTTTTCAGTGTCACACCTTTTTTCCAGTAATTGAAATAAAATATTACAAACATGGTATAGTTTTAGAGAAAACTGACCTCCATGATGGAAGTAATACCAATAAGATCAACAAGTTGGCTAACTATTTCAGGATGACCCTGTAGAAAGACAACAGTTAGGGAATAATTATTACGTACTCAAGCGATGATTTTAGATACAACACAATGGGTAATAAGGAGATATATAAAAGTCTTTACAGGTGGTTAAACCACCAACATCTGCTAAAATTGCATGAATGTAATAACCATCCAGCAGTACGATTTAGGTTCCAGAAAAAGGGGGTTAGTAGTGTTTTATTTTATTATTACCGGTACTGAGCTCACGATTCAGACATTAGCTGGACTCTTGTGGAGGTTAAAACAACTTGACTCATACAGCATAGTATGCATTATTAGACATAACAATGTACGAGCATGATGAGTCGATGAATAACAAGCATGGGAGATCAGTGATCAGACAGAATAGAAGAGCAAAAAAAGAAGGGCTAAAAACATATATTAGAACTACAAACCTGCACATAACTAACTAGTGGGAGTGTCTTCCTCATCATCAAGCAGATCACTACCTGCAAGAGCAATAAGAATATGATTATTTAGAATGTCAGTACAAGAATCATCAAATTACCATTTGATCATCCAATTTGAGACTTTTCTTCCAGAAGTAAATATATAAATAACAGTACCTTGGCAAAGTAACCAGCCGAAAGTGTCCCATGAGGGTGGTCAGATTTGAGGAAGGAGAAAAGTAAATTCATAAGCTGCACAGAGATCGCAACTTTATTAGTTGCAGAAGACAATTTGTGCACACAACTGGGAGAACAGTAATAACAGTATTGCATCAAGACAATAACAAGGTTAAACTGGGAGAACAGTAATAACAGTATTGCATCAAGACAATAACAAGGTTAAAAGTAAACATACATCTTCATCCTCCACTAATGTCTTCATGATAACATCCACTTCGCATGTGAATATTTCACAAGCTATAAACGGAAATCTGCACAGTAGTGTTCCATGATGTTGAATAAAATTCCACATTATGAGATTGCAGAAAATGGGTTTTATTCAGCCTTAATTAACCTTCTTATACCTAAATATCCTTTTCTTTTCTGCATCTTCAGGTGCCTCCTCTACAATGTAGCGAAGGAGTTGCTCCACTTGAACCTTGTCCCGCAAACTGCGATAACAAGATACACATATAGTTCATTACCAAAGTTAAACTTACCACTAATCTAGGAAAAGGACAACCAAAATATAATAGTGCTATAGAAAAAGAAACAGTACAAATTGATTAGGCGGGTATTTAGTGCTTTGCACTCCTGGATTATTTCATCCTCATCAAGAAGATCCTCCAACTTAAAATTTTCCTTGTCCAAAATAGTATCCACCTGAAAGAGATAAAGCCACTTACTATTATAAATAATTGTACCTTAGAAAAGAATACATACATCAGAGTACAAGCACTCACAGGTGATGCAGCGGAGAGTCCAGGCACGTGCCAAAACATCTTGTACAGTGGCAATTCTGTCAGTATCCGCACTATCACAACCTCACACCCAAGCAGATTTAGAGCTCTGATTTCCACACCATGTGCTGACACCAGACTTCTGACACCAGACTTCAGACCATATCCTGGAGATAGCTGATTGTGAGATGACATAGGGCAAAGTTTCATCAATGAATAAATGGGGCATTAGTATGGATAACGTATATCCTTTACACACTGAAAACTATCCACTGGACACTATCTTCCCCTGTAGAAATTGTTGCCCAGTATTTTAGCACAAAGAATTGAAGAAAACTACAATCGACCACCTGGCAAGTTACCCACGAAACGTCAATTCCCCATTCGCATTTTCATCCATAACATGAGAATGCACTTCTACTGCAACTTAAAACATTATAAGTTTAAGAACAGTGTTTAAACTTTAAACTTTGACTCGGAAGCTTTCTTGTTTCATGGTTGCAAAACTGAAAACCCAGACCATTAAGTACCCACCCACCAAAACAACTCACACCCACTTCATCAATAGGCATAACATAATAATTAAAAAATCCCAAATTTTTCCAAAACTCTGTTAGAATTTTAAAAACATTTCAGGTAGCACCCTGAAAGCCCAACAACCACAACCCCCAAACCGAAGAAAGTCACAGAAATGTGAATACGGTATGTTTAACACCATCGGTCATCCAACTAAACATTTCTAGCCTCAACAAACAACAATTCACCTAAGAAGCAACGCAACCAAAAGAACAGAAAACAATTCTGATTGCATCCTTACCCAAAAAGTTCGTTCCAACCTAGAACAGAAACAACAAGTACACATTAAAAAAACATCCTGGATCTCATGCATTGAAATCGTCAAACAAGTGTATAACAGCCAGTCAGCCACCAATTAGTAAACCACCCACAATGAGCTTCCAGATTTTCGTTCAGCTACACTCTGGAGCAACAAACTACAAATTCAGGAGCCGATCACATCAGAGTCGGAAAACAAACATAAAAGGGCACATCAATCCTTACCCCACCTCTCCAGCACCCCCGCCTCAAAAGTCCAAACGGTCTAAACAAGCCAAAGCAATCCTACGAGCTTCCAGCTCCGCAAGCACCAAAGCGAGACAGCTAAAGCGACGACTGACACAGCAACACACGGCCGCCCCCACCCACCCGCACACAAAAAAGCAAGCGCACAAACACAACCGGACATCACTCCCCTACAAGCTCCCAGCTGCGCAGGCCAGCTCCGCCGCAAACCTCTATCTCTTCCCCCCGACATGTCAAATCACAGGACGACGCCATCGAACTGAATGAGCTGAGAGACCCAGCAGCTGGGAGCTCGAGGAAGGAGTGGAGTTCCTCACCGGTGGTCAACGGAGAGGCGGCGGAGGTTCCAACCCCAGGCACAGCAACTCGTCGTCGTCGTGTCGGCGGCGGCGGCGGCGGCGGCGGCGCGGAGCGGAGCGGGGCAGCGAGTGAGCAGAGCGCGGTCGCGCGATCCGAAGCTTTAGAGGCGCTCGCCGCGCCGAGCTGGATCCGGGTGGCCGCCGCGAAACCCTAGAATTCACCAATCGCGAGATGAGGAGTGGGCGGAGGGGGAGGGAGGGCGCGGAGGCGGAGGTGGAGGTGGAGGCAGGGAAGCAAGCGGGCGGGCGGGCGGGGCGAGGGTTCGATCGCGAGGCGGAGATGAGAGGAGAGGCAGGGAGAGACTTTGGGGAGAATAATCTATGGAAGGCTTCGTCTCGATGCGGCATGGGGAGCTGGACTGGGTGGGAGTCTCCGTCCAGGTGCGGGTATATACGGCTGCCTCTCTTGCCGCTGGGGCCACGGCGCGTAGGCCCAGACGACAGCGAGAGCAGTTTGAATTCATCGGTGGCGCTCGACGTTTGCTCGGAGGGTCCCGCTCTCAGACTGCCGAGTGGACCTAAACTTTATGGGACCCGGGTCGCAGTCTAACTTGGAAAGGTATATTCCGGTAAGTAGTAGCTTTCCGGATTCATGACGTGGCATGGGGTCGGGGCCGATAGTTCCCCTGCCGGCGAGCGTCAGGCACTACTGTCGACGCATAGTTTTCCCACTGATTGTGGGTCCATTCTCCTGTGGGGCATACGTGTCAGTGGAAACTTGCAGAGCCGCACTGACATCCGAGATTCGATCCAGCAGGATTCGGTCCGGCTACAGTTACCCGCTTGGCGTACGTTCAGCGACTGCCCGGGTTGGTCTGAAGCGGTTCTCCAGACACTGCCTAGCTGGGCCATGAATTCGTGTACTAGCCCAGATAGGGCCATGTTTAGTTACTCCCAACTCCCAACTTTGACACTATGCAAAAAGAAGATTCCCCATCACATCAAACTTGCGGTACATGCATAGAGTACTAAATGTAGATGAAATTAAAAACTAATTGCACAGTTTTGTTGTACTTTGCGAGACGAATCTTTTGAGCCTAATTAGTCAATATTTGGACAATAATTCACAAATACAAACGAAACGCTACAGTGTGCTACAGTGCTGTAACAGTAATTTGGCACCCCCAAATTCGCCGAACTAAACACGGCCTAGGTGTTCGGGTGTTTTGTGTATGCGGACTGTTACCAGGGGCCACTGTTCAGTGTCACAGTAGGACAGGTGGATGCTGACGTTTGACAGATGCCAGTTCTGCTACGCGGACAAGCTTTTGGGTGTAGGATCAGCTGATATTTGGATCTTTAGGTTGTTGAACACTGTCACATCGGATATTTAACACTAATTAGAAGTATTAAACATAAATTAATTATAAAACTAATTGCACAACCTCTAGACTAAATCGCAAGACGAATCTATTAAGCCTAATTAGTTCATGATTTGACAATATGGTGCTACAGTAACCATTCGCTAATGATGGACTAATTAGGCTTAATAGATTCGTCTCGCGATTTAGCCTAGGGGTTCTACTATTAGTTTTGTAATTAGCTCATGTTTAGTCCTACTAATTAGCTTCCGAACATCCGATGTGACAGGGCTAAAGTTTAGCTCCTGGTATCCAAACGAGACATTAGTCCAAATTAAAATTCATGTCACATCGAATATTCGAATGCTGATCAAACATGAGCTAATTATAAAACTAATTACATAGATGGAGGCTAATTCCCGAGACGAATATATTAAGCCTAATTAATCCATCATTAGCACATGTTTACTGTAGCACCACATTATCAAATCATGGACTAATTAGGCTTAATAGATTTGTCTCGCAAATTAGCCTCCATTTGTGCAATTGGTTCTATAATTAGTCTATATTTAATACTCCTAATTAGTATGTAAACATTCGATGTGATAGGAATTTTAGGAGCTCCTAAGGAAACAAACGGAACCTCAGAAGGTTCATCCATGAAACCCACAAATGACAAATTGGATTGCAACGAGATATTATGTTCCATAGGGTGAGATCTAGGATACATACAAAGACATACGTTCAACGAGCATCATTAAGTTGCAGTTAGGGAAAACAAAAAAAATTGATCTAGCAGGAGGGGTTTTACCCTACTAGTTATATATTAAATATTAAATAAATATAAGAAAGTTTACAAGACAAAAAAAGGAAAAAATGCAGGAAGCTATGCAGCCATTCAATTTGAGTGAGATGGAGATCCTAGAGACCATTGATGCCTAGGGGTGGCGGACTAGAATACAATTTGAGTGAGGGCAGGTGCTCTCACTCAAATGAACGTAGGTCTGCAACTACTGATGCCCGAAGTAGTGGGTAAGGCAGAAGCATGTGTTTCCACCTTCTCTATGAGCGTACGAGGGCACATGCATGATAAAAATCGTTTCAATTTCTCACATTTTCAATTACACATGTCATGACATGTATGGACCTCTTTGATTCGATACTATCATTATGTGCTCCCTCCATTTTAAAATGTAAGTTATTTTGACTTTTCTATATATATTTGTTTTGATTGAAGTTCTATATACATATACTGTGTTATCTATCTAGACATAACCCTATATTTAGGTGAATAGCAAAATCCGTATATCTAGAAAAACCAAAGCAATCTACATTTTGAAGTACTGATCAACTTCCACATGAAAAAACTAATATTGTTTGATCCACTCGTATAAAAAAAAGTGTAGATGTTTGTATGTGTGGAGAGACATTCTAGAACGTGATTCAATGTAGTCTAGAAAAGCAAACCTAAGAAGAAATAAAATAAACTTTAGGTTGTTTCTGGTCCACTCTTATGCATGTGCAAACAAATAGTTCCTTTTTATAGAAACTTTAGAACATGGATTTAGAAATTCTTAATGTTTATTCTCAATAAGCATGCTTGCACATTTTCAAGCGTGTCCAACGTGACTGTAAATTTGTCAGTCAAAGCCCTGTTTTAAAATGGAAAACTAGATTACTAAGCCATTGGATTATGTTTAAATTGGATTCTAAATTGACCAAATGTTTTTCACGAAGGAATCATCATTTGGCAAATGGCCTCTGCTACTCGACTCTACCAAAACAAAAGGGCCGTGCTGCTAGTCGCTAGAGGTTTTGCAGGGCTGAAATGTAAAAATGAATAACAGAAGATTCTTGTCTTGCAGATGTGCAGGGGGGTTATGTTAAAAAAAATATATACAGGGGGCTTTCGAAAATTCAGCCGTCTCTCTCTCTCTCTTCCAGAGTTCCTGTAGTCCGCTCGAGTTCCGTTTCAGACGACGAGCCAGACCATCGATGGCGGCACGAAGCAGAGTGTGCGCGAGCCGGCGCAGGTAGTAGTTATACGCCTGAGTGCCTCTCGGCCTCGCTCTTGGACGGCTCCCAGACGCCGGACGGTTGCCGTTGCCGTCGGAGGGGGAACGAAGGAGCCGGCAGTGGAGAGCTGGAGATCGAGCGCGGGGAGGCGACGCCTGTGGCCCAGTTTTTGTTCGTCGGGGACTCGCAAAATCGCAATCCACATGCACGCCCCCGCAATTATCCGAGAAGATCGATCCAGCCTGGCAAAATGTCGCTGGGATCTTCACGTTCCCCCTCAAACCAAGGTAACCCTTTGCCTTCCCTCGAGCGGTCGAGCCGCTTCGTCCATTTGCGCGGTAGTTCGGTGCTTTTGCGGTGAGATTTAGTGTGCAATTGCCCCCCTGTAATTGCGAATATTACAAGCTTCTGGAAGACTACGCGATGGTCTGTGTTTTTGAGACTTCCATCCAAGTGATCAGAATGCCTCAACCTGAATAAAGCAGGCAGAGTGACACAAACTGCAGATTTTACCGATCTAATAGGCTGTGCTCATGTCTGTTAATTATACTTCTTTTTAGAGACAGAGAATTTAAACATGGCTATCCAGTCACTGCTTGTGATGCATTATTGCTGATGAGCCTTTGTGTACTCAATCCAACAATTGGAATACAAAACAGGGGTGTATGCCATGTGCTAAAGCTCGATCGAGATAAGCTGGTTAGACTCTGCATATTAGTTTCTTTCCTTGATCAGTCATGCTTTGCTAGTGCCTATCTACAGGTAAGTGATCATGCTATGCTAGTGTGCATGTCAACACTTGTTTTCGTGGTGCAGTAATGCTTTTTTACTGATACAGACGTGTTCATAGTTGCATAATTAACGTGCGCACTAGTTATGCTTGTTACGTATGCAACTATAGCCTCCAAATTAAAGTTCAGGATTAAGACTAGCTTTGGTTATCCGCGTTGTGCAGTAACTAACGCCTGGAAGATCTGTGTGTTTTGACTCAAGTTGGTAGTGTACAGTTGCAACTTCCACATGCAGGGTTTACTGTTTCAGTCTAACTTCTACAAGACTGCAAAGTAATAATATCATGATGTAGAGAGGCCGTCCAATCTTTTATGTTGACGGTAAAGGGTGCTCCAGTCTCTGAAAAGTTAGAACCACGGTAAGACGATCAATTCCTACCCTGTCAGCTACATTTGGAGGTTTTATCTTGATTCGTTGTTGTCAGTGTTCAACAAGAGCTCTTCTTTAACTTTGCATACCATATTTGAGATATTTGTAAGCACATTCGTTGTTGAAATATTCGATGCTCTATGTCAGTGGTACAGTCTTGTGGACGTGTTAGGACATAGGATAACCAGATAGGCAGACACTTCTGTCAAACTGGGAGCACTTGGAGCCTCATAGGGTGCTTTCCAGCCCTCAAGCTTTGAGAAACATCATCTACTCCCTCCGTTCCAAATTATAAGTCATTCCAACTTTTCCTGGAGAGTCAAAACATCTCAAGTTTGATCAAATTTATACAACAAAGTACTAACATTCATGATACCAAATAAGTACCATTAGTTTCTTCATTAAATAATTTTTCATAGTATATCTATTCGGTGCCATAAACCTTTTGACCCTCTCTATAAATTTCATCAAACATAAAATAGTTTGACTCTCCAAGAAAGTTGGAATGATTTATAATTTGGAACGGAAGGAGTACTAATATGTGTTAGATGCACAGAAAACCATGTACAGGAGGTTGTCAATATGGGCTTACTAAAATGCTAAAAGGTTGCACAAAAAGCTTTGCTCCTTTTTAGATTGATGAGATTGAGGCGTAATGTAGCTTATTTTGATCACCTTGATAAAAACAAATGATTCAATTGCTTGGAAGAAATCATGTTGATTTATTTCAGTTGCTTTTGCAGTACTGGAAGAAATTACAAAATGGAAATGTCAACTTTGCTCTGATTGATGGCTAATCTGTTCTGAACCGTGGAGTTACAACTTTGCATCAACTCATTGCTGGCAAGTGGCAACTTTGCATCAACTCATTGCTGGCAAGTGGCTACTACTCTTTTCTGAACTGTGAAGGTACAGACATGTTCGTCACTGAAACTGAGCCCGTTTACAAACTTTACAAAAGCTTTCATTGCACTTCCCTCGTCATTTTTTGATTGTTGGTCCTTCCATCTCATTTCTTACTTTGAGATTTACTGCTCAATGCGCTGTTTGATGCATTTTAGGAATTTTATAATGCATTCGGAGATCGAACAGTCCAGAAATAGCTTAATGGAGAAGAAAGGAATTAAACCTATACCTTTGTAGGCCACCATGTATTCTCTGCTGTGATACAATGCTTTTTAGCGAGCAATTAACCGCTTGAATAGCCCGACTGAGCCCCTTAGGATATGGGGTCATGACTAGCCCTGAGGCATGTCATGACCTGCAGCCAGGATCATCACATCAGCTAGCTCTCACTTAGTCAACTAATGAGAGGAAAGAGGAAAAGTAACTTATTAACTAGTCATTGAAGGCATTTACTGACACAACCTAACCATTGTGGTTGAACCCTGTAAATGTGGTCAATAACAGCTGATCATCTCTGTTTTCTACGGATTGAGAACTTCTTCTTCATCGACCAACAATTAACTTGGTGCTTTTTACACTGGCCAAGATTTTTTTAAAAAAACATTGGGATAATTTACATGACAAACGAGAATGTGTTTGCATCTGAATACCTAATCAGACATTCCCATTTTCATACTAAAATCAAGGAATGCTGATTTAGAGGGTGGAGCTTATATTTCCACCACTACATTCAACATACTATTTGTTGAATATCTACTAAGGTTCACAGAAGCAGCCACTGCAGCATAGGATATTTGACCTTGGAACTCTTCCTGTTTGGCGGATCTTCTCGGCCTTCTGAACTGCTATTGCTGCTTGCTGGTTCATTTTGGCATTGGCTGAAGCTCGTTTCACTTCAGCAATGCGGTGTGTCATCTCTAACTTTTCAGCCATCTTCGCCATTGCCTCACTTCTCATTCTCTCAGCATGTTCCTGCCATAAAGTGATTTTCAGTGTTACTAGCAAATTACTAGATATGCAAGATTAATGCATTCAAACTTTTAGTAAGAATTGAATGCAAAGAAAGCCAGCCCTGCTTCATTTCGAAAAGAAGCCAGGTGCACTGGGGATAAACATGCAAAGTGGAAATGCACCTCTATTTTTCTCATTTCGGATTCAATTTTTGCTCTTTGACGACTTTCCCAAGCCTCAATCTTCACCTCTTCCTTTTTGAATCTGAGGAATACAATCTCCATTACATGATGAGATGAACAATACTGATATTTAAGAGTTTTTTTTGGTTCTATTTGATAAGTCAATGGATGAAACCAACAAGAATGATCAAATATTCAGAGAATAATACCTTGCTGTATGTTTAGTATTTTCCGCCTCCTCATATGATGCAGCACGGGCAGCATATTCCTTCTTCATCCGCTCCAAATCAGCAATGCTCGGTGCTGCAGAGACTAGTTCTAGCTCTTCTTTGCTGGCCCATGTAGCAATGTTCATCTTTCCTAGCTGTATACCAAGAGCGGCAATTTCTTGCCTTGTCTTGAGCCTCATTTCAGTATCTGACAATTCATTTCCATGTGTGACACCTTTTCTGTTGAAATAGGGCCCATCATCTGTGTTTTCTTCTCCAGGTGATGCTACTGACCTCCCTCCTACAGGAGTTGATGGTATTGAACAATTAGGGCTTCTAGTTGGTGTCATTGACCCGAGTGGAGTTCCAGTCCTTGACGGTTCCTGACTAGGTATTGGAGTCATTTCTGTGCCAACATCTCTCAGGGACACTGACTGAACTGTTGGAATAGCTGCACATAACAATTCACAAGTTTAAATAAGTTTTGAAAACAGATAACATTTAGCTTCAATATTCTATACTTCTTCATGTTACAATTACGTGCATTTCTTAGAAAGTTACCTTTCGGGTCATTGCAGGGCTTCACTTCTATTGATGAACCAGTATCAGTTGCCTTGTGATACTCCGGGGTAGCACTAGAACTACTAACTGGACAGACATCTGCATGCCTAACCAGCTTTGGCTGATACGAAGCAAAAGATAACCTCTCTAATATGCTGCGCGGAGCAGACAGAGTTGGATTCACTCTCTTCATTTTCTGCACAGGGCGACCAGAAATTTTGGGCACAATGACGCCCCTGGCTGCAGCAGAATTCATCTGGTGGACGGTCTGATTCTGTGATGTGCCCTTGGGGATGTTCTGATTAACATTCTGCCGGTTCACAATCCATTTCTCAGCATCATTCCACTTCGAGGAAGCCTGTCTAGAGAAATACCCCACTCCTGGATTCTGTGTCGACGTCTTCTCACCTCCATGGAACTCAAAGCTACTAGTACTAGCATTGTCAAGCCCACTATCACATTCAGTACTGTCTTCTTCCACAGGTCTCACTGGATGTATCATGCTCGCGTTGCTTGTTGCTGGTTGGGGAACTGAACTCTTGGAAGTGCTCTGAACCTTATTAACATCCAATGCTGAATCCTTTTCTACGGCTTCAGCTTTGTTAATTGCTGAAGCACGTTTGGTGCCATCTGAGTTGTCTGAAACTGTTTGCAAAACAAGAAGGATGTAAGGATGTGTTATTGACTTTAGCCAGGAAAAAGGGTAAATAAACAAATAAATAAGCAATTTGTCTGTACCTTCTTCAAGAACATCACAGACTAGCAGCCTGTTCTGCGCTTGTGACGCCTCAATGTTTTTTGCAGGTGATGTTCGCGATGATGAGTTGCTGGTGATAACTCTCACTCGATTGTGGGCTCCCATAATCTTCATCCTTAGCTTTGTTGGAGAAAGGGCACCAGCCTGCAGGAACCTCAAGGCTGTAAGTCTTTCCCCCTATTCGTTCAAAAAAAAGTAAGTCTTTCCCCCTAACTGATAATAATGCAATCAAGGTGGTCACTTTTGCACTACACACTCGCAAAACTAAAACCTTGGAAAATATGCTACAGTGGGAGTCAGCCAAAGGATAATGTAGCACTCTGCAGAACTAGATATGAACCACAGCTTCGTTTCCACCCAAAAAAAAAAAATCGTTTTAAAACTAGATGTGTACACAGCTGAGATTTAGTGGAAGGGTACTCCTATATCTCAGCCCGGAACAAGATGCCAAAAATCAACTGCTGCAAATTAGTGAAATCATCACAAACACTTTGCAAACTACTAGATGTATTGTAACGGCACCAAATTCTTCAGACTAAGCATTCTAGCTTAGTCGGCACTACATGGGAAAAAAGATTCTTTTGGCCCTATCGAACTGGAATTCATCGAACTGTGGTCTGAACCTCCATTTAGAAAGCAGACTGACCGGAAACTCCAGAAACTGGTACTAACATTCTACTAAGCCATTATCGGTTCATGCGCTTCAGTTCATGGTTCGTCCACTTTGTTCTCAATTTTTTCTTAAAGGAGTATCAATGGAACTCCAGGAGATTAGCTGAAATGAAACAGAACATTAGTACAGAGTACAAAGCAGCAAAAACGGGCATGATTATGTCCAACCTTCCAAATAATAAGTGAAGAAAAGAACGTGAAACTGGCAACAAGGCAAGAGTTCACATCTATTGCAATAAAACAAAGTCCCCCAAGAAAGCAAATGGAAATGCAATCAGGAAAACGAAGGGATAAAAGCTGCATTCACTTGGTGAACTACAAAGCAAATTGAGTGGCCAGCAAGTAGCTCAGATCAAATGCAGCACTGGCTTTGCGTAGAGCTCATACCTGTGCCTTCTGATGAATCCTCTCGTACTCCATTCTTCCTTGCTGGGGTGGGTGCGAGTGGACAGCGAGCAAGGGAGAGAGTGAGGAGAACAGAAGAAGTGAAGAGGGAGGAGGGAGAACACCACTACACCAGTCTCGGTCCAGAGCAGCAGGACTGGGATAGCTGAGATCTAAACAAGGCCATGTCACGTCTCGTGTTTTTTAGTCCTTTCAGAGCTACTAGACCACTAGACAGGAGTCCACAAGTCAGTGTCTCACTTTCTCTAGCCATGAGAAATTAATTCACACACAAAAAAAAGCTTTTACTTTTTTCCCTCATTACAAATGCAAATGTCTCGTCACATGAGCCCACGCAAAGCTGGCTACAAGTACTGCCCTAGAAACTCATACATGTGCAATTGAACTAGGGGTCGTACTCGTACCAACAACCTCATCCTCTTTACAGACTCGGCCTTTACCAGTAAATCACATAAGCTTTTTCCCTGTACTCAAGATTATCCTTTCTGCACAGTAGCATCATACTAGCATAACAACAGAGTTAAGAAAGTTAACCTCTTTCCTAGAGATGTGTGTACCTTTAACACTCCACTCTCCAAGGCTCCCAAACTATTGTTATTCCTTTTGGTTGGTGTATAAACTATGGTGGTCAAACAGAGGTCCCTAGGCTGGAGACTGGAACCCTACCCCTGCACGCAAGCACCAGTCCCCCCACTCGCTCACCTCCATTACAGCACACGGAGGGATGGGGCGGGACGGGGAGGCTGCTGCTGTGCCTGTGCTGCCCCGCCACATCTTTCTGTGCCAGCGTGGTTGCTGCCCGAGTGCCCGTGCCCGTGCCCCCGCTCAAATTTTTAGTGCTCCGGTCTTGGCCTTTCCACCGGCCATCTGGCCATCTCATGTCATCATGCGCTCACGCGCCCGGCGCCTCGCCCTATCCTCTCATATCCTGGGTCACGCGACCCGGTTTTGGACGCTGCCAGTGACTATGGAATTGAATATACTTCTGTCCTCTAGCCGCTACGGCGTCTGCAAAATTTGACCAAAGTTTTTCTCCCGTGGGCATCGTACGTAGTTGGTTATAATGGGTGCTGCTGCCAATGACCTCACTGGGATTTTTGTGACGACTGGCCAAGGCTCATGCAGTCATGCGTTTGGGGCCTGATTGGTTTGCTGAACCAGCCTAGCCAGCAAACCAGGCTCCGGTCGGCCAGGTTCTGTTGGTACATCCGCAGCTGATTGGTTGCTGGTTCACAGGTAGCCTGGCTCTGTAGGAAAAATGATCAGCTCACTATTATCTCGCACCGCTGCTCTCTCATCCCGCACAGGAAGTGTGCTGGCGCGAGCCAGGCCCGGGGGAAACGAGGAATTTCCTCGTACGCGCGGAGCCTGGCTGGGGCGCCTGTTTTGCACCGTTGTCCTGGCTGAGGGAAAAACAGCCAGCTGATAACTATCAGCCCCTTGGATTCGCTATTTCGCCGTGTATTGCCAGCAAAAAATGGACACGCGAGCGATCTGCTGCTTCTCTGGAGATTAACTTGTGATTGAATGAGATCTGTACTCGTACTGGTACGAACTACGAAGCCTAGTCGAGCTCATTGAATTGATGTTCGTCTATTTGATTTCGTGTACTGTGGCCTCAGGCCATTTATTGGCTTCAAACACTACTGGTAGCCTTAACACACTGTGGTCCAATCTGGTGGCCATGGTGCTTGGCCTTGGCCGGCATCTGCATTGGCACTTAAGAAGCAGCTTGATGATGTGTCGCAGTCACAGACCGAGTGAATGGTCCATCCATTCACATGTCTGATTAGTTCGGCTAATAAGGTCATGAGTCCAAATCTCAAACTCTCCTTAAAAATCACATATCTGTATATTTTCATTTGTATTCTAGTAGTAGTTCTGTAGCCATCTTTGGTTGGTCAAACAAATTATGATTAGCATAGAGTTTATTCCCAACTGATGTTTTTGTCTTGTCCTGTGTTCTGGTCCCGCTATTGTCTCTTGCAGGATAAAGAGGTATGGCGTTGAATAAAGGCCAAAACATGGAGACCGGTAAACGGTGTTCGTTAACATCCGATGGCTGCATCGTACTACAACTACTACATCGAACCCATGAATCTGCAGAAATATCAGTCTTGGAGTAATTAGCAAGATTTTCTGTCAGTGCACGACCCATTTGTCTCAGTTATAGAGAAGGAAGCAGGGTCTTCCAGTGCACCAGTTCTGTTTATCTAATGAACAGCTAATGATACTCATGAATTGCACAGTTACAATCAATCCTAACCTGGAACAGATCACAAATGATTGTTTGACGCACAAATCCATGGCGTGGGAGAAAGACTGTCTCGAGCCCACAGTCCTCGAGGCGAAAGTGGGCTCGGCACACTTCGTCAGCAAATAGTACCTAGACTAGTAAGCACACTGTATCTGTATGAACCTAGCTTACGAGTACTCCGATGGCAAGAGACCGTTAGAACAATCAGACAAAGGAAAGGAGGGCTCTCGTTTTGAGGAATTCCCCTCTGACCTGTAGTTATCGCATTGTAATTGCCTTGGGAGAATCTAGAATCTTTTGTATAGGAGTATAGGACACAACATTTCTTTGGCTGCCACTGGCAATGTGGGGCCAGGCATGCACCAATCATGGGATTCCTTTTGGACAGTACTATAGCTGATTGCAAGTTTTCAATGAGGCAGACGCCTGAAGCTGGATTCCAAATAATGCACGAGTCTCCAATAAGCTTGCTCCCTTCGGATTGATCTTGATCCACACAAGAGCGCAGCAGCGGTGTACAAGGCGACGGAAACATACCTGCTATCCTCATCACTCATCAGCGAGGGGGGGGGGGGGGGGGGGGGGGGGGGGGGGGGGTCCATGTGTCTCTGCTGTGTCGTGATTCCTGTGAACTTGGCATGTGAAGGGCAGCGGCAGCTGCACTGGCTCCGCTGTTACCGCTGTAACTGTAAACTTGGATAATGCTAGTCCGGCCTTGACAGGCCACGGATTGGAAGTTGGAAGGTGGAACCTTTCCCTGTGGATCGATCAACTGTGCCGTGCTGCATTGTTCTTGTTTCTTGTTCCCGATCCCGTGCCGCTCTCGATGAAAGTTTTCTGGCCATTTTTGTTAGCCACATTGCTGCTGTCTACCATCTCTCTGAACTCCCCATGTGCGCAGCATAACAAAGTGACTTGCAGGGCGGGAGCCTGAAAAGGCTGAGACTGAGGGCATCTTGAGGAAGAGGAGGAAGAAGGGGAAGACGAGCTGTGCGGGTGCGGCTGTGCCTGGGAAGGCTGGTGAAAGTGAAAAGCTAATGGCGGGCGCAGAGCCTTTTCAGAGGAGGTATGGCGATTGGCGAAGGTAGATTTGCTTTCTTGACGTAGGGTGAATCGATGGCGATGGGGTTTTGTAGCAGGGGGTGCGTTGCAGTGGATGGGTTTGTCAGGATTCTATTCCCGTGCACGCCGCTGATGACCCGGCTACAGTTTTCCTGTGCCGCGCTGTGCTGCAGTGCTGAAGCCTCTGCCTGAAGGTGTTCGTTCATGTCGGCGTTCAGTGTCCAGTTTGGAGGTTCGAGCTCGGTACCCATATCATCTGCATGTACTATAAATATTTGATAGGATAGTCTCATCTTTACTTCTTGTGATGAGTAGTGAGCGACCCTCTCTGCGATTGAGAACGCTAAGGTTTCTCCGAGGAGATAAAATGGTAATCCATCAGGTAACGCTTAGCCTCTTGCTGCATTTAGCCCACTCTATGATAAGCGCATGGTATTACAAAGGAAAAAAGTTCTTTTGAGGTCCCTCATCTATCGCGCCGCAGTTTCATCCCTCACGTGCAAAATCGGTATCGGCTATCCCTTAACTTTAAAATCCATTTATTTTTATCTCTCGGCTATTTAGAGAGTGGTTTTCGCAAGACATGACGCTAGGTCACATATGCCATGTGGCTTTCTTCCTCCCCTCTCTTCCTACTTCCCTTCTCTCTTCATCTAGCCGCGGATCCCGTGAAGACCTCAACCCAGATGTGGATCGCTCTCTGGCACCTCCGCGTGGTGCGACCCGTCGGGGGAGAGGACCTTATTCAGCACGCGATTCAATAGCGCCACGCCGGTTTTGAGGGACTCACCGGAGCCCAGTGTAGGGCTGTGGTAGCCGCGGAGCACGCCTGCGACGAGGGCCAGGAAAGCGAGGACGCGAAGGCCGATGCCTTGGGTGAGGCGGGGAGCTTGGAGATCTGCTTCAGGGTCCGGGGAACTATGTTGGAGTCGGAGGAAGGCCGCGAGGCCGGATGCGATGGCGGCAGTGGCGTTCACGAGGAGGCCAGCGCATATGCGAGGCGAGCGAGGCGTTGTTAGTGGCGGGCCGCCCCCTCCGGGTGGTGGTAGATCTTGTAGGCTCCCGTCGTGGCGCCCGCCCAAAGGAGTTAGCGGCGCCGACTGTAGCATCTTCCTTCCGGAAAACCTACTGATTACCTATATCAATCCCTGGATCAGTAGCTGATACACTTCTCACTACATATTAGTGTCAAAGCAATAAAAGACACATAAGATTATAGAAAATAGGGTTTTACCCTTAAGTGGCGGAGAGCGGTGCGGTTACCCATTCCACAAGCAGAATGAAGTTAGGGCACCAGATAAGTTCTAATCCTGTATAAATGAAAGCAAGCATGAGTACACTTATGAATGGTACTCAACAAATCCTAGTGTTGAAATTATATTAAATGCTGGGGATAATCAAGGAAAAGGATATAAGGTTTGTTTTTATTAATAAACCTATTTCATGCCAGGTGAGGTGAGTTTTGGAAAAGGAGAGGAAGAAACTATATTCTTTTTATGTTGTTGGCCCTAGAGGGGGGAATCTTACCTTCCCTGCTAGTTCCCAAGTTTTAAGGAGCATCAGAGAACATCAGGGTCCTTCTGGGCCGACTTATGCCTCATTCTAAATTATCCCTCTTAGGGCCGCGGCCCCATCTTACCACACTCAAGTTGTGATTTTAATCGATGGGAGATTTGACTATGTGGGTTCATAACTGTAAGCCTCGGCTATCCAGATAGATTATATTCTGTACATAGATGTGCACTTTACTCATACGTGCGATCAACCCATACCTCAACTTCAGGTGGTACTGACCTAGGAGACCCGTACCCACTGGCGTCTATTTCCAGACAACATTCCCTAACTCCATCCACATGTACGACTGGGGTCTAAATAGGGGCCGTACTACGTCCACACAGGAATACTATCCCAGAAAAAACAAATGCATCATAACGTAGCATACAATACCACCAGGTCCTTTGGACCTCAACCTATGACCCGTGCCGACCGGACCTGGGACTCTGCAAAGGTCCTGCTCCAGCCTACCTATTACCCACCGTGGCCCCTTAGGATGGTTTACTAGGTTCCGCTGGTGGGGTGTGAATCAAGGCCTCACATGGTTAGGCACTCCCGAAGGTTGTACCTTTTTAGGACGTATGGTTGCACGTATAACTAGAAAGACTTCCCGCAAGTCGGTCCTTATGTGACCGGAGTAAGCTTTTGGGACAGAATCCTCTACCGAGGCTGCTCCCTTACTCCCTTTTCCTGTCTTTAATGGTTTCTAACTCTTTAGTTGGTAGATTTTATTATAAACCTCACATCTTCTAGGATTTTCATAGCAAAATTATAATTGTGATATTCCTAAGGAATTGTATTTCTAAATGACACTTGATCATCGATCTAGTCGTGACTGGGGTCATTAATAGGATTTTTAGCTAGAATCGGCTTCAAGTGAAGGCAAGGGAGGAAATAGAGGGGTTGTCCCCATGATTTTTTGAAATCATGCAGATCCAATTATTATCTTGGTATATTTTATCATCTATATAACATAGGATAAAAATATGATCAAGGGGTGGATGCTAGGACTTGCCTTCATTGATGTTTCCTAGGTTGACCAGGGTCTTGACTTCTCGTCTTCTGGATCTTCGGCTTCTTGTCAGAGCCTGGTCAGGCTAGCGTATCTACGCGTCTTCTGGATGGCCAGGCCTTTGGCTTCTCATCTTCTGGATCCTTATCTTCCGGTCAATGTATCCTCGGCTCAGACAAGCATGCAAATAAATGAACAACTCTAACAATCAATTTCTAGCAATTAATGTACGACTAGAGAAGATGGAAAAGGATGGTTCATGGACATTTTGGGAATCATCAGATTTCTAAGGATAATCCCCAGATAAAGGATGAATATTTTATTAATTATTTAGAAATAATTAATGGATAAATTTGTTGAATTTCTAAGAGAATTTTAATAATATAAGAATGGATTTCCTAGGATTTAGACGGGTGGCATAATGGCTAGGTTTGGACGATATTTGGGGTTTTCAGTTGGACAACATAATGGCTAGATGGGGTCGATATATGTGGTTTGAATGGGGCAGCATTTTAGCTTGGATTTGGATGATATTTGAGGTTTTCAGTTGGGCGGCATAATGGCTAGATGGAGTCGATATATGTGGTTTGAATTGGGCGACATTTCAGCTAGGATTTGGATGATATTTGAGGTTTTGGTTGGACATTATAACATCTAGTTTTGCTTGATATATGAGATTTGGATCGGGCAGCATAACGGCTGGGTTTTGGAGTAGATTCTAGGTATGATGTTGGGGCTATGTGATGTGGATGTACTTCGGGGCTATGAAACTTGCATAATGAGCTCGGCTTTATCCCGAGGCCCTGCCCTATGGCGGGTGGAGCTCTGACATGTTCTGATGGATGCGCGGCAGCAATAGGGGTTAGCGGCGATAGTAGGGTAGTGAGGAACAACTGGCTGGATACTGTTAACGATGCACTTAAAGTGGCTAGAGGACGCACAACGCACTCGACTTCGACTCAGCCCGGCACCTAGGGGATAAGGCATGGCGACAGGTGGAGGCGGTGCGACATATTTTCTAAAAAGGTTGGGGCTCTAAGATCTTAGTAAAAAGATAGAATAGGGCTCATATGAGATTAAAAATGGAAAAGAAAGGCATGGACAAGCTTAGGATATTATGTAGTATTTTTTGTGAATTTTGGAAATTTTTTTGGATAAGTAGAAGGGCTCTATGTGAAAGGTTGTGTGCACTTATCGGGTGCACGTAGCATTTTTGAAGTGGTTGACGTAGGGGTGGGGATGAGGGCGCGGCTACTATGCGCGTGGACTGGGCGCACCGTGGATCCAGCCATGGGGTGTGTGTGACGGGGAGGAGGGTGACGCCATCACCCCTGGTGGGACCTACCTGGCAAATAAGAGAGGGAGGGGGACGGAGCAGTGCCGGGGGTAGATGGTACCCTCGGTCTTCTTCCTCCTCAGGCCGACACGCCATGGGAGGAAGCAAGAAGGTGGCTGGAGCTTTGGGGAAGTAGGTTCTGGTCCCTTAGGAGGCAAGCCGAGGGTACCAGCAGGGAGAGGAGAAGATGGATGACCCATTCTAGGGGTTGGAGAGGCGAGGGGGAGATGAGAAGGGTGCGGCCACAAGAAGGCCGAAGCTTGAGCTCCTGGAGCTCGGTGTGTGGCCGGGAAGAGGGTGGCACTGTCCGTTTTATACTCGCAGGTAGAGCAGGAGGAGCGGTCACATCGCCGATGGGATAAGGATGGGGCGGCTTGCCGTGGCCGTGAAGGAAGGGGAAGGGAGAGAAGCGCTTTGGCGCAGCGGTGCAAGGCTACCGGGAACAGTGGAGCGGCGGGAAATAGTGGAGCGGCGGAGGGAATAGATGGCGATTGGGGGAGGATAGCTTGGGAGCCAAGGCAGATAGGGGGGAAGCACGGCGCGGGAGGGGGAGGCGCGTGCAGTGGAGCGGGAGAGCACGACGGCGCTGGGCAGATGGGTGGGTTAGGCCGAGCTGGGCCGAGGCAGGCGGGTTGGGCTGGGGGGTAGCTAGGCTGGTGTTCGCGGGCCGAAGCAACGGGGTGCAAGGGTGAGCTGGGCTAGAGGTGGGAGATGGAGGTGGAGGAAGGTTGGGTCAGAAGTAAGGGTGGGCCGAGAATGAAGTTTGGCGGCCCGTTGATAGGGTTTGAGGTCTTTTTATTTGTTTGAGTGTGGTTTTAGATCCAAATTTGAAATAGTTTTAAAATTTGAAGTGAATTTAAGGTATAGGGTTGGGTTGTCCATAGAGATGTGACTTTTGGAAGGGTTTTGGAATTTAACGGGGTTTGAGTGTGGTTGGAGCTGAATGAGGATCCTATGGGGATTTGAGTTGAGAATTAATATTCAAATTGCATTTGAATATTAACTCATGAGATATTGTTCCTAGGAGTTATAGGTGGGGTTCCTAGGAGTTATAGGTGGGGTTTGATGTAAGTTTTAGATCTAAACTTAGGAAGGATTACTAAAGTAACCATGTGCAACACATGTGCTGTTATATTTATGTAAGGTTTGTTTGTAAAGAAAAGTTTTAATGTTTGGGGGCGAAAGAGAATATGCGGGATGTTACACTGGCGGCGCGTGAAGGTGAGGGAGCGGCTCCGGTACATAGCGGCCGGTGGTCAGAGGTAGGTGGGGTGAAGTGCGAAGAGGGGAAGGAGGAAGAGAGGGATGAAGAAAGCAACCTAGCCCCGACATGTGGGACCTGGTGCCACGTCATGCGAAACCGCTCTCAAAACAGTCGAGGGATAAAAAATAAACGGATTTTAAAGTTGAGGGACGGTCGATACCTGATTTTGCACGTGAGGGACGAAACTCAGACTACCATAGTCCGTATTACAAATTGGTTGGTAATCCATCAGGTAACTCTCGGCGGCCCACACTCAAACACAAACAGTTCGACCTTTTAGGCCCATAAAAATTCAGCCCATGCCGCTTTGCTTAAACCCAGTCATTAAGGCCCATCTAATATGTTCCCGGCTATGTCCTGCTGATTGCTTCTTCTTCTTGGTTCAATCTATGAGGCCCACCAATTATGCAGGCAAACTTTTCTGATCCTGAACTGATTAGATGCTTGGAGGCCCACTTGATGTATCAAGTGCATTAGAGAATCTGAATGCTCCGAATTGCAAGTTGCTGGCGATACAAAGCGATGCCTCTCTGCGGTCACCATCACGGTCATTTGGTTTATCTCTGCAGAGAAGAAAAATGTATCTCCTTTTCTGTTAGCTGACATCTATGCTTCCGTTACATGCTGAACAGGCATGAGCACTTTGCAGGAAATGTCTAATCGCCACCTACCCTAACCAAGCTTTTGATCCTGGAATTCACCTGCTCGGGGCCCATGGCCAGAGTCTGAGGATCGCTTATATAAATATAATATAATGAAGATGGTCAGATTGAAAAACCATGCAAGTGGTTCTGGTGCCACATCTAGCTGGTTTATTTGGTAATTGTTTGGAGCATATTCTGTCCTATGAACTCCAGGACAAGAACATGTCCTCTGCCCTGACTTCAGCTTACAACTATATACAATTATGATGAAAACACGTAGACTGAAGTTAAGCCAAACAGCACGTGCAGTGACACAGCAGGAACAACTTCTGCCTGCAAATACAACCGCAGAGACGATCCCGCCGAGGATTGTGGTCACTCGAGACACATCCATGCTGACGACTTTGTTCATTACTAACTTGGTCAAAAGCTAGACAACTGTTTCTTTCCCCTTAACACAATTCTGATCTTCATTTCTTGCTTCTCTCACCTGCATGAATCTTGTTGCTCCTGGAAGCTGATGATATGTTAATGATCCAGGTGCACAAAGTCAGCTGGTGATCGATTATTTTGTGCAGGAGTCAGTCTGGAATTCGAGCTTGCAAAGGAAGAATGGTGGTTGTCACTCTGCACGACGTGCCGGTTGTTTCGAAGAAGCCATCTTTTCCACAAGAAATATCCTTGTCGATGGCCCGTGCTATAGCTGGAGACTCAAGTGGCAATCTTTCTAAAGAAAACAACCGACTTTTCTGCTCCTGCGATAAAGAGCAGACGGACCGGCGGAAAGAGAAAATTAGATCAATGACTCTGACAAAGCTGGCGACTCCCCTGCGATTATAGTCACCAAGGAGAAGCGTTATGGAGTGTATAGAGTAGCTTGGCCGAGGAAATAGTGAAATGTTGGCACGAACACGAATCCTGCAGTAGTACGCTCTACCCCATGGTCAAGGTCTCATGGATGCCTGCAGAGAACTTTGCTCGCTCAGGAATCAGGAGTACACATCCATGCTGACGACTCTGTTCGTTAACTTGGTCAAAGCTAGATCGACCACCATTTTTATTTTCTCGTCGACGTTGACTCGTGATTTTGTTTTTTCTTGTGTCAGGTTATTTGTTCTTGTGGCTCCCTCTGAGAAGTACATGATATGGTAAAATTCAGGTGCCTTGCAGCAGTTGGTACGGGTAATCTCGATGACTTTGTGCAGTAGTCACCCAATTCTTGCAAGGAACGAAAGGTCGCAATCACACTAAACGACTTGCTGTTTAATTTGTTTGGGAGCGGCAAGTTTTACCACAGGAGAAATATCTTTGTCGATATCATACTTAGACTCAATAGGTAACTTTTTTTTTCTTATATCAACTGACTTTTTTGCTCCTGCGCTAAGAGCAGACGTCAAGAACAGGCGAAAAGATAGAAATTAGTCGTTTAATTCGACTAATTGTACGAACACTCCCTCCTGGGATGGTCACCGGGGTAATACTAATCCACTTATTGCAAACAGAAAAATAACTCGTCTAATCTGACTAATTTGCAAAGAATGAGTACCAACTTTTGGCTGCGTCAGGACTGCACTTATGTCGTGGAATTGACCATGATCTCTCGGACAATAATGGGATAGAGAAGTGTGTGCTGTATAGTATTATCAGTTGCTGAAGTGTTGGCACACGTACGGTCGTGCAGTACGCTGTATCCCATGTTGACTCCACGCTTGTACACTGCTATTGATTTTTGAACTTAGATATTTCCTCGGAACTTGATGGATTGGGGGATTGTTTGTTAAGCGGTATTGCAAACTAGGAATTCTCCGTTTATTTTCCTTTTCCTTCTTCAGATGTGACCTGAAACACTAGACACCGTGAATCAGCTCTAGTAAGTAGACACACCACCTTGACATTTTTTCACTTGGTCTTTCTCTCCCTCTGTTCTCGTATATATGACATTCAAGGCAGCGAATTTAGTTCGTTTTAAACTAATTAGGTTGTTGTAAATGTCATATTTAAAGATGGGGTAGTACATCTACAGGCAAATTATTTCCGCGAAATATAATAGAAAAACAAAAGGTGCTAGTCTGCTGCAATATATGTTTTTTTTCCTGCGTTTAATATTATTATCTGCTACTGCTAGAGTCCAGAACTGTGTCGTGCAAAATCACATCGGAACAACCCTGTGTCCGCCAATTTCGGAGTGCGCCAGAACATGGGGCCTCGCGGTAGCTCTTTGTTTGACTATATGCTGCTGCGCCAGTGTCCCAGTCCCTCACCGATTGGCCGCTCGTCAGCAGTGACGTCGTCCACACTCCGTACCGAACCTCAAAGCAGCCACCGAATCTCGCGCGTGGGCGCGATTGCAAACCAAAACCACTTATTTTTTTTTTAAATTCGGCTGTGGAGAAGTAGAGCTAGGAAAAAGGCCCCATCGGCCATCACAGGATTTGAGGGTAGCGCTACTCAAGAACTGATAAACAATAAAAGGTCCAAGACGGCATCAGGTTTATGTAAAAGTACCCCTGCACTAGTCCGATTTTATTGTGCTATCTTTTTACTCTATTTAGACCGACATAGGCTATGTTACACAAAGTATCTCGTCTCGTGATCGGATGCTTAAGACTCGGTTGAACAACCACTCACGAATACACCATTTCAAATAAAGAGGGTTATGTAATATGGAATTACTTTTTATAACAAACCTAGTAGCATGAACCTTAGGACCTGTTTATTCCTTCCTAGATTATATAAGCTGGATTATGGTCTAAGGGTAGTAGGGTAAAAAATCATCATAGGATCACAAATAATCTGAAATAAGCTACCTAAGACTAACTTATTTCGAATTATTTGTGGTTCTAAGATAGTCTTTTATCATAATACTCATGACCCATAATTCAGTTTATATAATCTAACAGGACCTAAATCTATCTAGATTTTATCAAGGCTAACAATATTCAATTAGAAGTTACAATAGACTACAATTATTTATATTTTGAACCAGAAAGAATAATCTGGTTCGCAGTGTACTGTATTTTGAAAAAAAAAAGAACCATAAAAAAAAAGAACCACCAATATATTGGTCTGAGAAGTGAAAAAGTAGCATACCAACTGTTAAATAAGACCTTTTGGAGTACTTTCTAGTTTCTACCTACTACCACCAGACACGTCACGGGACCTAAGTTACCAATCTGAATTCATTAGCATACCTCGATGTAAATTTTACAAAGGTGATATGCCCACAATATCATAATCATCCCAGGATCTGTGGTCTACACAGGACACTGCTAATGCAGAAAATTACAAAAAAAGGCAAGCGGCTGAGAACTGATAGCAGACACATCACCAATGACGAAACCAACAAATCACTATATTTCTCTCCCCAAAAAGGACTGTAGAAGAATCCAAATACAGTAGCCCCCCACCCCAAAGGCCCGTAGCGCCAGCGTGTTCGAATCCAAACCCATAAATAGACCTCTTCAGCATTCTTCTATACTAGTATACTCCGCATCTCCTCCTCCTCTCGACCGCTCTCCTTCCCACGAAGGCGAGAGGTGTCCACAGCTCGCCACCGCGAGGGATGCTGACACTTCGTCTCCGCCTCCGCCTCCGCCGCTCCAGTTGATCCGCCGCCGTGGTGAGCTCTCCGCCCCCGCCCCCTCCCCCCGCCCGTGGGTCCTCCGATCGCGGAGCCATGTTTCGGATTTTTTCCGCGGCGCGCGTTCCTCTGATTTCGATGCCTTGTCGCGTAGCTCCCGTGTGGTTTGGGTGACTCTCGTTGGGCGTCGCGCGAGCGGAGAAGATAACCCCCCACTTCGCAAAATTTACCGAGAAAAGTTGCGAGCGAGTTTTTCCCCTACCTTTCGGAGCTTTTGTGGCAGCTTTTCGCGGGAGGATCTCGCGAGGCTGGGCCATTGGGTGCGGATTCTCGTTTCTGTCGGGGGATGATGATAAACCCTCGTTGTTAGTATCTCCTTTTGCCTTTTTGTGGTTGGCCTGTTGTAGTGGGAGTGGGCATGTGGCGACGCTGCAGCACCGCTCTTCCGTCAGGCTAGTGGGGTGGGGAACTGGGGATCCATCAGCTCGTGGATTTTGGTTTCTCCCTTTTGGTTGCAATTGGCAAGTAATTCTAGCTTTGTTTGTACGTGTGTTCTCTCTGCCCGTTCTGTTTGTTTTTTATTCGTGTGATGCGTGGTTCCCATGTCCATCCCATTCATTGTTGTTTTGATTGGGTGATGCTTCTTCTTGTTCTTCCTCCTCAGGGGTACCTATCCATCTAAGTTGAGCCACACTTGTTCGGTTGTACCCGATTAAGGTAGGCGTAGTTTACTTTCCAATTTTTTTTGGTGTTAATTGAATCTCCATGCCAACAATGAGTCTGCCCCTGTGTATGTCTTTGCTAGGTGAAATTATCAGAGTTACAGTGGTTAGGAACCGAAGCGTTTGTACCTACTTGACCTTTGGGTTAGTAGACTAGTTTCCTGGTAGATTTTTTTGAAACGAACATTTTCAGGTAGATTGATGTTGAATTACAGTGCTGATTTACTGAATTTTTCTCTTGTTTCACTTCTTGAATTCAGGGGGGGCATCAGAACTGTGTGAAGATCAGGTTTGCTAAGTGGAAGGGGCCAGATGGGGTTTGACCCAATGGATTGGTACTGCCAGCCGGTCAAGCATGGTGCTTGGTCGCATGTGGTGGAGAATGCATTCGGCCCCTACACTCCGTGTGGCATCGACACCTTGGTGGTGTGCATCTCACACCTCGCACTCTTTGGTGTTTGCTTCTATCGTATATGGAGGACAACGAGGGACTACAGAGTGCAGCGATACAAGTTACGTTCACCGTACTACAACTATCTGCTTGGGCTGCTACTGGTGTACTGCATAGCAGAGCCGCTGTATCGGATTGCCACTGGTACCTCCATCATGAACTTGGATGGGCAGCCGGGTCTTGCTCCATTTGAGGTGAGAGGGCTAATACATTATTGCTACCTTCAAGTTCTGACTTTACATGTTGATAGATTATTGCACCCGTTACAAGTATATTTACTGAGTGCTATTATGTAGTACTTTGTAGGACCTACTTTCTGCTGAGTTATAGAAAGTCAGTGTTTGTAGGCGCATCTCACAAGTACTGGTAGTATACATTTTTGGGGTACTACTGCTCAGTTCCATTGCAAAGATCACCAAGTAGGAAAATACCATCCAAGTAACTAAATGTGGCCCCTTGAATCCTCGCACTAGATGGAGCTTTCCCATTTATACTTATTGATGGCAGCAAGCTAATTTTCTCTTCTACTTTTGTGTTGCCAGTGAATGATAGTAATAAGAGTTAACTGCGATATACAGAAAATGCGGATACATAGATAACCATAACTCAAGTTTGAACGCAGTTCCTCAGTTGTTATGGAATTATGTAAACCACAGTGTAACTTTACTTATGTATTCTTGTTGAAGAGGATTGGGAAAAGTCTGGAAGTCTATTGCTTCTTTGTGTCTCTTGATACATATACTATACACTCACCGACATAGCTCTTGGGCTCTAACCCATGGGCCTAACAAAGCACTACACAGTCACTTGCACAGTTGTACATTAATGGCCTTTTGGGGCATTTAAAAATCTGCATTTTCTACAGATCGTCTCATTGATCATTGAGTCTGCTGCTTGGTGCTGTATGCTTGTAATGATTCTTCTGGAGACAAGAATTTATATCTATGAGTTCAGATGGTACATCCGGTTTGTGGTCATTTATGTGTTGATTGGGGAAGCTGCTATGTTTAATCTTGTGCTCTCAGTGAGGCAGTACTACAGTTCGAGGTACAGTACATTTGTAACATCTATTTTGTTGATGAAACTATTTTTGCAATGACTCAAAGTTTTTATCACACTAAGAAATTTACATATAGGCTAACTTGGTGTTTTCCCTATGCAGTTCAATCTTTTACTTATACTGCAGTGAGATTGTATGCCAGGTCTGCATCTTCATTTCCATAGTTGTCCTATAACCATATTTTGGTGTTATCTCTGCCATATACTGAACCTTTTTTTTTGTACAGTTCTTGTTTGGAATTCTCATGGTGGTTTATCTGCCTAGCTTGGATCCTTATCCGGGTTATACCCCTATCAGGAATGAGGAGCTGGTCGACAATACTGATTATGAACCTCTTCCTAGTGGAGAGCAGATTTGCCCTGAGAGACATGCCAACATATTTTCCAGTAAGTGATTAGAAATTCTTCCACATTATCCGATACATACATAATTAAATTTCTATCCCTGTTTGATTTCAGATTTTGATATCGTGTTACTTTGCTAGGAATATTCTTTTCATGGATGACTCCTCTAATGCAACAAGGATATAAAAGGCCCATCACAGATAAGGATATTTGGAAACTAGACACCTGGGATGAGACTGAAACTTTGTATAGCCGGTATGTTTTCCCTTTCTACTTGTTGAAATGACTGTTACCTGCAAATCCTAACAAGGTGATCCTATACCAGATTCCAGAAATGCTGGAATGATGAGCTTCGAAAACCAAAACCTTGGCTGTTACGAGCTCTTCACAGCAGCCTTTGGGGAAGGTATGAACAATTGTACACTGATACCTATATGTCTGATTTGATTTTTGTGCATGTAGTGATTAATCATTTTCACTTTCAGGTTCTGGCTGGGAGGGTTTTTTAAGGTCAGCATTTTGTCCATATCATTTCATTAGACGATTTTCCCTGTTTTTTATTTTTCATATTTTTTCCATTATAAACATTATGTGTTATTCTCAGCAGCTCATATGTTTCCCTCAATTTTGTAGATTGGCAATGATGCTTCTCAATTTGTTGGTCCACTCATATTGAACCTGTTGTTAGAGGTATTGCTTCTCATTTTGTGACATTCCAATGTCAATAACATGGAAATGCTCATTTTATCCTAATATGTTCCATTTCATTAATCACCTGTAACTGTCGATAACAGACTAGTAAGTGCATTGATTCTAGAATAGACCATGCGATTGTGCAAATCTTACACTATGTTTCTTTTTTTTCCCTTTTCACCACTAAACTCTTTTTTTCCCTGATAGTCTATGCAAAAGGGTGATCCATCTTGGAGCGGGTACATCTACGCTTTCTCAATCTTTGCCGGAGTGGTACGGATCATTTTCGTTTCTTGCATGTTGTGCACTGCATTTCTTCGTTGTTTCAGTGTGTTTGAACTTCTAAGCAACAATTGTGGTACTTGTGATTCAAAATTGAATAATCCTTTTGCTTCATTTTTCAGTCACTGGGAGTTCTTGCTGAGGCACAGTACTTCCAGAATGTCATGCGTGTCGGTTTCAGGTTGAGGTCCACATTGGTACGTGTTTCTTGCATATCAAGAACTTTATTTCCCTTCTGTTAAGAGGTTATGCAATCAGCAGGCATCCATGGAATCTTTTGTTCCCTTCTTGAGATCACTCTTCTACTTATGAAACTATGGTTGGCTTGGGATTACAATTCCTGATATGTCAGATAATAAGCAAGTTGAATAGGCAACTGGGCCATGTATACCATATTAAGCAAAGTAGCCCTAACAGATAGTTGTAGGGAATTTAGTGAGAGAATGGGGAATATTTGTTGCAAAATTTCCTTTTACATTAATTATTGTTTTACTTTTATATGAAATTTGCTTTAGCATCTAGAAGATGGACCCTTCTATAAGGTCTCCACCTTGTTTTCTATTATTCCTCTATGTATGGTCATCAAAGTTTTTAACAAAGTTTAGCCTCTTGTTGTCACACAGATTGCAGCTGTTTTCCGCAAGTCCTTGCGACTGACTAATGATAGTCGTAGGAAGTTTGCTTCTGGGAGGATTACCAATTTGATTTCGACTGACGCTGAGTCCCTTCAGGTACCCGCATTTGTGTTATTAGATTGGCTCACTGTTAGGAAGGAGGGAGAAGTGTGTGTCAATACTATGCATCCTGTTCATTCGTGTGTGTTTGTTTTCAATCCTTCTAATTTATATTTGCACCTTTGCAGCAAGTGTGCCAGCAGCTTCACAGCCTATGGTCTGCGCCTTTCCGCATAGTTATCTCCATGATCCTTCTATATGCACAGCTTGGTCCTGCAGCATTAGTTGGTGCGCTCATGTTGGTTCTTTTGTTTCCAATTCAGGTACATTTCTCTTTGTGAACTTGCAATCCTGAAATTTCTTATGTTGCATGTCTATATGTGCCTATGCTGTCTGTTTTAGTGACAGTTCCATTGTTACTAGTGAATTGGCTGCTGCATTATTAGAGAAAAGATGTTCATCATATACGCATTCTTCTAATTCCTGTAATTATGCTGTGAGCTTTTGATTTATTTGTTGGTGTGGTAGACTCTTATGGATTGCACATGTTCGTTGGGGCTTCCATATGACTTTGTTCAGCTCCTATTTAGAAAAAAAAATCAATTAGTATTTATTTGTTATCACGTTGAGATTTCTATGGAAAAACCATTGGTTATGGTTCCTGTACTTGTTCTATCCAGTATTCTACAATTACCAAAAATTAATAACCTGAAGCTGTGGTTGTTCAGTAGTTATTTCACATTATATATAGATGAACTGGTCTTGGAACTAAAATTTTACGATGGATCTATTCAGTTGACTCCCTATATTTTTCCCAATTAAGGTCATAACGCAGTTTTAGCTGTATCATCTTTATCACATTCTATTTGTAAACTTGACACATCTCTGCCAAATAAACTGTGACTGTTGAAGTTTCTGTAAGTTCACTGCTTTCAGAGTTCAACAGTGACTTTTATGGTTTATCGTTTCTGTATTTGTTTTCTTTTTCAGACAGTCATCATCAGCAAAATGCAAAAACTTACCAAGGAGGGGTTGCAAAGGACCGACAAGCGAATCAGTCTCATGAATGAAGTGTTAGCTGCTATGGATACAGTCAAGTATGTTATATTCATTTTTTATTTCTTTATTACTAACACCTAGCTTTGGTTATAACTCTTTTAATTTTCAAAAACTTATTTTGTTAGGTGTTATGCTTGGGAGCAAAGCTTCCAGTCGAAGGTGCAGGACATCCGCGATGATGAGCTTTCTTGGTTCCGCAGGGCTCAGTTGCTTGCTGCGGTATATTCCTTATATTTTTGCACTAGTTTAAAAATTGAAATTTTTGTACATAACTTGACTCGTGAGAAGTTTTATTTTGCACCATATTTTTGCCTTTGCGCTTACTCTTTATCATTTTTCTTGCTTGTTGCAGCTGAATAGCTTTATCCTGAACAGTATCCCGGTTATTGTCACTGTTGTTTCATTTGGTGTATATTCTCTACTGGGAGGTGACTTGACACCAGCAAAGGCGTTTACTTCTCTTTCATTATTTGCAGTCTTAAGGTTTCCACTTTTCATGTTGCCGAATCTGATAACTCAGGTGTGTAGGCTAATGTTTTTCCCCCCTTTTATAAGTTATTTGTAAAGCTACTTGGAAATTACAAAGCATCCCAATTTCTGAATATAATTACTAGATTCTTAGATAGCTGGTCATTCATTTTCCCTTTATTGTCTGTTCATATGGCTTCGAAAAATTATCTAGCTAAATTGTTTTGGCTTAGAAAATTTATCTAACTAAATAGTTGGAATGGAATTTTGATTCATTCCAATGATGGCTTGATTTACTGCACAGTTGTCTTACCATTGTTGTTTTTCATGTAAATTCAACAGGTGGTTAATTGCAAGGTATCATTGAAGCGCCTGGAAGATCTCCTGTTGGCTGAAGAGAGATTGCTTCTGCCAAATCCACCTATTGATCCTGAGCTTCCGGCCATTTCTATCAAGAATGGGTATTTTTCATGGGAATCACAGGTAAATTCATGTTTCACATATTTTTTACTTGCCACTTGCATTTGCTTATTTTTCACTCTTGCAACTGCAGCCCTAGGATTTATAGTAGTCGACTTCTTTTCTTCTGAAATCAAGTCATTAGCACAACTCTCTTCTTGTTGGGTCTGCAGTGGTCAGTGAATCGAAGGATTTGTTGGCTAGCTGCTTCATGGGTATGGGTGAGTGATCAGGACAAGAGAGAGAAATTTGTTACCTGTATAGCCCACTGGTTTCATAAGATAGCTAAAAGTAGATGACTTCTGTAGATATATTCCTAGTACATAATAGGACTCTGTTATCTCTTTTTTTTTTCTGGAACGACGCAGGAGAATTGCGTGTCATTTCATTGAGAGAGAAAAAACGAAAGTACAGAAAGGTTAGAAAAAGCTCCCAACCTTAGCACACAGCACACCCCCACACACAGGAAACAAACAAAAACTAAAAACACGCCACAAACCAAAACTACATGACCAAGACCTCCAGGCCTAATAGGCCTGGGTTAGCGACCTAGTGAGCAGCTTCTTGCGTGTTTGAAGGATCTCTATTATCTCTTATAGTCTTATGTCGAGATATCCTTCTTTTTTCAAGATGAGTATAAAGATGTTAACATTACCTTTTTCCATCTGATTTTAAATGTTGGCAGGCTGAGAGACCAACTTTATCAAATGTCAATCTGGATGTACCTGTTGGAAGTTTAGTTGCAATAGTAGGAAGTACTGGGGAGGGTAAAACTTCTCTCATATCTGCCATGCTTGGAGAAATACCACCAGTGTCGGGATCAGATACCTCAGTGGTCATTCGTGGATCGGTGGCTTATGTTCCTCAAGTTTCGTGGATCTTCAATGCCACCGTGAGTTTCTCCATTGTTTAGTTCTGCTGAGCTGAACCTCCTATAACTAATGCAGATATCTAACTGTGACCTCACAGGTCCGGGACAACATATTGTTTGGGTCTCCTTTTCAAGCCCCACGCTATGAGAAAGCAATAGATGTAACTTCATTGCGCCATGACCTTCACCTACTCCCAGTAAGTACAAGTATTCAAATTTCACTGTGCAGATGAAAATTTTGGAACTATAGGTTTCATTTGATAAAGAGGGAGCTTCCTTGGGAACATGTTCCTTTATTTGGCATGTTGTAATCTAGTTGCACCTTTCTTGTTTCCTAATATTGGTGCATGGTGCTTTAATTTTCTGCTGCAAATTAATGAATAATGGATTGCTATCAGGGAGGCGATCTCACAGAGATTGGTGAAAGAGGAGTTAATATTAGTGGGGGACAGAAGCAAAGAGTTTCAATGGCAAGAGCTGTGTATTCGGATTCAGATGTATACATATTTGATGATCCACTCAGTGCATTAGATGCCCATGTTGGCCGTCAGGTGCATTCACTATCAATTATATTCCATCTTGTTTATACTACCTATTTTTATGATCTATGCTCACATACTGAAACAATGAGCTATTGATAGTTGGAAATGATGTTTCTACATGAGATGTCCCTGATCCTTATTTTTAGGTTCCATCTATCTAGGAAGCATAGTGAGTCTGGAAGACATTGACCCTTCCCCACAGAGCCTATAGACCAGACCCCAGATTTACTAATAATTCATGTCCCTTGACACATGGATTTGTGCAAAGTATAATTTGAAAATCAACAACCATCCAAAATTCATCGCAACCTGACAATAGATTATAGTCAACCATTCACAGAGTTACTTGAAAAATAGTTATACAACTGATATCAAATGGGCTTCTGTGGATGTTCCATGTGTCACATCATATGGGTTAGTATTGACACATAGCACTGTCTGAGATTAGTGGCCGCAATTTGTGTTTCCACTGTTAGAAAATAATTAAGCTTTCTGCAGTGTTTTTTTCCTAAATTTTCCTTATTATACATGTGCTACTACAGAATCTTGTCACTGACATGAGTACATGTGCAGGTATTTGACAAATGTATCAAAGAAGAACTACAGCATAAAACACGGGTTCTTGTTACCAATCAGCTGCATTTTCTGCCATATGTCGATAAAATAGTGCTGATTCATGATGGTGTAATTAAAGAGGAGGGCACTTTTGATGAACTTAGCAACAGCGGCGAACTCTTCAAGAAGCTTATGGAAAATGCTGGGAAAATGGAGGAACAAGTAGAAGAGAAGCAGGATGAAAGCAAATCACAGGATGTTGCAAAACAAACTGAGAATGGGGATGTTGTAATAGTTGATGGAGGTTCGCAGAAGAGCCAGGATGATTCTAATAAAACAAAACCGGGTAAATCTGTTCTTATTAAGCAAGAGGAAAGGGAAACAGGAGTTATCAGTGCGAAGGTCCTTTCACGGTAAAAGATAATATTTTATGTGATTGTAACTAGTGTTTAATATTTGAATATTCATTGATACTTTGAGGCATTCTTAATATTGTAAAGCGTCTTTACTGAGCATGGTGGTCTGCAATATATGCTTACTCAGTATCATTATCTTTGCAGTTACAAAAATGCACTGGGAGGGGTGTGGGTGGTATCCATACTCTTCTTTTGCTATGCACTGACTGAAGTTCTTCGTATTTCAAGTAGCACATGGTTGAGCATTTGGACTGATCAGGGTTCTCTGAAAATTCATGGCCCTGGTTACTACAATTTGATCTATGGAATTCTTTCTTTCGGACAGGTATTTATACCCATTGTTTACTTCTTTAATATGTTGTGCTCTCTTTTGTGTCTGTTTGCTAATAAAGTGAAATCTTTTGCTTTAGGTTCTAGTCACTCTCTCAAACTCTTACTGGTTGATTATATCAAGTCTTCGGGCAGCAAAAAGGCTGCATGATGCCATGCTTCGGTCAATATTAAGAGCTCCCATGGTATTTTTTCATACCAACCCACTTGGACGGATCATCAACAGATTTTCAAAGGATTTGGGTGACGTTGACAGGAATGTTGCTGTCTTTGTCAATATGTTTATGGCACAAATATCTCAATTGCTCTCAACTTTTGTTCTCATCGGATTTGTCAGCACTATGTCTCTCTGGGCCATCATGCCGCTCCTGATTTTGTTTTATGCAGCTTACCTCTATTACCAGGTATGCCAATCAAACATTATATATGACTGAAATCAAAGTTTTATTGTGGAACACATGCTAAAAATAAGCACCAACATGACCCGAAGTTCCATCTCACCTAGAAATAAGCTCTGCCAGTCACCACTAAAGCAAACAATTTCAGCTCTCTACATTGCATGAAACTAGTAGCATGATTGCTTAGAACAGTCAGGCATGTATGAAAGGAAAAATTTTCAAATGATTTCTTTCCTCAATAGTATAGAGGAATCTATCGTTACCTTTTGCCTTGTTGACACTTTGTAAATGTATTCATCTCAGACAACATCTCGCGAGGTGAAGCGTCTGGATTCCATTACCAGGTCTCCCGTGTATGCTCAGTTCTCAGAGGCTCTGAATGGTCTGTCCACAATCCGTGCGTATAAAGCCTATGATAGAATGGCAAACATAAATGGGAGATCAATGGACAACAACATTAGGTTCACACTCGTGAACATGAGTTCAAATAGGTGGCTAGCTATTCGTCTGGAAACACTGGGTGGCATCATGATATGGTTCACAGCAACTTTTGCTGTTATGCAAAATCAACGAGCAGAGAATCAGAAGGCCTTTGCATCTACAATGGGTCTACTTCTTACTTACACTCTCAATATTACCAATTTGCTCACAGCTGTCCTTCGTCTTGCTAGTCTTGCTGAAAATAGTTTAAATGCTGTTGAACGGGTGGGAACATACATTGAGTTGCCTTCTGAAGCTCCCCCTGTCATTGAGGACCATAGGCCACCCCCTGGTTGGCCATCATCAGGTGTCATCAAGTTTGAAGATGTCGTTCTTCGATATCGACCAGAACTTCCTCCTGTTCTTCATGGCATATCTTTCATTATTAATGGAAGTGAGAAAGTAGGAATAGTTGGCAGAACAGGTGCTGGTAAATCTAGCATGCTCAATGCTTTGTTTCGTATCGTGGAGCTTGAAAGAGGGAGGATATTGATCGATGATTGTGACACTTCCAAGTTTGGAATTTGGGACCTGCGCAAAGTTCTAGGAATAATACCACAAGCACCAGTTCTATTTTCAGGTATGATACTGAAAAATAAATGTTGGCACTGTAGGTGCTGTATGTAAATTTGTTATTTCTAGCTTTTATGTGGCAAATGTTTACGTTTGTCCTTTCAGGTTCTGTTCGATTTAATCTGGATCCTTTTAATGAGCACAACGATGCGGATCTCTGGGAGGCTCTGGAAAGGGCTCATCTAAAGGATGTTATCAGGAGGAATGCTCTTGGACTAGATGCTGAGGTACGCAGCATGCATACTTTTGTTTATGCCAAAAGTTCATGGCCATTAATTTATTCTCGCTTGTGTTTTCTTTTACAAATGATGTATGCTTGTACAGATGCCATAGTTGGCATGTGATAGCATTTGGTACTCTAACCTTCCTTAATTACTTGTGAATGAATATTTGATGTCAAAGAAACTTTGTTTTATAGAAGGAATTACTAAACAATATAATTGTGTTGCGCTCTAGAAAGTAATCCTGAATAAAATTATTTGCATATGTATTAAAGATCTTCGTTTTTCCAGAATGAGCAATGCGGAAAGTTTTCACTAGTTTGAGCTTTTTTTTATTGGCACAGGTTTCTGAAGCTGGTGAAAATTTTAGTGTTGGACAACGGCAGCTGTTGAGCTTAGCTCGTGCGCTGCTGAGAAGAGCAAAGATACTTGTTCTTGATGAGGCGACAGCAGCAGTTGATGTACGGACTGATGCTCTTATTCAGAAAACCATCCGAGAAGAATTCAAGAGTTGCACAATGCTCATAATTGCTCACCGTTTGAACACTGTCATTGACTGTGACAGGTTGCTTATTCTAAGTGCTGGGCAGGTATGTTCTGCAGTAAACCTTTTGTCTTTTTGTTGTTGTGCTTGATTCTTATAGTGTCAGTATGTATAGTATTTTCATATCATGTGCTGATTATTGCAACTTTTAAAGTTACCAGTACTTGCAGATTTTGGATAGATACTAATTGTTAGACCATTTTAGTTTCATTTCTTTATCAATCCGAACAACTACTAAATTTAATCACAGTGAATTTAGTTATTAGGTTTTCAAAAGACTAAAATCAGGACTAAAGAAGCTTAAGTAGCTCTCATAATTTGGATGTCGCTGTTTGTAGTTGGTAATGTGCTTCCTTCGTCATATATTGTCCGTGATGTACAGGTCTTTATTTGCTGTGTAAGCATCAATCATTTCTTTTCTCATCAGTGAGATACCTAAAAACTGGAGCACACTTCGTCCCATCACTATATTTGTTGGCATTCAGTTTCATAATGTTGTGTTTCAGGTTCTGGAATTTGACTCACCTGAGAATCTTCTGAGCAATGAGGACAGTGCTTTCTCCAAGATGGTGCAGAGTACAGGACCTAGCAACGCAGAATATCTCAAGGTACTTTGCATCTAATATTGTATTCATTTTGCTAATCTTGCCATGTTGTGTCAGTGACAAGAACTAACATGTGTGCATGCAATCCTGTACGTGCCCTTTTGTGCTAATCTACATCACTGGCTTCAGAGGTGTGCTAACTCATCTTTCTTTGTGAATAAAAAATGATCAACAGAGTCTTGTATTCGGAAGTGGAGAGGAGAGATCACGGAGAGAAGAAATCAAGCTGCAAGATATTCAAAGGAGATGGGTGGCTTCTAATCGATGGGCAGAAGCTGCCCAATTTGCGCTTGCTAGAAGCCTCACATCATCACACAGTGACCTCCTCGCCCTAGAAGCTGCTGAGGGAAATAATATCCTCAGGAGAACAAAGGATGCTGTAATCACTCTGCAAAGTGTTCTAGAAGGGAAGCACAATTCTGAAATTGATGAATCCCTAAATCAGTATCAGGTCCCAGCTGACCGGTGGTGGTCATCGCTTTACAAAGTCATCGAAGGTATGGTTGTTTCTATACTCTTACATGTCTGACACAGTCATGCTCATTGGAACTAAATAACAGATGAAAATTAGTAAAAACCAATTAGTAGTTATCAAAGACATGTCTTGCCAAAATTATATGAAATGTCTTCTATCTGCCATGCCAATTTTACTCGGGTATCAGCTGTATATGCTCAGAACTAGCCTTCAATTAGAAGAAAAGCAATTGCTCTGCTTATCAACTGCTACTAATTTTTTCTGACGCAATTTATATGCATTGCTTTCAGGCCTCGCCACGATGAGCAGATTGGGCCGCAACCGCCTGCAGCAACCTTCCTACAATTTTGAGAACAACGGTTCTATTGACTGGGACCAAATGTAGATGTAGAATTCTGGAGTAGAAACACTGATCCCTGAAGTCGCATTGTGGAGTAGGTTGGAGGTGCTGTTATTTCTTCTAGCGGATTTGATTCCTACTGTGTAGATGCTGCCACGGACATATGACGTGCAAGCTTTAAGTAGTAGATTCACGGCCCTGACGCCGCTCTGAAAATGAATAACGAGCAAGTTTTGGCACAGAAAGACGTTGCCGTACCGTCGTCCGCGAGGATTGTAATTTCTCAACTCACGACATCAGTATATGCTAGATTTCTGTAACTTGTGTCAATGCAAGTCTTTTCGTGAGGGGACGATTGCGTGCAAAGGTTAATTTCTGCTGATCAGTTATAGCCCAATGTTGTAATAACGATATGGTTCCTAATTCAAAATAAGTGCTAAAGTCAGTGCAGACTGCAGAGCATACCTCTAAACTGTTATTTGGCCCAGATACAGAATCGTTGCCTCTACCAAAGCGCCAAACCATCTTTTGCTGCCAAGGACCATGCTCTCGCCGCTGTACTTGTCGATTCAGTCGGAGTGCTCGCGTCGAACGATCTCCCGTAGTCCGCTTTCGTGGCCAAGACGACGGCCCGCAGCCGTGCATTGGAGACCTTGAACACGTCCAGCGTCTCCACTCCACGTATTTCTGCAGCCTCTTCGCCTGCAAAAGCCAGTCAGATTTAGGAGGCACCATTGCAACAAGGCCATGAATCAATGCTCCAAAAGTCCAAATGTAACCACGCCGGAGTATGCCCTCTTCCCATCATTTCCACAAGCAAATCCGATGCAGCACATGTGGTTCGCCTCATAATTGTCCGAAAAGAATAACCTAATCGCGCTTATAAAGCTCGGCGCAGCGTACAGAGAAACATGCATTTGGTTCGCTCAAATGTAATCGCATAAGAGGAACTGCATCTCCTCGGAGTTCTTGCCAGAAACACAGCCCACAAGATGGAGGCATGGATTCACCAGGTTGGGCTTGCCGACGACACCGGCAGGGATCAAAAAAGAGATCGACGAGGACGGGAGGCGGAGGTAGGGTTGATAATGGATCATGATCATCATACCTCCTTCACAATCTAACTCAACCCTGTATATATTTAATTCAAAGTTATATAGTATTTAAGCTCGATTCTTTGTAAGCCTGATCAGAAGCGGATGCAGCTCACGAGCTTAGGAGAGGCTCCCTCTTCTTCCTCTTCCTTTCCTCCCTTCTCTTCTTCCTTTTTCCTAGAAAATCATGGAGGGGCTAAGGGGAGCTCCATTGTCCAAGCGCGGGGGGGGGGGGGGGGGGGGGGGGGGGGGGGGGGGGGGGGGCTGCTTGAGCCCCACGGCCCCAACCACCCTGCTCTATACCCCTAGATGGAGGTGGCGGTGGACGAAGAAAGGGGAGGGCGGCTGAGAGGAGGCCGCTGGGCCTGTCGCTCGGTCATCTCAAGTCACTGCTCAATGACGCCGATGATATTGTCGACGAGCTCGACTGCTTCAGGCTCCAGCACCAAGTCAAGGGAGGTATGTATATGTTGCGACCAAGGACGGAGCCGGGATTACAGCATTAGAGGGGCCAAGCAAGTTATAGCTTACAAACTATTGAATGCAAGGGACCAAATACTACAAATTTGAGCAATTTTATACAGCCATATAGTGCAAATGTTTTGAGCATAGGGGGGCCATGGCCCCTGCCAGCCCCTCCCTAACTCCGTCCCTGGTTGCGACTCTCTGTGTTATGCACATCGATGCTTTATGATGGAAGTAAAATAAAGCTCCTCGCGCGACACCATTAATTTTCCTGTTCTAGCTAGTCCGCATTTTGTTTTGGCACAGGTACGATTGCTAGGGATATTCATGTAGAAAGTGAAGCAGATGCATCGAGGAACACCACTGGCATATCCTAAAGAAGTTCAAAGGCATGGGTGATTTCACGATAACGGAGGAAGGCGCTGACGGAAAGCCTTTGAAAGCACAATGTAATTACTGCGGGAAGGTGCTTGGATGCGAGACTAGTAAAGGGACATCAGTTCTGCACAATCATCTCAAGAGAAGTCGTGCAGCAAATGAACAACGGCCACATCCTACAAGGTCAATATAACATTTGTTTTTCAAATATTTCATTTTAATGCTCTATGCGTGGTTGTTCACAATTTTTTTTTGAACTTGTACATTATTGCAATACTTTTGGTGTAGAGATTCTTGGATATCAATTTATAGGAAAAGTGAGTTTGGTATTGGATGTTGTGCTATTAAAGAGATATGAAAGTAAATGAGTCTTAAATTATGTGAATAATTTCTAAGATATGAAAACATTTTGATCCATAACTCTATGCCTATCTATTCAAAGATTCATGAACATCTGGTTTGTTTTATGACTTAAATTTAATGCAAGTGTTACCAATTTGTTCAAGGATGTATAAACATTTATTTTTCTTTATAACTTCAATTGTAATGATATTGTATCAGTATGAAGATTCTTGAACATTAATTTGTGTTCATAATTGGCTTGTGATATGCTATAAAAGGGAGTATGCTAACATAGAAGCCGTACTAACATCAACATCATACTAGTACACATGGTGACTACAAAAGTAACCATTCAGCTTTTGATCTTTGTTTCAGTTTTTGCTGCTTTTACCATGCACTAGACTCGAGGTGATCAGGATTGTTACGAGCAAAAAATTGAGTTTATGGAGAAATGCAAGAAAACCATAAAAAGGGGTCCCGAACCTATCCATATGGAGGCTGATTGTCGTAAGACTGTGGAAAAAGATGACGTGGACATGGCTTGTATCTGTCGTCTCATCACCCCTAAGGACGAGGAGAAAATAGATGTGGAGAAAATTGTTTTTATTGCGCACATTTGCCACAAGCGGGTGCCAAAGGGAGAGAAATGCGTAAGTAAGTATCTAACACTGTGATGTTTCTTTGAAGCACGCTCAATACCAATATTTATTTGTCCTCATCAAGTAAGAAATGCACAAGTTGTTTTTGTAGATTTTCATGAGATAATATAATGATATATATATATATATATATATATATATATATATTATATATATAACCTTTGTTTTCAAGGCTTTACTGTTCCGCTGACCGAGTTTGATGGTGGTGTCGCTGCTGCAAGGGCTCATCTCAAGAGTTCTTAAGGGGTTGGACAACAATAAAAGAATAAAGCTATGCTTACCTTGATGTCGCATCTGTTCTTTTTTTATCTTAACAATGTATTCCCTCTGTTCCAAATTTTCAAATTGTAGATCGTTTTAATATTTTTAAATTCATAGATTTTGTTATGCACTTGGATATATATTTATATTTAAATATATATTAAAAGTTATGAATCTACAAATGCTAAAATGACCTACAATTTGGACAGAGAAAGTAGTAATCATTACCATTGCTTGTAGATAAATTCCCCTTTTATATTGCCGCATTCATGCATCCTCACCATGCGAATTAACAGTCGAGTTCTTGTTACTATGCGATGCGTTGTAAACAGAAGCTGACCTCCGCATCTCGCGCACTCGGGAGAGCCACCGATGAGGTAGGCTTTCGGTGTCTGAACTCTTAAATTCTAAAATAAATTCAGAAAAATACGAGTACCAGTGCTAAGTTGAAGACCGCTGATGGCAGCTGAACTGTGCTCAGTTTGCCGTTCACCGTTTCTTCTCATGCAAATCTTTAGAGTTTTTTTTTTCCGCACGCACTCTCTGCCGTCAGCGGATGACTCTGTACGATATAAAAAAAGAACGGTGATGCTTTCCTTTATTATGCCGACCAATCGACTACAGCCGGCGGGGAGGAATGGTGCTGTGATTACAAACAGTTAATAAGTGGGGTTTGGTTCTCCTAACATTCTAACCTAGCGGCTCACCACGATCACAACGAATGGGCAGTTGGGCACCAAAAATGAAACAACACGGAAAGAACACACACATCGCACGTATACACGTATCCTCTTAATTTACTGATCGACGAATTTCAGTCGAAGAGCTCCCACTGTGTGGTGGCCGGCGCGTCGAACGTCTCCCATTTCGTCGTCACGACGACGGCCTGCAGCCGCGCGTTGGAGACCTTGAGCACGTCCAGCGTCTCCACGCACTTCTGCACCCGTTTCGCCTGCAAAAACACATACTATGCATGTCAGAATTAGGAGGCATTGCGTATTTACGCAAGAGATCATTCATTTGTAGTAGTATAAGTGTTCCTGAATGAGATCCTTTTTTTAGTATGCCATCGTTTCAGTTTCAGAGAGAAAAGGAGTAAAGAAACTACTGTCCCCTCCTAATCTTGAGGTGGCATGAAGACACTATCACAATCACAACCATGATAAAAGTCTTTGCACTTTTTATATCTCTAATCATCTATGCCCACGAGGCACCAGCTTGTAGCTATCTTGCCGTGGCAATTTGCGTTTCTTGTCATACACTCTTTGTATGTAAACCTAAAAGGCACATCCTTTATTCATAAAGCCATTGCCCAGGACCTGAATTCTTGACAGAACAGCCTAGGAGCAAAGTTTGCTGGCAGTGGCGCCGAGGGGCAATGCCTGACTGACATTACACTTGCAGCAGGGAAAAGGCTGTGGGTGGAATTCTTGCGCCTGGACCAGTTGTTCTCTAGAAAGAAGCTGATGAAACCTGTGACGCTTCACTCACCATCCGGCGACAGGTGACAGACAGCTAGCTGCAGTCCCATCTCATGAACACTTGCACTGCTTGTCGTGACACTGCTTGCATTGGCCACTCGCAGGCCAGATCATTTTCTATTGATACCAATGGTACACTGCTACTGTAACCAATAGAACGGTGCCCCTGAAACTGAGGTCTGGATGCTCATGCCAATCTGTAGCCTGATCCCTGCAGTGAGTGTGGGTGTACCTGGATGTTCCTCTGCGAAGAGGAGTCCCCGACTGCTGGTATGCTCTCCAGCTTCACCGCGTGCCGCATCAGCAGCTCGATCAGCGTCGTGATCTGCACCTCTGCAACCTTGTTCCCTCTGGAAATCGATTTCTCGATGCTGGTTACCTACGAACAAGAAAGAGAAGCGTTTCTCCTGATCAGCATTACCAGAATGACGTCACCGTTCATCAGAGAAACAGCAACATAATGAATGATACCCTGCAGGAGCGCATCGTTGTCAGGGATTCAAGCTGTGTCCCTGTTGGAACGGATGGCTATTCTAGTAAATGGGCTCGGGGACCATGTGGGAATTTCACTGCTCGGCTCTACATGACCACATCGGCAGGACATCCATTCATGCAAAATCAATTTGCTCACCTAATTCCTTGGACAGGATACTCAACTCACCATTCAATGCACCATCCCAACCCCCATGCTTACATGTCCGAAGCAGCACGGATTCGGCACTGACTCCCACAAAAACAACAACCATTCTCTATTTTCTTTATATGAAAAGGCCATTATCTTAGCAGCCTGCAAAGCTCATGATCTCGCACTGACACATTGCCATCGGTGATGGAAGTGAAACGGCGATGCTAACCTGATCGGCGAGCTTGTCGACCTCGAGCGCGATGGCGCCGATGGCGCGGTTGGCGCTCTCGATCTTGGCGTTCTTCTGGCGCTCGATGTACCGCCGCTCAAGGCTGGCGGGATCCTCGGCCAGCACCATCTTCGACTTGTTCTTCACGCCGCAGGCGTCCAGGTACTCGGTGTTGCCCCGCGCCCGGCCCTTGTAGGTCAGCTGCTGGTCCGCCGGCTGCAGCCCCGTCCTCGCCGCGAGAAGCTTCTTCAGCTGCCCTGCACGCACGGACGGTACGGATGGCGCAATTGGTTAGCACAGTGCCCTACACCTGATTGTTCCTGACCTGCAACCACTGCCTACTGCTCATCACCAACATTTTGGTGCTAATATTATAACGCGTGCGATCAATGTTCGAGCGGCAGGCATTGCTCGGTACTTGTTGCTCTGCTGGTGATGGTTAACACCCACGATGGATTCTGTGGCACATGGTAGCAGATCCCAGCGACCAGCAGGACTGACACTGTATGAGCCAAAATTTTGCAAAAATATCTGCAATTTCTTTTTTGCATAAATCACAAAAAAATAGCCATAGACAGCATATGTTTTGGGGACGTCATTTTCTTGAGCTTTTTAGCAACATGGCAGCACTATAGAAGCACTGCAAATTTGCAAGACCATTTCCACTCCCCTCCACCAAAAAATAAAGGTTGCACTGATTTTAAAAGGATAACACACATGGGTTCAAGTTCAACGAGAGAGGATGCTAGAACGTGCAGCGCATACGACTCCCAACACCCACAGCAATTCTACCCCCATTCTCTGCAGGACACAACAGTCTACGCGGTGAACGAAGCAGCGTGGCGATCACTTGCGGCCAAAGGTGTCGGTGCAACGGGACAAACCAGTCAAAAAAAAAAAACCTCCAACGTGCCGGTGTCATGGCTCGACTCCAGAGTACCTCACCACCGTCCGATATGGCCGGTCCGTACACGTGGGAGCCCATCCTGCCCCTGGATTCCCCGCATCCAGCACTGGCAGCGCCCCCGTCGCTTTGTCGGGGAGAGGAAAGGCGCCTCTTCGTCCGTCACTGCCGGTGCCGAATAATGCTGTGCTTCCAGCGAAGTGAGGGCAAAGCAAGCCTCACTGATCACTAAACTGATCGATTAATTAGCCTCGTGATCTGCGACTAAGTACCCCGCACTTGCATCGGCGTTGAAGCAGGCAATGCCGGGATTCCACGGAAGGAATCGTTCCGGTACGGCTCCGGTGAGTAAACTCAGCTTTGTTTTACCACTTCCATAAGCACGGATTTATGGAAGTTTCAGAATCCAACGGTTTGCAAATTTTCAGGCACGCTCGTGAATTACTCGGGCTGCGTGATGGGCACTGAAGACGGTGGTCAAGGACAGAAAAGGATTTGGATTTTGGAGCAGAGAATTTTTCGCCTCACGAAGCAAATTCTCGGCAGGTCATGTGGCACGCATGTACGAGATATTCCTGGCGTTTTTGTTTCTTTCCTGTTGAATAAGAAGAGAGATGCTGCGAAGAAAATGATACAGGTAGGAAAAGGGGATGATGATGTCTCTGTCCTAATATCGCGGCGGGGTTAATTCCTCCACGCGGCACCGCCGGAGCTCATGGCGATCTTTTTAAAAGCCATTTGAAAATCAAGAGCGCAGATTTTTGTCATAAAATATCTCGTGCAAGCCACGATTCTACACCAACAGGAGTTTTAAGCTATCATGAGGTCAACTTTTACAACAAATAAAATGGGGAGTTTGAAAAACAGGAAAATCAAAGTTTTCTCAACTACTTGATTAGGTTACATTTTAATTAATCGCCACGATTAGCGAAGAAGCAAACGGCTCTACCTTCCGGTTTCACCCGCCCTAGCGAGGAAGGGAAAAACATCACGCGCTAAAAGATGCAGTTAAAGTCTGATGAAAAGAAGACGAGCGAATTTTCAGTTTCTGTCTCATCTACAGCGAAAGCAAAGCATCGATCGACGACGACGACAGGGAACCAAGTTAATGGAGCATCAACTAGGCACAAGCGCGGTTACTACTCTAGATAGAGAAAGCGGCTTTAGCGAAAGCCAATGCAAGACGAGCCAGGACAAGCTGTCACGAAAACTCACCGAACGTGGCAATGGGGGAGACGGAGACCTCGTGCCGCGCGCCGCCGTACTTGACGCGCACCCTGATCTCCGGCGGCGGCGGCCTCGGCGGCGCCCCGCCGCCCGGCCCGTCCTCCCGCGCCTGCACGACCATCCCGCTCGGCCGCACCTCCCACCCGGCCCGCTCCTCCGCGGCCGCCGCCACCGCCGCCGCCGCGTCCGACCACCCGCTGCTCGACCCGCCGTCCGAGCTCGACCGGTGCATCACCGACGCCATGGAGCGTGAGAGCGACACGCTTCTTCCGATAGTGTCCCAGGGAAGAAAGGAAGCTTCGGCGCGCGGCGAGGGGAGGGGCAATTGATGCGAAGTGCGCGCGGTTGGTGCAGTGCCGTGGAGTGTGGGTGGTGGTGGTGGTGGTGGTGGCGTGGGGGAGGGAGAGAGAGGAGGAGGACGGCGGAGGAGACCCGCGGGGAGAGGGAGAGGAGGCACGGCACGAGACGGGTGGGGGACGCGCTTCTTCGATTGTTCCCCGCCCTCTTCTCTTCTTCTTTTTTCTTTTTTGCCGGTTTCGTATATAGGCGCACGTATCCAAATGGGCCTCTGGGTTTTCTTGGACGGATTTGCCCCTGCGGCGTCCCGGAACATGTCGATTCTGTTTCCGTATTTGCCAGCGGGTATGTTCGATGGTTTTGGTAAACTTTCTGGTTTCGTTGTGGGAAGTTCCAGTTTTTTCAGAGGAGAATCATGGTCAAGAATGGGGGGAGAGAGACGTCAATTGCCGTTTCATATTGCTATTTGTGAACATTGTCTGCTTCGATGCGGGATCAATTTGGAGATCATGTTAGGTTGGTTTGGTTCTATATGTTTCTCGCATTTTAATGCTAGATCAATGGATAGCACAGTTAGATGATTTTCTTCTAGGTATAAACAAGTAAACGTGAGCAGGATGGGACCAAAGAGATGGGAAAATCGTATCATCCTACGACAGATTTCCAATAACTAACCTCCAATATTTCAAAACAAGCCAACTCTCAAGCTCTTGGCGATCGCCGCGCGTAGCTGTGGAGCGACTGGGGAGGAGAAGGCTTGGAAAAATTTGCAGAGCGATGGATCCAGGATTCGCATCGCTGTATTTTTCTGTTGTCTTTAGGGGAGCTGTTGGAGGGGTTTTTTCCTATTTCTCCCTAATTAAGTATTATGGGTAATTTAAGGGAGCTTTTGGAGTTGACGAGGCCATGATCCTGGATGTTAGTTCATGAACTACAAAGGTGAATTCCAGGAGTATTCAGCTTTTGTGGTTGATGATGTTGTAGCCATTCTTTGGGGGTAAAATCATGAACTACAATGTTTGCTTCCCCGGTCTTTTCTCAACATCACGAACTATAGAGGTGAATAAGGGTCTGTTTGGATTGAGGATGTTAAAGTTTAACACCCTAGTTTTAACACTTTTTAACACTTTGAGATCCAAACAGATGTGTTAAAACTTAGGTGTTAAAGTTTAACACCCCAAAAACTTTAACACCTCAAGGGGGTGTTAAAAGTTGTTAAACTTGTTAAAAGTGGTCTCCCTCTTCACTTTTTCCCACCATTGCCCCCTTCTCTCTCCTCCCTCTCTCTCCGCCGGCCATAAATGAGGGGGCAATAGAGTCATTTCCCATCAAAGGTGTTAAAGTTTAGCACACCATCCAAACACCCCAATGTGTTAAACTTTAGCACTCCATTTGAGAGTGTTAAAATTTTAACACTAGTTAAACTTTAACATGAGGTATCCAAACAGACCCTAATACTCCCTTTGTTCTGAAGTATCCGACATTTAGGAGAAATTAATTAATTAATTTTTAGATTAGTTTGGTTGTTAGTACGGAGGAAGCAACCACAACCTCGTGACCGGAATTGCAATATATGTAGGTTGGTAGCTACCTGTGTACTGTTGTCCATCAGCACTATCAAAATTATGGACCAACCTCATATTGTTGGAGAGAGCTTGTGTACCAACGTCATTTTAAGTCCTGGTTAATTGACCTTCCGGCATTTTCCATTTTCCGCTATATATAACATCAACACATGTCTCTATCCTGGTCCTGCTCTCTACCGGTTCTCTCCGGTACTTCTTTATGAAGGAAATGGTGGCACGACAGGACTGTCCCTCTTACCATTTTCATAGCATGATGAAGATTAGAGCAAAGCACCAAACTAAATCCCACCCAGATGCATACGGAGAAAATCAGGTAACCCCAGTACCCCACTACTCCGGTAAGCTAGGAGCTACCTGCAGCAGGAGGCAGGCAATGGCTGCTCGCCAAGTAGGCTCCATCCGCTGAAGACAGCTCAGGGTGGGCCCACGCCAGGCTGCATGGGCACTGCCGATCTCCTGATCCGAAGCGGGCTTTCCTGGCCCCACCTGTCTGTGGGATGAGCCCACGCACTGTACCGACGACTTGTGGCCCCACCTACGCGTGTGCCGGGAAACTTGGTGGGCCGTCGTGCGGCCTCATGTTACTTGCTTTATCTTTTTTGTATTTCCCCCCTTAAGAATACACTAGCAGCGGCTAATGTTTAAGTATGATAGGTTGACCTTGACCATCCACGAGTTGGTCGGGTCTAACAAAGTTTATCCTCGTCGAACATACTTTTCTAACTCATCTTGATCTGGTATTGAGCATGAGCTATATAAAAATGCTATAGTAGTTCACTAGTCAGATCATGGATTTTTCACATATACACATGAGCTATCGAAGTCATTTATTTTTAAATTAATAGTGAGGTGGATTGTAGGTAGGTAAGAAGTACATGAAATAGATAGTGAATCAAAGATTGGTTGGAGATAAATCGTCGGTTAAGATAAGCCATGCGATCACATGCACACGTGGTTTTCCATTTTCCCACTAATCACTCCTCTAGTCCTCTTTGCGGCCCTGTATGTGTAACATTGTATTTGTATACCTGGCCTGCAAAACATCCTCGACAGAAGCACGTGCTCCAAGAGTGACACTGATATCAAGGAGGATACAGGGCCTGTTTTCTTCCACTTGCTAAACTTTAGCACCCGTCACATCGAATATTTAGATACTAATTAGGAGTATTAAATGTAGACTATTTACAAAACCCATTACATAAGACGAATCTAAACGGCGAGACGAATCTATTAAGCCTAATTAGTCCATGATTTGATAATGTGTTGCTACAGTAAATATTTGCTAATGATGGATTAATTAGGCTTAGTAGATTCGTCTCGCCGTTTAGATTCCACTTATTTAATTGGTTTTGTAAATAGTCTACGTTTACTACTCCTAATTAGTATCTAAACATTCGATGTGACACGTGCTAAAAATAAGACACGGGAAGAAAACGCCCCCATAGACTTGGACGTCTGTACGAGCAGCCTGTTCCGGCCCCAACCAATGGCATGTCACTCCCCCCGGCCGCATCGCCTCACAATGTCACCACCATACCGTGCAACAGAGCGAGCGCTGATAGTACAGTGCAGGGATTCCATGCAAATAGAAGATCCGCACATGCCATGCTCCGCGATCAGAGCGCGTCATGCACCGCACGCCGCGCGGCCGGCCAAGAGCCCAGACGCCGCGGAACACGGCGCTCGGCATCGGGCAACTCTGGCACGGCCGGAACCGAGGAAACACCCGTGCTCCGCCGGCGCGCGAGCGCGGGCCGTCGTTGCTAGTGGCCGTGGGCACGCACGCGGGCGCATCATCCCTGCCCCTTTTTCCCCCGGTCCCTCTTGTCCGCGCCGCGCCAAGGTAACTGGTTGGCTGGCCGCGCCCTCGCGATGAGGATTGAGCCAAGGAGTGGAGGGGGGAGCCGGGCGGCGGCACGCACCATCGAGTACGGGCAAAAGGGGGAGGGAAAGGCTGCCTCTGCGCGTAAATGGCAGGGGCGGGCGGGCGGCCTCCTCCGCGCTGCGTCCATTTTCAGGCAAGAATCTCCGAGCTAGCTATTGGTGCCGCTCATCATGCTCTCCCGGCTCCAAGTAAAGAGGCCTTTTGTGTTGTGCTTGTGCTAGTTGATGTCGCTGACACCATCATTAGCCATGGAAATATCGCAGATTTTCCCGTCACCGTTTCATTCGCGTACCCTTTTTTTCATTCGCATACCAACTGCAACGGACACTGTAAAACTGATGCATAGTAGATCGGCCATCGACGAGACTGGCACTGATGATGCCGACGGCATCCATGCACGCATGATTGTTTTACTCTTCTGTGTTTCAGTTGGGAGTGACCCGAGGGCCCCGCGTGCTCACGATCGATGATCATGTGAGGAGACTAGTCTACACTACCGGGTGACCCAACAGAAACGACCTCACATCATAGCTCGTCGTCGCTGCAGTTGGGGCGTGAGATCACAGATCAGTACTGCACTGAGTCGCTACCCACTGTTTAATGATGCCAGCTTGCTTGGAGCATGAGGAACCGTGTGAGATGGGTGTCCTCGATCGATTACATCGTCCATGCCAAATTTAAGCTCTCGTCGCATGATTACGCATCTGCGATTTGTTTAAGCTAGGCGCTGATCGATTGCTGCGACCAGACAAAGATTTAGTTTAGTGCGGCATGTATATGTAGATCAATCACCGGCCGGCGCCCGGCGGGGCTAGATTCCGGGCGTGGTCCAGCTGATGGGAGGTGGTTTTCTGATCCAATCCCATGCAAACAAGCGTTCTCTTCTTTTCTTGCAACACACTGTAAACAGAATAACATTCACGGATGCACGCTCACCCTTATGAGATGGGAACAGAGTAGAGTAGTGTTTTTTGGAGATCGATTCATGAGGAGTTTTTTCCCTTATGAAGGTTGGACGTTATGGGCCATTTTCATTGATGTTTTAGCTTTTTTTTTTTACTGTTTTGGGTTCTTACGAAATTTCGCTATTTTCATGGCAATTTTGGCTATTTCAGTGGCTGTTTTGGGCTCTCACGAAATTTCCGTTATGTGCTAGTGACTACTCCTACATATGTAGATACATTCCACAACCACGGACATGGCTTTGAAAGGGCCGGCCAAGCTTAAAGGTCAGTACACTGTGGTACGTGCGTGCCCCTTGTATAGAGCACAAGGCATCCACCAGTGGACCTTCCAATGCAACGACACCAAATTGGGGGTCAACCGTTTTAGGTATGGTGCCCTGACATCTTGATGCATCCATGATGGAATGGAAAACCGCCCAGTAGAGAAGGCTTGACTCTGGTACAGCAAAACAGCTCGTGGACCGGACATTTCTCGTGGGAATTAGAGCTGGATCGATCGCTTAATTCATGGACAAGGAAGGCAAGCACACACAGTCAAACTCGCAGGGAGATCGAGAGCATGCATGATGCCCGATCCGTTCCTGTGCTGCAGTAGTTGGGAGTGGGACTGGGTCTCGTCACTGCGCCAGTACTGAACTGCCTCTAGCTGGATGAAAGCCTTCTGGAAGGGGAATGATGATTGCCACGCACATCCAGGCAGCACGAGCTCCTCATGATCATCATCCATCCGAGCAGGAGCACACGGAGGCCCCACCATTTGCGCGACGACGCTAGGCATCTGCATCAGTGTCGCACGCACATCATCTTATCATCGGCCGAGACGGAGAGAGCCTCACGATGGTTTGTCGTCGCAACAAAATAAACCCAGCATGGTGTGTGCTAAATGTGATGAGAGCGAATGGGAACTCAGGATCCAGGAGAACATGCAGGCATTACAAAGCAGAGGGAGAAGTAAATCCGTGCGTACTTGGTGCTGACAGAGAAGAGACATCTGCTGCATGCGTCTTTAGTTGTTCACCCGGGAGCGAGCCCCAGGCCCACGGTGTAGCTAGTGGTGCCGTCGGTGGTGGTAGGCACCACAAAGGGACCGCCGAACCGAGGTAGATTCGCCTGCCCAGGCAGCCTGTACGCATATCTACACCTCTGCTCTAGAAAGTGCTGGCAGGTAAAGGTTCCTTCAAAACTCCCAACTTTGATACTATGCTAAAAGAAGATTTCCCATCACATCAAACTTGCGGTACATGTATGGAGTACTAAATGTAGACGAAATCAAAAACTAATTGCACAGTTTTGTTGTACTTTGCGAGACGAATCTTTTGAGCCTAATTAGTCAATATTTGGACAATAATTTACAAATACAAACGAAACGCTACAGTGTGCTACAGTGCTACAACAGTAATTTTGCAGCTCCAAACTTTGAGCAACTAAACAAGGCCAAAGTCAGCTGGTTGGGCGAGGTCCCGCAGAGGCAACGAGACGCGGAAGGTGGGTCAGGTGGCCCGCTCGCGTTCCAGGGCTACTTCTGTTTGGGCCTTTCTTTGCTTTTACGGCTTTCGAGAGGTAAAAGGAACTGATGGGCCTATGTCGTAACTTGGGCCGGACGGGTTCGCAAATTGCAACCTTCTCAAATCTCAAATTACAAATTTTGCACTAGTACTACGGTTTTTCTCCGATTAAAAAGAAGGGTACAAATTTACTATCTGCAGCGATCATTTGATTATCCATTTATCCTCTTCGTACGATACTACGATTGCCGTGTGCATTTTCGAACCCAGAACACACGGACCGTCGACGCGAACGCGACGGCGTCGGTCACGCACCAGCCCCCGCGTGCGCGCGCGCGCGCGGCGTTCTCGGGTCCGGCGTGCCGCTCTCCGAGTTCCCGGCCGTTCAGACCCGGCGGCCCCGGGGCGGTGGATCACCGACAGCGCACGAGCGACAGGCGCTGGTGGTAACTTGGTGCCTTGGTTGTAGCAACAGCTGGGCGCCTGGGCCAGCGGACTGGGGGCACGGCGCCGCACGCGCCTGTGCCCTGCGGAGCGCCACCAGCTGCCCTTTGCCCCAGGGAAAGTGAGAACGCCGGGATCACCACGTCGCCGCGAGCAGCGGGAGTGCAGCCGTGCAGGACCGCGGAAGCTGCAATCACGGATCTACTACGGCTCCGCAGGCTGCCCCAGAGCTCCCCTGTCGGTTTCACTGACGCCGGAGAAAGCCCCTGCCACCCTCGCGCTCGCGCACTCGCCGCCATGTTCCACGGAAAGCTAGATCGCCTGCACGCGACCCCTGCCTGCCACGCATGGTCCATGGCGAGATCGCGATGGCAGAGGCGCCACGGCGTTGTCCTGTTGCTCCCACATCCGGACAACACGGGCGCTGTGGCAAGCCTGGCAGGTACCACCTATAATCATGAAGTCACTTGGCTCCTTCTCTGGGACGTATGAATTCAGAGTTTCAGAAGGATTTACAGGGTAGGTTCGCATGAATTTAACGCTGCAACTACAAGAAGGTACAGGCTACAGAGTTCAGGCGTTCCGGAGCCCGTCAGCTAGTACTCCTAGACACGCCAACATCTGAACAGCACAAATCCTGAAATCCTGATGCAGGAATATATAGCAAGGTCTGAACTCCGAAGCCTGAACACACCACACCACACATCACGCTACCGCCAGCATTATTTATGTTACCCACGCGCCGTGCTGATCGGTAGCTTCGGCGTCTTCACCGACACCCCACAGCCGCAGCCACCACCCCGGGATGAATTAAACTACTAACCCAAAAGCAAACCAAATCAATAGTACAAAAGCAAAGCTAAATTGACGCTAGCTCGTAACCAGCTAATGATGATGGCCTATCATATCAAAGCGGCCGGGTGGGTCCCGCACGCTCCCGCTAGTAGGGCCGCGGCTCACAGGGCGGAGGAGCCGAGCTGGACCTCCGTGCCGCGCCGCGCGCCGCGCCTGCCGCGCACCACGTACGCCACGGCCGCCGCGATGCCGACCACGGCCACGGCCGCGATGCCGCAGGCCACGCCGGCGGCCACGGACACGGACCTGCGCGGCGAGGCGGACGCCGTGCTGGTGGGGGTGGTGGTGGCGGTGGCCGTGGTGGTGGTGGTGGTGGTCGGGATCGCCGAGGCCTCCGGCTTGGCGGCCATGGTGGCGGGCATGGAGGCGTCGAGGGCCTCCGGGAGCGCCGCGGCCTCCGGCTTGAAGAAGGTCTGCATCGCCGGCGTCGCCGTGCTGCTTCCGCCGTTGAAGTCCTCCAGGCCGTGGGACTCGGACCTCACGGCGAACAGCGCCACCACGCAGAGCGCGACGAGAAGCCTCTTGGACGCCATTGCTTCAAGCCTGCGAGATGTCGTTGCCAAACAAGTATCAGTAACAGCTCAATTCTATATTGGTGACTTGTGGCACTACTACATTTCCTTCCCCTTTCATCAAGATCCAAATCTTTCAATTTCTTGCATTTGATTTGACTAAGGATGAAAGCCAACGCGCACCATGCGTATTTCAAGAAATACAGACAGATTACTTCAATTGGTTCACCGAATTGCAGGGCAAGAATTAGACTCGTCAATTTTGTAAACGAGATATGAGGTCCCACCGATAGATCTGAGTATATGAAACAAACATGCCCAGTGTCCCAATTCCCAATTCCACGAAGCTAGAGTTCAGACGAAAAGGTTGCTTTCTTTGAGTAACACGACGTACCTTTGCAGCTGAGGGAAAGCCTAACGCTTGTGATGGAGAAAGGGCTAGTGAGGACTGAGGAGACAGCTGCACGGGGCACTTGAAGGTTCAGACCTCAGAGGACCGGGCCCTTTTATACACACTCTGATTCCCGGTAACCCTTCTCTCTATCTCTCTATCTCTTAACCAAAGGGTATATTTTGGGAGATGCGATGTGCGTGAGAGAGAGAAAATGGTGAGGATCTATCTGCCTGCGGCTCTGTAGGGGCTCACTCTTTTTTTCGTGGTGGAGTCTGGCGTGAGAACGAAGATAGAATGACCACGGTTGGGACTTGGGAGTTTGAGAAGAACAGGGCTGAAGAGAGATAGAGAGACGGAGACCCAGGTTAGGTGAGCATGTGAGCCATTACCAACCTCTGTCGGCTTGCTTCGATCTACTATTACCACGTACGCCACCTGTGTTGAGATTCTCTCAGTCTCTCTAGCTCTCGCCTCCATTCATCGGTGTTCACAAGGCGATCGAGATGCCGGAATTCACGGACAAGCCACCGCTCCGACGGAGACGACGACGACGGCGTGCATGGGAAGGGAAGCCATTAATATTGCCTCTCCAGGGCCTAGATTCTCGCTTAATGAGACCACGGGAGCGTTAACTCGATTGATTAGCTCATGCGTCGCCTGCTTGCTCTTGGCAGGCAGTCACGAGCTCACGCTTTCTTGGCGTTTGCCCGTCCAATCACGGAGCCCTCGTCACCCCGTCCTTGCCGCCCGATGGGACGATGAGATTGAGATCCACACGGACGCACAGGGCAACAGTGCTCGGTTTTGTTGGATTAACCAGCAGATGCCTGCGTCGTCGTTAGTCTGCAGCTACGGATGCCCATGAGAATCCTTTTACTGACTGACTAGTGACTAACCATAACCAGTCAAGACCGTGAGGTTGACGATGCAAGGGCATGGAAAATGGCCTGCTGGGCACTGGCTACTGCTATAACCAGGACAGTTAGCTAGCCAGTCTAGTAAAGTGCAAGTGTCTGCTAACAACTTTCATTTGCTTTTAGGTGAGTGAACGGTAATAAGGGTGTGAGTGCATTGGATCTACGTGCACAGGCAGAGGAATCTTTTACTCCATAACCAGAGTAGCAGGTCCGCGCGTCTGGTCCAGCGCCGAGGAGGGATGAGCACAAAACGTTGGCCTAGGCACGGGCCAGACGATTATACTATATATTAGTTGGCAGCTTTTGGACACTGCATGCTCCTACCTAACCCCAATAAATCCATAAAGCCAAAAAGGGTTACCTTACCACCACATCATCATATGGATCACGACAGAGATTGTGGCAACTGCTAAGGGGTAACCAGCCGGATACTCTGATGACTGAGCGGTCATGGCTCCTGCTATTTTCAGAGATTCTTCAGACATGTGCCATGTTTACTTACCTCCCAACTCCCAACTTTGACACTATGCAAAAAGAAGATTCCCCATCACATCAAACTTGCGGTACATGCATGGAGTACTAAATGTAGACGAAATTAAAAACTAATTGCACAGTTTTGTTGTACTTTGCGAGACGAATCTTTTGAGCCTAATTAGTCAATATTTGGACAATAATTCACAAATACAAACGAAACGCTACAGTGTGCTACAGTGCTGGAACAGGAATTTTGCATCTCCCAAATTGGCCAACTAAACAAGGCTATGGTCGAACAAAATCTACTGCCTGCTCAATTGCTCAGTCTCTGAATGAACTCTTCACTGATGGAACTAACCATGAACTCCAGAGGAAATCTGATCTACCCGGAGGCCGGAGGCCGACAGAGTTTCACTCTGGACCTTCGGCCGTGCATGTTCCTTTGATGACGGGACAACACCTGTCTGTACGGGAATCTGGCTCGTTGCGGGGTGACGTTAAATCGGTGCGGTGTGGTAGCTGGGGCCGGGACCTTAGTCCCGGCGTGTTCAGTGGTGACAGTGCTTTATTTTTTATTTTTTTGCTTTCGATGCATTATTATGCATGGTTTGGATTAATTAATGTCAGGGTTTCGGTTGTCTAATGCGAGATGAAACACACGTGCTGTAGCCTGTACGCTTGTACTTGACTGCATGGTGTTGAGCCTCTTGTGGCTGCAACTAGGTTGCCGTTCCTGCTCCGTTTTCAGTTGCCGCTCTGCTTTGCCACCATGCCTCGCATCACTGCATGCAGTAAATAGCTGGTTGGAGACTAGTAAAATGCATACGCGGTCCCTAAACTTATGTGAGTATGTCACTTAAGCACATCAACTCTGAAAGTGCATCAACTCTAAAAGTGCATTTTTAGGTAAATTTAAAATTATTCACCGCAAGTCCACACCCATCCGCAAGCTGATGTGGCTTGGCTTTGTGAGGCATAGCTTTGTCGAGCAAGTTATGAGTATCGCTGGCGTCATTCTCAAGCTCACTGGAAATTTGGAACGGAGCTGCGTAGCCACGGGGATGGGCAAGCGCCTCGATAAGCTCGCAATTGTCCTCGAGGTCCTGCAGTTTCTCCTACGCGTGCTCGTAGGCCGGGAGGTGCGAATCGGCGCTGCGCAGCCCATCGACCGCGCATTTGAGTTGGAGATACGAATTGAATCTTTAATGTGCAATAAACTACAAGAAGTACGTACCAAGATTGAGTAGTAAGAGCTGAAGATGCGAATTGAAACTTCAATCCGAGAAGCTCAAGCAGGAAGGAGCCATAATCATAACTGACGGCACTGGCAGTGGCAGGCAGCGAGGCCGTGACAACCTCGGCATGTGTCTCCTATTGCTGGCACCGTCCGGCATGCGCCGCTGCTGATGACAAGGAGGCTGATCTCATGGTCCTCGGCCCCTTTTGGTGTGAGCTCCAGTGCGCCGTCAACAAGTGGCTGAGGCAGCTGTCGCCGCTCGCCGCCGCTGTTCATGGCTGCGCGCCTGCATCCTGCGTCCAAGTTGTCGCCAAGATCATCATCGTCATGAGTGAGCAGGGGCGGAGCTAGATAAAAATACTAGACAAAAATACGGGGGTGTGCCGCTTCACAGCATATGTAGAGAATTTATGCTAACATGGTAAAAATTTAAATGTGATAAGTGATTGTGGATTTTTTTTTTCTGGTGCGACCGCACCCAGGACCAACAACGTAGCTCTGCCCCTGTCCGTGAGAGGTAGGGCGGCTAGTACCTCGGCTGGACCTCGAGGTGCATGACAATTCCAAAGCCCAGGTCGCGGCTCATGTCAAGCGTGCACTCACGCAACCGTCCGCGGCCCCGACTCCGGCACCAGCGGCTCTAGGCACTGTGGTACACCTATGATGACGGCCAACTACATGATGTGCTCTGTCTTGCCACAGGTCCCGACTTCAGCGCCTCTGTATTGCCGCTGGAGGTTCCGGGCGACGTCGGTGAAGCGTGTGGCCACCTTTTAGACGAGCACGTCGAAGGCGCATGAGCTCGAGCTTGCCCTTCTCCAATGACACCCATGACTTGCTTGACAAAATGCCTCAACCGGGAGATGCCTCGCAAAGCCTTGTCAGCAATAGGGTACGTGGAATAGTGGGAATCTACCGTACCAAGTGTGAATTTTCAATTTTGCCCTGCCCACCTTCCGATATGGAAAACTTGGATTGGAACCATACCCACCTTATTAAGAAGCTTATTGTGTGAAACGAAATGAGCGTGCTAATGTTTGCGCCCTCAGAGAAAGAAGCAGCGATAAACTAGAAACCATTTCTTCATCAGCCCGCAAGGTTGTGCTTTCACAAGAAAAGATCATGGTGGACATTCATTTGATTTTGTGTCCTCAAGCTACTGACAATGGCGCTGAGCCTTTCTTTGTGAATTGTGATGCCTACGGTCTGCGGCGGGCTTTGGTAGATGCAGTTCAGAAGTCCATCAGCCCAGCCAAAACGCAAAAGCCACTAACGGCCCAGCAGGCCCCCAGCCCACAGACATCCACAGGCCTTATGTTGTTGCCTGTGTGTTATCATGCTGCTGATCCACTCACCAGAGGCCAGTCTAGCTTTCCCAACATATAAACGTCATCTTCATCGATCACTTTCGCCTTTATCAACCAGAATAGCTGACGGGACTCCCAAGTCCCATCCCATGACCCGAGGCAGGCACCACGTTGAATTTGTAACCATGTACGTGGTCGTGCTGTGACTGTGGGAACTGGGAAGGGCTCCCTCATCGTGAAAATCAAGATACGACAGATACGTGTACGCATGCATCTCCAAACAACACTAGGTGCATGCATAATGAGAAGGGAGTTTCTTGTTTGTTACAGCCGTCGAACGATCTGTACGTGCCACGGAATTGCGAGCGAGGGCCCACCCTAGCAATGTGGCCGCGCGTCTCCAACCACGTGGACCTTCAGCCCAACCTGAACGGAGGTGGCCTCCGTCCAAACAAGTCTCCCAACCGATTTTTTTATTTATATACATATTTTTTTTGATTTTGCCGAAATATATAGTCGGATGAAAAAATTGCAAAACTAGGCTATTGTCGCCGGCCCTGCCAGCGACAAGGATACACCCTCCGCATCATACTTTTAAAAAATCATAACTAATTCATATCAATTAAATAGCTCCAAATGAAAACAGTTTGAACTAAAAAGTTGTAAATCTCGTCGAGGGCTACAATTTTCATATAAATTTTATTTCTATCTAAGCTCATATAAATTAGTTATCATTTTTTGAAAGTGTGCTGCTCAATTTCAGATCTAAAAATTGAATTTTAGATCTGAAACTTGTGTCGATTATTTGAGCACTAATATGACATTAAATGAAAAAGAATTTTAACTACAAAGTTGCAGATCTCGTCGAGATCTACAAGTTTCATATAAAGTTTATCTCCATCCGAGTTGATATGAATTAGTTATGATATTTTGAATGTGCGATGCGGAGGGGTGTACCCCTTGTCGCCGGCCAACCGGCGGTAAGACCCTTCCGCTGGCCCATCTGCCGCCTGGGCCGGCGGTAAGGCGCTCCTGCCAGCTGCGTTGAAAAAAATATATAAAAATAAAAAAGTTCTCTCCCAACCACGCGCACGTGGGTGGTGGACCGCATGAGGTCTTTGAACAAGCCCAAATAAGGTCAGCTAAATTCAGCCCAACCTGAACGGAGGTGACCTCCATATCAACCAGCGGCCTAGCTTCCGTGTGATAGATAACATAGCTTTAAAGCCTATTAATTCAACATTTTAGAAGATTAAATTCAACATTTTCTTAAAAAATAGAATACTACATTCAACATTTTGAAAAAATGTACCATTTTTAACATTTTAAAAAAATAGATTCAACATTTATTGATAACTACATCAACATTTGAAAGAAATGGATTCAACATTTTTTCGAACAAACATCAACATTTTCATATCTTGGTTGTTTTCTTCTCCGACGACGGGCAACGTCAACGTGGGACACAGCGGAACAATGGGCCGCGGTGCAGCACGGGATGCGGCGGGCCATGAGGCCGCGGGCGGCGGCGCCAGGGGCCGCGGGTGCCGGAGCTCAACGCGTAGGAGGCGACGGCGCCAGGGGCCGTGGGCGCCGGAGCTCAGGGTCGCGGCCGGCTGCCGGCAGCGCACGGGAGGCGACGAGGCTCGGGGCTGCAGGAGGCGGCGGCGCGATGGGAGGTCCAGCGGTCGATGGGGAGGTGCAGGATGCCGGGACCCGAAGCGAGCACGGTAGGTAGCGGTGGTGGCAGCTTGAGCAGGGAAGAAGGTAGGGTTAGGGACGGTGGTTTATATCCAACGGATGAGGATTCACCGCACTTATCTCAAATAATGGATGGAAAGCCTTCTATGATTGGCGGCCGAAACCCCACACACCTGTGACCCAAGTTAATTCACGACGGGTTAATTCACGACGGGTGGGTGGACCGCGTGATGTCTTTGAACAAGCCCAATTAAGGTCACCTAAATTCAGCCCAACCTGAACAGCGAGGGTGTGGTAGCAGGAATTGCAAGACTATAAAACTGATGGCGCAGAGTCGAAGCCTCAAAACGAATTTGATGCTGCCTTTTGTTTCATTTCTTCGGTGGTGTTATTTTCATGAATCCGGAGCACTCACTCTAATGACTCGACTGTTGGACAGTATGCTCTGCCGCTCTGGGCAGCAACCCAACCCAACGTTGAATCATTGGCGATGTCAGGACGCACAGTTTTCAATGCCTGTCAAGTGATGCGTTGTCTGAATGATTGCTATTATTTTAGCAGTAGCCATAGGGGGCGTTTGGATGTCAGGGGCTAAACTTTAGCCCTGTCACATCACACGTTCAGATGCTAATTAGGAGGACTAAATATGAGCTAATTAAAAAACTAATAGCAGAACCCATAGGCTAAATCGCGAGACGAATCTATTAAGCCTAATTAATCCATCATTAGCGAATGGTTACTGTAGCACCACATTGTCAAATCATGGACTAATTAGGCTTAATAGATTCGTCTCGCGATTTAGCCTAGGGGTTGTGCAATTAGTTTTGTAATTAGACTATGTTTAATACTCCTAATTAGTGTCCAAACATCCGATGTGACAGGGGCTAAAATTTAGCCCCTCCCTGCCAAACACCCCCGTAAGGGGTGTTTGGCAAGGAGGGGTTAAATTTTAGCCCCTGTCGTATCGGATGTTTGGACATAAATTAAGAGTATTAAACAAAGTCTAATTACAAAACTAATTGCACAACCCCTAGGCTAAATCGCGAGACGAATCTATTAAGCCTAATTAGTCCATGATTTGACAATATGGTGCTACAGTAACCATTCGCTAATGATGGATTAATTAGGCTTAATAGATTCGTCTCGCGATTTAGCCTATGGGTTCTGCTATTAGTTTTGTAATTAGCTCATATTTATTCCTCCTAATTAGCATCCGAACGTGTGATGTGACAGGGCTCAAGTTTAGCCCCTGACATCCAAACGCCAAAGCAATTCTGCACCCTACATCTCCATTGTTTGTGTTAGCCCTTGTTTACTTCCCTCCAAAATCCCAACTTTGGCACTATGCAAAAAGAAGATTCTCCATCACATTAAACTTGCGGTACATGCATGGAGTACTAAATGTAGATGAAATCAAAAACTAATTGCACAGTTTTGTTGTACTTTGCGAGGCGAATCTTTTGAGCCTAATTAGTCAATATTTGGACAATAATTCACAAATACAAACGAAATGCTACAGTTGCGCATTTATGGCAAAATGCCAATTTTGTCACCCCCAAATTGAAAACTAAACAAGACCTTATAAACAAATGTTTGCATCTGTCAGGCCATGCAGTGGCCACGTGCTACAGGTTTTTTTTTAAAAAAAATCAGGAGCTGGGAATTTGCAGGGCAAGGAGTTTTGTTCTCGCGCAGGAAGCTTCCTGGATGCTTCCCTCCCAAATTGACCTCAGAATTTTCCTTTTTTCCTTTGCTGATTTCTGATCGTTTGAACAGTGGGATCATGATCTGACAAGGAAGCCGGGGCTCGGGTTGTGATTGGGTGCGCCTGTTTATTTTCTTCTCATGGGTCAAATCAGACCTCTTGGCACAACTTGAAAAAACAATGCATGCAGCTATTGCCTTTTCTTGAAGATGAAAGTGCAGGGTTGATGTGAGAGGTTGGCAAATCTTGTTCCCTACGCGTCGGCGCCCCCTCAATCTGAAATTCATGCGTCGGCGCTTGTGATCTAGACGTCGTTTGTTTTCTTCTTGTGATATAAGTATATATAGCAGTATATTATTTAAGTGTCGGCCAACAATTGGCACCACCATGACTTTATTTGCCGTTAAGAATCAGAGCTAACACATCCAGTCTCTTGAGGAAAGTGAAGCAGTGAGGAGGGCATCTCGTAATGGCGATCACAGGCCAGTGATCTTGCCTGCTGTTCATGTGAACATGACGAGGAGCAAGGGCATCAGGACAGTGTCATCATCTGCATCTGCTTGCAGGCACGGCGCGAGAGGAAGGAAGGAACAGGACCATGTGTTGCGGCACCCTCCATCCATGTGACCCACCACCACCCTCCCATCCAATGGAATGTGATTGGATTCTCACTCACTCCCCCAGTCACCCTCTCCCAAGTATGGCTGCATTCCCAACTTTTCAGGAGGGAAAAGGAAAGAACAATACTGTATAGCTGAACCAGGGAGGGCCCACTGCCCAGAAAGTTGAGCAAGAGCAGCAGGGAGGATGAGAAAAACATTTTCTTCATTTTTGTCAGTGGATAACTGCTGAACTTTTCGTAGACCTAACTTTGCTTTCGATGTCATGAGCCGTGACAAATCTGTGCTAATATGTAAATGCTACAGAAATCATTGCTCTAGAAATGGTTCTACTTCACCCATCTCCTCGTCAGTGATAACCTATTTCCTAGCAGTACCAAACGTCCAAACATGGTCATATTGCATGCTTACCTCCAAAGGATCTGTTCGCTTCAGCTCATAAGCCGGCTGAAAAATTGAAACGTCTGATTTGTTGTGAGAAGAAAACACTGTTTGGTGACTGATAAACCGGCTGAATAAGTTGAAGCGAATAGCCCCAAAGTTTGTTGGTTGTTTGGTCGGATTAGACTCGATCTTTCCTGTATTAACAGTGGATTTTCTTGGGACAGTTTGCTTTTAGCTGTCAGTGTGGTTGCTTGCCATTTTGCTGCTACTTTTACACATCTGAAATGAAGCTCTGAACTAATCAGAGGACTTGGGTTGGCTTTGCATTTGAACTATCGTTTATTAAACGCATCACATCAGCTGCATGATACTGCTAGATAAAAAATCCACATCATTCATCAACACACATGACACTGCTTCTCGTGCACACGTCAGCGAGCGAGCACGGGTGAGGGGACAGGGGAGTGCTGTGCTTCAGTGGCGCTTGCTCCACCCCAGTTGCTCTAGCAATTTTTTTCCCTTGGTTTCCCTCCTCTTTCTGGCTGCGCTTTTGTCTCTCTTGTGCTCTCCAAGAAACCAATCCATCCATCCGGCGCATCCGCCCGTCCGGAAATCGATCCCGACTCGCCGCCGGCTCGATCCCCGCTCTCACGTCGCCTTTCGCCCGGAGGGCCGCCGCCGCCGAGGGCGACGCGTGGCGGGCACCGCACCCGTGCGCCGCTTCGCCGACGTCTGCGCCGTCTGGCCTGGGGCGGAATGCGTCAGCTGTAGAGGACGGCCACGGCACCTCCCCCGGAAGACGGTGAATTCTGCCTCTTTCGGTAAGAGTCTTTGATTCCTTGGTGATTTGGATCTTTGTTTCGACGAACTGGTGATTTGGATCTGAAGGGGAAATGATGAGCCCTTTTCATACGTAGTAGCTCTGCCTCTCGTAGTTGCTGCATTTAACTTTTTTGTTTATTTTTAGGTTGTTCGTAAACTAGATGAGACCTGCAAGAGCTAAATGGTGGCAGTGACTGACGTTCAGATGAGTTCAGTTGTGCTAGCAGTAGTAAGCATTGCATTTTTCAGCTTGCAGTTCCTTCGAGCTCATGGAAGCGAACTGCTTCTGAGCTGTGGCTCGAACGGCACTGTTGATGCTGATGGGCGGAGATGGATTGGCGACATGGCCCCTGGGGGGAATTTTACCTTGAGCAGCCCTGGGCTTGCCGCACCACTGGCCGGAAAGAGAAATTCCGATGAAATCTTCGGACCGGTTTACAGTTCTGCCCGCTTCTTCAGCACAACAACTTGGTATACCATTAGTTTGCTGCCAGGAAGTTACTGCATCAGACTGCATTTCTTCCCTACCACATATGGGAATTTCAGTGCAAACAATTCTGAGTTTGATGTCACTGCAAATTATTTCAAGCTTGTTTCAAAGTTCAATGTATCAGAGGAGATTGTTTGGAGAAACTCTGCGAGCAATTCAGTCATCAATGCAGTTGTCAAGGAGTACTTTCTTGTGGTTGATGCTAATGGCCTGAAGATTGAGTTTGATCCAAGCCCTGGGTCATTTGCATTTGTAAATGCAATTGAGGTCATGCTCACCCCAGATAATTTGTTCAATGATTCGGTGAGCAAAGTTGGTGGTGCAGGTGTGCAGCTTCCTCTTGGCTTGAGTGACAGAGGTGTCGAGACAATGTACCGGCTGAACATTGGAGGCCCTGCACTTAAATCGGCCAGTGATGAGTATCTCCATAGGCCATGGTACACTGATGAAGCATTCATGTTTTCTACAAATGCTGCTCAGACCGTTTCCAATGCTTCAAGCATAATGTATGTCTCAAGCAATGACTCCTCAATTGCCCCGATCGATGTCTACGAGACTGCAAGAATTATGGGCAACAACATGGTTGTGGACAAGAGGTTCAACGTATCGTGGCGATTCTATGTCCACCCAAACTTTGATTACTTAGTCCGTCTTCATTTCTGCGAGCTTGTCTATGACAAGCCCAGCCAGAGGATCTTCAAGATCTACATCAATAACAAGACTGCTGCGGAGAACTATGATGTGTATGCCAGGGCTGGGGGAATTAACAAAGCGTATCATGAGGACTTCTTTGACAACTTGACACAGCAGGCAGACTCACTTTGGCTTCAACTAGGCGCCGATTCCATGACCAGCGCTTCAGGTACTGATGCACTTCTGAATGGTTTGGAAATATTCAAGCTCAGCAGGAATGGTAACCTTGATTATGTGCTTGGTCATATTGACATGGGCAACCAGAGGGATTCTTCAAAGGGGGGGAAGAGGAAAGAATTATGGGAAGAAGTTGGTATTGGCTCAGCTTCTGTAGTGGCACTTACAAGTGTTGTTCTGGCCTCATGGTGTTATATAAGAAAGAAACGAAAAGCTATCAAGAAGGAGGCCCCTCCCGGTTGGCATCCGCTGGTCCTTCATGAGACTATGAAAAGCACTACAGATGCCCGTGCAGCCAGTAAATCATCCTTGGCACGAAATGCCTCTTCCATTGGTCATAGGATGGGAAGAAGATTCAGCATTGCGGAGATTAGGGCTGCCACAAAGAACTTTGATGAATCCTTGGTCATTGGTTCTGGAGGATTTGGCAAGGTCTACAAAGGTGAGATCGATGAGGGCACTACTGTGGCGATCAAACGTGCTAATACATTATGTGGCCAGGGTCTGAAAGAATTTGAAACGGAGATTGCGATGCTTTCCAAGCTTCGGCACCGGCACCTTGTTGCAATGATTGGCTATTGTGAAGAGCAGAAGGAGATGATTCTGGTCTACGAATACATGGCTAAGGGGACACTGAGAAGCCACCTCTACGGGAGTGGCCTCCCTCCTCTTACATGGAAGCAAAGGATTGATGCATGCATCGGTGCGGCCCGTGGGCTTCACTACCTCCACACAGGAGCAGACCGAGGTATAATCCACCGGGATGTAAAGACTACCAACATTCTGTTGGATGACAACTTTGTTGCCAAAATAGCAGATTTTGGGTTGTCAAAAACTGGACCAACACTTGACCAGACCCATGTTAGTACTGCAGTCAGGGGAAGCTTCGGATACCTAGATCCTGAGTACTTTCGGAGGCAACAACTCACACAAAAATCCGATGTGTATTCTTTTGGAGTGGTGCTCTTTGAAGTTGCTTGTGCAAGGCCAGTGATAGACCCCACGTTGCCAAAGGATCAAATCAACTTGGCAGAATGGGCGATGAGATGGCAGCGCCAGCGTTCGCTGGAAGCAATCATGGATCCTCGGCTTGATGGTGATTTTTCATCAGAATCCTTGAAGAAGTTTGGTGAGATCGCAGAGAAATGTCTCGCTGATGATGGGAGAAGCAGGCCATCAATGGGCGAGGTCCTGTGGCATCTTGAGTATGTGCTGCAGCTTCATGAAGCTTACAAGCGACATGTAGATTCTGAATCATTTGGAAGCGGTGAATTGGGTTTTGATGACATATCCTTTAGCCTTCCTCACATCAGAGAGGGAGAAGAGGAACATCACTCAAAACCATCAAGTATCAGGGAGGAACCGGACACTTGAGGTTTTCTAATTCCTGAGGACCCACCAAAAATCTTGCTTTATAGCCATGGTCTTGATGTAAAGTTGTGTTATATTGTTCTCTTAGGTTTTCTTTAGCTGTCAGTTGCTTCGTATTCTTTTGGGCGTTCACCTGCTTGACAAGTGTAGAATAATAGGATTTTTTTTGTGTAGATTACCAAACTGGGGAAAAAGGACACAGAAGTGTCAAATTTTTCCTTGACATCTGTATGATGCAATTTGCATAACCAGCGTCCATGTACTTCTGCCTGTGTGACCTGTATAAATGGCACTGATAATTATAGCTTTATCTTTGAACTTGCTGAATACATTGTTGACATGGCTTCTATGTATCAAGTGTTGTGTGGTAAACTCTGATCTAGTGTCATTTTATTTGGGTTTTCTTCCTCACATGATTTCAGTGGCATCACTTGGATGGTATAACCTGTTGTGTTTTTTCAGTTGGAGCCTGGGCACTGGCCGAGTTGCAACGGCCGTTGGACTATGTGAAGCGAAGCTGTTAGAAAGATGAATGTTTGTTCTTGTGAAACAACAAAATCGCCTCCGTTTAGCCCACTTAACGGTATGCGCGTGTGACATCTGTTTTGCCATCAGTCTTGGAATGAACTGACGCTGACCAGTGACCAGCCCCTAGCGGCCTAGCGCTGTGTTCCGTCTCCGCGTTGCCATTCCAGCTTACAATGGAATATGGATCTGTGAAGTGTTCGAGCGCCAGCATGAGATCAGTTGAGAGGTATTAGATATTAATATACCGCGTTGCAACGTATTAGATGTTAGTATATTTTCCTCTAAACTCAATCAAAGTTAGACAAACTTGACTTATTACAAAATTAAAGCGTCTTGCATTTTCGAACGGAGGAAGTACATGTCCAAGAAACTGGCTAAGCCAACTCAATAAAAATTCAACTATGGATTTCTTCGATGATATCTCATGATGCTCAGCTAAGTAGTTGCAACGTTTGCCGGCTCTTTAGCTTCAGCACGTAGTTTAGTGTAGAGCAGGGAGCATACTTGAACACATATTTTTCACAAATATCACTATATGTCTCCTGTCTCGACAGTATATTGACGTCCCTCTCAAGAGTAACCACCTGTACCCTAAATTCAAGATCTTCCATGACCACATTTTTCACATAACAAGTTAAGCAACATACCACCACGTACGCGATCTAGGACCCAAGCTCCTGACTTGGGAAAAGGATAAACCAGTCTGGTTGGACCCGTGGATTGCAACTCAACTAGCACTATGTCAGATTTGATTTATGCTGGCACATAAAATTTAGCGTGCTAGCGGGTAAAATTAGCACCCGCAAGCACAAAACTTCCTTGACCGGCGGGGAGCACCCACCAACACAGATGCCACTGTACTGGCGGGCGACCTAAGCACCCGCCAACACAGATGACCCATCTGTGCTGGCGGGTGGCTTATATCGCCCGCCAGCACAGACCTCGCCCAGATAAGGTCGCGGGCAGCTTCTTTCCCAGCCAACCTTCCATTTGGAGCTTGTCCAAGAGAAGCTTGGGAAAAGCTCCAAAAACACCAAATCTAAAGGGGAAGGTTTTGCTCTTGATTTCTTTGGAGGAGCTGGCTATATAAGGTGAGTTTGTGCCATTCCAACCTTCCTTTTCAACTTCTATCCATCATTTCTAGCTTCATTAGGTTGTCATCTAGATCTAGATCTAGACCTAGAAGAGAGAGGAGGGAAGAGAGAGAAAATAAATAGAGATGGATTATTTTGGTAAATAAAATTATATGGTCATATTATAACTATTACAATGCTATGTTTGTCATTTCAATGTAACGTAGAATTGAGTTTGATTATATTTTTCCTACTTATTAATTATTACATTCATAGTTTTAATTAATGAAGTTGATTGAATTAATATATAATTGAGTTTGATTTTGTTTCCTTCTTCTTATTAATTATTACATCCATGGTTTAATTGAGTTTCATTTAGAGTAATATAGAATTATCCTACTTATTAGTTACTACATCCATAATTTAATTAAGTTTATAGAATTACGACCCATAGCTTATTAAATTAGTTAATATAACATAGAATTGTTGGCATAGGTTGTTAAAGATGGATCATAGAGCATGGATGTATGGCATACGGAGACATTCGTATACTTTCATGTTAGAGGTATCAAAGTTTATGGAGGCTGCGAAGAAGCACGCTCGCATTTGCAAGACAAAGCAAGTACGTTGTTCGTGTTTTGACTGTTGCTTGCAAGATAAAGCAAATACGTTGTTCGTGTTTTGACTGTAGCAACAATATTGTATGGGAGGATACTGATCTTATCAAGAGGCATTTGATAAAGTGAGGTTTTATGGATGGATACACAATTTGGTCCCACCATGGTAAGGCAGGAGGTACTTTCAACAACACAAACATCGATACTGGCTCTGATGAAATGGGTGGTGATGATGCAAACAAAAATGATCATGTTGTGATGGATGATGATTATGACCGTGGAGATCAAAATGGTGATCACAGGTGGACGAGGAACGTGATGTGGATATGGAGGACATGTTGCACCACATTGAAACGGAAGTGTTGCTAGGGAGTGCTAAAGGGTTAGAGAATTTTGAGACACTCAAGGCAGCAAAGGACCGTTTGTATGAGGGATGTGGGAAGGAGTGGATAGTCTTGTGTTTCGTCCTTCATCTTCTGATCCTGAAGGCTAAATTCGGCTGGTCAGATAATAGTTTCAATGATCTCCTTACTCTGCTAGGTAATTTGCTCTCGAAGCCTAACTTTGTGTCAAAAAACACATATGAAGCAAAGAAGAATATCAATCCATTTAAGATGTGTGTGCAAAGAATACATGTGTGCAGGAACCACTACATATTGTACCGCAGGGAATACGCAGCATTGAAAAAGTGTCCAAATTGCGATGCTAGCTGTTACAAAAGTAATGTGAATTTTTGTGAGGACCGTGCCGGTTCTTCCATCGAGAATAAGAGGAAGAAGGGTGCAAAGACAAGTGTTGGTGCTCAAGTGGAGGACGAGTCCTGCATAGGTACTGACATGACGACTCAACGCAGAGTCCCTGCCTTAGTGATGTGGTACTTGTCGGTGGTGGACCGTCTAAAGTGTTTGTTCTCAAACCCAAAGACCGCTGAAATGATGATTTGGCATGCTGATTGCCCAATAAAAGCTGACGAAAAGCTTCGACATTCTTCCGATGCTCGCTAGTAAAGAACTTTCAATGCCAATCATGCAGAGTTTTCAGATGAAAAAATATACGGTTCGCGTTGAGTACAGATGACATGAATCTGTTTGGTGAAAGAAGCAGCACGCACAACACATGGCTATGTCACAAGATAAATTCCTTTTGCTAACCATTCTCATACAAGGCTCGAAGCAACCTGGCATCAACATAGATGTTTTCCTTAAGCTATTGATGGAAGATATGCAGAAGCTTTGGGAAGACAGGGTTCGGATGTGGGATAAGTACAGACAGGAGCACTTCACACTAAGGGTCATTATCTTTGTTACCATCAATGATTATCTCATCCTATTTGTCCTAACAGGTCAGGTAAAAGGTAAGACAACATGCGTAGTTTGCTTAGATGATACATACCTTAAGGGATCTATGAAGACAATGTTCATGCAGCACAAGCGCTTCTTATTGAAGACGCACAAATACCGTAGGATGAAGGACTTTTTCGATGGCACTAATGAGAATGATTTTGCTCCAAAACCGGCTACGGGTAAAATAGTATTTGAAATGTGTGAGAAGGTCAAGTTCAAACTTGGTAAGAAGTTATTAGGTGGTGCTGATAATTTGAAAAGAGGAAGGAAGTAGGCTGAAACTACAGACGTCGTAGACGTGCCGTTTAAGAAGATGTCTATCTTCTTTAAGTATTTGCAAAAGTAATGGTGAGAGCTAGCGATGCGCCATGCCATTGATGGGATGCATCTTCAAGAAGAATATGTTCGATAGCTGTAACAACTCTACCTAAATTAAGTGCTTTTAAATATAAACCAGTGGTTAATCCCTAAGCAAAGAGGTGAAATGACCAATTTAACCCTAAGAAGCTCCTTTTGGAGTTTAAAGTAAAACTTGAGATTTTGTATGCAAACTTAAATTTTTTCCCAAATAAGAGTTATAAAACTTTTAATTTCAAACAACTTTTGTTAAAGGCACTTTGACTAATTCGGAGTGAGAGGAAGTCAAAAACAGGAATCAAAACCGAAGTACTAAAGAACCCTATAAACCCCCTAAGTCCTGGAATTCAAGTTTTCCTCCAATTTTGCAATCTGGTATCTCACGAATTCATATCTAAAATCAAGTCGGGACCTTAATAAAAGTTGTAGTTCCTCAAGTGTGTTCCAACTTTGTTACACTGACCCAGGTCCAATTTGAATCCGAACCTATTCAAAATCTTGGTCAAAGTTGGGTAAAACAGTCAACTCAGCCGCTGAGCGCTACAACACTAAGTCTGGAAAACTGCTCAGAGTGCACCTATTGGTGAGGGCGTTCCTCCAAATTTTTGAACTAAAATCAATAAATACCCTAAATAGAAGTTGAAGTCCTCAGTTTGGATAGAAACTCTTTCAATAACGCTTAAGTCTAATTCAACAGAGAAGCCCCCTTAAAATCGAGTCAAAGATAGATAAACCTCTAAAATTCCCACCCTCTCGGCTAAATTTTGCTAAGTCTGAAATTACAGATTTTTGGCAACTTTGGCTTGAGATATATCCAAATCCTTTCACAATCTGAACCAGCACCTTAAACAAAGTTTGAAATACATCCAGAGTTGAACAAGTTTGCTTAAAAGAGTTTTGAAAGTTGAGTTGCAAAATCTTGAGAAAGGAGCTCCCAAAGCTGGATGGGCTTACTGCCCGAAGCAACCTCGACGCCCGCGCGCCGGGGCATGTTCGCCCGCGCGCCGCATGCCGCGTGGCCGCCGGCCACCGGCAGCTCGCCGGCACCCTATCCACGGCAAGACAGCGACAGGGCGAGCCACGGCGCCCAACCCGCGCCTGCGACAGGACGGGGCGAACGCCGAGCTGGCCAACCCGCGCTTCGCCCGCCCGCCTGAGAAGCCGCCACACCGTCGACGTCCCGTGTCTCCGCCCGCTCTCCCAAACCCCGTAGTGGCCCTCCGCTTCGCTCGCCCGATAGATCGGAGGCACACGACACGCTCCGCCCAAGGCCAATCGCGGCAGGAGAACGCCCGGAGCTCTGCCTCCCCTGCCCAATGGCACCGCTGGCCAATGGCCGCCTCGCCCACGCACCCGCCGCTCCCCGGCCTTATCCTCCTGCCACCGGAGCCCCGCCTCGACCCTCCGCTCCTCCGCTTCCCTATAAAAGGGTCACACTCGCCGTCAACGCCACCCTTTGCCACCGCCCGCAACCGCGCCTCTGCTTTCTCCTCCGCGCCGTCGCTAGGCTCCCGTGGAGCTCACACCTCCGCGCCACCCCGCACTCCGACGACCTCTCCGCCCGCTTCGCCACCCCTCCGCGCACGTCTCCGAGCAGCCCGTGGCCTCCCCGACGCCGCCGGTGAGCCGGAACGCCGCCTGCACCGTCGCCCGCCAAGCTCTGTCGCCGCCGTCACGTTCCGACCCCCACCGGCCATCTCCGTCGCCCCAACCCCGCCAAATCGAGCTCAGGTGAGCCCCTGCGCTCCTTCGGCAACTTGTTGCCTTATCCCCGCCGGCGAACCGCCGGGGATTTCCTTCCCGCCGCCGCGCGCGCCCCCAGGGACGACATTGCGTCTTCCCCATTCCTTCCAGGGGCCTGGGCGCAAAAACTCAGGGACCCCTGCGTGTTTAACCCGTAGACGCAGGGGGTAGGATGTAAGTTTGCCTCGGCTTTTTAATTTAAATATAGGCAGAAAAATAGTTAAACTTTGTAAATGCCCAGTAAATCGTAGAAAAATCATAAAAATGCCAAACTACTTTTGTTGGAATCCTTGCTCTATCTAGTTCCTAGGAAAAATAAGTTTGCTCATGTTACTATTGTAAATAATATCTTGTGCTTTTAATCATGGTTTAGGCCTTTTAAATCCTTATAAATAGAACAAAAGTGAGAAAAATGTAAAACCAACTCTGTGATGCTTGTTTCTATGTGTAGAAGCTCAGAAAAATGATTAGGGCTCTGATCTAGAACTTAAAGTCACTGATTTAACTTTAATTTGGGAATCTAAGATTAAATCTTCCTTTTTGCATAAGTTTTGATCCAGAGCTCAGAAAAAATATGAAACTAGTTGAGTTAAGTTTGTTTTGCTGTATAGTTTGCAGAAAAAATATAAGTTGTTGTGCCAATCAGAAAGAAAAACACCTTCCTTGTTAAGCATGTTTAATTAGAAGGAAAATAGAGAAAATAGATGCCCTTCTCCAAAAATCTTGAAAAATTCACCAAAGCTCCTGTAACATACCCTTAACATACTAGTTAAATTTCACCCTCTGTTGCACTGTAATTTTGGAGATAGAAAAAGTTAAGCTCATGCTACCTTTAATAATAAAATGCATGTAATTCCTTTTTGAGTCACCCAATGGCTTCCAAAATTTTACAGTAACTTATTGATGGCTTAAGTAAGGTGCTGTAATTTTCTCAGTGCCTTTAGCTACTGATGGGTTATGAAATCATTTTTGGTTAATTTATCAACCTAAAGGAATAAAAGAAAAGCACAAATCCTAATCCGATAAATAAGTGGAAATTGGAAGAGGTACATAAAAACATTCAGATGAAAGTAACTCTCCTAATGCACTTGAACCACCCAAACACGACCCTTCACTCTCTTGATGCAACTCTAAGTTGCAAGAAACTATATATGTACACAATCGCCATCAAATTCGAACTAAAGTTTAAACCGACCACATTCGTTTGAAATTGAGGAAAGTTAAACCTCATCGAAGTGAATGTGGCTGTTGCAACTTCCTTGTCTTTAAGCCATGCCTTGTAGCGTTGAGTAAACGCGTGAGTACAACTAAACTCTTACATGTGCATGTCGTGTAGAAGCAAATCTCGCCGACAGAACCTACAAGCTCCACCCGGCACCGGAAGAAGACCCCGCTGCGGAGCTTCACCACTTGGAAGGCGAGCCTGAACCGGATCAAGACCCCGAGGACCCGCTAACTTTTCCTGAAGGCAAGCCCCGGTGCATGAATTATCAAGACCCCGACGAGGTGTTTTACTTTTATGCCAATTGTTGATGCTTATGATTGTGCATTTACATTGGTAGGAGTTGATTGAAACCGTAGATGCATGAACTTAGTACCGTGATTTGAATACTAGTTGCTAAGGTCGAGTAGTTGCAATGCTTAATAGGTCTCGGTAAAAGTCGAGTGATTTCCCGTCACTCGCGAGTTATAGGAGTTGAATGTTTTATTTATGTTGCAACTATAAGGATGACGGACGGGGTCGGGCTTATGTTCGATACTTGGTGGATTGCCCCGTCTGTCTAAATGAAATTGGACTAAGGTCGAAACGTGTCGGCGTTCGTGATCAAGTGTTTGAAAGTACTAATCTCATACCTAGTATGGGATGGGGAAGCCTAGTACCTGATTGAACTGGGGCGTGGCATACTCCCCCGGTTGTCCTTGGAACGTCGTTCCCATGGTGCATCATGTGGGTGCAAGTGCAGTCATAGTACAGCAGAGGCCGGGATTTTTGAGCATTGCATGCCAAAGGCAGTTGGCCCTGACACGTGCCTAAGGGATCGATGGGGACGGCTGACAAATGAAGCGACCCCTCGTGGTGCGCGGATGTCGTGAGATTAGGTTCATTATGCATGGTTAATAAATTCAAATAGATTCGTCTGCCTCTCACAGTTTGGGACTACTTGATCGCTATTCTGCACTGAGTAAAGATGGAACATGATGATAATATTAATCTTGATGCTTGTTCTTTAATTGCTTGGAAACTATGCTTGCTTAGTATAAGTTGCTAATCTAGACTGGTTAAAGAACGTAGAACTTTAGCTAAAATATTGAAAGTAAGGATCGACTATAGATGCTTTTGGCAAAGCAAACCCAAAGCCAGAAAGCCTTGCATGTCTAAGTTTCGGTGAAAATAGTTATCACCCGACGGGTCAGTCTTGCCGAGTATTAGTTGCTCAGCCTTGTTGTGGCTTAATCTTTTCAGGTGATGCTAATAGTTTGGCTGCTGGCACCACTTGGCCTACCCAGCTCCCTCCGGGCTGGACAGTCGAGTGGGATCCCTTCTCGGACGGCGAGGGCAGGGATTTTTGATGTCATGATCAGCTTCGTCGTGATATCATGTATCGACGTTTAGCTTCCGCTTGTTTTATTCGACTTTTCGAACCTTGCAACTTGTTTGAATTTCAGAAAATCTGATGTAATAAATGGTGGAACTAAGTTAATGTGATGGAATGTTGTAATCTCTGTGCTACTCACCTTCGTGTGAGCGATGCTTCTCGATCATGTGTAAGTGGTCATCGGATGAAATCCGACGGTCGACCAGGTTGACTTGCTTAAAGTGCATAATCGCGTGTCAGGCGACTTATATGCATTTTAGTCAGGTTAATTTGGGCGGTTCCGCCACAATAGCATCATCGGATTCTTGGGCTTATCAAGTAAGGCAATGGACGGACTAAAATCACGTAAGGATCTAGTTGACCTTCAAATCATGCCAGAGCTCCACCCGCAAGAACTTTCTAATGGTAAGCAATACCTTCCCCTGGCTAGCTACAACTTAATACTAGATAAGAGATTGGCTATGTGCAAGTGCTTGCGCGGGTTGAAAGTGCTAACCGGATTCTCATTCAACATCTGATCACTAGTCTCATTGAAGGACATGACGCTTGCCAGCTATAAGTCTCATGATTGCCATGTGATGATCACAGTTTTTCTCGCTATTGCGATCCGGGCTATCAAACCAGTATTCATAAAAATGGTTATCACGCGGTTGTGTTACTTCTTCAACGTGATTTCATAGAAAGTGATCGATTGTGTCGAGTTGGCTAGGCTTCAACTGTTTATGTCGAAGACAAACAAATCGAGGTTCATCCTACACAAGATTTGTCATGAGGATGGAGCATTCTTTGATAAAGATGGCGTGTTGATGGTGGACGGGTACACAAATCTTCATAGATGGGCGTAGTAGTTTTAATATTAGTGTGGCAAAGAATAGCTCTATTACGAACATTGGATTTTAAATAATGTGAATTATATATTTTTTTATGATGTAGTTTTGAATAATGTGAATTATTTATTATTGAAGTTTGTTGTTATGTGGTTGGAGATACATATTTCAATTTGATGGTTAAAAATTGACGGGAAATAGAAATTATAAATAACTCATGGGAAATAATATATTTAATGGAAAAATACATATTCCTGGCGGGCGACACAAGTACCCGTTAGCACAGAAACCATCTGTGCTGGCGGGAAGCATCTGTGCTGACAGGTGGCTAACGTCACCCGCTAGTAGGTATTTGTGCCGACTCAAAGTTGCTGGTGGGTGCGATACCCGTTAGCACAAATCTGTTCTAGCCGCCAGCACAAAACTTCCTGCCCTAGCGTAGCCAGTAGGTGGCTCGATCGTCAGCTCGGTGCCGCGCCCTTCGTCAGTCGTCGCTGTCGAGCTGCCGAATGTAGACGAAGGCCAGCTGAAGCCGGAAGGCGCCGTCCATGGCAAGAATTGGTGGGCTGGAGGGGCACCCGTGTACAACCTAGCATTCCTCGTTCGTGCAAGGCGGTGGGTCGCACTCGCACCGTAAGAACAAACCGCGCAGGGGAGCTCGATAGAGCATCGCCCACCTAATCGGCCGCGCGCCCGTCTCTAAAGCTCTCGGCAGAAGCAGTCATGATCGATCTGGCTCGACGTCGTTCAATCCCTTTCTTTTACCCCCTCTAGTGCAGATGCTCTCCAAAGTAGGTGGCTCTGTGCCACGCCCTTTGTCCGTCGTCGTCGTCGTCGCCGTCGATCTGCCCAATGTAGAAGAAGGAAGGCAGCTGAACCCGGAAAGCCACACGATCTGCGCCACCCATGGCGATAATTGGTGGGCAAGGCGATCATCTATCGGTGCATGTGCGGCTGGCGGCACACCCGTGTCGTAGAACCTGGCCACCTAATCGTCCGCCCGTACGTCCAAGCTATCGACTTGCAGCTCGTAGTAGCAGATAGACATGGATCGATCTGGTTCGACACCGTCCCAACCCTTTTGCTTTTACCTCTACTGCGATTCGGCAAATGCTCTGTATCTGCCTCGACTGTTACGTGTAGGATGACGCAATGCAAAGAGAGCAGCTAGAGTACGGAGTAGTTGAAAGAGACCTTACGGTCGGGAGGTAACCGCACGGATCAGGAAAAAGGAAAGTGTTGTCGCCACCACTTACCTGTCGAATTTACAGCAGCTTTGACATGGAGCTAACCTTTTGCTTTACCTCTACTGCATGATGCACGTTAAGTGTGTCGAATTCTCTCTGGGTATCTGATATGACAGTTAAGTGTGTCGTCACGGTTTGCTTGGTGTGGGCATCCAGTGAACTTCTTTCAAGTCAAACAGCTTACATTACTCGACCAGCGGAACGTCACGATCTACCGTACCAGGGCCAGGGTCTTGTTTAGTTATCCTCAAATTCCTAACTTTGGCACTATGAAAAAGAAGATTCCCATCACATCAAACTTGCGGTACATGCATGGAGTACTAAATGTAGACGAAATCAAAAACTAATTGCACAGTTTTGTTGTACTTTGCGAAACGAATCTTTTGAGCCTAATTAGTCAATGTTTGGACAATAATTCACAAATACAAACGAAATGCTACAGTTGCGTATTTATGGTAAAATGCAAATTTTGCAACTCCAAATTTGGGAAGGCCCCAGGTTTTGTTCGGTTTACAGCACGTACCGTGCATCGCATTACTTTCTCTTTGTCTTACACAGGAGCAAGACGTTCGTACGTGCTTGCCAACGAACCATGCATCGACACGACGACGCATATCACGTAACAAAAAGTCAAACCAAACAGCCAGCCACCATGCCCACACGCCGGCACGCTCTACATATATCGTACCCTTGAACCATGGCACGGTACCCATCACAAGTGCACGCAGCACAAGCACGTTCACCTAGAGCAGAGCCATGGAGAGCGCCACCATGCCACCGCGAGGTGTCGCCGCACCTCGCACGCCGTCCAGCCTCCAGACGCTCCGGTGCAGCCACGTCCTCCTCGCAACCAACGACGCGAGCAAGCTGCAGCGCCTCTCCTGCAAGGCGACCAGCGGTGGCGGCCGCGTCGACCGGCGCGACGTGCTCCTCGGCCTCGGCGGGGCCGTGGCGGGCGGCCTCGCGACGTCGCACGGCGGCGGCGCGCTCGCGGCGCCGATCCAGCCGCCGGACCTCCAGGACTGCCACCCGCCCAACATCCCCGACTCGGCGCCCGACCTCAGCTGCTGCCTCACGTCCCGCACGGGCACGGAGATCGTCGACTTCAAGCCGCCGCCGGCCTCCGCGCCGCTCCGCGTGCGCCCGGCCGCGCACCTGGTGGACCAGGAGCACCTGGCCAAGTACGAGCGGGCGGTGTCGCTGATGAAGCAGCTGCCGGACGACGACCCCCGCAGCTTCGGGCAGCAGTGGCGCGTGCACTGCGCCTACTGCGACGCCGCGTACGACCAGGTCGGGTTCCCGAACCTGGATCTCCAGATACACAACTGCTGGCTCTTCTTCCCGTGGCACAGGTACATGCTGCTGCACGAATCCATGCGTGTGCAGTTCTTTTTGTGAATGTGTTCGTGTGTTAGCAATGTGTTCTAAAAGTGAGAGAAGCACATTGATTAATGATTTGACAAAATTGGACGCAGGTTCTACCTGTACTTCCACGAGAGGATCCTCGGCAAGCTCATCAACGACGACACGTTCGCACTGCCGTTCTGGAACTGGGACGCGCCCGACGGCATGGCACTGCCGGCGATCTACGCCAACATGTCCTCGCCGCTGTACAACGAGAGGCGAAACCCTGCTCACCAGCCACCGTTCACGCTGGACCTCGACTACAGTGGGACCGACTCCACCATCCCAAGAGAACAGCAGATCGATCAGAACCTGAGGATCATGTACCGTCAGGTCGTCTAAACAGCTGCGCACAATTACAACGCAAACTCATGCATGTACACCCAAGTTAACTAGGACGTACAAATCGTAATCCAAAATTGATCTAACACACAAATGAACATATACTACATCAGATGATCTCCAGTGCCAAGAAGACGGAACTCTTCTTCGGGCAGCCCTACCGCCAGGGCGACCAGCCGGACCCGGGCGCGGGCTCCGTCGAGAACGTGCCGCACGGGCCGGTGCACGTGTGGACCGGCAACCCGAGCCTGCCGAACGGCGAGGACATGGGCAATTTCTACTCGGCGGCGCGCGACCCCGCGTTCTTCGCGCACCACGGCAACGTCGACCGCATGTGGTACATCTGGAACGGCCTCCGCCCCGGCAACACCGGCTTCACCGACGCCGACTGGCTGGACGCCGCCTTCCTCTTCTACGACGAGGACGCCCGCCTCGTCCGCGTCCGCGTCCGCGACTGCCTCGACCCCTCCGCGCTCCGCTTCACCTACCAGGACGTCGGCCTCCCGTGGCTGAACGCCAAGCCGCCCTCGGAGACCGGGTCCCCGGCGCCCGCCACGGGCGCGCTCCCGGCGACGCTGAGCCAGACCGTGCGGGTGGCCGTGACGCGGCCGAGGACGTCGAGGAGCCGCAGGGAGAAGGAGGAGGAGGAGGAGGTGCTGTGCGTGGAGGGGATCGAGGTCGCGGACCACCTCAAGTTCGTCAAGTTCGACGTGTTCGTGAACGTGCCGTCCCAGAGCGGGGCGGCCACCCCGGCGGCGGCGGAGTGCGCGGGGAGCGTCGCGCTGACGCCGCACGCGGTTCGGCCCGGGGAGGGCGGGCGCGCCGTGAGGACCGCGGCGAGGTTCGGCATCTGCGACCTGCTGGACGACATCGGCGCCGACGGGGAGAAGACGATCGTCGTGTCGCTGGTGCCGAGGTGCGCCGGGGACACGGTCACCGTCGGCGGCGTCAGGATCCAGTACGTGAAGTGAGGCCCTCCTCCCTGCCTCCGATCCTACGAGTATCTACGTGCTAGCGGCAGCTGCTCTGTGAAATACGGTTACGAGAAATAAGAGTGATGGAGCCATGGAGGCGTGTTTCTGTCGACACGACTCCCCAAAACCACGTAGGGGACTATCTGGATTTGTGCTTGCTTTGTACGGTCGTGCTTATATTTGGGTAATGCGAGATTTATCGTTAAATAACAACGTTGATGCAACATGTTACTGCCCATAGACCCACATATATAGAACAGGGTGCTCCGTGTGACACTGTATGTCAGTATGTGTAGGCACTCGAACAGGCTGCCAGTGCCAGCCGTCTCCTCAACGGGGATGGCGGTTGCCACTTGCCAGTGCGGTGCTGGATGGATCCGCATCTACCAACGTCTGCGTACGGGGATCGCCAATCTATTACTGATGTTATTGTCATGATGCTACTTTACGTACTCTCGGCGATGCAGCATTGCAATTCTGATTTGATTAGTCCCTTGCTCCTTTGCTAGAAGGTCAGTTTCTGAACACGAATGGAACAGGCGAGGTCAGGCCCATGCCTGCCATGGTCGGAGAACGGATTACGGGCGTCCCCCGGCAGCTGGTCACTATGACAGATAGACAGCTTCCAGGATTCAGACTTTGCACAAAAACCTGCAACGCTGGACTGCAAAGCTGCAGCCTTCTGAGATCAAAATCTTGCATGCCGATTAAGGCATTCCGATCAACCTTAACTTGTTCCGGCATGGTCGCCCGGCGGGAAGGTGGCGGCGCCCGGGGGACCAGGGAGACGGGAAGCGGGAGTTGATGACGCTAACGGAGACGATATATGACCGCCGTCAGGACTAAGGATAATGCGATGCTCTGGTCGGGCCTACATGGGCCGTGCAACGTAGTTGGACCGCTCGAGAGGGCCGAACGACCAGCCAGAATCTTATTAAGGTGGAGCTTGTGCGCGGCGGCGGTGGCAGGCAACGAATGACCTCGACCGCAGCGCCGCGGATCAGGCACGCGAAAGATCTGCCCAACGTGGGCCGTGGGCGCCGGGTCCGGGTGCAATGTTTTTTTAAGAAAAAAAACAACGGGGCTCGGAGCATGCCCACCTAAGCGTTTGTTCACATGCGGAGCCGGAGCCGGCGAGTTTCAGTTCTTACAGCCCATTCGAGGGCAAGGATCGGGGCAATCCTGTGCCTGTTCCCGAGCGAGTCAGTCCCATTTCGATGACGAACGACACGATCCTCCATAGAGCTTTCCATTTGACGTGTGTTATATTAGGCAAACTGTGGCCTAGCTAGGATTTCAGACTAGGGTGGTCCAACTTAGCATAATTTTTTGTAAGACTATAAATTTAATATGTCAATTTACCAAACACAATTCAATCAAATAAAAGAGTCATATGAACATCTTAAAATAATGAAGAATGAAATATTGCAAACGTGCATCCTCACAGGGAAATGATTACGGTACTTGCGCCCTTTCTCTTGTCACCAATTTGTGGCGCTGCGCCAACCGTCGCCATCGGCAAGGCGGTTCGTCCTGCATAGGGTTTAGTGGGGAGAGAGTCAGAGGCACCCGACAAATGGCAATACAAGGGAGCGAGGGGCAGAGGGGGAGACAAACGGAGAGACGTGGATGAGAGATACTGCCTGCCGGCCGTTGTTAGCTGTTGTTCGCCGACGCCTGCCATCTCTGGTTTGCACCTTGCGTAACACTGCCAGGGGCGAGCTAGGAGGCAAGGGCACTCTCTCCACGAATCGGCACAGCGACGAACCAACGAATGATGCGAACAGAAGAGACGCCGACCAAAATTCTTCGGACGTAATGGGCCTTGTCCAAAATTCCAAGGTGGTCCATGGCCCACCCGAACCACCCTGTGGCTCCGCCCCTGTACACAAAGGTCAGAGCAGGTGGGGGACGTAGTGCAGCCAAAGGTCAAGGTGCTCCCTGGTAGGTTGGGCAATGGCGGCGATGGGTTGGTCAACGAAGTCGAAGACCATCATATTACGGCTTTTCCAAATCACCCACAAGAGCAGGAGTGCGGCGTGTGTGGAGGAGCGCTCTTGGCAAAAGTGGCAGCACTTGGAGCGCCCCTGCGAGACAGGCGATAGAGGCGTGGGGACACGCCGTGCGCTAGAAGCGAGCAATGCAGGGGTAGGTGAAGAAGAGGTGGGCGGCATCTTCGTTGGCTGTGTAGTAGGGGGCAGGTGGAGCTGCCCATGGCGATGGAGGAACTCACGCGTACGCGTGTTCCCCTAATGGAAGATTCAAAAGAAGACTCAAACCTTGATCGAGGCAAAGATCCTCCAGTTGATGTCGGAGTGCGGCACCGTGCACCCTGTCTGCTTCAGCATGGAGTACATGGTGCCGGAACGCACCTGATCCTCGCTCCCCAAGGCCAGGAGACGGGCATCCGGGGTGGCACCGAGGCGTAAGCCGCTCAGCCGGGCGGCAAGGGCCGCAAGTTCCTCGCCAGCCATGGGAGAGAGGCGTGATGCCGGTGGCGAAGGCGGCAGCGACCGTGATGTTGGGCGCGAGGCAATGGGAGAACAGGCTCGACAGTTCTCGGGCGAGGGGGCCAAGCGAGGTCCAGTTGTCATGCCAGAAGGAGGTCGTCTCGCCACTGCTAAGGACGACGGTGGTGACCCTCACCCCTCTGTAGATGGGCAGGAGGTGTTGGAATGCCTGCCAAGGCGTGGGGTGCGCCGCGGATTCCGGCGTATACCAGAACTGGACCTAGTTGGCATCCCGCGGCGAGGCTTGTCAATTTTTCTCCACCGTGGACTTGGGTAGCTGTAGCGTGGCGGTAGCATAAGTGATATGGGTGGATAGGATGGAGTTTACTAGTGTGAGACGACCTCCACGGTTGAGGAGGTGCACCCAACAGGAAGGGATGCAACGCTCGACCCTGACGGTGAGGGAGTTGAGGATGGACGCAGGGAGCTTCTTATTGGAGGGGGGAAGCTCGAGGTAGCTCTAAGGGAACGTTGAGACGGGGCAGTCGAGGATGGCGGCGAGGGTGTCGGCGTGAGCGGCCCCGCCGGGTGCACCTCATTGGATGCATGAAAAGCACATTTGAAGCTTGAGAACAGTGAGAAAAACCATTATCTAGGTGGAATTGGATCGTAGATGTCAGTGGAAACTAACATCTCCAGATTTTTATTGGGGAAGGTTCCTCAACAGTGTCGTGCCTTAACGGTGGATATGACCGTACGTGCTATCCAGTATTCGGTAATGCGACATCCTCCAAACGTGCACGACAGTGCTTGAAACAGTTAGGAGTCTCGTCAAATATTTCAACATGAAGAATATATAGCCAATCCACAAAGGAAATTTGACTAGACAATTGGGGGCAGGAAGCAGGGGCCAAACACCTCCCGATAGTCCAAGAACACCGTTTGCCATGGCAAGGTTACCTGAACTTTTGTCGACCGTTCAGGCTTTCAGCTCAGTAATTACCCAAGGGCCTGCGTGCATAAGCATATGCGACCGGAACACTCGACGCGTGCACTCCCCAGCCGGCGCCGCCGAGCCGCCGTCCCGCTCGAGTTGCGCTGCAACCAAAGACCTGAGACACGCGCCGGCGCGGTTGGACGGAACGCAAACGCTGCTGCTGCACAACTTGCGGTAGATCCCCAGCTGCGGCAGCCGGCACGGGCGCACGGCTCGTCTAACGGACGGCACGACGAGGCGGCGGCGACACCAACGCGCGGACGGGCGCTTCGGTGGCTGCCGACAGGTGTGAAAGGCCGCGGCGACTTCATCTTTCCATGGCGCCAGCGTCAGGTCGCCGGCTTCCACTTCCACGGTCCACCAGGTCACCACCAAGCTAAGGCGGCAGTGCACGCAGTCGCGGCCACGCGGTTGCTCTTACCGCGACGCCGGCGACGAGGCGCTCTCTCGCACGCGCGCCTTTTGATCTTGGTGTCCAGTCGCCGCCGCGATTAGTGTCAATTTACCGACGGGTAAGGATGACCAGAGCATAGGGTTATTTGAAAGAAAAAACAGGGGTCCCGTCAGTTAAATCGCTTTCAACACATAAAATATGTGGCTGCTCCATTTGGTTTTAGCATGGTTGATCTGAACGTTGTCGCGGGACAAGTCCAAGCTGGGTTCGATTGCATTGCACGGAAGGTCGAGAACTCCTAACTGAGCATCGTAAGCTCAACTGAACTACTTCCTATGTTCAGAGCTGTTTCATCGCATTTGAAATTTCGCTGTTTGATTGATCACCGGGGATGATGAGCCGAGGAAGTCCCATCGCCCAGATCGAACGTTCTTCCAAAGGCCGGACACGCTGATTGCATGACGCGTTTGGCGTGAGGCAGTAGATTATTGAACGTTCGGCTACAGGCCGGACCCGCTGGCCGCTGATCTGACACGAGAGACGCAGTTGGGACGACACGCGACCGCTGCTCGCGGATCCTGTCGTGTACGGCTGCGAGGAGGGACGGGCGGCGGCGACCTCGCGGAGTCGCGGTCGTCCACCACCATAAAAACCGGGGAGGCGGGGACAAGCAGCAGTGGCGCGCGACCTTGGTGTCAAGTCTTCGACGCGAGTGAGCGGCCACCTGTGGTGGGGGGGATTGGAGCATGGGCGCGTTGCCATCGGACTCAGCCAGGCGGAACGAGGGGTGCATATCGGACGTGCGTAAGCGACTAGGCAATGGCCGGGCCCGTATGGTGTAGGCTGTAGCCCTCGCCCGTTGCACTCATGTTACAGTGAAGCCATTTTTCCTTGCAACAAATGAACCTTGCAAAATGGATCCCCTTGATGTGAGCAAATTAGAAAACAAAGTTCTGGACAACAAGGGCTATATATTTTCCAATTTTAGGCTTCTGTTGTAAACCTGCGACCAAATGAATGAACAGTGCAAAAGATCTGCGACCGAGAGGGTCCAGGAACGCCGTCATGTCCGGAACAGTCGTCGTGCAGCTAGTGTGTGCTTACGCTCCATAGCCGCCGCGGTCCACCGGCAATCTTAGATTCACCGACACCAGAAAGATAAAGCCAACTCGTCATCCCACGAATCGAGTTCCACCTAACGTTCGTGCGGCGGCAACCGCCCACATCTGACATGCACGCACGGTTCGACAGAACGAAAGCGCTACTGCTTCCACAAAACTTGTCGTGTCCGTCCCCGGCACTGCAACGCCCGAAACGCGCGCGCGCTTCGGTGTCTGACCCTCCGTGCGCGTGTGTGAAAGGCTGCGGCGACTTCACCGCGCCCGCGCGCCACCAGCCCGGCAGCCCCACTGCTTCCACGGTCCACCGGCACCGCGGCGCGCGCGTACACGGCAGCCGCGGTTGCATCTACCGCGACGCCGGCGCGCGCGCGTGCCTGCCTGGTCTCCGATCCCCGCGCGCGATCGAGCCGAGCGAGTCCAACTGCGGCCACGTACGGGCGCTCGACGCGGGACGCGGCGCGGGGCCGTGAACTACTAGTCAAGCCAACCGCCAACGTACGTACGGCACGTACCGCACCGGGCGCTGCCCCCGAGCGCTCTCGCGGTCTCGCCTGCTGCTCGGTGCTCGCCCAGGCCGGTGGGAACGCGCGCAGGCGCGCGTGCTAGCCGGGATCGATCAACCGGCGACCGCGGACTTTTCATTCCGCATCGTCCTTTCCAGCAAGCCCTTCTCCTTCCCCGCCTGGCCTCGCTCCTCGCTCGCGGTCCAGCGCGCCCACGTCACGGGTCTCCATCACGTACACGTAACGTGACAGGCACCGGTCTCCTGTCTCCATCGCGTGGACGTGGCGCGATAATGCCGCTGCTCTGTCGCGCTACTGGACGACCGGTCCGGACTGGCGGTTTTGGACGAATTACTGCACGAGCGGAGAAGAAAAGCACATCTGCACATGCATGCATACTCGTTTCCGTTGCCTATCAGCTAGCTGCTTTATTTTGTTGCGACCGTGGATCTTGTTTGCTTTTTTTTTTGGTTTAAAAAAAAGGGGAAGATCTAACCTAATGCTAGCTATCAGGTTTGATGGGCAAGTTTTGGCCGGAGACTGACCTAAACTGGATACTACTATTGACCGGGCCGGGATCAAATCGGACCTGCTTATTTTTATAGAGCAATCCTATATGCTCATGTTTACTGCATGTTGTTTGTGGAGTTCGTGGTGTATATATACAGATAGAGTATTACAGTGACTGAGACAGCGGGGCTCCAAATAAAACATGTGTATGTTAGACTACGCAGAGATGGTCTCCATGATGATTGGCAGTTAGCCTAACTATGAGCTGCAGTATTTTCGGCAGTGCCCCGCAGAGGTAATCAACGAGAAAGCTACAGATGAGTAAACAAATTTAGCCACACGTACGAGATCTCATGCCACTTGGCATAGCTTTATACTGCCCCTCGGCGACTTGGTTTAAACAAGATCTCATGCATGCATGACTGGAGAACGAGTGGGGATTAAAGTTCAGTACTACTGTTTCTCGCAAAAAGAAAAAAAAATATATAGTAGTGCCGATGAGCCATGGTCATCATAGCTAGATACCAGCAGTAAGTCAATGTAGCAGTGCCGATGAGTAACATACCTGCGTTGCTCCCCACAGTGCTGGATGTGTGGTAAAAACCCGCGACCACTGCCACAAACCTCCCCACAGCGCAAGGGGCGATGATGCACGCGTCCTGTCGCGTGTAGGTTGGTTCCGTGGTAAAACCGTTCTTCGTACCGGCGTGGAAGATCTGCCGGATGACTTTCCCATGTCCCATCCAACAAGGACAATCAGAGTGTGAGCATGAATAAAGTGGCAATGTTTTTCAAGCCCCCTGGTCAGACGCCGCACGTAACCCACAAATCACCCTCTCGTCCTTCGCCGGCGTCCAACGCAACGCTAGCTGCTGCTGATTTTTTTTCGCGCCGCAGATATTCAACAGGAAGGAAGCCAGAGACGCCACGCAGACGTTTTTAACCGCTCATTAGCAGCTAGCGTTGACCAGCCAGGGTCGCCTCCCGCACCACGTGTCCACGTCCGCATTGCTCAGGTGGGTCAAGCTGCGCCGTCGTACTCGGCAAACAGTGCCGGCGACGAGCTCCCGTCGTTCTCGCGCGCCACCGACCTGGGGCCGACGCGACGGGGGTGCGGACGTGGAGGCGCGGCCGATGATGACCGCCGGGCCGGGTCTGGCAGCTACCCGCGTTGGCTGGCGTCGCTGCGGCCATGGGGGCCATGCATGGCGTGCACGCGGGTAAAAAGACGTCGCCACCACGCACGGGGCCCCCAACCCGGCCATTTTTTAAAAAAACCGAGCTCCCTCGCCCACCCGCCATTTAAATTCATTATCTATTTGTATAAGCCGCAACCGCCAAACCGAGCAGAAAAAGAAATCGGGAAGAGGACGAGGTGGGGACGAAGACTTCCGCGGCGGAGTCGCTGCTGCTGCTTGGGTTCACAGGTGAGGAGGAGCAGGAGGAGGAAGCGGGGGCGGAGAAAAGTCAAAGGCTCGCGCAAGCGCAATCGCCCGGCGCCTTCTCGCCGCCTTCGCCTTCCTCCCCGCCTACCCCGCACGTTTCGCTTCCCCCCTCATTTAACTGCGCCAACCAGCGCCGCCTCCTGTTCGTGCAGTCCGGCCGAGCGCCCCTAATCCGCTACCTCCCTCCCTCCCTCCCTCCCTCTCCGGTTACCCCCACCTGAGGGCGTCTCGCTGAATTGGTTGCGCGCGCGCCGTACCGGTCGGGGACCTGCGCTCCGCCTCCGCTGCTACCAGCAGGTGATTCTTGCGGCTTTTGTCTCTGAATTGGTGGTGCTGGGCATCCGGGGGTTTCTTCTCGGGTGGGTGGTTTGGCTTCACTCGGGGCGCTTGATTGCGTGGAAACCGGCGGCTATTTGGGGGGGTTTTGGAGGGATTTCGTGTTCCATTTTGTACTTGTGTCGTTTAATTCTCCATTGCATCTCTGAATATTGTCACGTAGAGGTCCATGAGATCGCCTCTGCAAAGTCCAACTAGCAAATCACCCTCGCATCACCGTTTCATCAGTTCTTTGCTTGGATTTGCTGTCTCTCAGAGTGAATTCTCGTCCTCCTCTGAATCCAGTTCTGAATTGGTCCTCAAAATCGCCTTAATCTCGGTTTTGGCGTTGCTTCATGTGCCGTGTGTGTTAGTTCCTCTTGCTACAAAAGTACAAATGCGATTTGCTACATAGAAACCACCCCAATTTGGTGCATCGACGACCAGCAAGTCATCAGCTTAGTTCCGTGGCGTCTTCAAACATTCAGGCATCCTCTTTTTCCTGGAACAAAAAAATAATCACCGTGGAACAGGGTGCAATTTACATCCATTCTGTCGGCGTCAGATGGTTATTACCGGCAACTAGTAATCGCCATCTGACTTGCTAATTTCCACACTCCGGTGGAGACGATTGGCCCGACGGCCGCGTTAGGTGCTGGTTCCTTTCGGAAGGATAGGGTCGCGACTCGCGAGTAATAGTGACACTCATTGTTTCGTTTCTTCAAATTGGGGGCTGACTTCTTCCTTGACTTGGCTAAAGCTTCCGTGCAGCTGAAGCCTGAAATATCTTAGTTTGGTGGTTTCACATTTTGATGTCTCCCTATCTTTACAGTACTAACCTGATTGAATTTAAATACGGTAAATGGTTAGGTAGCTAGAAAACGTGGCATCAATGTGTTTCCACATTGTTAGCGCTTTCCTCTCAAGTGACCAATTGTCAGCTCTAAACACGCAAATTGTTGTTTACAATATAATTGCCATGTGAGTCCAACGGCTAACTGGCGATACCAGCTAGGTTGATTTACAAATCCCAATTGATCTATTGAACTCTTTGCTAATGGTCAACATATCTTTGTTCTGTTTCAGAAACTGCTTCTAGGTTTCCTGCTTTTTTCTGTGGGCACATCTGCAACCGAATTGGTAAAGATGGGTTGCTGCTTTGGAAAGAAAGCTGAACAAGCCGTTCAAGGCGATGGTGGTGAGCAATTTTTGCCTTATCGTCACTGCTACATGCATTTGACATTCATGCAATTTTCCATTCTTACATGTGCTTGCTTTGTTGTTCCAGATGTACATAGCGTGAAAGTCTTTTCTTACAGTGAGTTGAGAAAGGCTACACAAGATTTCAGTGGAGCAAATAAGATCGGCGAGGGTGGTTTTGGTTCCGTCTTCAGGGTAAATATGCACAGCATTTTCAGCATCTCATCAGGTGTCTTGTGCAGACAGTATGAGAATCCTTGGCTTACGTTTCAATTTTGGTTGATCAGGGAGTGCTTAAAGATGAGACAGTAGTTGCAGTGAAAGTTCTATCTGCTACTTCAAGGCAAGGCATCCGGGAGTTTTTGACTGAACTTACAGCAATATCTGACATTAAGCATGAAAACCTCGTCACTCTTATCGGTTGCTGCGCGGAAGGCTCTCACAGAATCCTTATTTACAATTACCTTGAGAACAACAGCCTTTCACAGACATTGCTAGGTGACACATCGTTCTGCTAACAACTGCTCCCATCGTCAATGTCTTCATAAGTTTCATACTTAAAAATGTTATGGCTACGCCGTTGCAGGAACCAGATATAGTAACATTCGGTTCAACTGGCGGGCACGTGTCAAAATTGCTGTGGGTGTCGCCCGTGGACTTGCATTTCTCCATGAGGAAATCCGGCCTCCCATTATCCACCGGGACATAAAGGCGAGCAACATTCTTCTTGACAAGGATCTCACCCCAAAAATTTCTGATTTTGGGTTGGCGAGGCTCCTACCACCCAATGCAACTCATGTGAGCACCCGAGTTGCAGGCACATTGTAAGCATACCCCTAAATACTCGTTATGAAGCTTCTTTCCCATAATTTTCTGTAGTTCTTACTTCTAATTCCATTTATGTTTAGAGGGTACTTGGCTCCTGAATATGCAATCCGAGGTCAAGTGACAAAGAAGTCCGACATCTATAGTTATGGAGTTCTTCTTTTAGAAATTGTTAGTGGCAGATGCAACACCAATACAAGATTACCTTCCGAAGATCAATTTCTTCTTGAGAGGGTAAGCACTTCTTGCCACATATCTGAGAAAGTAACCTACAAGTAGCAAATTTGGCAACGATGCAATAAATACCACTGAACTTGACAAGCATGCTGCTGCTCTTTCAGACATGGGGCCTCTATGAGGAAGAACGTTTGGAAGAGATCATCGATATCGACGTCGGTGATGACCTGGATGTCGAGGAGGCATGCCGTTTCATGAAGATAGGCCTGCTATGCACACAGGACGCGATGGCGCGTCGTCCCAACATGACCAATGTCGTCCGGATGCTCACAGGGGAGAAGAGAATCAACGTAGACAAGATCACTAGGCCCGCCATGATCACCGACTTTGCGGATCTCAAGGTCAGCAACAAGGGGCAAAGATCAAGCGAGACACGCTCTCCCGCGACGACTGCACCCACAACGTTCACCACTACAGAACCATTCTCATCGTCAGAAACGCCCACGCAGTCATCCATGTGAAATTCTGAACGTCAGAAGCGTCCTTTTTTTCTCTCCCTCAGTTTGTATATTGTGTGAATTGTGATAGAAGGGTCAGGTTACATGCAATTTTTGATGAGTTTCTTGTTTGATTTGTTATGAGGAAAGATCTCATCGGCAGCTTATTGCTTCTTTGTATGCTGTAAATATTTCGAAACGAAGATGATAAGCTTTGCGCCATTCGCATTCTGGGACTACCATGTTGGAATGCTGCAACTTTAATTGTTATGGCCTGGATGCGTTCGCCCTATATGGAATATTTTTTTTTTAAAAAAAAGATAATTAGTTGAACGCTGATCAACATCTCTAATCTAAGTTAAAAAAATAAGAAGTAGATTCTAGGTCTGAAGATGTACCTCTGACGCTCATGGTACATCATGCTGATGTCAATAGGAAAGAAGATGTCCAAATGTCGCTCATCTCACCAGTACAGGCACGGTCAAGTGGCCTGGCTCCGAGTTTTTGCACGGATGCTTACAGGCAGTTGAGAAGCGAAGAACCGATCAAAGGCCGATTTCCGTGTACAGCATGGACAGCAATAGGACGAGATTTGTGACGAGAAACGCGTCGCCGTCGTCATTAATCGCCAAGAACGCTACAAATTTGCCCGGCATGAACATGTCAAAGATACATGCTGTCGGAATCGATGCGATGCTCCTTCAAACCGTTTTAAAGTGGGATTGACCCGATGCATTGTTCAGAGATCAAATATTAGCATTCACATCAGCGTGTTCTTTTAGCAGAGTTTCAGTTCAATTCAACGTCTGTCGCTAGCAAGTGACAACTGCTGCCAGCCACTCAGGAGGATGTTCTTTGTTTGCGGTGGGGGGCAAAACCATCAGCGAAGTAAACGAAGCTGACAATCTGAACTGACGAGTCACCAAAGTAAACGAAGTTGACAGACTCTTTATTTATTCTTATTCCGGGGAACACCGGTCAAACTCTTTCACTGAAAATATTGGGCATACCACTCACAATGATACTGGATGGACATTAGGCAGTGCAGAATAATCTGAAAGTAAGATACAGCAAGGTTCTGACTGGCATCCAGAAATGTCTGAGCAGACTGCAAGATATCTGAACATAGGTACGGAAGTACGGTACATTGAAAATCGAGGTCTGAGATTTTATCTCAGGGCAATAGACAGGAAACTTCGCAACAAGGATGATGAATAACGAATACTGCATAAAATTCATACTGGACAAGAACAAAGAATTCTGAACGAGTTTAACAGAAAAAAGAAGTTGTTCCAGGTAAACTGAACTGAATGCTCTAGGCTCTCTACCAAACATTCAATCAATCGAGAGCTCTGCGAAAAGGGGGTGTGTCATTTCTGAATTACAAGTCGTTATAAAGGGTAGCTAAAGGGCAGCAAGAAACAGTTGGCTTGCTAAACCAGCGGCATGTACTGAAGCGAAGGTAACTCAGCACCCCATTATTGCACAGTTGTAAACGAAGACGCCAGCACGCTCCTTCACCGAGAGCACCTCCCAGTCAGCACCATCTTCCCCACCTTCGGGGCACCAGGAATGCAGCAATATTACCTCACCACGAGGTCCTCTGTGGCCGCCAATTACCAGCAATCTGTCGCCGCAAGCCTTGAAAGCCAGGCCCCAACCATTGGATGAGTCAGCTCTAACAGGCAATGGCTTCAGTATGTTCCAGGTGTTATTTGCCTTGTCATACTTTTTGACCACATTTGTTGACTGGTCAGCGGCATAGAGCTGGTTATTTACAACAGCAACAAGAGGAGGTGACTGAGAAGCACTGGTTCCACCAGGGTACATATCAAGTATTCTCCTCCAGGTCCTTGTTTCAAGGTTGTATTCCTCTCCACAAGTCAATGAATCCCTCTGACTTGATACGCCCCCGATGACATAGAACTTGCCATCCATGAAGAAACCTGAAGAGAGCCTCCTGGCCAAGTTCATGTCTGGGATAGTCTCCCAGTGGCCAATCTCCGAGTTGTACAACTCAGCAGATCTCAACACCTGTCCATTCTTATCACACCCACCAGCAACAATAGCAATCTCACCTGAGCTTCCCGAGGCAAAAAGACAGCGGGGCAGATTCATTGGAGTGCATCGGGACCAACTGCGAGTCAGTAAGTTGTACATCCAAATAGCAAGGCCAGTATACTCACGGCCAAAGACAAGCAGCTGTGTCCCGACGGCAAGCGATTCCTTGTCTGCACAGGAGAAGCACTCGTCGCATGGCATTCTCGGGAGCCTCATCCACCGCTTTCGCGAGGGATCGAATGCTTCCCAGGGCATCAAGCTACAAGCGAGATACACCCAATGCTCAACAATGCCATATTTCCTTCGCAGTTTGTACAGATATCCACTGTTGATCAACAAATTGAATCTTTTATTCAGACAAGAAAGGGAAGGGTAATCTGATCTGCTTGACCAAGCAAGGCAGTCTTGAGACAGGTCATCATGAAGGCCTGGAAAGTAGCAATCATTTGATCTACTGCTACTTGAATCACCTCCCGACTGAACCTTCAGGATAGGTTTCTGCTTCTTAAGTTCAAGTTCTTCACTGCCCAAATCTGTAGCATATGGAAAAACATCTAATTCTGAAATATCACAGAACTCATCTGAGTGTCCCTTTGACTCCCCAGAGAAGTATTCATTCCTGACCAACAGAAAGTAAGCTAGTATGTACTTCTGCCATGAACTCTGATCCTGCTGACCAAACAGCCTAAACAGATGCAGAACCAAAGAGCCTGGAAGGGCAACCAGGCTTTTCGAGTTGCAATCTTGTAAATCTTCCATTCTTTCTCTGATATATTGCTCAAAATTGATGACACCAAAGTCGCTAAGTTCACAGGCCCCCTCTGGAAAAGACAAGAGACAAACTATCAGAAAATGAACAGCATTCTCGATAAGCGTCACATATACTCTGGATCAAAAACAGAGTATATAATAGATACTTCTATGGCATATACAAGACCACATCAAAATATTCATCTTCATAGTTGACCTCTTGATAAGAAAATCTTCATAGCTTATATCAGACTTTGTGGTATCATGAATCAAATAAAATTATAGGCTACAGCACTACTAATCTCAGAAGATACTATCTCCCATAAAAACTTTCTGAGGTCTAACTCAGATACTCTTCTTTGGTTGTTGATACCAGTACCAGCAAGAATATTATTGCACCGTAGCCTCCTAACTCAGGCAGCCAAAAGATCGCATCATTCAACCAATAAATCACACAATAACAAGCACTTGATGACTCGTTTCAATCACTAAGCTACATTTTTAACAAAACCACAGCCGCAACAAAAGAAATATTCAATGCGTTTCTAACTCGGTTGATTCCTTGTTCAACAAAGATAATGTAAATTCAGTCCTAAACAAGTTTCACGAGAGAAACACAGCGAGGCATTTACTAGGCACATTTGCATTATCTGTTGTCACTAGACTGGAGGAAATAAAAAAAATATAGCTGTTCCCCCCTCTGATCCCTTTGGTCATTATTGTTCCAGACGCAAGACAGAACGCCCTCACTATACGAACACAGGGGAGACTAGCCAAGATTTCCCAGATGCCGGCTAAAATAGCGGCCTCTTCTCACTGCAAATCGGTTCGTCAACAAGCAGAAATCAAAGTGTACCTGGTGGCCACTCGTACAACAAAATGCGCTAAAAATCAGAGTCTCTCGGGCTCCAACCCACTCCAGCCTCCCAAAGAAGAAATGAAACAAACACCTTTCCCCAACCAATTCACCGCCATTTCCGCCACCAGAAGGAACTGAGTCAGTAGCAAAAGCAAAGTTTGTTTGGCATTTCACGACTACGGTTTGCGCACACTCTGAAACCGAAACGAGCAAAGGAAGAAAAATGGTAGAAAAAGAGCATCCCGCTTTGCAACGGAAAACGCAAGAGCTGGACACGAGAGAATTGAGCCGCCTCCTCCCCTCACCTCGCCGAGACGAGCCGCCGACGAGATCCGGGCCACCGGCGCGCGCCGGCCGCCTCCATCCCGGCGCCCAGCCCGCGCGGCTCGACGGCCTCCAAGCGAACCTGCGAGGCACGGGCCACGAAGAAAGCGGTTACACTCCGCGTCACCGCGCCCAAAGAAGAACAAAAAAACAAAAATGTGGCCGCTGCACGCTCGGCGGGCGCCGCGGCCGGGCGGCGAGAGGGCTCACCGGAGTCGGCCGGATCTCCTCGCCGGTGCGGTGGAGGGAGGGGGGAGGGCGGGGGTCGCCGACGAGCGGGGCCGGGCGGGCGTCGGGCGGTGGGGGCCACCGTCAGTGAGACGGGGAGGGCATGGGGGGCGAGGCTGGAGCGGTGGGGGGGAAGGCGTATATATATGCTGCCCATGTGCTTAACCCCGGCCGGGGGGGGAGGTGGTGTTCAAGTGCCAAATGGCTCCCGAGTTACCTTTAACCTTTTTTACGCTTTTACTGTTACCTCGGCTACCATGCTTAATCCCACTGTTATCTCGAAATCAGCCAGTAGTGGCTTAAAAAATTGTCACCATCCCATTGGACGCCTCCTGCCTCGCATTTTGAGGTGAATAAAAATTCTAACCCGTTGGTTGGACCTGGACGGCGTCTACTGGCTGGCTCTAAGGGTCAGGCATGAGCATTTGCAACGACTGTTTCTCTCTCTCTCTGATTTTTGGTAATCGAAAACAAAAATGTATATATTCTGTGATGAGAGAAAATGGGAGAATCTTAAATGAACAGATGCACTGGCGCGCACGTACATGGATAGATCCAGCAGCTGAACACATCGCAGAGCTTGTACTTGGCTTGCCATCTCCACCCCCTTTTTTCTGTTGTTATAATGGAATGTTTTTTTCACAGTGTACTTGCCTCTGGTCTCTCTCGGATTCAGGGCGTGGTGGTGGGAGTGGGAGGGCAGGGGGTGGGGGGGCGGCGGAAAAGAATCTCCAAAGTGGTGACGACCGAAAGCCAAGGCGTGTAGGCCATGCACGACCATTTACCCCACGTTTAAACGCGACAGAAATGAAAAGCGACAACGCATCGCCCCCATCGACCTCTCCCTCCCTCTGTGCGTGTGTTTTTTCCCCTTCCCCTAGCATGGCAGCATTATTGACATTATCTTTTCAATAATAATGCGGGACGCATACTCCGTAATCAAAGGTGATTTGACCGGAGAGAGTTATAGAGTAGCAGGCTGTGGTATTATAAAGCAAAAATATATTTCTTTTTTTTTTTGCAAATGCACTTGGGTCCTCGACACTGACACACTGTGCATATTTTACTCTGCTTTACTCCCACCCATGCCACTCATATCCAATCAGGTGCCAGGCTGTCCGCTGCGGATAAGGACTGCTGTCTTGTCAAGACGGTAAAGTTACCGCCCCGGTAAACGGGAAAGTGGTTTGCTTACACGTCGTCCCTAATCCAATCCCACTCGTTACAAATGCTTCATAATCCCGCGCGTTGGTCAAAGGAGGAGCAGTCGCCGGGCGATGTGATAGGGTGTCGCAAGTGGCCGGCGGCGACTGTTCGCGGAGCAGTAAAAATCTTGGAGTAGGAGTAGTTTAATGAAACGGCCACGTTTGATTTGAGCGCTTGACCCCCCCGGCCGGCCGGGCTGGCCCCTGGCTGGAAGAGAAAGTTACAGCGGCCGCCGGCCGGCCAGCCAGGCGGCAGCGTTTGACCCTCCGGGTATTCTGGACTTTTTTCTGGTGGGCTAGGCGGCGACTAGTGCGCTTCGATGATGTCAGGCAGCCAGGCAGGGGAGGGAACGAGTGGCTGCGTGCGTGGTGGCAGTGGCACGAGGGCAGAGGAGGAGAAAAAGGGGAAGGGGATCGAGTTGGAGCCCCCGTCGTCTGTTACATCCATCCGTATGCGTACGCCCCCCGGATCGCTCACGTCAACAGCGTGGGCTTTGTTCGTTTCGTGACATCTCCGTCGCGCTCGTCGCACTGTGCACTCGATCGCTGTTAACCACGTTTTTCGTGGAAAGGGGAGGGGGCAGAGGATTTTATTGCACGGCACGGCCGGAATGAAACGGACGTTCTGTGGGCACACTATCAAGGATGCATCGGCCGCGACCGCGACCTGTCTCGTCGCTTGGAAACGAAACGAACCCGTCGCCCAGACGCCCACCGACCCTGCGAGAGGTAGGCCGTGCGGGTGCGCGCGAGAGGGCACAGGACACGAACCCCGCCCCGCCCCGCCCCGCCCCGAACCATCGCGTCGAAATTATGGGGGCGATCGGGCGCGACCGACCGGCCGAAAAGCCCTCGCCATCCTCCGATGGATCTGCCAGTGGCAGCGACCGGCGGCCGGCCGGGGCAGGAGAGGCCGCCCGGCGATGGATGGAGGTGGCCCACGCGCGACGCGGGTGGAGTACACAGCTAAGCTAGCACAGTGCACTGTTGCGTGGAAATGCGCAGATCTGGTTGCCGCGAATGGGAGGCCGGAGCGCGCAACTGGCGGCCGCCGCCCGGGGCCCCAGCTAGCCTAGGCACCTCCTCCTGCTGCCGTTCCATTCCATTCCATTCCACCGCCTGCGCGCGTCACACAGCGTGCATGTGTGGGTGTGTGGGCATGTTCAGGGAAAGCCAGGCGTGGCTTTACGGCCCGGTTGGGGCTCAACCCAGCCTATACAGCCTAGCTGCTGAATCAGCTTGCTTCGCCACATCGAGTGAGGATAGATGGACAAGAGACTTGCTTCATCGGGACGCATCTGTCGCAGTACGACGCAGAGGCCGGGGCTGCTGCTTAACCTTCTCATTTCCCAATCACGTCTCACATCTAGAGCAAAGCCAGCCAGCTACGCGAATACCAGCCCGGCACCACTACACACCGTCCATATGGAGGAGATGATACGCATGGTGGTGGTGGTGCCGTGGTGGTAGAGGAAGGAAGGGGGTGGTGCACTACCAGCGCCATGTGACGTGCCATAATGGAGATTTAAGGCCCCCCTCCTGGCACGGCTCGCTAACTAATAAAGCGATGGCGTTGAAACCTTTGTGTACTCCATTTCCAGTACTGGTACCGCCGGGCGTTCCCCCGGCTCCCCGCTGAGGATGCAGAAAATACGTGTAGAGTACCAGTACCACTCCCCGGCCAGCAGTACCTAACTTTTCCGTCTCGCAGACGCCTGCCATAACTCCCGGGCGCTGCTTGCTTAACCGGCTAATCGATCATTAAGTCTTCGGATCTGAATCAGCCATCCCTAATCCCTTTTGCTTTGCCGCAAGCGGAGCAGCAAGCAGTCCATGCGCAGATGGGTGTACGTGCGCGAGTGCTCGGCCGGCGTGAGCTAATTAATTAGTGGCGTGGCGGTGTGCGGGCGGCGCCTGCAGAGTGGCCGCCGCGCCGTGGCCGAGGAGCGAGGGAGGGAGGGAGGGAGGGCGGATACCACAAGTGGAAAAGAGCAAGGGTGCGTCCAAATGGAATGGAATTGTTCCATCACATGATGCTCACATGCGTGCATGCGCTGCGCGGGGCGGCTTGTCTTGATGGGGTGGTGGAGGTGCTGGTGGTGCTGGCGGTGACAGCGCCGGCCGGTGATGGGACGGGCCCCTCCTCCACACCCTTCTCTCTCTCTCGATAGGTGAGTGAGGTAGATCCACCCACCAACCCAACCCAGCGCAGCTGCCTCCCCCTTTCCTTCCGTTGCGCGCGGGGGGCCCTCCCTCCCCGTCTTTTTGGGGGGTTTGGCCTGTTTCTCGAGGAGAAGTATACTACTACACATGCATACGGATGCTCGACTACTACTACTACTGCTCGACGGTTTCTCGAGGAGGAGGGAATGGTGACTTGGTGAGGCGGTACGGGTACAGTGCTCCGTTGGAAGAACACACGAGCAGATCGGCTGCAGATGCCGCCCTCCTCATCAAGCTACTGCTCGTCTAGCAGTGACCACTGCTCGTGCCCGGTACCTCTCCGCTCGCGCGCGGAGCCCTCTCTTCCACAGGCCGGCCGATGCTGTCTCCGAGATTCCATCTAGATAAATTGGCAGACAGGGCAGTACCAGCGTGACTATTGACGCGTTACGCACAGGTTTTGGATGGATCCGAAGCACGAGTCATCAGTTTTCACATGAGAATATGAGATAGCCCAGTTGTCAGCGAGCAAAAGGGACTGAAAACTAGTAGAAACGTTTCGCCGGGGCACACGTGGTAAATCAACGGCACAGCGGCGTTTGCCTCTCGCGCACGAGACGGAGCGGACAAGTGAATTGAAGCGGCAGCGAGTCCAGGCGGCGAAGCGAGGAAACGGAAGGAGTGGAGACGGGCGGCCGGGCCAGGTGGTGGTGGCGCGTGGCCTTAACTCGTGTAGGTGCGCGCGGGGGTGGCGGTGGCGAAGGGAGCGGTGGTGCTGTGTGGTGGCCGATCCACGTTAATAATCCCGCCCATGTGAGCCTTGCCAGTGGCAGGTCGCGCTTAATTATTCACGGCCCCATGCGCTCCGTAGGCGTAGGAGACGAGAGAGGGGAGCGGGGCCCGTCATCCCCGTCGCCTTTTCCTCCTCCCCTTCTCGCTCGCTCTCTCTCTCTCTCGTCTGTCGCCTTCTTCGTCTCGGCGGCCTAGCAGCAACTGCAACAACCGCATTGCAGCAACGCATCCTGCTGTTGCTCGCCACCGCATCGCATCCACATGAGGGGACGGGCCAGCCCCAGCACGACGCCAAGCAGGCTGATGCGTCGTCGCCTCATCTCATCTCATCCCATCGCCTTTAATAATGCCGGTTACTGTAGGCTCCTCGCTATAATACATTATCTACGTGCAGATGACGCTTTCCCAAGCAACCGAAACCGTTAAGATGGCACTCATGGACACCTTTTGCGCCGGCCGGCCGGCCGCTATCAAGCTTTACTAATTAATTATAGGGGGTGTGCTTGCTCCGTCTCCTTTCTTCTCCCTCCCCTCAGATCCGCGCTAGATCTCCAACGACAACCGAGACGGCGTATTATAATGCCTGCACTGTAGAGACGAGAAAGAAAAGGATCTCAATCAAACCCCCTGAGGGTGAGGGGTGATCTAGCGGCAAAGATTCGGCGTTCGGTCGCCGCCATTAACCCAACCTAGCCCCGCCGGCCACTGTTCGCGTGTCTCATTTTTACCACGCCATGTGCTGCTGTTAACACACTGTGCCCGTACAGGACGAAGCTTTGGCTCGATTTGTGGTGAAACAAAGATTCCCACATTAAAAAACTAAACAGAATGGTGCCCAAATTGCGAGCAGGGTAAGTGCTTGTTGCCGGAAAGGAATAGGATATTTCATCATACAGGAAAAGTCTAGACGGCTTGTGCTTGTGCCGCAGGTACATCGGTCTGGTTTGTTGGGAGCCTTCCTGGAGGCCACTGGCCACTGCTAGGGTAGGGACACCAGGAAGGTAGGTTAGTTCAGCTCCATGCAGATCTACCAATCAGGATCATGATAAGTACTACTTGCCACATGCTTCTACTTTAAGTTGTCTTTGGGTACCCCTTGCTCACTACCTAAGTTTGTCAACCCTAATGCAGACACTTAAATGCTTCCCACAACAGTACACCGATAGCATCGTAACTACAGTTTGTTCAAGCAAAAACGGTGTGCCGCGAGAACAATATTTAGATCCATCACCTCTCAGGTTCAATATCTGCATTTGGCAGACCAAAGCATGCGCACGTATCACTGAATTACAAAATGCCATCGAACGTGTCAGAATATTAGCGCGATCAGCTTGGAATGAAATGTACAGTCTCTTACATTTTCAGAGCCCTGGGCGCAGCTTCGTCATGTGGTGTTGGCGTCTGGCGCTGTTGTTGTCGGTGTCTCGAACAAAATCTGCTCCATGCCTGCAGCAGCAGATGAGCTAAAAAGGCTACCACTGATTGCTAGTAGTACTCGCAGTCTACGACCACTGCAGGTTCAGTTCTTCGGTTTCTTTGGGACTGGCGGAGGCAAGCCTCCAGGCTTGGCACTTCGTTTGATGCCCAGAAAGTGTTCGACCTGCAAAAGAACCAGTCGGCGGCAGAACTCTGATCAGATTGCCCATCATCTATTATACAATCAAATTACAGAATACAACAGAGAATATCACATGCCAACCTTTTTGTCTCCAAGCATGGGCGTCAGGCTCCCAGGTTGCTCTTTCTCCACGGTAGCAAAGCCACTGGCGTCACTTGCTTGACTGAAACAACAAACAGAAACTAGATTAGCAACCTCACTGGGAAAACTTGGAGGGTATTACTCAAAACAAAATCACACCAAGTTAGCTAGCCACTTCAATACAAAAGGGACTAACTACCACGTATCTCGAGTGGTAACATGTAATCTCACGCAAGCCGTTTATGAGTAACTTGGGACCCCTCGCATTCAATTTCTAAATCCAAGAGGGTAACTAAAAGGTTGATAGATATGGCCATTAAGTTCGACCAAAGATTTAAATTTAAATCACTCAAAACCTTTTCAATGGTCTACATGATTGCACTGGAAGCTAGCATGCTCTAGCATTAAACACCAAATTATGGGCATGCACTTGATGCTCACTAGCCAGCATAAATGAGCACAGAACCTTTCCAAAATGACAGCTCAAGAGTAAAAACAAAAAAAGGAGAAATTAGGGAGGAAACAATTGTGTGCTACACAACACAAATCACGGGAGTAATATTTGTGTTAAAGGCGTATTCAAAACAATTAAGACAGTTGAGTATCATCAAGAAACAACTAGAACACAAGAACGACAGAAGTTGAAGTGTGATGCAAGCATCAGAATACCTTGTTTTTGCATTGCCACTTAAAATGAGGTATGGTGTTTGGTTGCGAGCTTGGGCCTCTCTCATCTTTTCCGCAGCCATTAAAGGTGTGTCAGATGATTTCATCCGCTTGGTTTTCATCTCATCCTGATACTTCTTCTGGCGCTTTTCTTGTTTCATTTTTCCTGGACCCTTGCCATGGAATTTGTGTGAAAGATCTCGGAATGCCTCCTTAGGTGTCATCTGAGGGAGGAAAAAACACAATAGTTCAGGATAAACATTGTCAATTTCACATCTGTTATTCATAGGCATCAAATAAATTGCAGGAAAACCAGTGATCAATAATTATCATGTTGATGAAGACAAGATAGTATTAAGAATCTATATAAAGAAGGCTAGTCAGTTCTTGCCAAAAAATCATAAAAACAACCAAAATGCAGTTTAGTAAACATTGCCTATTTTTTCTATTCGGAGGCCTAGGGTGGGAACTGAACAGGGTGGGTGAGTACTTACCACTCGGCCAAATTCATCCATTCTTTCAATGCGAATATCTTTAGGTCCATCCTCAACACCTACAAGCTTACTCTTTTTCTTGTCTGTAGTTCTGCCTCCCCAATCTGTGCCCTCATTAAGGCTTCCGCGCTCCTTAAGAATCTTCAAGGCACCAGCCAAACCCTTACCTACTGCAACTTCATGTATAACCTCATCAGGTTTGACTTCTTCCTCGTCAACCTTTACTTGTTTTTCTGCATGAGCATCCTCTTCCATTGCTGCCAACCCATTTGTGTCATCTTTGACATGATTATCTGAAGGCATATCATCATCATCTTCGTCCATATACACACCATCATCTTCTGTCTTGCGTGCTTCTGGTAAAAGATAAGAGCAGTAGTCAATATGCAACTCCATAACAAATTTCCAAAATTTACATGGAAATTAGTTCCAACTGGTTACCTTGATTCAACTGTAGTCCCCACACAAACTCTTCCATCTCTGTGATAACAACCTTGTTTTGCTGTGAATCTCCTTCCGTGGCATCTGTATCCTCTTGGCCCTTGGTTGCAGTAGCCAGTTCAACTACGGCCAGAGGACCAGCAGCCTCTTCCTCCTTCCTCAGGGCTAACTTTCTTGCTTGCTCCAGAGATTTCTGGAGATCTTCGTAGTCATCACCGAAAACAAGTTCTTCTTCTTCAGCGGGTTTAGCAGGCATAATTTTCTCTGGACGCAATGCTCTCGATGCCTCTTCAGCCTTTGCAATGGCAGCTTCATATGCATTGCTTCTCTTTTCAGCATCAGCCTTCTGCTCTTCCTCCCTTGCAGATTGTCTCCTATCATCGTTCCTGGACCCACGATCAGCTGCCCCCAATCCAGAAGCAATTGCTTCTGCTTCAAGCGCATCCAGGTCCAGCTTCCCCTTCTTCCTGAGGGATTTCTTTTTCTTTGGTTTTTTAAACTGAAGCATTTCGTCAGGGGTAAAATAGTCCGTTGACATCTTTGAGGTGGAAGTAAGATCTTCTGTCTTTTTCTGGACATGACCACCTTCAATCCTTTTCCGGAGCTGGCAACATAAAAAATTAGCCAGTTAGTCCATGCGGAGCAGGAAATGCCATTGGCTGCACATCATGGTTTATGGGGCAAAAGATAAATTACCTCTTCTAGCTTCTTTTCTGCTTCACCAGTGAAACGTCCACCTTCATCAAGCGTCACTCCCTGATAAGTTAAAAGACAAAACAATTACAGAAATATTCAGCAAATGCAAGCAAATGAAGCTAAACAAAATGTTTACCTCATCTTGCACCGGGTCATCATAATGCGAGAGTATAGATTTCTTTGACGATGAATCCTCACTGAACCTACACACAGCCAGTACAATGGAAATTAGGGGAAACAAGATCTACAAGACAGCAACAACCATGCTATGTGCGTAGTGAACTTACTTGTCATCATAAGTCCCTTTCTTCTTTGAAGACTTATAAGCTTCATCTCGCTGTTTCTGCTCACCAATCTCAATGTTCTCAAGCATATCAGCATCTACAAATTATTGTATTGAGTTAGAAAAAATGGGCAGACTGAGAACAGATAGGTAAAAAAGAAAAGGGAAAAAAAGGAAAGCGGATCCATTACCTTCATTGATATCCCCATTGGCAAGAATACTCTGATCTTTGAGAGTCATGACAACTGCACCACCTTCCAATACCTTATCAAGGCCATGAAGAACCTTAACACCAGATAAGTGGTCTGCTTTCCCCAAAAACAGAAAACAACAAACATGTTACATCACGGCATTAAAAAAACACTAATGAATGAAACAAAAAAAATGAAGCATCTAGCCAACTATTAGTGGTTCCAATAAAGAGATCTTTGTAGCTATAAAGGATTTGCATATAACACTACCTCCAACTTGTTTATCTTCCTCTTCCTCGTCATCATCCTCACCATTTTCCGCCAATATATTATCCTGGCATCAAAACAAACTAAGGTTGGAGAACAACACATTACGCATGACAGTATATCCAAAAAAAAAAGGCAGTACTCACCTGCTCCTCCAATGCCCGTGCAAGACGTAATGCTTTCTCCTTTTCAGCTTGCCTTTTCTCATCAAGTTTACGACTCTTTCCCACCCATGACAGTATCTCAGCAGCCCCATCATCACCATCCAGTATTCCTCCTCCTTTTTTGTCCTTCAATCTTTCTTCCTTTACCCTGCAGGAAATAACCTGATTTAGAAATATTTGCATGCTCCATTGCTTAGTAGCAAGATTTGACAGCAAGAGAAAACATTATAACTATAGGATGTTGGCATTATTCGCAGGCTCCATTGTGCTGAAATGAAGATGAGAAATAAGACATACAAATTATGATATATTTATATGTACTCTGTTGACATGGAAACTCACATTATTATATTAGTAACATTTTTGTTAGCAATCATCAATAGTGCTGCGGAGCAGCGGTTGATCAGAATGCAGGTAGCATATCCAATGCTATAAATAGAAACAATATATGTCATATATGGATTGCAATGAATGGCCCATGGTTCATTATCATATAGACCACTATGAATCAGAAAGGTTTCTGTGCCTAAAGTCCTAAACTCTAGAATTTTCCTTGAATTTGTATGAATTTTATGCTTTATTAAAAGATTAACATTGTTTTTTGCTGTAAAGGTTCCTTTATTAGAACTTCAAAGTTCAACCCTCAGTACGTCAGTCCTTATCAAATTGTTCTAACCTGGGAACCTTGACAAACCTTCAATTTGTGCAGGTATCAGTATAAAAAGGTTGTGCAGGTATTATATCGACACAAGACTGATTGAAACCAAAATGCACTTCATATCCACATCAAATGTGCTGGAGAGTGGAAAGGGACATCTGCCACAACTTTGAATGTCTTGTACATATGAATGCAAGAAGTTAAACAAATCATGTTTCTAAAGTTCACATAAATGCTGGCTTGAGTTAATCAACATCCAATGCATCAATAAGATCTAGCATGACACAGTTAACATAGCAGAATGATTATGCCCATGATAATGTTCTTAGGAGCTCCATGGAGTCGCTCTATTACATATATTATTCTGAACCAGGGCAAATGATGATATATAGTTGCACAACACGCTAGCTGCAAACATATGAAGAACAGAAAAGACATTATAAAGGAGTTACCTCGCAATGCGCTCTCTGAGCTCAGTGGTTGCGGGCTGCTCAGCATCCCCTGAAGCATCAACTCTCTGCTTATGATCCCCCTCATCGCCCTTGGACAGATCTACCTCATCTTCTCCGCGACCCTTCCCCCTTGACTTCTCGCGCTCCCTATCCTCCCTCTCCCTGTCTCCCCTGTCCGCCCTATCCTTGTCTCTGTTGCGGCTTCTCTCCTTGTCCCTGTCCCTCCGTTCCCTTTCCTTATCCCTCTCCCGGTCTGGTTCCTTATCCCGATCTTTGCCTCGGTCCCGCTCCCGATCCTTGGCTCGGTCACGGTCGCGACCACGATCACGTTCTGGCTCCTTATCCCTGTCCCTGTGCTTACTATCCTTATCCTTGTCTCTCTCCCTATCCCTATCCCTATGCTTGCCATCATCCTTCTCCTTCCTCCTATCATCCTTCTCCTTCTCCCTCTCCCTCTCCCTTCTGCCACTGCCATGGTGATCCTTCTCCTCCCGCCTGTGCCTGTCCCTCCTGTGCCTGTCCCGGTGCCGCTCACCACCGTCCACCTCCATCTCGTCCAACGCCGCATCTCTCGTGTCGTCAGCAGCACCCATGACCAAAACTCAAAATCAGCACCGGATATCAGCCCACTTCTCTACCTGAAAATATAAAACCCCACAAATTCACAATCAATCAGGGTACGTTATAGTTCAACAGATCGTAACCACTATGCATCGACAAATAGACACGACCTAAACCGCCAGGAAACCCTAACCCCGCCGAACCGGTGGAGCGCTCAGCGGGAGCCTCGTGGCTACCAAATTGACGCGGAACAAGCAAACGGAGAGGAGCTAGCTTACCCGAAAAACGATCTAGGAGGAGGCGCGAGCGAGCGAGCGTGCGTGCCCTCGACGTTGAGGGAGCCGGCACGGCGAAGGAGCGCTCAGACGGCGACGACGGCGCGGGCGGGCAGTCCAGGAGATGCGGACCGAGTGGGTGGCGAAGGAGAGTAGACCGGGACGGCTGGCGGGAGGCGGAGGCGAAGCAGGGAGCGGGGCTGCCGGCGGGGTTGCGGAGGCGGAGGCGGATGCGAGCAGCGGGGCGAATCGGGGGAGGAGGAGGCGGGCACCGGGCAGGCGGCGATACTATGCGACGCGACGATGCTGGGAGCCTGGGAGAAAGAAAAATCCGATGGACTTGGGGCCTAATTATGTCGGTGAAGGGTGATGATAGATAGATCTAGCCTTGTATGAGAAAGTGGCCCGAACCTTACCTGTGCCAATTGGGCTCAGGTTGCGTTGTCTATGGTAAACCTCGGATCTTGGGCCTTGGGCTGACATGAAACCAGGGGTCGCCGCAATATGATGGATCAATTTTAGCCAACACGCCATGCCTAGAGAGAGCTCGGGCTCCTCAACCATTCAATATGGGCGTGATTGGTTGCAAAGGATCGGATCGTCCAGAACGGATGGGTTGTACTGGATCGTGGGAGACGGAATAGAGCGATACAGGGGTTTGTTTGGTTGCACTTTGCTGTCGTCCTGAATCATGCGAGGTTGTGTTTGGTTGTTCTGGTTGTATCGTTCTCGTGTACGATAGGAGTCACCAGATTGTGTTTGGTACGTAGAATTGGATGAGATCGGAGCACCCTAGCACCATATTGGTGAGGTTACCAACAAAGATGATGAACATGAGATGTTTTGATATTACAAAGGCTGATCTCGCGCTTGACTACTTCCAAAGATAATTAACTACTAGTAGAAGTACAATAATAACAATAAATTGTAGCGTAACTACGATATGGAGCAAACTAAGTTCATTTGCCGTCTTTTTTGAACCGACAGTCGCTTCTTTGATATCTTCGTCACCAGTGGACTCTAGGAAAGATGCAATTGCCTCCTCTTTGGAACTAAAACTCTTGTAGCAACAGTTTGGATAACCGGTGACCTGCTGATGACAGGTTACCCAAGTTGCATACACTCCAGGCTTCCTACCACGGTACACAACGTACCAAGCCATTGTGCCTTATAAAGGAAATGAAACTTGAATCAATTGTAAACGTAGATGAATGATAAAAGAAAAAGTGGATATAGTAACTATTGGCCTCAGATTTTATTTGCATCTTCTCTTAACCTTGAGCTTGGAGCATCAGTGACACTAAATCAATACCAGACCACAAACAGTATGACAATGGCAACAGAAACAGCAGGTCATTGGTAACAGAATGACAAGTAACAGCACATGGACAACAGCTTAGCAACAACACAATCAGAAAAAAGGAACAAGCAGTACCAGGGAGGTCGACAACAAAAACAATGTGACACAAGCATGACAGGTTACCCAATTTGCAACAGAGGCAACAGAAACAACAGCACTGCCAACAGAAAGAGCAACTACCAGGACAACATCTCAGCAACAACAGAACCAGAAAGAAGCAGTACCAGGGATAGGTTCAACAGCAATAAAAATGTTGGGTAACCAAGACAGGTTACCCAATTTGCATATTATCCAATTTGCAAAGGTATATGTATGATAATAGCAAGTCTGATATGCTAAGTTACAAAAAAATTGGCCTCAGATGTTATTTTCATCTGCCCTTGACCTTGAGCTTGGAGCATCAGTGACACAAGAGCAAAACAAGACCAAAAACAGTAGCACAATGGCAACAGGAACAACAGTACTGTCAATAGAAATAACAGTAGCAGCACAACATGGACAACAGCTCAGCAACAGCACAACCATAAGTAAGGAACATGCAGTACCAGTTGGCAACAACAAGAACAAGATCAATGTCATAGTCCCTCACAAGCTCAAGATCATCTGATGCTACCCATATACTTTGAATTAGGCAAATATTCCAATCATCATAGGTATATTTTCGTACCTTAAATAACATAAGTAACCATCAAGGCAGAAGGAAGCAACCAACATATAGGAAAGATGAAAGAAAGATGGACTTACCAGGTAGCACAAAAGCAGTAGCAGGTCTTAAGAACAAGAACAATATCACAGTCACTCACAAGCTCAAGGTCATGTGATGGTACCCATCTACTTTGAATTGGGCAAATAAATTTATCATCATAGGCACAGGTTCATACCTTTAATAACATATGCATCCATCAATTCAGAACATGTATGCAAGATGAAAGAAAAATGGCATCACCAGGACTTGAATCACCAGGAAAGCTCAATTTACCAGAATAAAGACATGGCATCCATCACAAAGACCAGGTGCAGGTGTTCATGTTTACACACCCAACAGATCCCTCCCAACCACCTCTACCAGATGGAACCATGTGGTCTATGCTATACAAAAATATTTGCAGCCTTGGAAATATTCCAAATGGTGTCGCTACCCTCATCATTAGTGGTCAGTGCTAACCCAAAATGTCAGACTATAGCATAGGCAAGCAAAATATCATATAATAGTCCTTAACCACCTAGAGGAAGTTAGATTGGCTCAGGTAGATCCTAAGCCAAAGGATCCTATAGGCTTCACTCATCTGAACAAAGCATAGGCCTTCTTCTTTGTTCTTCAGCAAGTACACAAGTGCAAACATCAGGACCTCCTGTGAGTACCCAGAACAGGACATGACACAACCATAAAGATCTGCATGAACCTCATTGTGCTGAGGAGCCTTCAGGGCATCTGCAACAGAGGCAACAGCAACAGTCATACCATGCATCAGCTGGTATTCTTCCTCACCCAACCTCCTCCTTTTACCACCTCTCCCTTCCTTATCATCAGAACTCTTAGAGGTGTCCAGCCCATTAGAGGCTAAATTTTGCTTACCAGAATCACCCTCATTCCATCTAAATTAATTGTCTCTGATCTAACATCCCCTCTCAAGGTGGCCAAGGTCAGTTGGTACACCTAAAGGTTCATTGGAACCCATGGCAAACCTACCAGTAGCCTGACTAGACCCAAAAATGGCCTCCATTTGGACATAGTTCTCAATTGGGGTGTTCAAGAACTTGGCATCAGCAGGATGATCCTAGTTGGGCAAAAAGGTTGTGCAACAGTTAGAGAAAAGGGTAACTATTAACCATAACAGTGAGATATATTTAAGTTGTGGCCTAACCTTAGTGTGCCCTATCAGATGCTCCTCCTCAAGAACTATCATATGATGGTCCTCATTCCAGAGAGCACCACTGAGATCCTTGAGCCTAGCAATCTTAACCCACCTCTGCCTCCACTTGCGCAGGTGGTTATAAATTTGGTTGGTGGTAACATTGACTTCAGCAAAATCAGAAATCATCCTAGCAACTTGCCTAACATGCACTTCCTTGAAGCCTTTGTCAATTTTGACCCCTTGCCCAACCAGATCATGAAACCTCCTAAGCATGAAGGCTGACTGAACACTGGTCCATTGCATTAGCCCCCCAGGCTGGGCTCCATTGGGTGGAGGGGCTGCTGGGTTCCCTTCCTCCACAGCAGCCACCCCACCCTCGGCCCCTGCCTCATTGACAACACCAACAACATCCTCACCCATCACAGCCATGTCCTAATCATCATACCATCACAAAAAGAAACACCAAAGCACTTAGAAATCAAACAACAAAGAAAATACTACATGCAAATATCATACCAAGTTGTATTGTTCATGATTGCAGGTACACATCATAGCAAAGTACCAAGATCTCAGAACATATTACAAATTCATCAATGCTACTTAACAGTACATGACCCCAAGTACTTAAGTGGAATTAAACTCTAGAAGATCCCCTATTCTGCCACATTTGTGCAGTCCATGCATCCCTTTGTTGTGCTCAGGTTCCATTGTCAGGACTATGTTCTGGCTCAGGGGGGGTATCAGTGGAGTTAGGAGTCCAAGCAGCTTCAGTGGGGACATATTCATCTTGTCCATGCCTAAGTATCCAATTGTGCAGAATACAACAGGCAAGAACCAACTTAACTTGGGTTTTGTAAGGATGGAAAGACTTATTATCAAGGATTCCGAATCTATTCTTTAGAGCACCAAAGGCCCTCTCTACTGTCACCCTAAGAGAAGAATGCCTCAGGTTAATCAACTCTCTTTGATTTTGTGGCCTATTTGAACCAAACTCCCTCAAGTGGTACCTTGTACCACGATATGGCGGCAGGAACCCAGGCCTGGCTGCATATCCAGCATCCACAAGATAGAATTTCCCTAGACAATGTAACAAATGGAGATGGTTTATCAGTTTAGTGTGTGCAAGTATTGTTGGCATGTGTGTATGTAAGTTATGGTACCTTGTGGGATTGTAAGACCATCTGCCCTTTCAAGAGCATCTGATAAAATCAGAGCATCATATGCAGATCCCTCCCAACCAGCAAGCACATATGTGAACCTGAGATCAAAGTCCACTGCTGCCAGTACATTCTGAGTGATGGTGTGCTTCCTGCCTCTAAAGGCAGCTTGCATCTTCAAAGAAACTCTAGCTAAGACATGTGTCCCATCAATTGCTCCTATGCAATCCTAAAAATAAAAAACCATATTAACAGGTTGCTACCATATGGGTAAGGTCAGTTGGTTTGCAATTAGGAAAGGGCCACCAACCTTGAAATATGGGTTCCATCTCCTGCTGCCAAGGATCCTAGGATGGACACTAGTGGATGGTGGAACAATCAACTCATTTCTCAACTCACCAACTGCATACAAGACTTGATGAAAGAACCTACTGATAGTTTCAGGTGACCTCCTAAATGTCATGTTAATGACCCTGAACCTTTGGTTGTGTCCCACTACATGCAAGAACATTACTACCTGTTCTTCAACAGTGGCATGGATGCTATCCACAACCAACTCTCTAGACCAAAATAGGTCACACAGTTGGAAAAAAAAGGTGCCCTTCTCATCCTTAGCAGGTTGACACAATGCACATCATCAGATTCATGGTTGCTATTCCTCTCTCTATCCCTCTCTGCCATGGGTCCATAGGTAATAGATCGAGCATCCTCACTTCTCCTTCTAAACCACAAGAAAAACCATGCAGCAACAGCGGCAACAAGAGCAGCCGCAGCTCGACACCTACCTTGCAAGTCCATATCTAAGAATACAATGCAGTGTTCGTTAGAGCTCAGTATACAAGAACTTGGGGTCATGTTGTTAAGCAAGCAAACATTCTCAACTATATGTTATCCTAGACGCGGCTGCCACACCCGAAGGTGCTCCTCCGGCGGCAAGGAATCATCATCGACCTAGGCACTTTGCTCAACTCAGTCGGGTGTGATTGGTTGCAAAGGAGTAAGGCATGATTCAAGGACACAAGAAATTAGATCGACAAATATACATGACAACCATAGATCCGCATAATAACGAACATAGGGTTCATGAAAACTATAAATGCAGATACAGAAACAACCTAGGGTTCATTGGCACCAACCAAGATGTACCGTCGCAGGACCGGCGGAGGCACAGGGTGCCGCCGGAGGACCCCAACCTATCGGTAGGATGGTACAAGAACAAAAAAAAAATCAGATCGACCTCTACACATGTGAGAACCATAAATCTGCATCAGAAAAGTACCTAGGGTTCATCACAACCTTAAATCCATAAAAGGAGCGCACGGATCTAACAGAACAATAACCTAGGGTTCATCGACACCAACCAAAAAAATATGAATCGACAGATCAGCGGGGGAGAGGGGATGAAGCAGCGTAAAGAGGAGGGGGAGATGTACCGTCGCAGCACTGGCGGGGGCACAGGGCGCCACCGGAGTACCTCGAGCCACCGGCGAACTGAGGTCGAACAGGAGGAGGGAGAGGAGAAGGCGCACCGGGGGAGGAGGGGAGCGAAGAAAGTGGGCCGAGGATGGGAGGTCACCGTAACCTCCCGTACCTTTAGCCCCGGTACGGCGCCATCTCCCGCGCTCCGCCCAAATCTTCCCGCCAGCATTGCTCTATCCCGGCTCGCGAGCGAAGGAGCCCTCTGGGCGGACGGGGCGATGCGGGATGGAGTGGGGGAAAGGAACGGGAGGGTGCGCCGTTTCGGTTCTGGGAGAGCAACCGAACACGCGAGAGTGCACGGGACGCTTCGAGGTCATGCAGCGGACGGTGGGAGGCGGGCAACCAATCACGCCCTATGCCATTGAGATTAAGGCCTGAACGGAATCACACATGCACCGTTCTATCCTGGTTGGCCACGCGGGACCCACCCATCACACCATTTGGCTGCCAGACTTGAACAATCTGGTGCAGGATCGAACCATCGAGAGGCATCGTATATTCCTTTTAGATCATGTATCCTCCCGTGCGAGAAAAAACATCGAACGACGCCATCCCGGATGGATCATCTCGCTTGTATCTGCTTACCTCCACCCCTTCTCCCCTCTCTGATCCAGCCTTCCCTCACGCAGGAGCTACCAGAGCCGCACGGACTGCTGCTGTTGGCGCTCGTTCTCTCCCGGCAGTGCGGCGCCCTTTGCGCAGGTATAGGCTTCTCCTATTTGCCCACTCAATCTGGTTGCTTGGTCTGGTTCTAGGTTGAATCAAAGGCCAAGAATGGGTTTGCGCTGTTCAAATCTGATGCTGTGCTGAGGGATTTGTGAACGAATATGTTGATTGGTTGCATTACAGGTTTCGGGTGCTTCTATGGTTTCTTTTGCATCTGATTAATACAGATGCGATTCAGTCTTGTTATTTTTTTTATTGCAAACTGATTTGCTGTCGTCCAATACAAGCTTCACGTGATAGCATGCGTGCAAAACTAATTTGTTCAATGCAGTAGATTAGCACGAATGTTTAATTTCTCTTATCCCTAAAAGTCTTGATACATGTTTCGTACTGTTTTGGGTAATGTAGATGGACCATAGGAAGCTCGTTAGGAGAAAATTGTTGATGCTTATTACTGCTGCAGCAGCATATGCAGCTTCATGTATGGTGGCTTTGTTTGTGGCGTCTAGACTATTAAGCAATAAGAGGCAATGTATTACTTATGGGCCAATGGAGGAGAGGGATAAGTCTAGGATTGAGTATCTTAACACAAGGATCTACAGGGATGATACAACCTGCACAAAAATAATAAGGCTTAAGAGAACTTCATTTTTTGGCTGTGCTAAGTTTTGAGGGAACGCTCTCTGTTACGTGACACTAATCATGTGTGCATTGAGGAACAAGTTGCATTGTTCTTGAATACAGTTGGTCACAACCTACGAAATAAGTTAGTTGGTACTAATTTCAATAGGTTAGATGAAACAGTTAGCCGGTACTTTGGATTAGTACTCCATACCATAGGTGAGCTACGCAATGGTCTTATTCGGCCACCTTCATTGGATACCCCAGCCAAAATTGCAGGGAACCCGAGATGGGATCCATACTTCAAGGTCTGACAAAAAAAACCCTAGATTAGGGATATACGGTCATAACTTTTGGTTTCTGATTTTTTTTGTTATGTGAACAATAGGATTGTATTGGTGCTATTGATGGAACACATATAAGAGCATCGGTTAGTAAGTATATGGAAGCAGCCTTTTGTGGTAGAAAATCATTTCCTACCCAAAATGTTATGGTAGCGGTAGATTTTGACTTGAAATTCACATATGTGCTGGCTGGTTGGGAGGGGATAGCACATGATGCTGTGGTTTTAGCCAATGCAATAGACCAAGAATGGACTACGTGTCCCGCATGGTAACATAATTGTTTCTATATATTTATGCACATACCAATTCAATTGAACCTTATTTAATCACCATTTTGGCAATATCTTAGAAAAATTCTACCTAGTTGATGCTGGATATGGAGCCAAACCTGGATTCAAGCCACCGTTCCGTGCTGTACGGTATCACTTGAATGAGCGGAGGAACAACCTTGTACAAAATGTTGAGGAGTTCAATCTTAGGCACTCTTCTCTACGGGTGACCATAGAGCGTGCCTCTGGATCACTCAAGAGGAGATTCGAATTCTTGATGATGCAACCCCATTCTTCCCCTTCCGCACTCAAGTTGATATTGTCCTAGCTTGTTGCATCCTTCACAATTGGGTTATTTCTCAAGGAACAGACCGTTTCATTCTACCAGAGAGCAATTGGACACCTAACCCTCGAAGGACAACTAGGCAACAAGCAAATGACCATAGGTTTATGGTTGATAACAGGCAATTCATTGTTGATGCAATGTGAGAAGATCGTCAAAATCACTATGGACATAAATAGTGTGTTTTTTTACCAATGAACTATTTTTGCTTTTCAGATTTATGTACCAGCTATGAACCATTGTGTTGTGCCTAGTGGGGACCATTGTGATATTGTAATATAAATCATTGTACTGTTTTAATAGGAATGCTTGTGTTGTTTTGATATGAATCCTTACTGATTTAATATGAATAATTTTTCTATATTATGAATTCTTGTGTTTCTTTTGTATGTTGTAGGAGATGGACCAGGAACATTAGGGGGATAACTTGGCTGGACATGGTGGAGGTGCAATTCAATGGACAAGTGCTATGTCAACTTATCTCAGCTTGTGGCTAGTGGCACTAGAACCTCTTCAGACTTCAAGCAAGTTCATCTGAATGCCTATGGAAGGGCTTTGAATGAGTGTCTGGGTGTTCTTATCACTGGTACGCAAGGTGGAAACCATCTCAGAAAGTGGAAAAAGATTTATGGAAAGATTGTGAAGCTGAAAAGCTTGAGTGGAGCTAATTGGGACAAAGAAAGTTGCACCATAACACTTGAGAGCAAGCATTACATTGGTCATATTCGGGTTAGGTTACTTGCCATATGATTGTTATTACTGGACTGAAATTTTTACCATATGTTCTTCTTGGTTTGTTGAAATTGTTGCCATACTTAATATTTTACTAAAATTCATGGCATCTATGTATTCTGCCTACTAGGACCATCGTGAGGATGCCAACTACTTAAACACTCCAATTAAGCACTACCATGAGATGGCCACTATCTTTGACAATAGTTTGGCAACTAGTGCATATGCCAAGAGAGCAAATGACCCTCTTGCTATAGAGGTTACTGAAACAGAGAATGAACGGAGAATGCACCAAAAGACACTGAAGATGCTTCACCTACGAATGATCAAGTAGGGGTAATGCCTAATGAGGTGACAATGTCTGCCAACAATACTGGTGGGGAGTCCTCATGTACTAAACCACCACCACCAAAGAAGGCCAAGGTCACTGTTGAAGATCCTAACATTGCCATGGTGACTATGATTAGCCAGAGTCTTGGGAACTTAGCAGCAGCCATAACAAATGTCACCAAAGCCATTACTTCAGATGGTGATATTTCTGAGGGACTTTATGATGCCATGATGAGTATCCCTGGATTTGATGCAGCCCATCTTAATCACTACTATGCTTATTTGTGTGACCATCCACCACAAGCAAGGGCCTTTTACAAGCTGCCCCTGTCAAGCAAAATAATATGGGTTGCAAGGTACATCAAGGAACACCTTTCTGATGCTGATCTATAAGTAGCAATCCAAATATTTTGCTAACCACTGGAACTGTAATCTATGGCGGTTTACGATTAGTGACTGTGTGTTGTACCTAGTCCTGAACTGAAGTTTGGTGTTGTGGTATTTGTTAGCTTGTTGGTGTTGGTCCTAATATTTTGCTAACCTCATGAACTGAAACTTCGGTGGTTGATGATCTGGTATGTTTTAACTATTATCTATGATATTATCTTAACTATTATCTATGATATTATCTCAGCGTCGGGATTGTCTCTGTACTCATTGTTCAGTGTTGGGCTTATATCTGGATGCGTTCTTTTATCTCAATTTATTTATGTAATAAGCTTTATTTACTTTCTCATTATATTAGAGGTAAAGTTACCACCTATAATAGGGAGGTTACCATACCCTGATTTATTCAGGTAATCAAAGTACCATCCTGTATCATTCTATTCAATATTGAAGCAACCAAACAAAATCATACAAAACCATGTACCATCCCATTCAGACAAATAAACATCCAACTTGTATCATATCGTTCAGAATCATCCTATCCAAGTGAACTATCCTATACATATTCCACTTTATTCCACTTTATTCGAGTAACCAAACACTACCTAAGAGCACGTTCTGATACTCGCTGCCTCCTTGTAATGAATTTTGAATTGCTACGAGGTTGGTAGATTAAGCCATTGTGTGGGTTGCTACCCTACAGCTAAGAAACGACAGAGATCGCACTAGCTAGACCAAGCTACACAGAAGACGATGAGCAAGCTGCTCATGTTCCTTATTCACTACACGCGCGATGGCTGCCACGCCGCGCGCACGTTAGCCTAGCCCTGTGCCCTCATCCGGAGCGGTGCTCATAAACGGGTTCCATGCCGCGGCACGCCGCCGTGCTGCGCGTTAGGTTGCCTCGTCGGTCGTCCAGTCCTGGCGGCGGCCGGAGCGCGTGGAGCCATTGCCGGTTGGCACGCTGCTCCGTCGTCGTGTACCTGCAGACCGCAGTCGTGCAGCCTGAAGAAGTACCACTCCCGAGTCCCGAGCGCCCACGCCTGCCCCGTCGCGTATGCCTCTGTTCTTCTCGTTATTCTGCAGGGAATTTCCTGCCTTCTTTTCTTCGGCAAGATGTAGTCGAACACGCGTTGGGACACAAGCAGGTATGATGGACAGATCGAACCCATCCCGGCCCGAGTATATGTCGATTGGTTAGGGTATATATAAGGAGAGAAAATAAGCAGCAAACCAAATCCAAGGAGGAGGAGAGCAGAAGCCGTTCGTCGCTGCTTTCTTGGATTCATCATCATCTCTAATCGCCACGAATCGAACATCCTAAAGGATCGATCGGTCGGTGTTGCCAAGGACATGGCGGCCGCAGCAAGCACCGCGCTCCTCCGATCTTTGGCCACCAAGATGGCAAGGCGCCCGGGGCCAGGGCCAGCATGCTTGTCATCTCGCCGCTTCAGCTCCTCCCCTCACTGGTAGAGAATTAGCTTTCCATGCGCCCCCTTTTGTCCCGGTTTAAAGTTGGCCCGGGACAAAAGGTTCACTAACCGGGACTAAAACTCGGTCACTGGTGGGGGGCTCACCAACCGGGACCTTTTATCCCGGTTGCAAAGGCTAGTGGGAAAAAAAAGACTCTGAGAGACCTTTTATCCCGGTTTGAAACACCAACCGGGATAAAAGACCCCCCCTTTTATCCCGGTTGGTAACACCAACCGAGATAAAAGGGTCAAGAGCCTTTTATCCTGGTTTGTAATACCAACCGGGATAAAAGGGGGTCATTTATCCCGGTTGGTGTTTCAAACCGGGATAAAAGGGTCCCCAACGAGGTGACTGGAAGTTGACTGGAAGGGGATTAAATCCTCGAACCCTTTTATCCCGGTTGGTGTTTCCAACCGGGATAAAAGGGTCCCCCACGAGTTAATACAAAATGATAGCATCCCCTACATACTCAGATATGGTGTGTAGGTGGGATGGCAAGAAAGCTATGCGCGAGGCTGGAGGTTGTGGGTTCGAATCCCACGAACCGCGCACACGCATATTTCCTGGGAGCTTGGGAATTTTTTTTTTTGCAGTGCCGGCTGTGGGTGACCCGTTTTATCCCGGCTGTGGTATTACCAACCGGGACAAAAGATCCAGGATAAAAGGGGGTCTTTTGTCCCGGTTGAGTGACCCGGGATAAAAGACCCCCCCTTTTGTCCCGGTTAGTTTATCCCGGATGGATTTTCGAGATATTTGCACCCTACCAACCGGGACTAAAGCCTAATTCTCTACTAGTGCCTACTGGTACTTCCACGCCGCCTGCAACCAGCTACAGCAAGGTATGTTTGATCTTCCGTTTCGTCTTCCTCTAGGGTACGTACTTCTCATCTAAGGAGTACCTATCTACAGTATGCGACAAACTACTTCAGTTTCACCACCTTTGCTCGATCCATCCATGAAAAGAGAGAGGGAGATGCTGCATCTATCTATCATGCGTGGTTGTAGCTGTGCACCATGCGCTGATGCGCAAGTAGGAGAAAACAGCAACATCAGCTGTTTGGGCAGTTGTGCTACGTAGTCTTCTGCTATTTGAAAGATAAAAAGCAACTAGTACGTGTTAATGATTTTTTATCATCCCGTATCCACTTTTTAATTAGATTATATTCAATTAAGCCTAAGGCCTGGTTTGGTTTACCTGCTTATTTTTAAGCACCCGTCACATCGATGTTTAGATACTAATTAGAAGTATTAAACGTAGACTATTTACAAAACCCACTACATAAGCGGAGGCTAAACGGCGAGACGAATCTATTAAGCCTAATTAGTCCATAATTTGACAATGTGTTGCTACAGTAAATATTTGCTAATGATGGATTAATTAGGCTTAATTAGGCTTAATAGATTCGTCTCGCCGTTTAGCCTCCACTTATGTAATGGGTTTTGTAAATAGTCTATGTTTAATACTTCTAATTAGTATCTAAACATTCGATGTGACACGTGCTAAAAATAAGCAAACAGAACCAAACAGCCCCTAAGTGAACCCTAAAGGGAGGAGAGAACTCGGACCTAAACTTTGGCCACTCAGATTGAATCCGAGAGATAGGGTAGAGTTTTTGCATAGACTCACCGATATACTCTTGCCACATGATGTTTCCTCTTACTTGTGTTAGTGATATTGTTTGAAATACAAATTATTTTCAGGATGCTACTCGGAACGAGATAGATCTCAACGAATTGAAGCGGTATGACTTCTCATTCCAATTTTTAGAGATATAAAGTTTACTTGATAATTGTACCTTACTAGAAATTTTCACTTCAATTTGTCATCTCCAGGGCAGGGGCTACATTCCTAAACAAAGGGTGCGGTCGAATTTCTAGCGCTCGGTAGCGTGATTGACATGTTAGTTGTGCTGAAACCGGTGGTGGAACAATTCAGGCAAGGCTTTGACGCCCTTGATATGAACATCCAAGGGAACTGCGGTCCTATGGAAAGACAGATTGAAGCCAAAGATGGGGTGCCCAGATTTTCTGCATCGCAGAGCACACAAAGCTCAGGTATTAGTTTTTTTCTTCTTATATTACCTCTATTTTCCTTTTTTACTACTTTATAATCCTTGCCATAAACTTTTTCTAAAGTTTTAACAATTATATATTTGAAACTTGATTTGTTATATAGAAATTACATAATAAATTGGCCGTCAGACATACTTTTGTACTATCTTAATGTTAAATATCTTACTATATGTTTAACTGCTTAGTTTTATTTCGTAAGTTCATTTTTGTTGGAAACACATGGTTTTATTTCAGCTACTCAGCGTTAGTGCTTAGTTTTGTTTCGTAAGTTCATTTTGGTTGGAAACACATGGTTTCATTTTAGCTACCCTGCATTACTAATATTCGATTATGTTGCACTTTAGCACCGCTATGCCACTATTGCTAACTTCAGTTGGTTGTGCAGCATCCAGTTCAAAGTAAGGAGCGCGGTCACGCCGCCAACATTTTAAGATCCCTGAGTGAGAGGAGGATCTAAAAGATCCAATTGTGATCTCTTGTCAACATGTGTTTGAAGCAAGCCTGAGCAATGCCATCTTCTGGTTCAAAGAATTGTAACGTGTTGCTCACTTTGATAAATGCATCAGTGATCTAAGTAAAGGTTGTGGAAATTGTGATGTAAAAACGCTGATAAATGCCAGTTTTTGTGTCAAGCAGAGTTCCAGTCTGTGCTGCTGTCTCATTTTGAATTTGTAATGTGTTAGCTGGTGTCGCCAACAGTCGTCCATTGCCACTCTGCTTCGTTATGCTTTCTAATAAAGCTGGGCAAGTTGCTTTTGGTCCAAAAACTGTCCTAGATCATGACTTGCTTCGCTCTCTATCTGTCCTCCTGTTCCCGGTGGTTTGAAGTGCCACAAGTTATATAAACCGAGACCTGGTTTCCTTTGTAGCATTCATAGAATTTCATCAAAATTCCAGTAAGGGTTAAAAATTGTGGTACAACAAAAAAGAAGAAGTAATTTTCTGTAACAATCCTTTGTACAAAAGTTACTGCACCAAGCCATTCCACCTATCCATCGTGTGGGTTGCTACCCTACAGCTAACAAACGGCAGAGATCACACTAAGTAACCAGATCAAGCTACAGAGAAGACGACGAGCAAGCTCCTCACTACCCACTATACACGCACACTGCCTGCCACGCCACGCAGTCACGCACACATTAGCCTAGCCGCGTGCCCTCATCCAGAGCTCAGGAACGGGTTCCACGCCGGCTGCGAGTGCGGCAGCACGCCGCCCTGCTGCTGCGCGTAGGCCGCCTCCGTCCAGTCCTGGTGGAGCTCCGTCTTGGCGACCGCGCCGCCACCGTCGCCGCCTTCCACCATGCTGCTCAGCAGGTCCCTGAAGCTCGCCAGGCTCTTGTCTAGCGGCAGCGCAGGTTGGTGGTGCGACGCCGGGAGGCCAGCGTCGTCATCTTGCTGGTAGTAGCCGCCGATGGCGGCCACCGCGCCGTGATCGAAGGCGAGGTAGGCATCAGCAGACGGCATCTGCGGCAGCGGCAGGCTGATCAGCTCGCCGGACAGCAGTGACGACGTCTCGTCGGGGCATGCTGGTATTGCGGTGGTGGTTCTGCTCTTGTAGAACACCCTGCACAGCACCCAGTCCTCCTGAAGTTTTCCAAAAAAAAAAAAATGAAGACAGTGAGATATATACTATACAATTTCCTTTTAAAATGAAAATGAGATGTACAGATGACCAGAAATGTATATGCAACCGATCTGACAGCTTCAGTACACGTCCACGAGACATTGATTAGATCAAACAAAGTTGGGCAACCTCACGTCTGAACTCTCTGCAGCCTGCTAAACGCATGCAGTTCGTTGGTTGGTTGGTCAGCTGGCAGCAAGTTTGGAACTCGTAGAATTGAATATGTGCCGGACTATCAACTGGATTTGGAACTCGTGCAATTGAATATATGCCGGAGTATCAACTTGATGTTATCTCGATGCAAAAACAACGGGGCAACTTGGCGTATTGAACGGGTATAAAATCGGTCAAATCTTTTTCAAATTCTTCGCACGTACTACACTGCTTCTAATTTAGTGCTGCTGATGCATGGCGACTGAAAGAAACCACTGAACTACCCTGGGACGGATTGACGGATTGGCCATGTGTACCAGGTTTGGAATGATTGGGCTGGACCAGGTCAGCCCCAATGATTGCCAAGTGGCACAGCTAGTTTATCACATCAGAATGTTCAGAGCAGTATCCACTGCTTGGTCTGACAGAAACATGAGGGCTCTTCAGAGTGCAGCTGACTCCTAGCTGTCAGTTAACAGAGACGTGTGTGCAGAGGATTTCAACTTCCAACAACGAAGCTTCCCTGCGCCGGTGACTTTTGCAAACGTGGTAGTAATTCAGGTGTTCTTTTTAACACAGTTTTTTTCTGACGACGTGCGAGGTTAATACCGTGCTGCAAAGCACCACCCAAATCACACGAAAGAAAGGCAGAGGAGGCGAAGGTGCAGGCACCTTGTAACGGGCGTGCACAACACAGGCAGCAGCGCACGTACCTTGAGAGGTGAGCAGGGGCGGCCGGCAACGGCAACGGCCGGACCCTCCACGCGGAACTCGTGCATGACCCACTCCGTCTTGCTCCCGCGGGGCGCCCTGCCCTGGTAGAACACCAGCGTCTTGCGCATCCCGACCACGGCAGCGGCGCCGGCGCCAGCGACGACGCGGCGGCCGGAGATGGAGATGGGGCGGTCCTTGCCCGTGGCCTTCCAGTAGCCGGAGCGCGTGGCGCGGTTGGTGCGCTGCCCCGTCGCGTACTTGCGGTCGTGCAGGCTGAAGAAGTACCACTCCCGGCCGCCCACGCACGCCTCGTCTGAGATAAAAAAAAAACAGCCACGAATAGTTTTAAATTGTAGATCATTTTTCTTTCTAATTCTAGAATAGTGTATATCTAGAAGCATAGCAAAAACTATGCATCTAGAAAAGATAAAATGACATATAATTTAGAATGGAGGGAGTACGTTTTGCTTTCGTACCGAATACCGACACAAAAGTTTTAGATGAGTTCATGTACATCCTTGAGAAAGGAAATACATGTCGCATGCAACCATAGCTACCAATGCGAAGAAGATGCAAAGAAAGAAAACTACATGTTCGATAATCTTGGAGGAGACGAATGCCTCTTAAAATTTATGAGAGAAATAAAATGGAAAACATCACACATTAAAAAGGTGTCGTGGTGTAGTTGGTTATCACGTCAGTCTAACACACTGAAGGTCTCCGGTTCGAGTCCGGGCGACGCCATTTTTTTAAAATTTTGCAAAAAAAAAGAAAAACTGCACAGTTTGCTGAATCAGAACCAAACTGAATGCTTCTGTTCCACACTGAATTGTTTTGCAACTCCGGGTCACTATTTTTTGTTACTAATTTTCCTATGGACTATGTATCACAGCTGTGGAAGAAGCAAGATGCATAGGTTCTTGTTGATGGGTGCAACACAGAAGCCCTGCAGCCATCTAGATCGTTGCAGAAAGATGGGCAAGACAAGTACCTGGAAGCTCCCATGGCTCGCACTTGTTGAGATCAACGTCGACCATGGCGATGCCGCCGTACGCGCCGCCGCCTTTGCCGGAGAGCTTGCGGCAGAGGTAGTCGAGCACGAGCTCGTCGTCCCTGGGGTGGAACCGGAACCCCGGGGGCAGCCGCGCCTCCATCATGCTGATCAAGCTCATGGCTTCCCGAGCCTCTAGGCTCTAGCTACCACACACGCCCTGTCGACGAAGATGTCTGAGAGCCGAAGTCTCTTCAGCAGTTTCAATCTTTCAGAGCACCGCGATGGGGTCGGGTATAAATAGGGAAATCTAGCCAAGTGCCTTTCCAAGCTTTGTCACTAAGGGTTTGCCACTGTTGACATCTCATTAGCCAAAGTCAAGCGACAGGAAGCTGGTGTGCTCGACGGCCCATGTCCCTCGGTTAATTTTCAGCATAAGAAAAAAAAAATCACGTCGACCCCATGATCCCAGTTCTCAATTCCTACGGCTGTATACGTACGGGCCTATGGGGGTGTAGCCGTGCCGGTACACATTGTACTTGCGTACGAACAGACGTATCTCCACTCCCTCTCCCACGCACTGTGCCGTAACGTCCGGGATACGTGTAGACTGCGTCCATGCGCCGTTCCTGCATCGCTTCTTTTGAGTTGACAGTTCAGCCCCGATAAAATTACACGATTCCAGGACGCCGAAAAGGACCCGGTCGTGTCGATCGAAACGGGTAGTACCAGGTGATCATAATTCAGAGGTAACATCACGCTCGATCCATGCTGCTCCCGCTCCAGATTTCAGATAACCAGCGCTCCATCCGTCGTGTCAGGTGTAAACTACAGACAACGACCGCGGGTGTGGCCGTAGCGGCGGCGGGGACCCGGCGCGCCAACGCCGCCATGTCGCGGCCGATGCCGTCCGATCGGGGGGATCCATGCCGCTGAACACCGGGGAGGTCGTGCTCCGGCGCCGGCATCCCTGGCCTCTTGCAACCCTGACGGTACAGCGCTGGACAGCCGCGTCTCTTTCTGACGACTGGCTGGCTGCCACACAGGATGATTGATTGCCCGGGCGGGTGCTCATCTCTTGGTACAGGTGGAGAGCTCCTCTGTCCTCGTTTTGTTTGCTCTGCCACACTGCCCCCCAAGACCTGATGAAATTCACTGACGACCTGACGAGCTCATCGCGACATTGGCAAAGCATACGCCGTGGCAAACCTGCAGGTTTTAACCGATCAAGCTTGGCATGGGCTAGGAGTAGTCGCATGGTGGTCGGTTTGGCATTTCCGTTTTTTCGTTCGAGCGACATCGATGGGGGCAAAAGTTTCGAAAACCCAAAACTCCTCGAGGAACATTTTTTCGTCTCCGAGGAATTCCTCAAGGAACACAAATCGTTGACGGAAATGTCTGAATGAGAGAAGGGAGTTCCTCCACCAAGAGAATTATTCCAAATCTGCCCAACTAACGCTGTTTTCTGACAGCGCCGAGCAGCCGACCATGTCTGTTCATCCGCATGTTCGACGGCATCAGATGATATCCAAGCACTGTCACCTCACACTCAGAGCGGAGCGAACTTTTAACAGTTTTACTGTTCTCGAGACCATGTCAAGCATTTTTGCGTACGGCAACTTCCAACCGCGGAAGGAAGTTTGACAGGGTTTTTTTACGGTCCTCGAGGAAAGATTTTAAAATGCCATTGAAAATGAGAGGAGCAGTTATTCAACCGATATCGATGGCAATGAGGTGTGCAAATTGCAATACGGTCGACGAGAGAAATCCAACGGATTTTGTTTAATATATTAAAACCAGTTTTTGGTTGATTCAGAAGGACAAGAGAGGTTTGAAATGCTATGTTTTCAGAGGTCAGGAGTAGGGCAGGTTGACAAGGCCCTACTTGCAGTAGTCAGTTGAAATTTTCAGCATCAGCAGGTATCTTTTTCAGCCAAAAGAGGTTTAATGACCGTAAAATAAAATGACAACTTGTCTTACTTGATGCCATGAACTAGGTTTGTTACCACAACTTGTTACTTATATGTTTAACAATCAGAATTCTTAAGGCTGCTTCAGATGATTGGAGATATCAGGATGGCAACTTGTTATAACCGAAACTAGATTTGTTATAACGAGCTGTTAGTTATATATTTGAAAAATCAGAATTCGGAAGGCGGCTTCAGATGATTGGAGATATCAGGATGTAGCAGCCACGGAATGCTATTGCGAGGAGGGCAGAAACCCATCTCAACGAAACTGAAGTTTGAACACAAAAGCCTGAAAAATAGGCCTATGGGAAAGTCTACTCTATGAACCGAACCAACGGCTGCTTTCGCCATCGGAATCATCGGTAGCGCGCGCACGGGTGGATCAGCAGACTTATCCCGCGGAGAATTCAAACAAAAACATGTGGAAAACCGCATGTGCCGTACTTAGTCTCGCCATGACTTTCTGAACCTCTCTGATCACCTGGTACTGATAAGCAGTTAGGTTTGTCCTGCCTCTGGAGAGATAGTCATGTCGGTCTTTTTCAGGGAAGGAAAATTCGGTGAGGCGGAATTCACCAAGAACGCCTATCCGGGCAGTATTCTGTGAAAGTCAAAATTCAGAGGTGCGGATGCAGCTGGAGTAGGTATGGGTAGCACATTGTGATAGGTACACCTGAACTGATCCATGTCATCTTTGGCAGTAAGCTTAAACGCTGGCAAACACGTAAGCGAGATCTCTCCTGAATGCATTTCTGGTCATCTCCTCTGCAATGCTATGACTTGAAACAGTTTTAGGAAGATCAGATGTCATTGCCACCATGAAGTATCTAATCGATGAGCAAGCTTGATGAAAGCAGTGAGGCAAGGCTACCAGGCTGCTACCAGCTAGGCTGCTACTAGCAATCTATCATCTCCGCACCTCGTTTTTTCCATGCAAAATAGCAGGTAGCATGCTGCCTAAATTTCTGCATGCTGATGCTTATTGTGATGTATTGCATGAAACATGATCCGACCATCAAGTGGGCAAGTCTGAAATTTGTGAACCATATACTTCTGAAAAGGAATGGAGATCGATCAAATTTCAGTCCCAGAGGTGCTTCAAAGTTCAAGCACACCATGATTGGGAGGCATTTTCTTCCCCCCGGTGCTCCGCTTCCATGACCATGAGAACATGGCACTGTTACTGCCCCCTGTTGCAAGTTATTGCGCATTTGCGCGTGAGGCCTCAACTCTCAAGGCAGCTTCTTCCATGAAATTCAGATAAGACTGCAAGCACAAATTCAGCACATGCTGAAATGGCGTGCGACCTGATGTTCTCTGAATCCGGTCAAAACCTGCAGGTTTGGCGCCATCTATCCAATTGTCAAACTTTCCCTGCATGCAACGTCACACGTGCAGATTCTTTCGATTTTTGTTTTTTTTTTTTGCATTCCCTGTGGTTATCCAAACAGTCGGCTAACCGGCGGTGGAATTCATCGGGTTGACCATCCGGATCGCATATAAAATGATTTCCTGGGGAAGTTTTTCCTGTCCGCGGCTTCAAAACACTATTTCATGACTCGGAACCTACTTGTACTTTTGCTGTACCATTTGCTTGCCCCGCATGGAATGCTCAGGTCAGCTCCGTGATAATTGAAAACAATACTTGTGTTGACTGTATGCCTCAACTTGTGTAAACATGGTTGGCGAAACCGTGCTAGGAAACGCTCGGGGGAAAAGAAAAATAATAAAAATGCGAACCAGCAACATAGCTGAAATAAGGTGGGCTAACACATAGCCCAAGGCCCAACTGTGGCCCATCATCCGAGTACCGTATGTACCTGGGCCAGCTGAGGCAGTTTGGCCCATCAGGCGAATCGTCCCGGCCGATTTGTTTTTTCTCGAACTGATCTCGAGTCTCAGCCGATTTTCGCATGTTAATCGATCGTTCTCCGATCGGCGCGGCGACCGGAGCCGCGACGAGATGATGGCTGGAAATAGTGGGGAGGAGTGGAGGACGCGGCGCCCGGGTTCCCAAGATGCTTCAACTTCTTTGAAAAAAATGCACAGAAGTTTCAACTTCTTTTCGTCTACTTTGAACCACTGTGCTGCACTTGATTCAGAAGATTGTACTGTTACTGCCCTCTATTACAAGGCGTGTGCATGCGATCGATCTCAATTCTCAAGTCAACTTCTCGCTTGGGTTTCGGATAAGGCTACGAGTTTCAGTTTCGCCCGTACGGAACTGCTCTGAGCTGATGTTCTTTGAATCTTTGAAGATCCACACCACACGTGCACATCCGATACTATTTGTCTATTTTGTGATAGTAGCCGTTGATCCAAATTGGCAGCTAACCTGCAGGAAGCTGAGAGGAATCAACTGCGCTGGCCATTCGGATTACGTATACCATAGTTTCATGAGGAAAACTTCAGCAACAATCGATGGATAGCTTCAGAAAAATGTTTCAGGACTCTTCTAGTACTTAGCAGTACCATTATTGCTTGCCTTGCATCGAAAGTTCAGCTCCTTGCCAACCAATTGAAAGCTATACTTGTGTTGACTATAAGCATCAAGTTGTTTGAACTTTGCACTATCATATGTGCTAACTGCAAAACTTGAATTGGAAAATTTCTTCATTTTCATGGTTGTTTGGTACAGGCATCTTTCTTGTGTGCAAGTGTGACAATTACTGAAACATTGTATTCGCCATTGGGAAGTATGCAGACTAACACAACTGAAACATCGTGGCTTCAAAATTAAGCGCATACACACTGAGGCCCAAAACATACGTAAGCCCAACCCAGCATCCTACTGATGATTAGATCCTCTGTGTTCAGACAGAAAATTAAATTCCTCTTTGAAACAGAAAAAACAAAATTGGACACCTTCTGTTGTGATATTTAATTTAAGGTTGGCCTGATCAAACGCTCGAGTTGGATGCGTACATATCCAGTTATTATGAGTTAATGATGATAGAGCAGTTGTACCAAATAGACTAGCCAGACTGATACATCAAAGTATAATGTTTCAAATAATAATTGGCACTGCTTAAATAGCAGCCACTGAGATGTGCACACCAACTAATTCATGCTTCTCAAAGGAAACAGTAATCACTTTTGCAGTGATAAAATTTCTGAAGGAAAAGAAAGAGAGAAAGGAGAGATGCAGACAAGATACATCCATGGTGAGAAGAGGTACTGAAGCGATGGCTCACTGCATAGTGCATTACTCGATGCCTTAGGTCACTACTTTTGAGGGACAGAAATCAGAAAACACTCTGGTTGAAATGATTGCCGCAGGGGGGGCCTTCGCTGATTGCTGTTGCCCTTGTCCGCGAACATTCTTCGTCAGGACATTATACTGCCCTATCTTTTGGCCTTCCGGGAGGTAGATAAATAAACAAACAGAGAAAGCTTTAGCAAAGGCGCCATTAGGCAGGCTAGCTGCTAGGCCATGTTCCAAACGGCCTCAAAAGCTTGGTTTGTTCCCTCTGGGCGGCCAGAGCGGGCCAAATGGTAGGGCATCTTTTGCTCATAGCCCTCACATGCCTTGCCCCCAGCGAGAGATTGATGCATGGAGAACTAATGACTGTCTCTACACGAGCTTTTATTTTGTGCCTGCATGGAATGATATTCAGAGAACAAGGGACATCGTTGAGCAGTAGTGTTCTACACTTCAAGAGATCCCAAGTAGTGTCCAACATCTCATGTTTATGTTATCATTGGGATGCTAAAACGACGTACTGGTGACAAAATATATGGTTAGAATTTGGAGAAAGGTGGAACGAAGTGCATTCTCTAGTGTTGCTGCTTGTACCTGACGGATTCAGTAGGTATGGTAGTTCTGATTGATGGGCAGGTAAAGAAGACATGACCTAGCTCTAGATGCCTTTCCCTTTTGTCCTTCGGCAAAGGTAGTTGCATCAAGACAATGAGCGAGGGCCAAGTCTCATTAAGCTCTAGTAGATTAATGTAACTGCCGAGAGAGAGACTCAAATTGCTAGCAACTTCTTCATTTTTTTTTGGGTTTCTGACGGCCGTTTGTTCACCTGAATTTTCGGCAAACACTTGTGCGGGCGTCCCAGTCGTGTAGAGCAGGAGTACGAACTGCAGCAGTCGTGCTCTTTATTGTTCTGCCAAACAAACTGCAGCGTACATAGTGTACCTGTTCATTGCATGTCTGCTGAGTCAGAAAGATCTTGGTCAATGTTCGCTCGGAAAAAAAAAAGATCTTGGTCAACGCGTCGATGGGCCATTCTTAATTTTCAGCGAGGGCAAATCCTCGCGGCGAAATGAAGTACAGTACAAGATCATCACATCAAGTTTACTGATGAGATGGAGATTAGCATTCAGTACATGCGTGTGGTGGTAGTATAATGTGCATGGGCTCGCTGAAATCCTGATTCCTGCGATGCGATTTAGTCTGCCAAACCTCATGTGCGATTCCCCAATTGATCAGGACGACGAAATGCATCATGATGAGCTCCCCTACTCCAAGCTCCAACTAACCGGAATGTTTGTCCTCTGCGTGCCCCGCAGCTCACATGACGCTATGGCTGTATGGCACAGCATGCTGCTCGTCAGAGTCACGTTTCCATCACTCGACCCAAAAATCATGGCTCACACAGCCACACAGCACACCAACACGAAGGCTTGAGACAAGAGACGAATAAAAGTAGAAGTAAAAAAAAATAAAAATACGGAGGAAGAATTCGTTTTCGTGATGTGAAGGCCGGTTCTGCAATGTCAACACCGAGCAGTAATTGACCTGCTCGTATAGTAGGAGCGGCTGCGATCGAGCAAGTAAATCAACGTCGTGTCTCACTAATGGGGAGACGTAAACCTGCAAGCAGATGCTCGCCGTTCAATTCGGCACGCCGCAGGCGTCACCCATCACCGTACCACTCGGTTGCAATAAGCTCACCTGCTAATGGCGCCGGGCTCCAGTTTGATTTGTTTCCTCCCTGCTGCCTCGTGTGCTCTCTTCCCGGGTTGGATAACGCGGCGCAGTTGACCCGGTAGCCCGAAACCGCTCGTATATCTTCGAAACTTTCCGTGACACGGTGGAGCTAACCACTCCGCGCTGGCTCGCCACCGGCCACCACCGCCGCCGCTTAACCAAACCAACTGCTCTCGCCCCTGCCTCTCGCGAGTTTTAAGTCGCCGCTCGCCACGCCACCTCGCGCGTTCGTTCATGCCCCGCCGCCCCCGGCAATGGCTGCCGCAGCGGTGACCTCGCCCTCGCCGGATCCCTTCACGTTCCACTGCCCCGCGGCTCCGTCGGCGGCGGCTGAGACCGAGGACGGCGACGAGTTCGAGTTCCGCGTCGTGCCCGCGGCGGCGGCGGCGCTCTCTACCGCCGACGAGCTCTTCTCCGGCGGGAAACTCGTGCCTTTGCACCGGCCTGCGCCCGCGTCTGCCCCGTGCTCCCCTCCGCCTTGCCTGGAGGTCGAGCCCGCGTCAGAACCGACGTCCCCACGCGCCCCGCGATGCGCTGGGCGGCGGTGGCGCGACCTCCTCCACCTCGTGTCCAGCTCCAGGAAGGCCAAGGACGACAAGAAGTGCGCCGCGGATGGGTGCCTGCAACGCCGGGAGGCGCATTTCCGGCCGCTCCTCTCGCGGGACTCCTCGTCGTCCTCGTCGGCCTCCTCGGTCGACTCCGGGAAGCACGCGCGCCGCCCGCCGCCGCCGTCGTGCTCCCCGCTGCGGACACGCTCCGCGCCTGTGGCGAACCTCCTCCACCTCATGTCCAGGACAAGATCCGCCGCGGACAAGATCGGCGCCGCCGCGGACGCGTCGCTGCACCCCAGGCGGCCGGAGCCGCCGTGCCCGGCGCACCCGCTCCTGACCCGCGCCTCGTCCTCGTCCTCGGCGTCCTCCTCGGACTCCGGCAGGAACCCGCGCGCGGCGCCGTGGCGTCCCCGCGGTCCCTGCCGGCCGGCACGCCCGGCTGTCGCGGCTGAGAGCCCGCGCGTGAGCGCGTCCGGGCGCGTGGTGTTCCGCGGCCTGGAGCGGTGCTCGAGCACGCCGGCGTCGGCAGGCATCGGTCCGCGCCGGCCGCGGCCCAGGGGCATGGAGAGGTCGTACTCGGCCAATGTGCGCGTGGATCCGGTGATCAACGTCTTCGGCTTCGGGCTCCTCTTCATGCCGTCCTCGCCGGCAAAGGAGAGGAAGTCCGACAAGGAGAGGGAGAAGGACGGCGGCGGCCGCAAGAACAGGGCGGAGAAGCTGGCCATGGTGCTGAGAGATCCACAGGATTAGGCAGTGGCCATGCTGGCAATAATGCATCAGATTCTTCTTGTCCCAAATTTTTTGTTGCTTCCCCCGTATTACTTTTCTCGCCTTCCTTGCTTCCGATCGTTGTAATATAGCGCCATCTTTTTAGTCCAGTTTTTAGAACCAGATCAAAGAAATTTCAGATAAAACTTCGGTGATATCTGAACTGTAACTCTGATCCCGATCGAAGATCAATGTTCATCCATGTAAAAAAGCAAATACTGCTACGTGCTCCTTGAACAGCACTTTTTCTGTTCCAAAACCCAAGTAATATCAATACGCAATGTCAAATCGCTACAACGGAAGTAGAGTAGAGTGATGTTTACTCCAGTATCTATGCTATAGGAGACACGACCCATCACGAAGTTTTCAAATTTCTTCATGTCCGTGGCAGTACGATGGAGTAGGATGACGTGGCAGCCTGAGCCTGCCCTGCTGCTAGAAACCAGAAAGGAGAGTGGGTTTGGTGCTCCGTATATAGGTCTCGTGATCCGTGCAGATTTCGGGCTACTGTACTGCAATTTAAAATGTTTTTAAATACTATGTCTGGTACTGGCAGTGACAGAATTACTATATTTTTTTTTCTTTCAGCTTGTTTTGGTTTGAAATCTTTCAAACGGGATATCTTCAGTTTTGCACTGAAAAGGAACACGAGGATCTCTCGGGACTTGATGCTCTCTGCCTCCCCGTGCCAAGTTCCTACGAGCTTCTTCAAGCTCAGCTCATGGTTTCGGGATGCACATTGTGGAGCTTGTAACAACCCAACTTGCCGATTTTAGCATTGTTTAAGGAATGGAGAAGGTAGCTAACGGAGCATCCAATTTTGCCAACGATCAGACCTACCTGGAGTCCGACGTATGCCGGAATTATCGATGGCTCCGGCGCCGCTGTCTGCCGCTGGACGCTGGTATGCACACGTCGACGGCGTTGTATACGGCAGAGTGGTTCGGTTATACTAGTACTCCTGCTTTCAGTTGCCGTCACCTGCCGAAAAGTATGGTGGTTGAGCGGAGCCTCGTACGCCCCCGTCCCTTGAATCCGTGATCACATCAGCAAGGCAGGAAGCGGGCCGCTCTCTCGCCGCAGACGCAGAGCCAGGCGTCACGTCGCCTTGGCGTGGCGCCGCTGGTTCGCAGGTGACGCGCCGCTCACCATCAGTGCAGTGCAGCGGCTTCACGACGCATCAGCAGTTCAGCACCTCGTAGTATACTGCTACTACCAGTGTGGCAGTTTTCAGGTCAATCGTGACCCTGAGCGCGGTGAGGCCTGAGCCTCTCTCGCAGGCATCGATCAGATCGGCCAGGAGGTAGCTTCCGCGCGTTGGCTGCTGGAACTGGCAATCCGACAATGGCATCGCATCACAAGGGTCAAGGGGAACTGCACTGTAACCATGGCAGATGCCGTGTCCCGTCCCATCCCGTGGCGCTAGTGCTGGGCTGCTGGGACACCGTCGCCACGCGAACCCGAAGCATGGGCGCCGCGGGCACGGCACGGGAGGGGGCCCTGACCCTGTGGCTCCTGTGTTCGTGTACTCGTGTGTCCTGCTCGCTCCCGGCGCGGAATCTCCCCCGGCAGTCGGCAGACTCGGCACGGACGAGGAGAGGCAGCCAACAGTGCTGTGTGCCTGTGTCTGTGCACGTCGCGGAGATGGCTCCTCCTCCACGCACAAGGCAGACAGGTCAAATGGTACGCGCGCCAGAAGGGCCTACCACAGATGGGCCTTGCTCTGCACGGATCCGCCGCGTTCCATACAAGGGCTCAGCCAGCCAGTTTTCGGCCTGGCCGGCCGAGAGATCTCTGAAATCATTTCGCTGCCCAAGGTCTGATGGTATCCAGTGGCTACCCGGCCCGCTACATACATGCTACACAAGCATGTGTCGCGGGCTCTTAGCCCGACTGACCGACGGATATTCAGTTCGATCCTCTCATCTTCGCATGTCCGAACGAACTTCGACATTCCCATGGGTCCACTCCCACCGCATGGATCACTGAACTGACGCAGTAGTCAAAAATCGTCTAATCTCGATAGCAACAGGCCGACAGATGAGTTGATCCGGTTGGTGACTCTGGTCTCTCTGCGTTCCCACGGGAACCGTGGAGTAAAGGTGTAGCCATTGTAGGCGGCAGCCTGCTTGAATTTTGACGAGGTCTCGCCTCCTCCTCACCTCTGCCGAAAAATCCTTGTGAACGTGGAAAAGAAGGGAGCGGATGACAACTGACGCGACGATCAGGCGTGCTCCTGCTTCTGGGTCGTTCGTTGTTGGCGGCCTGGCCCCATGAGTCATTATCCATCATACGCATGATGGTGAGTGGCCAGACTTGCTACTGATGGTTTCTTTCAGCCGCCCAGCTCCCGGTCCAGTGTCGTGCAGGATCCACCACCCATCCGCAAACCCTGTCGCTCCGCCTGCAACTTGCGTTCGTCCTGGATGCAACGACGGGTCGCGCTTCAGGGACCGTGACGCGCGCACGGGTTCGTGCCAAATTAAAACTCTAATCAAGTGTAATAGGCATCATTTGAACGTATCCGGTTCAGTAACTTAACGGTTTAATTTGACAGTCTCCATTCAATCGAAACAAATAACGGTAGCGCAGATAGTATAAATATGCAGATTTTACATCAAAAATAAATGATACTACACAAGGGTGGTACAAAAATTTACAAAAGAATTCAAATACATGAAGTACAAAGAAATACAATTTAAAACACAAAAATCGATCAACTCATTTTAAATTTAAAGCGGTAACGATGACGAGCGAAGGACATCACATCGAGCCCACCGATATGATATCAGAGAGAAGCGACACCTCCTGAAAGGACTCACAACGACAACCCTAAGTATAGTAATATTCAGTAAGACTTATGTGACTATGTTATATACTTAGCCGATTCTTGTGACCGAGAGGGAGAAAGGCTGGGGGCGGCAACTTGGAAGGATAAGGCCGAGCGCTCGCGCGGCCGATGCGTGGGCGCAGCGATGCTCGCCAGCAGCTGGTGACCGACGCGCGTCACGCATCCTGGGTGGCCGGCGACGACGTCGAGCGAACAAGAGCAGAGCAACTAGGGCCGGCAGAAGCAGCGACTTTGGATCGATTTTTCTCAGGTTTACGTGTAGCAACACGACGGCCAGCTTTAACAAATTTTGTGACTGAAATGTAAGGCTACAACATCTATTAAGGTTCATAGGTGAGTTCGTTCGTGGTTTGGAAGATAGAGCGCTCCAAAGTTTGGAGGAAAAGCGACGTGCTTTCTGAAAAAAATTCAGAGCAGCAACATGCAATGTTGTTGCATTCAGCCATCTTTGGCACGATTTTTGGAAGTCTATGCGTGGTCTAACTCGAACAAGAACCATGTGCGTGTAAAGTTCAGGAAACCCATTTTGGTCTAGGTTGTGGCCATGTGTTTAGTAAAAATTAGAAGTTACAAGCCCCTAAAGCAGAAGGCTTCAACCACGTAATCAGTGACTTGGCTAAATTCAGGGTGAGGTTGAAAGTAGAGGATTGACGAGGTTTGAACCGGATTCACGTGACATTTTAAGACTATATTTGAGCAGAAATTTCATGTTTTTCATATTTATACTTTTAATTAATATTTAGCTTAAAAAAAGAATAAATCCCCTAGCCATATTTTAAAAGATAATTTCATGCTTTTCATATTTCATGCTTTTCACGTGCTAACAAAAATTATGAGATACATTTATTTATTTAATTTAAATATTAATAACTATCATTAACACCAGGGGTGTGACAGTTCGTCCGTCGTGAAGGAATCCAAACCACGCAAGAGCGAATCATCAGGTTTCCGAACGATCCGATGATTGCCTTGCTTACCTGCCGGGTCCTGTGATCTGACGGAGCCAGGCCGGCATCGGCGATCGTGGACTCCTGGTCGTGTCCGTTGGATCCGCACCGCAAAACCGGTGGCCCCCTGCAGGCGGTGAGGGCAGGCAGCGTCCCAAACCAAACCCCATGCTTCCAACAGCCGGCGCACGTCGCCGCGGCCGCCAGTGGTTTCCCGTGCGCCTCCCACGGATCTCTTCTCCTTCACATACCGCCGGTACAGGTGCAGGCTGTGCGGCTGCAGGGCCACGATAGAAGCCGGACTCCCTGCTGTTGATTTTGGCCGTTCCCTCGGCGTCCGGCACGCGGCGTCGGCGTCACGGGCCGGCACCGGGATCGGTTGGCAATGCGGCGGCCCTGCGCGTTCTCCGCTTCTCACACCTCATCTCTAGCCTACCATTGATACGCCCACACCACGGGCACCTCAACTTGCGGCTGCGCGCAGGTCAAAGCGAGCGATTCCCCTTGTCCCCTGGCGCGCCGCGCCGTGGCGTCGCTGGAGACGAAATCCACGTAGGCACCGCGTGCGCGGGTCCTTGCTGCTGCCCTGTCCGTTTCCTAGCATGCACCAGCCCCGCGCTTCGAGCGAGGTTGAAGATACTCCGCTTCGTTTAGTATGAATATCTCTTCTACCCCGTGATTTGAGTGGGTTTTCAGCTCGTGCGTCTTCAGTACTCCCACTTCGTTAGTGTTTTGCTTCCACTACTAGCTGCGGCTCGCATTATCTGTCAGGCGCCGCTCGGCAGCTGCCATATGCTGAATCGAGGCCTTTGTTTATGTGAGAACTGAAAAAGGTGAAATCGATGGTGTGGAGAATCATTTCTCAATGCAACTTGACCTACACCAACCAAATTAAGCAATACCAGTATTCAGCAGAACTGCATTTCTACAGGGGTTTCCCCCCTAACAGATTCCACCATCCTTTTCATTTGAACTCGGTCGCTTGTAAGAAAAGAACTACCAAGTAGCACTAGCAATCTGTAATCTGCTGCTTTGATGACGAAGATACATGTGATCAGTCATCATTCATTGGTGGACGCGCGCCAGCTAACATTCCTTCCCTCGGCAAGAAAGTTGGTACTGCCCCACGGGCCCAGTTTGGCGATTGCCCTGGTTTCTAGCCAAGCTTCTGAATGGTCCAACAAGTGATACTGCATATCCATCGTGCCTATGGCTTGTGTCTACCCGGCGATCTAGATGGATGGGACTTATAAGCGGGTTGAAAAGCTGAAACGGCTGATTTGTTGTGAGAGAAAAATACTGTTCGGTAGTTGATAAGCCGGCTGATAAGCTGAAGCGAACAGGCTAAGACGTATTTTGCCTAGTCAGACGGCATGCATGCCTACTATAACTCCCTCCGTACCAAATTGTAGATCGTTTTGAATTTTTTATGCGTAGTTTTTGCTATGCACTTAGATATAGTATATACGTGTATAGATAATAATATTTATAAACTAAAAAACCCAAAACGATCTATAGTTTGTAACGGATGTAACGGAGGAAGTATATACTGCGTTCCATGCTGTACACCCATAAAATTGTTTCTTAGGGAAAAGGAGGTCAAAATGAAACATACTTTGCAACAAAGCAAGGACAGCTAACAAGCCGCAATCAGAAACGTATTCGCTTGCAAGGAGGGGGTGTTTGATACCAGGGGCTAAACTTTAGCTCTGTCATATCGGATGTTTGGATACTAATTAGGAGGACTAAATATAAGCTAATTACAAAACTAATTGCAGAACCTTAGGCTAAATCGCGAGACGAATCTATTAAGCCTAATTAGTCCATCATTAGCAAATGGTTACTGTTGCACTACATTGTCAAATTATGGACTAATTAGGCTTAATAGATTCGTCTCGCGATTTAGCCTAGAGGTTGTGTAATTAGTTTTGTAATTAGTCTAGGTTTCATACTCCTAATTAGTATCCAAACATTCGATGTGACGGGGACTAAAATTTAATCCCCTCCTCCCAAACACCCCCTTAATCTGCAGGAGACCTACCGAGACAATGTATCCTGTTTTCTGCCAGCAAACTATCCAGTTCCAATTCCTCCCTCCCGCTGATCCACGCAGATAGACACTGAAGAAATAACCTGAAACTTCACCGACACTGAAAAATGTCCGTAACTGACAGCGACGCCCATATGCTCATCTTTGCCTGATCTGGAGTCTGAACTCACACCCCCTCAAACACACAAAGATGAACAGAGAGAACTGAACTGAACTGCTGCAGCTCGCAACGAACAGATGAACTTTAGCAGTGTCACATCGGATGTTCGGATGCTAATTAGGAGGACTAAACAAGAGCTAATTATAAAACTAATTGTAGAACCCCTATGCTATTTCGCGAGACGAATCTATTAAGCCTAATTAATTCATCATTAGCAAATGGTTACTAAAGCACTACATTGTCAAATCATGGACTAATTAGGCTTAATAGATTCGTCTCGCGAATTAGACTCCATCTGTGCAATTAGTTTTGTAATTAGCCTATATTTAATACTCCTAATTAGCATCCAAACATTCGATGTGACATGTGCTAAACTTTAGCACGGGGTATCCAAACACCCCCGAAGTCCATAGAGAAAGCGGCGCGCAGCACGCCGGAACGTTTGGCAGGAAATTTTCGGTGCTTTTCCGGTAGCCATTGCCGTCCAGGCCACGACCTCGCATGTCGGCACGGCAACCGTATCCGAATTTCCGATACAGGCATGTCTGTAGCGCCTCGTCCCGTCGTCCGTACCGCATGGTCCCGCCTCGTCCTCCAGTCCCCTCGCATAATTCCCGCCACACCCCGAGTCAACCCATCCTCTTCCGTTGCGAGTTGACGCCGCTCGGCAGCGCATTGACTTCACTTCACTGCCGATGCGGGTGTTCCAGACTAGAGCCTGTGTCTTTATAAGATCCTCAGAGTTCATACTCGATCACACACATGTGGGCGCTGAACCGAGTGGAATTGCATATGCCATGTCGTCCTGCAAGGACACTTGCTTCACTACCTTGCCACTTGTTCTTGCAGGGTTATTAGTTGTGGCACTGTTAGTGGCGGCGCCGGCGGCGGCCGCGGTTCCTGACGCGTCGGTGTCCGTGCATCTGGAGGCGTTGCTGGAATTCAAGAAGGGCGTTGCCGCCGACCCGCTCGGCACGCTGTCCAACTGGACGGTGCGGGCAGGCGGTGCCGGTGGCGCCTTCCCGGCGCACTGCAACTGGACCGGCGTGGCCTGCGACGGCGCCGGCCACGTCACGTCCATCCAGCTCCTGGAGACCAGGCTCCGGGGCACGCTCACGCCGTTCCTCGGCAACATCTCGACGCTGCAGGTCCTCGACCTGACATCGAACCGCTTCAGCGGCGCCGTGCCGCCGCAGCTCGGCCGCCTCGGCGAGCTCGAGCAGCTCGTGCTGTACGACAACAACTTCACCGGCGGCATCCCGCCGGAGCTCGGCGACCTGAGGAGCCTGCAGCTACTGGACCTCGGCAACAACACGCTCCACGGCGGCATCCCCGGCCGCCTCTGCAACTGCTCGGCGATGTGGGCGTTCGGCGCGGTGAACAACAACCTCACCGGCGCGCTTCCTGACTGCATTGGCGATTTGTCCAACCTCAGGTTTCTGGTGCTCTTCAACAACGGTCTCGACGGCGACCTGCCGCCATCCTTCGCGAAGCTCACGCAGATGGAGACGCTGGACCTCAGCGGCAACCAGTTCTCCGGCTCGATTGGCGTGCTCGGCAACTTCACGAACCTCATGACTCTCCAGACGTTTGACAACCGCTTCTCCGGCGCCATCCCACCGGAGCTCGGCCGGTGCAAGAACCTAACTCTCCTCAACATGTACAGCAACCGGTTCATAGGCGCCATCCCGAGCGAGCTCGGGGAGCTCACGAACCTCGAGGCGCTGCGCTTGTACGACAACGCGCTGTCGTCGGAGATCCCGCGCTCACTCGGGCGGTGCGCGTCGCTACTGTCGCTCCAGCTGTCGATGAACCAGCTCACCGGCTCCATCCCGACCGAGCTCGGCGAGCTACGGTCGCTTCGGGATCTGAGGCTCCACATCAACAGGCTCACCGGAAGAGTGCCGGCGTCGCTGACGAATCTCGCCAACCTGACATACCTGAGCTTCAGTTACAATTCCCTGTCCGGCCCTCTTCCGGAGAACATTGGGCTACTCCGGAATCTTCAGAACCTAATCATTCAGAACAACTCGCTGTCTGGCCCAGTTCCGGCGAGCATAGCGAACTGCACGTTGCTGTCCAACGCGAGCATGAGTTCCAACGAGTTCTCGGGACCCTTGCCTACGGGGCTTGGCAAGTTACAAAGCCTCACGTTCTTGTCGTTGGGCGACAACAAGCTCTCCGGCGACATACCGGAGGACCTTTTCGACTGCGGCAACCTCCGGAAGCTAAACCTGGCCGGGAACAGCTTCACCGGCGGCCTGAGCCCTCGCGTCGGCAGGCTTAGCGAGCTCGGGTTGCTGCAGCTGCAAAGGAACGCCCTGTCTGGGGCGATACTGGAGGAGATCGGCAACCTGACGAAGCTCATCGGCCTGGAGCTCGGGGAGAACCGCTTCGCCGGGCGCGTCCCGGCGAGCATCTCCAACTTGTCGTCACTCCAGCAGCTCGATCTGCAGCAGAACCTCCTCAGCGGCGCGTTGCCCGGCGGGATCTTCGAGCTGCGGAGCCTCACCATCCTCAGCGCCGCGTCGAACAGGTTCGCCGGCCCGATCCCCGACGCCGTCTCCAACCTCCGGTCTCTATCGTACCTTGACCTGTCGAACAACGCGCTCAACGGCACGGTCCCCGCCGCGCTGGGCCGCCTCGACCAGCTCCTCACGCTGGACCTCTCCCACAACCGCCTCACCGGCGGCATCCCCGGCGCCGTGATCGGGAAAATGAGCTCCCTGCAGATGTACCTCGACCTGTCGAGCAACATGTTCATGGGCCCGATACCACCGGAGATCGGCGGCCTCACGATGGTCCAGGCCATCGACCTGTCCAACAACCGGCTGTCCGGCGGTGTCCCGGCGACGCTCGCCGGATGCAAGAACCTCTACTCGCTCGACCTCTCCGCCAACAACCTCACCGGCGCACTCCCGGCGGGCCTCTTCCCGCAGCTCGACGTCCTCACAAGCCTGAACATCTCCGGCAACGACATCGACGGGGAGATCCCTTCCAACATCGGCGCGCTGAAGCACATACAGACGCTGGACGTGTCTAGGAACGCGTTCACCGGGGCCATACCAGCGGCACTGGCGAACCTGACGAGCCTGAGGTCTCTGAACCTCTCGTCCAACCAGCTCGAGGGGCCCGTGCCGGACGCCGGCGTGTTCCGGAACCTGAGCATGTCGAGCCTGCAGGGAAATCCCGGGCTCTGCGGCTGGAAGCTTCTCGCTCCATGCCACCACGCCGGAAAGCAGGGGTTCTCAAGGAGAGGGCTCGTGATCCTAGTCGTGCTGCTGGTGCTCGCCGTGCTGTTGCTGTCGCTGATCGTGATGATTCTTCTCCTTGGCTACCGGAGGTACAAGAAGAAGAAGGTAGCCTCGAACGGTGCCGCCAGTTTCTCGGAGAACTTCGTGGTGCCGGAGCTGAGGAAGTTCACCTACGGCGAGCTGGAGGTGGCCACCGGCTCGTTCGACGAAGGCAACGTCATCGGGAGCAGCAACCTGAGCACGGTCTACAAGGGCATCCTCGCCGAGCCCGACGGCAAGGTGGTCGCCGTGAAGCGGCTCAACCTGGCGCAGTTCCCGGCCAAGTCCGACAGGTCCTTCCTCACGGAGCTCACGACGCTGAGCCGGCTGCGGCACAAGAACCTGGCACGCGTGGTCGGGTACGCGTGCGAGCCCGGCAGGATCAAGGCGCTGGTGCTCGAGTACATGGACAACGGCGACCTCGACGGCGCGATCCACGGCCCGCCGCGCCGGGACGCGCGGCGGTGGACGGTCCCGGAGCGGCTGCGAGCGTGCGTCTCGGTGGCGCACGGGCTCGCGTACCTGCACAGCGGGTACGACTTCCCCATCGTGCACTGCGACGTCAAGCCGTCGAACGTCCTGCTCGATGGCGACTGGGAGGCGCGTGTCAGCGACTTTGGCACGGCGAGGATGCTGGGCGTCCATCTGGCGGCCGGTGCCGCCGCGGCGCAGTCGGCGACGTCGTCGGCGTTCCGGGGCACCGTCGGGTACATGGCACCAGGTAATCCTATCTACATGGCGTTCTAGCACCATTTCAGCTCGCTATCTCTGAAAGTTCTGTGACACGTCTGCTAAAAATGTTTTCTCTGTATACTGTAACGCAGAGTTCGCGTACATGAGGACGGTCTCGCCAAAGGCAGACGTGTTCAGCTTCGGCGTCCTGATGATGGAGCTCTTCACCAAGCGGAGGCCGACCGGGACGATCGAGGAGGACGGCGTGCCGCTGACGCTGCAGCAGTACGTGGAGAACGCGCTCTCGAGGGGCCTCGACGGCGTGCTCGACGTCCTGGACCCCGACATGAAGGTGGCCACCGAGGGCGACCTGTCCACGGCAGCGGACGTGCTGAGCCTTGCCCTGTCGTGCGCCGCGTTCGAGCCGGCGGACCGGCCTGACATGGACGGCGTGCTTTCAACCTTGCTAAAGATGAGCAAGGTCTGCGGAGAAGACTAGATGCCAGTGTCAAAACGCGAATTGAAATGTGTGTAGCATCATCATACGATTTAGAAAAGGGCAAACTCTGCTGATCAGGTCTAGTGTCACATGAGTACATGACCATCAAAGTGTCATGTATTTGGGCTGTTCATGTGTGCAATTGTAATGTTGATTTGTTCAGGATCAGTAAAACCTTTTTGGATCTAGATTCTAGGCTACTACTTGGGCTGGTTTTTGGCCATTTGCCCTTGGAATGGTTCATTGAAATCAGTCATGCCCATGCTGCCTGACGGTATGGGCCTGAAGTGGTACCACAAGTTCTGCTTTTGACTCTTAACTTTCAGTGCAGCAACATACCTGCATACGCAGAAGAATGGAAGCTGAAAGATTCGGTCAAGTTGTGGGGGAAAGGATATATTATTCATCTCCCTGGATTGGATGCAAACAAAAGCGTCCATCACATCAAACATGATAATGCGAAAACCAGGACTCAGGAGTAGATGTGTCTCTTGAATTGCCGGCAACAGCTCATTGGTGGGCAGAAGAATGTCCCTGAACACACACTCTCTCTGAAGAGTGCATGGAGAGAAGAATGCCAGTTTGGCCATTGCACCGTATATGAGTGTAAAACCTTGTGATTGCATGCTGAAACTGCAATTATGCTGATGCACTGGATTTAAACTAGCCATGTTCCTCTGACTGTCAGAAAACATTGACAGTAGTAGATTGTTGCATAGATAAACACAGACACCACAAAAAAGGTTCTATCAGGCTTTGCATGAAGCACAACATGAAGGGGATTCAAGGGTGAGATTCAGAAAGGAAAATGGGCAACATCACAGTCACAGCTTTTATTAAAAACACGACTAGCTAGTTAACTACTACACATTCAGGAACTCCTCCGAGGAGAACAACGCTGCACGTCCCAGACTGAAAGCTCTCTTCAGAGTACAAGGCAGCATGAGTCTGGAGTCAAATTTGTCATCAGGGAGCACATCATTCCATGAAGTTGTACGAGGAACTCCTCTCAGGAATCCAGCCACCGTTGTGACTCGTGCTAGCAAGGCCACCCCTCTGTTCCTGAACCAGGGACGATCCTCTCATGAGACATGATGAGTAGCTAGTACTGTTCATGTAAAGTTCTGACAGTTTTAGCACCTGAACTATCCCTGATCAAGCAGCATAAAACTACTACTTTTTCCAAAGGCAAAAAACCTATAAAGGCATGGAATAATCTAGGAAACACCCACAAACTCGCAACACGATAAACCAGATAAAAAAAGCTAAAATTAACAGTGGCATACATGAAGCTTGAACCTCTTACCGGGGTATAGAGTTGTAATTTTGGTGGCCTGAGGAAGTTCTGAGGCGGCTCAGAAGGGTGCAAGTTCTGCATCTGGCTCAAGAAGTCTGACTCGACGTTAGATTGTCGCTGTGGGTTGGCTTGAGTTAACTGAAATGGCCGTGGCTGCTGGCCGGAAGGGCGCAATGGTGGCATATGGGCAGGATCAGCCGTGATGTAGTGCATGTATTGCTGCAGCTCAGGAGGAACCACCGGTGCCATTCCCTTCCCCATGACCAGCATCTGTGTTCAAATATAACAGTGAACTTGCATTGCACAGTTTATATGTTCAGATTAGGGCTATCTGAAGCAGATCTGCATGCTAACTAAATAAAACAGCAAAGGATGCATAAGAGGAAAATAAGAACGATGATGTCCACTGTAATCAACTTGTGCATATGATATGATGCCATTCAGTACCTGAAGTTGTAGCTGAAGTGATTTAAGGTAGTCGATCGCTTCATCTAGCATGGACACTTTGTCGGTCTGAACAAGTTATTCTGAGATCAGACCGAAAACATTCAGAAGAGAAATGGTGAGATCAGACGCAACCCATATTACCTTGGTGCAATTTGGAAGGAGCTCCTGTAGTGCCTTCAGCTTCTCATTGATCCTATCCCTTCTCCTCTACAAACGTTTCAGACAAAGAATATCAGGAACACCAAATGCTGATAAACTGGTCATGATGGATCGATGTATATACATGCTAGCAACATACCCTTTCTGAAAAATTGTGGAACTCAGCAGATCTGCTTCTGCGGGTAGGGGGAGTAGACCTCCTTGGAACACCGCCATCTTCCATGTGAGCTCTTGACGAACCTGTTCACCGGATTCCTAACAGCAAGACACACAATGCGTCTAAGAAACAAGAATCTGATTCTGAACAAGAACGACCCATTAGAAGCGCAACTAAACGCAGCGGCTGAGAGAGAGCCATGTTTATTCCTTGCAGTGCGTACCGTACGTGTGTGATGGTGCCTGTCTTCTACTTGGCTCCCTCCATGGCCGCCACCGCCTCTTATGAACCGATCGCTGCTTGCGTGCCTGACTGGTCCAGCCCTAGGCTTAGGGTAGTACTAGCCTATAGAAATGGGGGAGCATGAGAGCTTTCTGGATGACCCTGATGGCCTGGTCTGTGCTGTTCGACCCACCAACCCTTTGGCCCTGGATAGTATATATGCCATCTGATTTCCACAAGCTTTTGCGTCATGGCAGGGCTGGGCGACTGTACCTAGCTATATCCTTATCTTTCACCGGCCGTGGAGTTTCTTGCTTGGACTGTCATCCACTGACCACACCATGTACTATCTGGGGTCTCTGACGGAAGCGTGCATGTTTACAGGTTTTATGCAGCGCCCATCTGGCCAATCGTCTCACCTACCTTACCAGGGAATGGCTCAAACTTTACGTGCAAAAAAGGAGGCTAACCCCTCAACCTTAAGACTGAACATGTTGCTTCTGCAAAGTACCAAGGCGTGTAGTTGTTTGTTCACTAGCTATCAGTAGCTTTCTGCACAGGGGCCATGAAAGTGAACTGCATTGAAATCAGGTTCAGAGTAAATCAGTATGCACGTAAGCTTGCGACAATGCAAAGGAGTGAGCGAGTGAGGAAGCCACCTAGGCAAGGCAAGGCACCTAACGCGACCAACGGCCCATGCACGCACTGTTGGTGAAAAGACCCCCGGAACCATAAGCAGCAGTCGAGGATGGCGAAGCAAGGCGCGACCAAAGAAGCCAATCTCCCCTCCGATCCGATCTGTTTTTTCTCTCCGCTCTCCCCCCGCAAAACACGCGACGCGATGCGCGCGAAAGCATGGAGGGGAAAAATATACGCACCAGATGTGTCATGGAAGGAGGGGGGGAAGGGACCGTCCACAACGCGCCCATGCACGCAGCGCACGCCGACGCCCGGCCGGCGGCATGGCGAGGGCCGGACACGGCAGGCGCAGGAAGGCAACAAAGGAGGCAGTCACCGCCATGTCGCTGCTTTCGTAACCCAACGCCAGAGGAGATGCAAGCAGCTAGGCAGCGATAAATAACATAGGGCCTATAGCTTAGGTAACTAGCTAGGGCGCCAAGGTCTCGTGCAAAGGCCGCCCGGTGCGGTCAGAAGCCCATCGGAATTCAGAGCGCATGATCTGATCGCGCATGTGTGCGTGCCGGGCCGGTGCCTGCGTGCCAGGTTCGGTGACCACCACCGGCGTCTCGGAGTCACTGGCTCCATCCACCAACTGTCCTCGTCCGGCCGTCAGATCCGTGCGCTGGGAATCCGCGTGCAGCTGCACGCATGGTCAGGCAGCCGGCGCACGGGCGGGGCGGGGCGGCGGGGCTTGATGCAGAAGCAGAACTCGTGCGCGGTGCAGCCTGCTCGCCGCAGCCGGTCTGCGGCCGCGGCGTGGGTGCCTGGGGAGGGGACGCACGCGCGTGGACGGACCTCGCCGCACGAGAGCGATCTGCTCGCCGTGCGCCCGTGCCAATGTGCGGTCGCTTCGGCGACGCGCGCGTGCGGCGGCCGCCGGCAGGGCCCGTGCTCTGCTCTGGTGCCGGCGCGCGCGCGTGGCGTTTGGTTCAAGCGGTCAGGGCCCACACGCTCGGTTCAGTGCCTTTAGCCCAGTGAGCTATGGGCTTTGGATGTTGTTGTTGATGTGGATTTAGGAGGCCTTTTGGGCGGCGGGGCTGTGGGTACTTTTACTGGGCCGGTTCTCCCCAAGGGCCCAACCATCCGACCGCGCGATGTGATGTGGGATTGGATCGACACACTGCGCGAATCTCAACGAGGTGCCAGATCCCTCGTCCTCATCCAGCGAACGGCAGCTGTCCCACCCGAGCTCAACTGCTCGAACCAGCAACCAACAAGGCGTGGGAATCTGGGCAGCGCTGCGGCGAAGAAGACGAGGCGGCGGCGGTCCCGACCATGGCGAGCTCTTCCGACCCCGACAGGCTCATGACCAAAGCCGACAAGCTGTGAGCCCTACGCTTCTCCTGTTCCACCTGCTGTTTTCCTTTTCAGTTCTCCTGCGCCTTTTGATCCGCGAGCAACCTGATTGCTGTTTCGGGTGTAGTGGGGATTTCATTTCGTTTTCGGTCGAGTAATCAGAGCTGTTTGGGTCCTGCGCGCGTCGAATTTGAACCCACCGGTCTGTAATTCTCTACTGATCATGCCAATTTCTCGTGTGGAGGTATGTTGAGCGATCCGGAACTACCTGGATCTAGTCCTGCTGTTACACGGAGTTTCACCTCTTCATGCCAAGTCATGCCGCTGGTTTCGGGTCGATCAGGTGATCAGATCTCCAAGTGGTTGGCAGAGATAAGCTTCAGGCAGGGCTTTGCCGACTTGCCTGAATGGCAATTTTGTATCGATCCATATAGTGGGGAAATCCGACACTGTAGTCGGCGGTTGGCAGAGATAAGCTTCCAAGTGGTTGTCAGAGATAAGCTTCAATAAGTTCAGAGTTTTATCTTATTTCCGTGTACATGACAATAAATCGCTATAGTCAGATTTTTGCCATTGAAAAATTATTTCTTTGAGTTTGTGATTGTGCTACATTTTCCTGCTTTTACTTCAATTACTATGTCAATGTGCCACCTAAAAAATTCCTGTTTCATCAACTTACAATGGAGTCTGTATAAAGCATGTTCCCTCATTTTTTTCTTGAATATACTCTTTTTTTGCAGAACAAAATTGAGTTTTACAAGGTGGAATGCTGATTGGAAAAGCGCTACTTCCTTGTATGAGCAAGCTGGTCGGTGACTTTGTTTTCCATCCTTCTTGTTTTCTTGCTATCGTTTTGTTCATTGTGGAGCACACAAGTGAAATTCATTTCTTTTTAAAGCCATCGCGTATAGATTCAGAAAGGACAATGAGAAAGCAAAAGATGCATTTGAGAAGGCCTCGAAAGGACAAGAAATGATCTCCTCGTATCCTTTGGAAATTTCTCTGCTGTCTAATGTTTTCTTACTTCCATTCACATCACTATCCTTAACTAATTTCATAGACCATGGGATGCCGCTAAGCATATGGAATCTGCTGCTGCTTTAGCAAAGGAGCTAGGACGCTGGAATGAAGTATCTGATTTCTATCGCAGAGCTTCAGAATTATACCGTGAATGTGGAAGGCCACAACCTGCCTCTGATGCTCTAGCAAAGGGTGCCAGGTAAGTTTGAATAACACGTCTTATCACTGTGAACAATGTGGAAGCTTATGTTCTAAACATAATATTATGAAATCAGTGCCTTGGAGGAGAAATCTCCAGAAGAAGCTATTAAAATGTATGATGAGGCTTGCTCAGTTCTAGAAGAAGATGGGAAGGAACAGATGGCCTTTGACTTGTATCGTGCTGCTGCAGCTTTGTACATTAAGATGGAGAAGTAAGACAACCTTAATGCCTACAACAACTTGGGTTTCATCTCCATTAGAATGGCTAGGTTTAACGTTGGCTCGCCAAGCCTATCACAACCCTCCTCCTTTACCAGGGCTTGGGGCCTGCTATGTTGAGACAACATAGGCGGAGTTAAGACAACCTTAATGCCTGCTTATTTAAATTTCACACTGTAGCCTCTCCTTCACATCTATATGGTATCTCATTCATATTTCTCCTTGGAACCTTTTGATCTTCCTTGTTCTTACATGTGAAGCAAATGAACTTTTTATATATTGAAAGACAGAACAGAAGATGTTTTGAAATTACATTAAGGGACTGACACCTTCTGGAATTTTATTCTAAAGCTAACACCTAGAAACTTTAGTAAACTAGGATTTGATCTTTATTTCCCACCTAATGATGGATATAATAGGGGCTTGCACACTTTCCCAATCCCACTCAGTAAATATAACTGATAGATTTGCATGAGGATAATTTTAGCATTGCACTTAACTTTACAATTATCCCCATTTTTGGCTATCTGACAGGTATTCAGATGCTGCTGCTTTCTTTTTAAGACTTGGTTCAGCTGCTGATAAGTGCAATGCCATCAACAGCCAATGCAAGGTAATATTCTTTTTTTATTTAACTAAAATGTGCTTACTTAATTATTCGGAGACTACATGCTTATTACAGAACTGAGAATATTAGATATTAGGACATGATATGTGTATCATGCAACTTTGTCTGTGATGTCTCGAACATAAATCATGTCTGATTAAAAAGTTGTTTCTTGTATACAGGCTTATCTGAGTGCGATCATCATCTATCTTTATGCACATGATTTTCAGCAAGCTCAGAAATGCTACAATGACTGCTCAGAGTAAGTTGTACATTGGTGGTAGCTACTATCACTGATGAAAAAATTGTAAATAGTATTTGTGCCATCGGTTATGTTTGGTTTTCCATTAAATCGTTAATGGCAAAGGATTTCATTTCATTTTTTTCCTTTTCTGCCACATTGCAGGGTTCAAGCCTTCCTCAACAGCGACCAGAATCGATGTGCGATGAAACTATTATCTGCTTATGAGGAAGGTGATGCTGAAGAAATCAAACGTCTTGCTCAATCAAGTGCCTTCAATCACCTTGACCATGTGGTAATTCTTTTCATCTTCTCTATAAAAGCCAGGCCATGCATCCCTTAATTGTACTGGCAATGCTATACTGTTTAAATGGTTATATCAAAGTTGGCCTCTTCTGTTGCATGTCTGTAAAATGGTGAACAAGGTGCCAACGAATTTGTTGGTAGAACCCGTTATTTCTTATATCCGTGTACATAACAAGCCTTGAATCCATTGATATCATGGAGAAAACGACTACCTGTATTCTGTTACGCGCTTGTCTTACCACATGATCATCTATTGTTTCATATTCTAAGAGTCTTAACAGTTTGCATTCTATCTTCGTTGATTGTTTACTTGATTAGTACTTGTCTTTGCTTGGGATTCATGGCAACATTTGGTTGTGTACATCAATTGCAGGTAATTAGGCTTGCACGGCAACTACCTACAGGTGATCTGCAGGCCATCAAGAAAGCAGCTGATGATGGCGAGGATTCCTTGGACGAGGACGACCTAACTTAAAACTAACTTCCAAGGTCAAGATGCAGAGAGCAAACGGGTGATGGGGACACTTAGTGTGCCATAGATGAGCAGGAACAGTTGTAAAAAGTAATGTGAATTACAGACTAAAAACTTGTGGGGGGGCATCTGTACCATGAAATTTTTCAAGCTCGATTCTGCTATGTCTGTATTGGTTGTTTGGTGGTATTGAGACTTTATTTGGTATGTTTATGTTGCCTGTGCTGTATGGTTTTTGCAAATCCAGTATGATGCACGTTCTGTGCAAGCACAAACGGAATCCAGAACTCTGTATGATTTGTACAAGTCCAGCATGTCAATTTGCCAGTGACGTTGCATGTTGCGGTTATACCAGTTCGCAAGGGCTTTGTGATATCGCCATCCTACAGGATTATTTGGAGCTCGAACTGTTCGTTTGTGCATGGTTATTAGTTATTACTGATGAGTGCTTTGCGGTTACAACGGAATAGCGCATCAACGGAAGCGTCAGAAACAAAAACACATCGATTAAGGTGCATGGACCGATGGACATCAACAAAACGCCCTCGGATTTTAGGTGCTACATGCTCTGATTACCTCAGAAACAAAGCCAAAGGCACAAACTCTGACGCGTGGTTTGCTACATCATCAAACAAGACAAAACTGGCTACAAACACGAGAGCTGGAGCTGCATGCGTGTAAGCACGGGTATCAGTACGTGACACGAACAGCTGAACATGGAAACTTGTTCTGCTCGTGAGCAGGGGTCCGGGGACGAGCACGAACCCGGAGGCCGGAGCTAAAGGCCGCACGCGGTCACGGAGACTTGCTGTCGGACTTGCGAGCCGGAGGGAGGCCAGGAACGACGGGCGGGAGCGGCAGTACCGGGGACACGGGCGGCAGCTGCGGGATCGGCGGCAGCTGCGGGATCAGCGGCAACCCCGTAGCCTTCCCCTCGCCGCTGCTACCACCACCAGCAGCGCGCGACGCCGCGGCGCTATCCTTCAGCTCCCTGCCGTCGCATGGGCCTAGCAGCAGGAGCGCCGCCACCAGCATGAGAACGACGAGCTTCAGAGCCTTCGCCATCGTTGCTGTAGTGTTCCCTGTCCAGTAACTGTGTTATGGATAGCGATTGCGTCTTGCATGAGCCCTGCGAGTGGCGTCGCAGTTTTATACACGAGCTGCAGGGGTGGCCCGCCGGGAACGCGTGGAGCGCCGGGACGGGGCACGGGTGACGGGTGTCCTCGTGTCAGGCCTCAGGCGCTGCGGGTGCGACGCGAAGGCGGCGGTGCACGCGGTGGCGTACGTATTGCTTAACCGGGCGCCTCACGGAGTCACGGGCGGGGAGAGCGGGGCATGGCTGGGCGCGGCGGCATGTGCGTGCAGGTGCAGGATCCGATCATCGGAGGATGCCGGGCGCATGGGACTGACGGTTCACGGTTCTGTCCGGCCGTGGCGACGTGCGTGGCTGCGTGTGGTGCGACCGGGACCCCGAGTCCCCGTGTCGGCAGGCTGGGGACTCCGTCCGGCCGAGGCCTAGCACGCGTCGCGTGTCGGCGCGCCCGCCTCTCTCGCCGCCGGGCTGCGCGTTCACGATCGCAGTCGCAGGTCGCAGCCGCGTGCGCGGGTGCATGCAGCAGCAGAGAGGATGAGGCAATACATGGCGCGCGGCGTTCCGCCCGCGGGCCGTGGTGCGCCTACCCGGGCAGGCTCGCCGGCGGCCTCCCCGCTCGTTGTACGAAGTGCGGCCTTGCTCGCGCGAATGCGTCCGTCACTATATGTGCGTTTTGTTGTTTGACTGATGCACGGATAATCTTCTTTCGGTGCATCGAACTTTATGCGGACAAAAGATATTGCACGCTTTTGCACCCTGCAAAACGTCAACCACTGAATTTGAAGTGTGCCAACAACCAAAAAGATGTTGACTAAGCATGGATTTTGGCAGGAGAGAACCAAATTTATAGAATGTATGAGACAATAAGCGCAACCCGACCTTAGCTCAGTTGGTAGAGCGGAGGACTGTAGTCGTTGCAGTGAAATCCTTAGGTCGCTGGTTCGAATCCGGCAGGTCGGAATTCATTTTTTTTTTCCGTCATATTATTTTTGGGCTCGTGACATTCAGTCCATGCTCGCATCGCCCTACACCTTCGCGCTCACGCCTTCGCTGCCGGCGCGATAGACGGACGCCGCGACAGCTTTGTCAAGTTTGCACTTTGCGTGGATTATCACGTACTGTACTGGATTATCTTGTATTGAGATAGATTAGGAGTCTTATTCTGCGCATCTTTTACTGCAATTTCTGGGGTTGTTTATTTCGTCGGAGCCACCGGATACAAGATTGCCGCTATTACCTGGGAATATCGAGCTTTCTTGCCGGCGAAAGGCAATCTTTGGGGCAGTGTCCATGGAGGTGTGCCGGTGTCCATATCGAAATTTGGGGCAGTGTCCATGGCGGTCGATCATGACATCGCCTCGCCGTAAAACCGCCGGCCGGGTATTTGGTCAAATACCTAACGAAAAATTCCTAGGACTTGGCGATCGAGCGCGAGCATCGTCGCGGGCGCCCGTCATGTCACACACTGACGTTGCCGGTTGGGGCCGAGCGGTTTCAAGGCCTCTGGTTTGGGGGCTCCTATACAATTTGTTGAAGTTGGTTAAGAGCAACTCAAAAGTACTCTAAAAAGTTTTTCCCTAAAATTATGTATAGGAGACTCTTTCAAAATCTTTTTTTAAAAAAACATATTAATTCACAGCAGATCGCTAATAACTGGCTCCTAATATTTTAAAACAGGCCACGTTATCGTAATTGGGCCTAGCCCGACGCCTCCATGCTCTCTCCCCGTCTCATTCTTTCTTCTTATTCCTCCTGCCGAAGAAGAACCGAAACAGAGCGAGCTCCTCCTTCGACTCGTCATCCTCGCTGCCACCTGCCGCCATCTCGTCTTCATCCTCGTCGGCGGGGATGTCCGCAACCTTCGGGCTTATCGCCGGCATGCGGATCGTGCGCTTCACCCTGTGCTTCCTGCTCAATTTCACAAGATTTAGTTGCTCAATCGATTGATTCATTCGGTAAGAATCAAGCACCAACAGCAACAACAGATTCGATTAATTACATGTGCTTGGAGCCGTGGCATCGCCCGCCGTTGGCCCTGCCAGCGATGTTCTCCGAGTGCGCGTGCTCATGGCACCTGTGCTTCTGCCCGGCGCCGGATGACGACAGCGGCGGCTTCCCGCAGTTTATCGCCCCGCCCGACGGCGGGAGCATCAACGACGACGACCCGCCGTCGCCGCGCCCGTTCAACACGCCGCTCGCCGGTGCCAGCATGGGAGACTTGGATGGCCACCTGTTCGTCCACCCTCCCATCAGGTCCAGGATCATCATCACACTCGCCTGAGTGCTCATCGCCACACCGGAGCGGAGAACAGGGAAGGAGGAGGAGAAGTGGGAAGGAGGCTAGAGCCACAGGAAATTCCGAGATTGAGGAAGGATTATGCGGGGGATATGGATTTGTTTTTAGCGTCCGTGCATTTTTACGGGAAGATGGAGGAGCTGTTGGAAGGTAAGTTTGTTTTGGGATAATTTTAAGCGAGTTTTTGAAGTTGCTCTAAGACACGTAACTTTAAAACTATTAAGTAAACATCTATATTTAACATTTTCAAAAATAGACCCAACATTTTCTAAAAATAAGATCAATATTACAAATAGTAGGATCAACATTTTTTAAAGCACCTCAACATTTTAAAAAGTATTTATCTCCAACATTTTTTATGTGCTATTTCAACATTTCGAGAGAATTACGTCTGCTAAACCTAACTCAATATTTTGAAAAACAAAAACTGCAGCCTTCTTCTCCAGCACAGGGGCGGCGAGGGGTAGCGGTGGCGGGCGTGGCTGGGGTGGCGCGTGGCGAGGTCGGCGGGCTGCGGCGGCCGGCGCGGGCACCTGGCCACCGCCCCCGCGGCCACCCCAGCGCGGCAGCACCCGCGACTGCGGGGGGATGGCAGCGCAGCAGCGGGAGGCGCGCGGAGCAGCGTCGGAGCACGCTGCCGCGGGGGCCGGCGGCGGCGGTCCTCGGCCGGGGCAGCAGCGGCCCAGCGGTGGAGCTCCTGGCCGGGGCGGCAGCGGTCGGACGGCAAAGCGCAGGTGGATGGCGGCGGCTCGAGTAGAGAAGAGGGTTAAGAGAGAAGGAAATGCATCGGACGGATGAGGATGCACACATGAATCTCAAATAGTGGAATTTCTAGAAGAAAAAAGATTTCGCAAGATATATAGGATACCCGCTCTGGCTGTACTGGCGCAGTCCGTTGATCGCGCGGGCTGCCCACCCAGCCCAAGGAGTGGCCTCCTCCTGGGCCGGGCCTATCAACCTAGCGTGCGCGCAGACCACGCACGCCACACACCACTTCTTCTCAGTCTCAAAAAAAAAAAAATCACAACGACTTCTTCTTCGTTTGAAAAAAAGAAACCCAACAGGTGCGGAGGTGCCCGTTCCAATTCGCCAATGCCCACCGCTACCATCCGGCGGCCGCCGCGCCGCCGTTCTAGCTCCGCCGTGGGGATGGTCGCCGGAGCCAAGGGGAAGGGGAAGGGGAGACTGCGAGCACAAGGAGAGGAAGAGCAAGGCCTGGACCACATCAGCGACCTTCCCGACGCCGTCCTCGGCGACATCGTCTCCCGCCTCCCCACCAAGGACGGCGCCCGCACGCAGGTCCTCTCCTCCCGGTGGCGCCGCATGTGGCTCTCCGCTCCCCTCAACTTGGGCCTCCACTTCCATCCCATCCCCCTCGGTGTGATCCCCCACATCCTCTCCTCGCATCGGGGCCCGGCCGCCGCTTCTCCACCCCCGTGCCCTGCTACTACTACGAGGAGGAGCTGAGAAACCTCTCCGCCGCGACCCTGGGCGAGTGGCTCCTCTCCCTTGCCCTCGACAACCTCCAGGAGCTCCTCTTCGGCCACGAGATCCCGTGTCGGGATCGGGGGAATCCTCCGCCGCCGCCCACATCGGCACTCAGCTTCTCTCGCTCTCTCGCATTGCCGCATTCCGTGTCTGCCGTTTCCCGGATGGAATCAATGTCCACTTGCCACTTCTCCAGGAACTGGGTCTTTCAAGAGTCATCATTCGGAGAGTTCTCTACAAGCCTTGCTTGCTGGCTGCCCTGTCCTGCAGAGCCTGATGCTAACTTACAATGACGGCTACTCTCGTGTCCGGATCGTGTCCCCTACGATCAGAAGCATTGATGTGGCATCAGGTTCAGGCTCGAGCGATCTCAGCCTGCAGCAACTCATCATTGAGGATGCTACCTGCCTAGAGAGATTAAATCAGAAAGCTCATTTTAGATATGGCAAGGTAATGAACATCTTGGTGATCTCCGCGCCAAAATTGGGTATTTTGGGACTCCTCTATGATGGCTATCCCAGACTTCAGATTGGCACCACCGTTTTTCAGGTACATGTCTCGTTCTCACTTGCATCTTCATTGGAATCCTCAGGTCTCTTTGAATACTTTGCTTCATCATGGTGTCAACCTTTGTATTTTCCCTCGCACTTTATCGTCATAGGAATCTCATGTTCCTTTGCTTCATCATGGCGTCAATCTTTGTATTTTGTTCTTAATTCAGGGGTTGCGCCTTGTTACCATGACAGCGGTGGTGCGCAGAGTGAAGGTCTTAGCTTTGTCGAATGCCAATCTTAGTTTGTATGTGGTTCTTAACATCATGAGATGTTTCCCCTGCTTGGAGAAGCTGAACATTCGTGTGAGTAAACTCACTTGTAATTCATTGTTCATCTGCATCAATACTTGTTCTAAAGTAGGTTGTCACTATTTTTATATCTGTTTGACCTTTTCAGACATTATTGAAAGGGAAGAAAAATGTGTGGGGTCCTAAATGCCGAAATCTTATCAATATCCGTGACATTCACCTGAAGAAACTTCTGTTGACAAACTATGAAGGCTCTGAGTCACATGTTAACTTTGTCAAGTTCTTTGTATTGAAAGCCAGAGTGCTAGAGTCAATAAGGCTTGAGCTAGCATTCAGTTTGAAAAGAGAGGTTCCAGGAGTGCACTTTTGGATTTTGTGTCTTGTAATAGTATGTGCAATACGAATTTGTGAACAGACAACCCCATTTCCAGGTATCATAACTGGTCCTGATTTCTTTCCATGGATTAAGGCGCTAGGCTATACTATTTTTCAAGCACTTATCGTCACATTTTGCAGTGTTTTGGTGTCTCTTGTTGTGGGTGCTTTCTTCTGCCTTCAGTATATCAACGCCACTGGAAACGTGTTACAGCATGAAAGGCATGAAGGCAAGGGCTCAAGGCTGTGGCATCCTGAAGATCAGGAGTTTGTTAGTTGGCCTTTTAGTTTGTTCTGATAGCTAAGAGATAGGATAGTTGTTGGTGGATTAGTTTCACTATTAGATTCAGTTTATTAGAGATTTGGTTTGTCGGTCATTGCTTGGAAGATAAGCTGCACCTGGATTGCTATTACATATAAACTGATGAATGTAATGGCTGAGGATATGCTGTGCCAAATCAATTGCATAGGTGCAATTTTGCCTTATCCAGACTTTTAGCTTGGGCTATTCTACGCTTCATTCAAATAGTGCATGATGAACAAGAGTACCCTGTCTTGCATAAATGCTAGCCTCTCGCTGGTCCACGCCTACCGAGTGGACTGTGGTGCTCTACTCTTAATCTCAGCGTTTGCACAGGGGAGAATGGATACTTGGATGCACACCGTTTGGACAAGCAAACTAGGCAATTGCAGACTCATTTGCTTGCCCATTGACACGTGGGCAAGAATTGTACTGTCTGTAAATCATCGAGGAGTTCCTGCCTCTTGCCGGATTCGACGTCGAAAGGGGCCTGGCAATTCTGAAGTTTCAGTTATACAGAGTTGTTGTTGTCCTGTTTGTGTTTGGAGCACGCGAGCGAACAATTGCCATTTCTAACAATGTGCGGTGTAATTGCACACATCTGACTTTACAAACATGGCGTGGGAGCGACTGAACATACCAAGATTACTAGTAGTACATACTATGTGGAGCTATGAATCTAAGACCGACTCCTAGACCAATGGAGTACAAAGCATGATCAAAAGTGTTATCCTACTGACCTACTCTCCACGGCTCATGGTTCTTCTTTATTTGTGATACAATCGCCGTCGTTTAGAACGCTCTTCATCTTCCCGCCACAATTGTCAGACTTTAGACCTGAGGAGAGACAGAAACGTGTTCAGTAGTACTCCAGGTCAAAACACGGAGCACTCGAGTCTTGAATCTTCCAAACCTTCGAATCGCCGATACGTCCAGATCGAGGCGGGGCAGCATGGTGTTGGCCTACGCGCAGTCAAGCTCTTCTTCCGGCGCCTGCAGTGGCGGCGGCGGCGGCTGCGTCACCGACCGAGAACCCACCCTTCCCGTGAGCACGGACAGGTTCACAGTCCACACTCCCGCCAAGAACACCAGGGACAGGATGGCGACGGCGCCGACCTTGTCCGTCGACACCTCCTCCTCCTCCGCCGCCGGCTCCTCCCGCACGACGGCGCGGACCACGTGCCCCGCGCAGAACACGACGGCGGTGAACCCGACCCACCGCAGCTCCCTTGCCGTGGCCGCGCGCCACTGCACGGCCAAGATCGCACGCGCAGGCGCGGTCGCGGCCGGGGAGAGAAGCACGGCGGCGCAGCCGAGGAGTAAGGCGACGAACAGGGCAAGGATGGGAACGAGTTCGTACCCGCGGTCCACGGCCGCGGGCGCGGGGAAGAGCAGGAGCACGAGCGCGGACGCCGCGGCGAGCGTCACGAACGCCCCTGCCCGGCGCATGGCCGCCTCGGTCCACGCCATTGCGTTCCTTCTCCGGTGGCGTGGAGGCAGAGGAGAGGAGGATCTTGGGCTTGGGCGCTAGCTTCGCTTGTAGAGTAGGGCAGTAGGCTGCGGACCAAGACCAACCCCTACTATATGAGAGCACGAGGTGCCAAATCAGAAACCACCATATGGGAGCAGAGTACGCAACACGCAAACCGAATTTAACAAGAAGCCGTCGCGGTCGGCGACAGCTCCTCATCTCGTTGGATCACGGGCTGCCTCTCTCTTCGGACTGCGCAATAATGTTGCTGGCGTCGTCCCCTCATCACCACCTGCGCCGGCGTGCGGAGCCAAACTCCAACGCAATGGTCTCGCCGGGAAGCGCGCACTGCTGCGCTACTGCACTACTTCACCTTATTTTACGCAAAACGAGCCACTATAGCGAAACTGTTTTGGAAGCCGAGTCCAAGGGCTCGTTTAACAGGACTGTGGTTGTGGCTGAAACGACTCTGGTTTTAGCTCCTCTGGTGGAACAATTTTTTCTCTCCAGCTTATGTGGTTAGAAAAATATTTTGCAAAACGGTTTCTCCTAAAAATTGAAAATGGGCAAAATGGGTAAAATATCTATAATACTTTTTTTTCTTTTCTTCTTTTCCCCTGTCTTTCCTTCCCCTTCCCTCTTTCTTATCCATTTGACTCCAAAGGCAAAGCCACCCATCGCCCCTACCTTGCATGCTCCCCCACGCTGATGGTGCCCTCTAGCCGGTGGCGGTGCCCTCCAAGTCCACCTCGTCCCCCGAGTCACTGGCCCTCCAACCGGCGCTGCCTCCTTCCCCATGGCGGCGCCACCCTGCAGCGCGGCAACACCCTCTGACCTTGCCTCGTCCCCCACGCCACCGGCGCCCTCCGAGCTGCCTACTCCCCCGCGCCGCCGGCATCCTTCGGCCCCACCATGGAGGGGGCAAATCGGGGACTTTGCCCCGTGGATGAAATGGAGCTTCGGGGAGCTAGTTTTTTTTTTGTCTCCATCGATTCACTCCAGAGAGTGGGAAATGCAGGGCTTCCGTCGTGGAGATATTTTGCTCACGCTTCTTTGGTAGGGCTTCGCCAGAATCCAATGGTGAGGCTGGTTGGGAAGCCCTGCCAAAGGGGACCTATAATGAACTAGAAGCTAGATGAAATTATTATTATTAGCTTCACCGACTTTAGCTTTACTGGTGAATCTATCGGAGAAGCCCTCCGAACGGTCCAAAAAATGAGATCCAAGCGAAGAATTTTCGGCTGGCCTGGCCTCATCTCGGAGGATTGCGACCGGCGGACAACCGATGAACAGCGCCTTATTCAAAGATGACGAGAATCATGGCTCTGGAAAGAAAATACGTCTGCGTCGTCGGCGACCCTAGGACCAACGCGGCGGCGGCGTACGACGGTACGAGGGCCACCTGAACTCTCGGCTCGGTAGTCGGTCACAGACTGTCTGCACTCGTTTCGTCAGTCACGTTGCTCACGTACATATTGCCATTTGGGTCGGCAAACTGTAAAAATTGCACTACTCACAGCAGCACCTACAAAAGCATCGAAACAGATGGTGCCAGCGGAAGAGAATAGCAGAGGGTACACTATTTCATCTCGTTTATAAAAAAAATCTTTTCTTCTTCTGGTAAACACAGATAAAAAGTATGATGCACAAGTACCCAAGTAGAAAGTACAAATTTCCTGTCCAACAACGACACAAAAGTCTAGCCTCACACCTTTCATTATCCTCTCGCCTAGTATTTATCAGCAAACGACATTGACAGAACCAGCTCCAAAGAGAGGCACAAGTGGGTTAGTACTCCCACATTATATAATCCATCCGTTTCAAATTGTAAGTCATCCTAACTTTCTTAGAAAGCCAAAAAATTCAAATTTGACCAATTTATATAATAAAATACTAACATTCATGGTTTCTTTATTAAATATATTTTCATAATATATCTATTGGTGCTATAAATCTTTATGATCCTTCTTATAATTTTGATCAAACATAAAATGGTTTGACTCTTCAATAAAATTAAAATAACTTACAATTTAGAACGAAAGAAGTATATACTAGCTTCTTTGCCCCTTCCAAACACGCTCCAGCAACGATGACGGATCGGCGGAAGAACCCATTGTAATCTACTACTTAGTAGCTGGAGAAATGCAATTTATGTAGGATTCAGCGCGCACGACGTGGATGGTTCAATTCAGTATCCATCTCGATGCGATGCATGCTTTGTCCAGAAATGAGGATCTCTTCCGAGTTGGACCACCGGCAGCTGGATCATTTCTTGGCCAGCCAGTCAAGTTGGCCTGCCCACGTTTTCCGGCCTGTTCGCTTCAGCTTATTTAGCCGGCTTATCAGCCACCAAACAGTGTTTTTCTCTCAAAAAAATCAGCCGTTTCAGCTTTTCAACCAGTTTATAAGCTGAAGCGAACAGGCTTTCGTTGCCGCCCGTGTATTTGAAGACTTGACTTTGGACGGGCGCACGAGTAGATACAAAGCGGTCTCTATCATCGATGATTCATCAGGACATCTTCCCGCGACACGTCAGAAGTGACAAGGACGCTGTCGCGTATCATGTCTAGTGCTACGGGCAAGCAGAGGGACCGGCCTCTTCCCGGACAACATGAAGTGCAGTCCTTTTCGGCTTCTGGTGACGCGAGGCCCGCCGGCGGCGGCCCGCCGCCGGTCTGTGGTCCTAAACTCCGATGCACTCCTCGACTATAGGGCCAACTGAATGTGCGTTGCAGCAGCACCAAGGTCTCTAATTTCTCAAGAGCGCCTCTCAAGTTAAGTGCTGCGCGTATAACAGGACAACTCGCAGCAGGGACACAACGGGGGCAAAAAAGCGCAAGCATGGTCGGTGCATCTGCAGGGAATTCAAAGATCGCTGCCACTTGGACGGCTGACCCGCGGGGAAATTTCTTGGAGGACGCAGGACAGACACTCACACAGGCACGGCGACATCAGCGGCTCGGTCGGGCGGGGACTGCCCGGAAAATGGCCGCGGCAGCGCAGAGTCTCTGGCTGAGCCTGTCCGGTTTGATTCGTCTCCGTGGGTAACTCGGCCACTGCACTGGATTCTTGTCTGGTCGGGGAAGATCTCCTCCTCGGCTCCCCTCCCCAGTTGGGAGGCATGTTTAGTTCCCAACTTTGACACTATACAAAAAGAAGATTCTACATCACATCAAACTTGCGGTACATGTATGGAGTACTAAATGTAGACGAAATCAAAAACTAACTGCACAATTTTGTTGTACTTTGCGAGACGAATCTTTTGAGCCTAATTAGTCAATATTTAAACAATAATTTACAAATACAAACAAAACACTACCGTGTACTACAGTGCTACAACAGTGATTTTGCATCTTTAAAATTGGGCAACTAAACAAGACTGGTTGAAGTACTGCAGGCTGTAGAGAATATTACCCCCAGAGGCCAAAGTCCTTGGCTCCTTGCGCGCCGGTGAAGTGGTTCCATTCCCGTCCTTGCCTCTACCGGTTGCTTCGTGAAAACTTCCAAAGGTGGGAGCACACACAAAAAAAAAAGTTCCTCTGCAGGCAGTGCAAAAGTTCCTGCGGAACGTCGCACCTCGCTTCATTCGACATCTGGCGTTTCAGCATTGGTCCAAACTTGAGTTCTTTCTCTGCTCACATCATCGTATTTTCTTCTCCTTCTCCTTTTCCTTTTTCCCTTTTTTCAGGAGGTTGCACACGTGGGTACCACAAGTGGCGGGACGACCCTCACGAGCTCCGGCAAAGACAACATGGACCGGAGCGCAGTTTCCAAGGCAATTGCGCACCTGATACTCTCAACGGAGCTCGCATTCTTTCTGGTTCTGAACTTCTGATCCCGCTTTGCACATGGACCACGATGTACGCATGCAATTCGCCTCGTTTATAGGAAAATCCTTTGTTTGCAAACAAAACATGGATATATGCACACGCACGGCATGCATTACTACGTAGGGCCTGTTTTCTTCCACCTTGCTAAACTTTAGTTGCTAAACTTTAGTTGCTAAACTTTAGCAAAGCTGTTTGGATACTCTTGCTAAAAGGCATTTAATGAGCTGTAAAAGGACCTATCTACCCTTATTAAAGGTGCGCAGGAGGGGGGAGACAAGCAATAAATGAGGGGTATATGTTGTCCAGCCCACCTTTTAGCAAGTTTTAGCAACCAAAAACTTGCTAAAGTGCTAAACTTTAGCAACTCAACTTTAGCAAGTTTTAGCAAGAGTGTTTTGCAGTTTAGCAGCTCAAAGTTGCTAAACTTTAGCATCTAAAGTTTAGCAAGGTGGAAGAAAACAGGCCCGTAGTAAGTACGTGCTCGCATACAAACCTCCATCGAACAAATTGTGAGCAAGCTCATCTGGTTACCCATTCGACATGGGCAAGAGCGGACGTGGCGGCGCAGTTTTAAAGTTTGCTCGCTCTTTCCGGACACCTTCGTCCGCGAAGGAAAAAGAAAAGAAAAGAAAAGAAAAGAATTCGAGAAGCAGATATCAACGCAACTTGCGTCAGACAGTACGAGCTGAAAATTAAATATCATGCACCACGTCGGCCGTTGTCAACTGTGCCTCCGAAATGCGACGTGTAGCTCTGTGTTTACAGCCGTCCAGCCACACCGCTGCTCGCCTGCAATTTCGTTGATCGGAATTCAGAATCAAATCTATGGCTCCGTTTCTTTTCGCTTCTACGCGGCTTATAGGTGAAAATAAGCAAGAATCTTGTCAAATATTTTGCTTATTTCTACCGATTCTCGCTCGTGGTAAGCTACTTTAGATATTTGAACTACGAGAAGTAAAAAGTAAAAAGTTAGAAGTGAGAAAATCTTCGCTTAGATTATAATCCAAACAATCCAAACTTGACTAGAAGAAACATATACAAACAGGATCTATATACCCCGTTCGTAGAGATTAGGGAACCTTGCGATGCGATATGACTTGAGAAGGACGGCCGGCTTGGCATTTCTGGGTGAAAGATACAGCGAGCTCATTGATAGAATGATAGTGCCAAACGGGCCTGCGTTCCTCAACGCTTTCAACGGGCACGGACCGGGAAACTGCCTACTACTGATAGTAGTATCATTGGAACGTTGCCATAACGACGTGCATTTCATCCGTCACCTCGTCGTCACCAAAAAAGAAGAGGAGATGATCTTGCAGCAGGTAAGCAGCAAGCACTGTCATCACGATTCACGAAAGGTCACTGTCCCCTGCATACTTTCTCAGAAGTTGGGATTTCCTTTCGAGCAGAGCCGTCACCGACCACCACAAGATTGCGGCCGGTCCGTTATGAACCTTTTGTTTTCCCCAATACTATAAGTAGGATGCGGACCCTCTGGTGTCGAACACGAAGGCCGAAAAAATTATGTTATCAGTGTCTTGCGCAGCTATTTAAAACACACACAACTAGCATATTATTAAAAAAAAACACCTTCCATGCTGTCAGCATTTCTTCAGAAAGGACAAGGGATTCGGTTGTATTTTATTTTATTTCAGCATAAACGGGCATGCCAACAACGTTAAACTGAATACAACAGACTGCCTTGCATTATTGGAAGTTGGTAGAATATGCACAGTTACTAGATCATGTATGAACTAGGGGCTATTTATGAACCTCAGCTTACAATTGAAAGTTGTGGGGCTTGATTGGTCGGTTGGTTTAAAAGGCGATTGATAAATTGAGCGCTTGATGAAAGTTGGATTGAAATGAACTCCAAAGTTCAGTCACGACCAACTTACTACCATACCAATACTGTACTGGGGTCTCATTCCAACAATATACTGTACAAAAGGGGGGAAATGCTGTACAGAGGATGCACAAAAGTGGTGGAACACTAGTTGTATCAAAGTAGTGCTACGATCCGTGGCTCCTGTTCTTTATTTATGATACAATCGCCATCTTTTCAGAACGCTAACAAGAGGCTCTTTCTTCGTCTCCCCGCCGCCGTCGTCAGGGCTGTGGAAAGAACGAAGAAATACGTTTAGTACGAGTACTACGTCTTCAGACTTGCACAGACTCAAGATAAGAAAAACGGAGTCATGGGATATTCCAAACCTTTGCATCAACAAGGGCACGTGCAGGCCAGGGCGCCATGGCGTTGACCTCGCCGCCGTCAAGCTCTTCCTCCGCCGCCGCCGGCCGCGGCGGTTGGGCACCCCTTCCCGTGACCATGGACAGGTACACTGCCCAAACGGCCGCCAAGAACATCAGGAAGAGGAGCAAATCCTTGACCTTGTTTAGCGACGTCTCCGCATACGCCGCCACCTCCGTCCGCACGTCGCCGGCCACGTAGCATTCCGTGCCTTTTCAACGATCGATACGATACGAATCATTTGCTCCCGGCCATACGACCCGACACGCACTGCGACGACGAAATGGACGCTCTTGTCAGGATTCAGGCATTCAGCACCGGTCCTGGTAGCCGTCTGTCGCCGGATGCACTCTCGCCCTGACCAAGCAGCGATCAGCCGAGCTAGCGCCGTTGTTCCGCGTAGGATTCCAGCCGGTACGATCCGGCCCTGACAAACGAAGACGGCCGCCGCCAGCTTCTCATCCCAGGGACAGCGCCACGAGGTCACATTACTTCAGTGCCGTGCAGAATCCTGGAAAAGGACGTTTCCAACCGCCGCGCCTGGCTATACGACTTTGCAAGTCAAGCGAACAATTTGCAAACAAGACTCGCCTGCCTGAAAATCCAAAGTATTCAGCAAGGGAATTTTCAGAGTTGTGATCGGAGCGAACGCGACCACGTGACGAGTGACACATGAACGGAGGAAAAAAGATGGTGCCGATCGAATTCCCGGTGGACAAGTCAACCAGGCATCCAGGCGGTGCAATTTCCCCACGATGAGGTGAGGTGAGGTGATGCCACCTTCGAATTCGTCCCCTCGACTTCTCGAGGTAAAAAGACTGACAAGATACGAACGCATATATGATGTGATGCGTTAGTGGAGCTACATACCCGTCCACACTCGCTAGTCGTTACTCGTCTGCAGTTGAGAGAATAAAATCTACGCGCTCGTTCAGAGATCGCACTGTCAGTTGCGGCATGACCCGGTTCAAGACGACGGCTTGGTTCCATTAGTTTTTTACGAAAACATGACGCTCGGCGATAACGACGGCTTGGTTCCCATGGCGAAGAAGACGCGGTAGAGACGGGCGAAGAGATAAGACGCGGCGAAGACGACGAGTAACGGCTTGGTTCCCATGGCCGTGCCACCGCGCAGCGAGGTCGCCTGGTCGCGTCGGACCGAGTGCCCACGCGCTCATCGCACGCCGCGACTCAGTACTACACTCTGCCATTGGGAGGGTACGGACAAACTTTTCGCATCCAAATCCAAATAATTGGTATCTACTCTTTACCCTCCCCAATCTTACCTGTATCCAATAAATAATTAATTTTGTATTACATATATATATATACATATCCAATTGATTAATTATACCCTCCCCATTGTAATGGGTATATAATTTTCTAACCATACTTGAGCCTGCTAATAGGGCGGGGGCAAATGGGGATTTCGGGTCGGATTCTCGAGTGGGATTCATTTGCATGGGTAGTAATGGGTTTAGAGGCCAGCGGGTTAGGGTAAGGTGAGTCCGCTACATTTGCGGGTTGGGGGCGGGTTAGAACGGATCATTGTTGACCTCGCGTAGTGGGTTCTCACAGAGTCACGGGGGCACCTATCCTCTCGACTCTCGTCGCTGCACTCCCGCAAGGAGAAGGCTACAACGCCGCCCTCATCCCCTCCCTCCCACGCGAGGTCCTCCTCCAGTCCTCCACGGCCACATCGAGGTACTCCTCTTTCACCTCCCCTCTCCATATGCTCCTCCGCATCACCCCTTCCTCTTCTCCTTAACGGCTCACTTACTTCCTTTTCTTGCTAGATCTGTGTGCGTGTGTGTGTGTGGGGGGGGGGGAGGTCCATAATGAGCGCCGAGGGCCGCTGAAAGAATTTGATGGCGTCTCCGGTACCAGGGAACGGTTGGGGCTCAGCGCCAAATTGATTTAGCGCATCTCGATATTGGCGATTAAGATGTAGACCTCGCTGCCAAATATTAGATTCATGATCCTCAAGAATTTTCTCTTGAGAAAGGTTAACTTGCCTCAACTCAGAGGTAACCTTCTGCTTAGCAACTAAATCTTTCACCTATGAGGTTACGGTCATCTTGGTTGTCTCAAGTTCCTTACAAACTTGTTGATAGCATTCCGCATCTTTCTCAATAGCCGCGCGACGATTTAGCAAAGCTGCTTCTTGATGTTGGTTTTGATTCACTAAGGTCTTAACCTCAAGAGAAAGATATTTATTGTTACTTTCCATCTGAGCAATCTAATCCTTCAATTTCTGATTCTCCGCTTTAAGGTCATCTTTTTCAATGCGAAGGTCTTCCATTTTATCAAAGACCTTCAGGCAACCAAGTTTCCTAGCAATAACACCTTTCATTGCATAGGTAGTCATCAAAGTGCAGAGTTCAAGACCATTGAAGCCCTGAATGATAGCTTCAAATTCTACGAGCAACAATTCCTAGAATGTAATAGTTGAATAAGGGTAAATTCGGTATGTAAAAGTCGGTTGGTCTCCCTATAAAAGGGGAGGCACCCCAAATGTTAAGGGTTCACATTTTTTGAAGAAATACAGGCCCTAGAGAGTTTGGTTTCCCACTCATGTGCTCTTTCCTTAAGTGTTTGGTGAAGAGCTCGCTCTGAACCAACACTGACAATCTTGCAAAAATAGGTGTATATCTTCTGCTCATCTGATTTACACTTCTCAAAAGTTTTAGGTTGTTACTGTTAGTGTTGGTTTCAATGATAGATTCTGGATATGCACTGTCAAATAGTCAACAGTTACCGCTATATGTGAACTGCACTATAATTTTACAGTAAGATAACTTCGTTAATATAATGGTTTACTATTGCATATGTAATTGATAGAGATAATTTTGTCACTATCTGTTACCTTGCATGTCATGGTATATGTAATTGACACTAAGATAACTTTGTTGCATATCATCATGGTATAATTAGTTGATAGTTGGCTGTGAGTCAGAATCGATATTTCGAGAAGCTCAAATGGATCCTAAATGTATATGATTAATTTCCAGTTGTTAGACATTGATATCCTATACTAGGTGGGTCTCTTGTTCTCAATGAACCGGACAACCGGTGTTGGACAAAAAATGATTTCTCACCTTTTACTGGACTGATTATTGCGGCAGTGCACTGACATGGTGTTTCGGTTTCAACTTTGAATCTTTTTTGCAATATTTCAGTAGAATATCTTAGTCAGCAATGTTACTTGTTAGTATATAACATGTTGCCATCTTGATATGTTTGGCCTATTTGCTTGTGTTGGTTCAGTAACAGCAAATGTACTGATAGAGCCTACTTGCTTGTGTTGGTTCTAGTTGATATATTCACCGCTCGAAAGGTTTGACAGTAGCTCAAGATTTTGATGATATATTTGGAGGGTGTTTCGATCCTGAGCTAAAGTTTAGTCCGTGTCGCATCGAATATTCGGATGCTAATTAGGAGGACTAAACATGAGCTAATTACAAAACTAATTGCAAAACCCCTAGGATAAATCGCGAGACGAATCTATTAAATCTAATTAATCCATCATTAGCGAATGTTTACTGTAGCACCATATTGTCAAATCATGGACTAATTAGGCTTAATAGATTCGTCTCGCGATTTAGCCTAGGGGTTGTGAAATTGGTAATTAGCCTATGTTTAATACTCCTAGTTAGTGTCCAAATATTCGATGTGATAGGGGCTAAACTTTAGCCTGGGGATCCAAACACACCCTTGGTCTATTGATACTTCCCATCCATTTACTTGCAGATTGCTTTTCATACATGTCTGGTTTTATGCTTAGTAAAATGCATGCTCAACCTGCTAGTGAACTAAACATGGATTTTTCTATTTTAACCCTTTTAAATCTAAATTTTTAATAATAACCTATACCGAGCTAAATTTTCAAAAACTAGCCTTTTGGTCGCACCCAAATATTTTGACGTGACAAATACTCGCACCATCTAGTTTGGTGTGACCGAATGCCACACTGGAACGGAGGCTGACATGGAAGAAGCTAGGTCCCTCAGTCGCGCCAAGCGTGATGGCGTGACTGCGTCCATGCAGATGCGCTAGCCGCTCGCTCTGTCCACTACTCTAGTCATAGTGTCAGTGTACCGGCACTAACTTCCAAGGCAAAAAGGCAGTGCCAATTGCCAAGTTCATGTGATGATGACCATGCAGTAGCACTAGTACCAATGAGGAAACAAAATGCTAGGCTCACTGTACGCATAGAGCTGTATCAAAGAATTTTTTTTTTTTTGCATGTAGTCATGATAATATTAATGAGCAGTACTTTTCTTATAAACATATATATGTAGGAACTCTAAAGCTCAATATATTAATAAAATGACACCGTATGCTTATAAGTTATAAGTAAATATATAAGTATTTATTTTTTTACTTACCATATGGAGTAGTGTTATCTAAATTGCTTTGACTCCTGTCAAAAGATAAGTATAGCTTATTTTTTTTTTATCTTTGGATTGTCATACGCATGTGTTATGTCCGGCATCACCTTCCATCGACTTAGGTCCTGTTTGGATCCACCCACTAAAGTTTATCTAGCTAAAGTTTAGGAACTTTCTTTTTGTTAGCTAAAGTTTAGCTAGGGGTGTTTGGATCCTCCAGCTAAATGACAGTTGAAAAGGTATTTTTCTATTCTATCTCTCACTCCTACTTTAAATACTTTCCCTTCCTGAAGGTGGAGGGGCAGTTTAGTCTTTTATCACTTTAGATGGGTTCATAGCAGCTAAATTTAGATAAAAAAGTAAGTTTTACTTATCTCTTGACAGGAGTCAAAGCAATTTAGATAAAAAAATAAGCCGACAACTAGGCTCGGCGCCGAGAGCTTCTTCCATTCCAAGTAGCAGATTGGATTTGTTCGGTTATTTTGATATTTTGTAAGAGATTAGTTAGGAGATTTGCCCGCCAATGCCATTGGTTACACATACTGGTTAGAAAAAAAAAAGATCGACACTTCTCCCCGTGCCTGTTCATCTGTTCTGCCACCCCCCCTTCCCTCCCTCTCGCAAACTCCGTTTCGTCTCCTCGGAACAAAGTTCGCCGTGCTGGCTCATGGTGCTCAACCCCATCACCGCCGTGGAGGTGGTCGTCTTGTGGCCGTTCACAGAGGACCCCGTCGAGGCCTTCCTCGCAATCATGACGGCCTCGCTCGCCGACCGGCGTGCCTCGCGGTTGCCACAAACAGGGTCGTCAAGTACTGTCGCACCACCGTTGGCGGGGACCGGGCTATGCTCCGCGCCCCGGGGTTCCGCTTCGACATGGCCTGCAGCAACCTCCTATCGGTCGGCGCCACGGTGTATCTCATGGATGACCGGAGGAAGCTCTGGCGCGCGGAACTCACCGCCGTGGAGCCTAAGGTCGAGGGCAGGGACATGGCTTTCGCGCTCCCACAGGGGGAGATCAGGTGGCGCCACTACTTTGTCGAGTCGCTCGGCCACGCCCTCCTCATGGTCTCGGACGATCACCACAAGCGCCTCCAGCTCTACAGGCTCAACTGGGACGCGAGGTGGTGGATGCGCATGCCCACGAGTGGCCTCAGTGATAATGTGTTGCTATTGGGCCGTGTGGGCTCCGCAGTCGTGCCGGCGTCGGCCGCCGCAGGCCACTTGCCTGGCATGGTTCTGGTGGTGTGCCAGCCATGGAGGTCGACGATCCTGCATATGGTCTTGAACTTTTGTGGTGGTGGAGGTGAGCAACCTTGGTTCTGGACGGAATCGCGGCTCGAAGCTGGACTGGATGATGATTAGTTGGTGATGAGGAAGACGATGCCGCAGCGGCCGGACCAGTTAATCATAGGTGACTTCTTTTGGTTCTTCCCCGCCATTGATCAGAGTGATTATTTGTTGGTGGCAAGATGGGTGTCTCCCAGACTTCTTCCTTTGATGTCAGGAAGCAGCACAAGCACAAGCCAGGTCGGGTTAGGTGTAGGATGACTGAGGTTAGCTTGAACTTGTTAAGTAGTTGTTTGTTCAGTACTGGTATAGCTAGTTGAAACATGTGCATCCTGGTTCTGCAAAAACGATTGAAAATGTGTAACATTTGACTTTTTATCTCGCAATCTGCGTTTGTTTTTTATTCTAATTTACATGTGGTTAGTTTCAACCAAGAGCAAATCAATTCCAATTTAACATTTGGTGGAATGATATACTCCGCTCTGATGTCATTTAAGCGGGTGAAAAACTCCAGCAATTGGTCACTGTAGCCGTCGGGTACTGTAGCTCGCAAAAAAAAAATCCCAACCAAGGATAATAGAGACTATTTGCACCCGTTCCTATAATTTCTGGAGCTGGAGTTTGCATCGTTAGCTAAACACGTTCGTAGCTCCTATTTTTTTTTGGAGTCGTGGAGCGGAGCTAAAAAAGTAAAGTTGGTGGAGTGGAGTTATTTTTTTAGAGTGGAGAAGTCCCCAACATGCCCATAAGTTAAAATGATTGTCATTATATTCCAAGTAGCAATGGTCAAAAGGCTGCACGCCAGCTTCAAAAACCACTAATTAATCATGTGAGGAAAAACTAGACTTGCTAGTTAAAGCAGCCAAGAACTCCTGCAAGGCTAAGTTAATTAACCACTAATCCTAGAACTGTCCTGTTACCATGCATGCATCGGCCACATATCAAAAAGCATCTCAAGCACAATGAAAGTATTGATGAAGCACAGCGAAATAAAATATTGCTATGAATAGTAGAGCCACTGTTGCAAGAAACCGACATTCCACAATTCAAAAGCGAGATGCTGCTGATTCGCTTGGGCCCCTCGCGCTTTCACCCGTGTGCTGCTGATTCGCTGTGCCCATGTCACCATGTGTGTGGGACTGTGTGGGCGGTAGGGCAGCCGCGCTCCGCCCGCGGAGAGTACGCGCTGGGCGCCCCGGCCGGTTGGTTGGTTCGGTGGTTTCGCCGCGCGGGGCCGACGCGATCTAGAAGACGACGATGGTTGGCGCCCACATTCTCGCTTCACTTCCGGGAAACCGTGAAGCCCGTATCAGCGTCGGACGCAGGCGTATATGGAAACAAAAGGGAAGGCATTGCTGGCGCGGCTGCAGTAGCAGTGCCCACGTCCGTGGGAAAGGAACGTCCGTGTGCAGGAGCCTATGAATTCTCATGGAACTACTACTGCTCTGTATCCTCCATTCACTCGACAACGACTCGTCCAAGAGGAGCCTAAAAGTTTCCTCGTCCCTTCCAACCACCTTCCAGCACCGATATGATGATTCCGGAACATGTGCAGCACGTAGCCACGCACCGTATGACCGTACGTATGCCTACGTCCGCATTCCCCTCACGCTCGAGCGCCCGGTACTAGGCCTTGTTTAGTTGCCCAATTTTGGACAACCAAAATTACTGTAGCAACACTGTAGCGTTTCGTTTGTATTTGTGAATTATTGTCCAAATATTGACTAATTAGGCTCAAAAGATTCGTCTCGCAAAGTACAACAAAACTGTGCAATTAGTTTTTGATTTCGTCTACATTCAGTACTTCGTACATGTACCGTAAGTTTGATGTGATGGTGAATCTTTTTTTTGCATAGTGCTAAAGTTGGAATTTTGGAGTGAACTAAACATGACCCTAGTTACCTTCGAAAAGAAACCTTGCGAGAGGGGAGGCACATTGAACGAGAACAGTCGCTAGAAGAAGAAGCGAAACAGCGCCGGATTCAATCATTCCAAGACGGCAGGCATCAAAGCCACCAACCTGGAAACTGCATGCGAGTGGCGACAAGAAACACCTTTTAGCAACTTATTCCATTCACAACGGTCACCGCCGCTGCAAAGTTGCTCTGCAGACTGCAGGTAGGTCTTCTCGGAAGTTACGAGATGCTCAGTCTGACGGCTTTCAGGTTAATCACTTATTTTTCCAGTCTGAACTCTGAAGGTTCTGAAAACTCACCAGGATCAAGATGTGCACAAATTAGCAGAGCGCCATTCGCAGTTTGTTGTACTCTTGTATTGCAGACAGGTCATATTTCCAGAGCCAATGCTCTTGAGCTCCCCTTGCTCTGAATAGTAGATTGGGTTTTCCATCCACTCGCAGCTTATCATACACTCTCTTTTTTTTTCTAGTAATTTTTCCACCGTGAATATCGACATGCTTTCTCAGAAGTTGCACGGTGCAAAATTTGGACCGGAAAAGAATCTGAAGTTTTTCTGGTCTGGTAGTTGTAGCAGTCAGTATCGTCCTGTAGACTGAAAACTCCAGCGGAGGTGTTCTGCTAGTCTGTTTGCCCCATGGCGAAGCGAAAGGGTGAAGCGAAGAGCTTTTCTTAAATAAATCGAAGCAGATCCATCTGACCCTGCCTGCCACGAAAACAGCAGTCACATGATTCCCCAAGGAATGAATATACACAAAGCAGACGGCTCTGACTAGTCCTGTCAGCATTTGGCGCTAGTTTAAATAAGTTTCCAGCGCCTGACAATTTAACCAGCCGAATTACCGAAACCTGCTGAGGGCGAATTACAAGGGATGATGCAGGAGTAAACAATTTGCACACGAGTGAATGGCGTTTGTTTTCTTGGTTTCATGCCATTTGGCGAGTTTGTTTGGGGGGCTTGCTGGCTTCATGTCATGTGGCTGCTGCCCCTCCTGCAAATGAGAAACTACCATTTTCCAAACACCATGCCAGTTTCAAGCTAGTAAGGATGCTGTAAGGAAGGATCCTTGCAATTCTTATGCAGGAGGTGTTCGGTGGTTATAGCTCCTGCAACCTGCATTATACTTGGAGCCTTGGAGGTCCAATCTGAATCTGAATGACCATGTCCCAGCAGAGTTTCAGGGAAACATCATACCCCTGTGGTGCGATTTTGTTTTTATAAAGTAAAAAAAATGTCTTCCTCTTCAGCTTCAACTATTCTTTTGTTCTTCAGCATGCGATAAAAATTAACTCATGATTAATCCACTACAGAGATATATTAATGTTGCATTCCCACCATTTCTATCCTTGTAAAAAAAGAAAAACATCAAACTGGTTAAGGCGTTAATCAGCTAAAAATGGCAGGTTGTCTATGCATAGGAAGCATCAGAGAAGCATCCGGTCCCTGCAAAAAAGAAAAAACGCCATTGTATGCACAAACAGCATTATCTCAGACATTTCTAACGGGACGACGTAAAACTTCCCGCCAATTTCCTTCTTCCACGCCACCACCAGCTCCCAGCAATTCTATAAAGAACAAGGCTTCGACGGCTTTGCGCGATCACCCGCGCACGCACTTCGAAACTTAGCTCCCAAATCCATCAGCGCCATCCGCCGCCCCCGCTATGCATCCGGGGCGCAACGGCCATGGGCGCCGCCGTGGCCGTGGCGCCGCCGACGCCGCCGGCTTCATCGTCACCGGGTTCGCCGCCGTATTCACCGCGGTGTCGTACCTCCTCACCGTCATAGTCGGCACCGGCATGGGGGACAACGACGCCGGTGGCAGCGGCGCTGTCGTCGTCTTCACCCCCGGCACCCAGTGGCAACTCATCCTGGCCTTCGCGGTCATGTCGGCCGGCCTGCTGCTGATCATGAACGGGATGCGGTTCCGCGACGCGCGGCCCCCCATCTTCGTCCGGCGCGTCGTGGACGCCGCCGCCGCCGTACTCTGGAACGGCGGTGGTCCTGAAAGGCTTCTCCCGGTGCTGATCATACTCGTTTGCTCGGTTCTTGAAGCATGGTTTGACTTCTTCTGACGATGAACATAGTCTACCGGTACGTTGCCCGGCCAATAATAGGCAAGAGGTTAATCGGTTACGAAATTATTAGGGGTGTTTTGCGACACTCCACTTCAAAAACACAGCTTCACTCCACCAACTTCATCCTTTTGCAGTTTCACTTCACCAACTCTGTAAAAATATGAAGTTATTGTACATATTTGGTTGGTTGCAGTGTTCCAGCTTCAACTCTGCAAAAACATGGAGTTGTTGTAGTGTTCCAGCTCCAGAAACCTTAGAATTTACTGTGAATAGTCTATTTTACCTTCGTGAACGATCCCGCACGTCAGTCTCTCCTCTTCTCCCCGTCCCTTCCTCTGCTCGCGCTTGGGACGTCCCTGTGGCGCTGCGGGAACTCGAGCCGCAGGCACCGCTGCCGCCGCCCGCCCCCCATGCCGCCGCCGAGGCCCCCGAACCCGCCGCGCGGGCCACCGCCGAACGGCCAGTGCGCGCCGCCGCCGGGCCCCTGGTCTTTGCCTTCTTTCTGTTACCTGTGCAAGGTCGTCAGTGCAATGATTTATGCTCGCAAGCCTGAATGTTTATACCCAACAATTCGAAGTTTACTCGATAGAAAGGCACAGGAGATAAAGTCGTTAGCACACCAGGATCATCCAAGCCTGCAGACCGGAGGTAGAGCGTTTCACCGCCAGCCATATCACGCATCTTCTCCGTGTCAATCAGCTCGCCGGCCCAAATCAAGCACCTCGTCATGCCGCCCTTCGTCCCGCTGCTGCTCAGATCAGCATAAGCGTACGCCACACACGAACAGTTCTTGGCGCACTCCGCCGCGCACTCCTCAGAAGTCCGGTTCCGGACGAGCACGAACTTGTCCGGCGATTTCATTTCCGGCAAGGCCAAGAAACCGTCACCGTCGCCGCACCGCAGCGCCTCCTTCCGCCGGCACCCTCGCGAGAACCTACCGCCGCTCCACTCCTCGGGGTTGGTAGGCTCGAAGCCGTCAAGGCATCTGCACGCCGTCGACCGTGAAGCCCATCCAGGGGGCGCGTCCCGTTCCAGACGAACACCTGGAGGGACGTGTCCGGGTCCGCGCCGTAGGTGAAGCTCCCCGGTGAGGGGTCGTCGGGGCCAGTGCGCCTTGGGGGGGGGGGGGGGGGGGGCGGGGGGGGGGAGACCTCCTGAACCGCCGCGCGCACCACCACGGCGGTGGCGACGAGCGAGCCCAGGGAGCTCCAGCTCAGGGCCGCCCGTGGCTTCATGCCGTCGGTGGAAGCTCGCAACGTCAGGCCTGCCTCTCTCTCTCTCTCTCCGGCCAGCAGCACCGGCGCGGCGCCCCACGGCCGGCCAAGCGGGGCAGCGGCGCTTGTTCCGGCCAGCTGCAGCGGCGCAACCTGCCGCCTGCGAGGCCCCGCGGCCTGCAGCCCCGGCGCGGCATGGGGCGCGGAGGCGGCGCCCGCAGCCATTTTCGCCGGAGATTGGGGCCGGAGGCGCCCAATCCACAGGCGGCGGTGCTAGTTCGAGGAGGAGGCGACGGGATGATGGGAGGGGCCGACGGGAGAACAGCGCTGTTTTGTTTTCCGCGAAGCGGTACGTGCACGGTGGGTAAGGGGGTGTTTGGATGACAGGGGCTAAATTTTTAGCCCCTGTCACATCGTATGTTTGGACACTAATTAGGAGTAATAAACGTAGTTTAATTACAAAACTAATTGCACAACCCCTAAGCTAAATCATGAGACGAATCTATTAAGCCTAATTAGTCTATGATTTGACAATGTGGTGCTACAGTAACCATTCGCTAATGATGGATTAATTAGGCTTAATAGATTCATCTCGTGATTTAGCCTAGGGGTTTTGCTATTAGTTTTGTAATTAGCTCATATTTAATCCTCCTAATTAGCATCCGAACATCCGATTTGACAGGGCTAAAGTTTAGCCCTTGGTATCCAAACACCCCCTAATTCTACGAGAGGTCTGAAACAGGTGTTTTCGAAACACGTACGTAAAAAATGTGGATATGACCTAGCTCCAACTTTTTTCGGAGCTGGAGTTGATGGAGCTAGACGTGTATGACTGTGAGTTTTTTAGAGTCGTTAGAGTGGAGCTAATTTTCCTGGAGTGCAGTACTGCCAAACACCCCTTAATACCTAATACCTTTGTGTTTCAGTGTTTTTTTCCATGTGTGTATGAGTTTTTTTTTAATTTTGGGATTCATAGGCGTGGTGTTTAGGGATGGCAATCGGGCGGGTATGGACCCGAGACCCATGGGTTTCAGACCCGATGGGAGCAGGGCGGGTCCAGAATCCGCCCCGCGGGTCTCAGGTTTGGGGCCCCGACAGTTGGTCGGTGCGGGGGTGGGTTTTTTCTCCCCCCTCCTCGCGGGTGACCCACGGAGCCTCGGCCCAAACAAATACTCAGCCAACAACACAATTCTAGCTATATAACTGACTCTCCCACTCTCGGATCGGACTCTCCCCGTCTCCCTCTCAGTGTGCCGCACGCGGGTGACCCTGTCTCCCTCGCACAGTCCGCCTTCGCCGCCAGCAGCGACAAACGTCAGGCAGAGCGCGAGGGCGGCGGCGGGCGCGGCCCCGAAGGAGGACGGCGCGGCGAGGAGCTTCTTGAGGAGGCCAGCTAGCGGAGCCCCTTGGAGGCCACGACCTCTTTCTCTCTCTCTCAGCGTCGCCCGCGCCCCTCGGCGGCTCAGCCCCCTCGCCCACGACGATAGCGGCGCGGACCCCACGGCCACGGCCGGCAACGCCGGGGGGCAACACCGGCGATAGGGAGCCCGACGGGGACAGCTTGGGTGTCGGAGGACCCGCCGGGTTTTGGGTACCCGCAGATTTCGAGATCGAGGCAAGATTTCCACCCGAATAGAATTTCAGGTTCGGGGCGGGTTTACTGTTCGGGTTTCGGGGCGGGTCCGCGGAAGCTTCACCTGGCCCCAGCCCGCCCCGTTGCCATTCCTGGTGGTGTTCTCTATTTGGTCATTTTATAAGGTTTATTACTGTCAACAGAAGGGGCGTGCGAAATGCGCGAGATTTTTCCTAGTTGGCCAGTTTGCCCCCGGAATCAGCACCATCGTGTCTGATTGCACGGACCCACTTGTCAGTATCACAGTCAACAGAACGCTGGCTAGTGTATGCGGTGCTGACAAGTGGTTCCTGTAATCTAGATCTGATGCTACTTAAGTACTTGGGGGCAAACCGGCAAAGGCTCAAGGAAAGATTAACTGGGATTATTCAGACGCATTTTACATGTCTCTTCAATTTAATGGCAAACTTTATAAAAGGTCCAATTGGGGAATATCGCTAGGATATAAGGGCCATGATCCAAAGATAGAACACACAGAGTGAATAAATAAGTGTGTAAAAGCACATAAAAAAAATAGGGGGCTTTAGGTAGTTCCTCCTCTAGTTTCTCCCTCTGCAACTACATCCTTTGGATAAAAGTGTACTGATGCTGGGCTTCTGAAGTCTGATTAAGCTACACCATTCTTTTGTTTTTCTTGCCCCTCCTTTTTTAGTAATGCTATATGTAAATGTAATCGCATGTTCTCTGTATAATATATTTGCATGTGAGAAGTGAAATCACTTGTCCAAAGAAATAATAAGTTGTGTCACTGTATCGCATGACATAATAAACAATGAACTGAATACAACAGACAGCAGCTACAGCAGGAGAGAGTGTTCCAACATTTGGTGGTTTCTGTTTCGTCTGATGACTAGGCAGCGGCAGCTCGCGCGCCTTCCTGCAAATTTCTCAGGCACATTATCACTGCTTTCCCGGAAATTAAGTCTACAGTCCTGCGATGATCCTTGAATTATTGGAAGTTGGTATGGTAGAGGATATGCCCAGCTATACTGTCGATTGCATTATTGGGCTAGATGATATATGGACCGGAGTTCAGAGCTTGTTACCCTTTTGGCCTGCAATGAGTTCAGAGTTTCACTCGGCAGGCCGGCAGAAACAAAACTATCTACCGGGTAAACAAATTGGACGTTGCGTCGGCTCACCCATAAAATGTGTATTCGGAGACGCGAATCGACGCAATGCAAGTGTGAATAAAACTTCGACAGCAAGGGAAGTGTCGGAGAAGGGCTGCGCGGCATTCGTGACAGCAATTCGACGAACAGAGTACATTTTCCCAGATACTTCTCAGTTCTCACAGCGGAAGTGCAATTTCCGTGCTGATTCTACGCAGCTGCACTCTCCCCCTGCTCGAGTATATATGTGCAGGCGGTGCAGCCTCGATTGAACCCCAAGGCTGCGCTTCAGCAACCACCGCAAAAGGTCCCCGGCCCGTTCCCGAGCAGCGGCGGCGGCGGCGGCCGGAGGAAGGGTTCCAGTGCGGCAGTTCACTCCCGCCGGCGCCCACGCTCGTACCAGAAGGCCGCCGTGCCGACGCCCGCCAACGTTCCTACCAGGACAAGCACATGTACCGTGCAAGGAACGGGCGCGCCGACTTCGTCGCCACCGGGCTCGCCAACGTTATCACGGCCATGTCGTACCTCCTCTTCGTCGTCGTCGCCGCCGGCCGAAACGACCCCGGGGGCACGCCGGTTGGCGCCGGCACGGTGTGGCAAGCCATCCTGGCGTTCGGGCTCATGTCCGCCGGACTGCTGATGGTCATGTACGGCATGTGGGCTCCAGGCGCGCGGCCTCCGGTTCTCGTCCGCCGCGCCGCGGACGCCGCGGGCGCGGCTCTCTTGCACGCGGGCGGGCCTCAGAGGCTGATGCCCGTCGTGATCCTGCTCATGCTGTCGTTTCTGGAAGCCTGGTTCGATTTCTTCTGACGACGACGCCCACCCTGCTGCAGGTGCAGAGTTCAGGCTTCAGGCTTCAAGAGCATGCATGTCGGTGAGTTCATCGAGCCGATTTTGCGAGCGATTTAAAAATATTAGGAAATTACCTAACGCCCCCTACTATGAGGAGTATTTCCTCGTTTTCTTTTTCTGTGTCCTAGAGGGTTTTTGGGTTCTTTTAAAATCTCAAGAGTCAACGGAAGGGACATGTGATTTGCATTTGAGCTTTCCAAGTTGGTCACTTTGCCTTTGCCAAATCAATGCCATCGTCTCAGTTTGCGCGGACGGGCCCACTTGTCATGTGCCACAAAGAGCGTTGACAAGTTTAGGCCGGGCTAACATGTGGTGATATTCCTAAACCATACTGTACTACTAGGAGCAAAATTTTGAGAATGATTATGTGGGATAACTCAAACGCATTTTTACATGTCAGTTCTATCCAACGGACTTCATGAAAGTTCCAAATGGAGAATACCGCTGGAGTACAGGGGCCAATGATCCAGATATGGAATGTGTACAGGAGAGTGAACCAATCAGTGTATAGAACCACTTTCTAGTCTCCCTCTACATCCATCTGTCATGACCCTTTAATAAGACATGAAATTGCACTGATGCTGGGCCTCTGATTAAGCTAGCATTCTTTTGTTTTTCCTTCCCTTTGTAGGGGATTCTGTGTGTAACCACATGTTCTGTAAAATATTTTTGCACGTGAGATCACTTCTTTGGAGGAATGTATTCACAAGCATGGCAGACAAAAGCCTTGTGTACACTTGAAATAAGGAAGGAAAAACACGTAAACTTATTTCTATCCTTTCATTCCACCACCATAATAGGTTTCGTACACAAGATTGATCTACTCTGTCTACAACACAATTTTGCATTTGTGTTATTATATAGTGCCTCAGCACATATCAGAACAAATAAAATGCCAACAATCAAAAGAGAACCTATATGTATGAACCTAATCAAGATGTTCTCTCTGTGATTCTGTCTTCTTCCATATGACTGCACATGGACCCATGAACAAAAAATTTCAAGACTTTCTGTGGCTGTCTGCGATGTTTCTATGGTTAAGAACCAACTGTCTGAACTCTGAAGCCTACATGACTGCACATGGACCCATGAATCTGCATGATGAACCTATTAAACTCTGAATCAGGCTGATCCATATCCGTTTGGGTGGGCTTTCTGCCATTTCCACGCCTGGGAAAGGCTTTGGCCAAGATCAGTGTATTGAGCTGTCCAGTTGAGCTCCCTGTGGATTTTCGATGGGTCGCTGTATACCTCAGCATAATCTCCCGGTCTACGGTTAAGATATGAAACCTTGATGGAAGCTCCTGTTGCCATCTTGCAAGCTTCTACAAACTCCTTCACTGATCTACCTGATAAGACATGAAACACCATGTTCAGGAACAGGGGAAGGTATGATGTTAAATTAAAGGGCGTCTTGTGTGAAACTGTTGGTCTGGTTATTGATTTTTCAACAACCTTGTCCTGTGCCAACATTGTAAATTCCAACTTTGCCAGGCTGCGCTTTATCAAGAGCTTTGACATGGGCATCAACAAGATCTGTGACGTCGATATAGTCTCTAACGCAAGTTCCATCTGTAGTGGGGTAATCTTTTCCATGAACCTGAACGAGAAAACAAGCCATATATAGTTGTTATTAATGTGAAATTAATGAATGTGTCAACTTATACAGCTGAATGAGCATGTAGAGTACCTTTAGCCCTGGAACGATTCCCAAAGCTGCAGCAAAGCAAGCACCAGAAATCCGTCCATGCTCACGCAGCTCTGGCCTCGGAGCTTCTCCTAGCCGCCCCTCTGGGTCTGATCCAATCACGTTGAAGTATCTAATTTATAGGAAATGAGGATCAGGTTAGAATAATTCCATGGATTATATTCTATATAGGCTATGGAAAACCAACCTTAAGATCATGACAGCCATGTTTGATTTCTTTGACTTTGTGAAATCTAAGATGATGTCCTCTGCCATCTTCTTCGCTTTACCATATGGATTGATAGGATTCTGCATTGATTTAGAAAATAGTTAGAATCAGACTGATGACAGAATACATAAAGTTTAGAAAAGTAAAAGCTTGCATCGAGAGGCCAACCTGAGGAGTTGTTTCTACAATAGGCATCGTATCAGGTTCACCATATGTTGCACAAGTACTCGAGTAAATCAGAGTATTTACATTATGTGCCGCCATTGCTTCAAGCACTGTCAGTGTATTTGATGTTATGTTGTGGTAGTACCTGTAATATCAGTGTTAGAAGAGCATATGCATAGTATGACCAACATTTGCTATAGATAATTTCTGCAGAGGGCACTAATACCCAGGAAGTAGCACAGGAAGGAGTTAAATGAGCATAGTGTTTCAAACTTCCACTGCATCCATTTAAATTATGGATGCATATTTGAGATGGACAACTTGCATGATCAATGAATTTTGACTTAACGCGCATTGTGGAAATAGATGGCCATATTTTGCAATTTTGTTCCTAGAACAAAAGAAAATAGGGGTTGTTTTGCTACATACATATAAGAAAATGCACTTGAACCATATAGGGCCAATATATGAAATATTTGAGCAATACTCCCTCCGTCCCAAATTATAGGTCGTTTTAGCTTTTTTAGATTCGTAGATTTTGCTAAGCATCTAGATATACGTTATGTCTAGATGCATACAAATGCTATGAACCTAGAAAACCCAAAACAACCTATAATTTGGGACGGAGGAAGTACAAGAAAACCAGGATATTAACGCCTAAATTAAGCCTTTACCTGAGTGGCTCTATTGTGCTCTCACCAACATAAGCAACGGCAGCAAAGTGCATTACAGCATCAAATGCATTCTCCGAAAATATTTTGTTCACCTGACTATTGGTTAAGTGCAAAACAGATCTCAGCTGTGCAGAAATGTAGACACACACAAAAAAAACAATAAGCTCAGACAAAGGATACAGCTTTGGCATCGCCTAAATCAGCATAAATAAATTGAAGCCTTCCAGGCTGTGGAAACAGCCGTTGCAGAACTCTTACAGCTCCCATGTTACCTCTGGAAAGATTATCCTGTAAAGATCAAATGCCGGAAGTTGGCATTACTATCAAATTCCAACAATGAGGAAAAGAAATGCAAGGTAGGTATAAGAATTTACCACAATGGTAACTCGGTAGTTGTCCTTAAGGAGACGAAGAGTAGCATGCGAGCCAATATACCCAGCCCCTCCTGTCACTAAGACATGGGTTACCCCAATTTCATGGCGAGAGAACTGCAGGACAAGTGAGTGCATTAACAAGATGCCTCCAGTTTGAGAGAGTAAAACTGCTAGTAAAGAACTGCAAACTGGTGAATTGGATGGAAATCTGAAATGCCTCTATGGAATTGTTGAAAATCTGAAACTGTACACCTCTGAAAGAATTGTAACCATCAAGAACTAATGATGCATAAATGTATCTGGAAAATAGCCCTAGCACACTGGATTTAGAACAGCCAACATTAAACCATGAGAAAGAAGGCATCATTCATTGCACAAGTGTTTCTCCAATCATGATAATGGCAGTTCCCTGAAGAATTCATCGCATTAATGTTTTATGGAAACTAAACAGTGTACTTAAGTAGTCTCGAAGAAGGAATAATGATAAGTGCAAACTCAACAGCAAATGGTTAGGTGTGGAGAGATTCAACACACACCACACTGGTACCGCTGAAACTAGGCGACTGTTTCAGCACAATTATGCACATGACCGTGAGGGCAGCAGCTACGGCGATCTTCCCCGTGAAATTAGGCTTCCGTCTCGTATCAGTGAAGTCCATCCCTGCGAAAGAGACAGGGCAAATTTAAAAGGTGTGCAGGTAAACTCGTAATGGGCTGGCCCCAACTGCGGTCTGTGACCGAGAAAGATCAGCTAATTCGACTGGTACGCAACATCACTCATTTGAGGAATCAGTAGGTTTAGTATTAAATTCTGACGTTGAGCACACTGTCAAAACTAAATTTACATGATCAGATACTCCAGTAGATTTTTTTTTTGTGGCAGTAAATTCCACTGCCAAACATTTGGTTCATAACTTATTCATTAAATTACATTTGCTGTTTAAAGCCAGATCAGTGGAATTAGAAGCAATAATGAATTAAAGAACAAAGAAGCAAAAAAAAAGCAGGGACGGAATTGACGTACCTGGCAAGATCCAAGGCCTAGTGGTCCTAGCCTGGCTTCTACTCCTCGGGGTTGCTGGCATGTGAAGTCGGCTCCCAAGAATGAAACCAGCAAGAACTCGACCTCTCTCGTCTTACCTTGCAACCTGCATCACGCAACTTGCACCTGATTAAAAATCCGTCTCAAGATCAAACCAAAACTTTGCAAGTCGAAGTACCATCTCCACACACACGCGCGCGAAAAAGCAAATCTCCGTCAACAGGTAGAGAAAGCACCAGCAGAAACCAACCGAGGATCAGTGTCCGCGAATAACGCGTTGGCAAGAACTCAGAATCCTGGACGGACGAAAAACTGAACGAACGACGAGAAGAACGGATCACGGAGAAGAGCCCACACCTCGCGGCCGCTCGCTCGCAGATCGACGACGGCAGGCGGAGGAAGGGAGAGGCCGGATTCAAGCGGCGATTCAGCCGCGCCGCAGCGAGATCGGTGCGCGTCCGCGAGCCGCGGAAACGGAGGGAGGCGGCCCAGGTGTCCAGGCCAAGATGGGGAGCGACGCGGTGCGGAGGAGGAGGAGGGGAAGGGGAGGGAGGTGGCAACAAAACTGAGGAGGAGCAGGTCGTCGGGGGGCGTTTCGACACTACCGGGTCATAATTAGCTTCTGGGTTTATTTATGTGGCAGTACCAGAATCTTTTTCGCTTTTTTTTATTTCTTCTTGAAGAATCTCTAATAAGCAATGTGCCGTGCTGGATTCTCGCGTATTTGTAAAAAGTTAAACCCCTGTATCCCCTGTTTGAATTTCTTTTCCCTGACAACATTTCGTTGTGGGTCCCTCGTACGTCCTCGGCCAAACTCTTCTTGAATTTTCCCGGCAAAATCATAAATGTGACGAGTCCCCCGGCTGCTTTTCATTTGGTCAGATGATAAACTGGCTTTTTGCACCCATGTCCTGCCTAGTACTACCATTACACATAAATGTGTTATAAATCTCCACAGTCCACCACCAATTTTTGTACCGTAGAAAAAGGTAGCCCTGGCATGCTTCAGAAGGACACGAGGGGCAAGCACCTTGGAATTGTGAATGTGAGTCAGCTTTAAGTGCTTCCAAAGGACTTGAGTCTAGTAGATTAGATAGGGTAAACTGCGTTGCGAGCTTTGCACAGAACGGGTAGCTTGGCGGCGAGAAAGCGGCAAAGGTTTGTGCGAGTCAATGGCTCCCCCCAAATTCTTTCAACTCCGTGTTGCTCATGCCACGCGATTGGGAAGGTGGCTTCCCTTCACCTCCGCAACACGGGCTCCACGAGTTCTTTTCCGCTTCGGCAGCTTCGTCGCCTCGCCGACAGGGCCCGTCAGTGCAGTGAGGTGCGCTGCACTGCACCCTCCGACAACGCAGGATTCAGGGATCTGAGGCGCCCGTTTCTGCTCCAGCAGAACGGCACTGATCCCAAACCCAAATAATTTGGGAATCAGCCGCACTGATCAGAGGGTCAGACGTCAGTATTTCTATTCCCCCGGTGAAAATAGAATAAAATTGAGGACCCCGGAGAAAATAGAATAAAATTGAGGGCCTGTTTGTTTGAGTTGCAGCTTTTGAGTTTTTTAAAAAGCTGCTGCTGTATTTTTCTTCTGAAAAGATAACACTAGTTTTTAAAAGATATGTTTAGATTTTTTTACTCAAAAAATTACGAAAAGTTAGTTTTTTTAAGCTTCCAGTTTTTCGGAAGCTACATGAGAAGTTTGTTGTTTGTTTGATCTTCTAACTTTTCATGCTGAGAAGCTGTTAGAAAGCTCAAACAAACAGGATTTGAATTTTGCTAGGGATAGAGCAAGTTTTTCTTTTTTGAGAGAGAGAGGATGGTGAGAGAGCAAGTAAAAAACAAGCACCGGCTGGTTCAGGCTGCGGCCTGGTCAACGCCACTGTGCCCGAGATTGAGATCGTACCTAACAATTCCTAATCTGTACTAGTAGGCTACGACGCATCCATCCATTGTTTTTATTTTGATTTTTTCTTCGTTTCCCTCGAGGCTACGATGCATCCATCCATTGTTTTTATTTTGTTTTTTTTTTCGTTTCCCTCGTTTTCTTTTTTTTTCCTTGTCTGCTTCTGGGAATCTTCCATCGCTGGAGAGGACTCAGCTGCTCGGCGTGACGACTAGATCGCACCCTGCCAAACCTAACGCATCCTCTGAATTATTGGAGCGAGCACTGGGTCAGGTCAGTTTTGCGTGCGTTTGGTTTGGGAGGCTTGCAATCGGTGACAAAAATTTGGTCAGGACTCACCCAACACCGGTGAGCAGTGGCCCCCATGGCAATAGTGCTCCGGCACCTGCCTGCGAGCCTGAATGACATGGCAGCCAAGGCGAGGAGCTGAAATGAAGTGAGAGCTGCCCGAACCAGAGCTTTCATCTTCAGTAAGTAGGTATGGTTTTGGTGACAAGTAGCGCCCAGCTATTGGCTTTGCTAGTCGTGTTCGACGCCAGAAGAAAGCTGAATGGGATGGCCAAAACGAAATGATGTGAAAGAAACCAAAAGCCTGAGCTTTTACGCCCAATTGCAGCTGCCCGATGATCTGCCAGTGAGGAATGCTTTGTTGGCATCCCAGGGAAATGTTCAGCACATGTTCCTCAACGTGGACACAGTCCTGCAGCACATGCCCAGGATTCAAGTATAGGAACCTCAGCTTTGGACGTTAAAAAAAAAGATGGAAAATGGTGGGAAGAGAAATAAGCCTATCCTTGAGGTGATACTACAACCACTAGCTTCTCCATACTGGAGGCTCAACAATAATCCCAGTGTGGGAAACTGGAAAGGTTATCCTGTCACCAAATTCTCAGAGTCACAGTATTTGGAAAGAAAAAAATGGTGGATCTATTGAAATGGAGTACTGTACCGATCACTGTCCAGTGCAATACAGTTTTATTCCTGTACAAATAGTCGACTATACCAACTTTCATGGTCCCAACTTTCATGGTCCAGGTGTCCAAGGCATAGCACATGGTTGGCTAGTAGTACAATGTACACATTAGTCAGCCATTACTTAATGAGATGGTGCTATCAGACTACCACAACATCCTCATAAAGACTACCTAGACCAAAGGTCTGCCCTCGAATCAGAGTAATTCTGATTTCTGAAGGATATGTTGCTCTGTGAGCATATAAGTTGTTGTCCCCACTTCTCGGAATGTAATTTGAGAATGAATCCTTTGCAGCACCATTATACAGACTCAGGCAAGAATCCGGATTCGACAGCTTGGCCACACAGAACAACTGCACAAAATGCATGCTATACTCAGATGATAAATTGCAAAGTTTTTGCAAAGAATTATGCAATAAATATAACTTTTTCCTAGCCTTTTCTACCTTTAAGGCTTTAACTCAGGGCTTTTCTCCTTTCTGTCAAACAGTGATACAGCAGTGTTGTTCTATGCAGCTGCTTCCTTACTGACCAGATTCTTTCCATGCTGTAAGTGGATAGCATCAAAACTGTAAGTGGATAGCCAGATTCAACATTTCACAATTCAACCTTAGACTATCTGAACGGATAGATATGTAATTTTCCACGTAAAGTATTTAATTTCAAGACACAAACCTACAAAATCGAATAGATCTTTTGTCAGCCTCACATCATCCATACATTTCAGGTTGACATCCGTGAAAGCTAACACCAAACTATAATCATGTACTAGTTCTTATAGGCAGCATTCGTAGACGAATTTTGGTTTGTCTGATATCACTGACTCTTTCTGATATGGCTGCAATATGCAAAACTTGCAGAAACTAAGCAAGGATTGATACCCCCCCCCCCCCCCCCCCCCCCCCCCCCCCCCCCCCCCCCCCCCCAAAAGTTCCTCTGTCAAAACTTCAGTTCTCGACTCAGGTGCCAGGTGCCTGGCAAAATTTGAAGTTCTCCAGTCCCCACTCAGTTGTCTTCTTAGGTTGATAAAATCACCGACATGAAAACAATATTAGCACATGGATATCAGAAGTTTTCTCCAAGTGCCCATTCGAGGAACAAAACCTTGGCCCACCATTTGCTTCAAGACAAGATGCGCATCATCTAAGCAGTCATCACTGCAGAGGCCATCGATCAGCAGCTTGTAGGATTGGAAGCTGGGCCTCACATTTTCTGTACTCATGACGCTAATCAGATTCTTGGCCTCCCCAAACTTTCCTGAACTGATGAGACCATCAAGAAGTACCTGATAAGTCCCTGAATTAGGATAGCACCCTTCAGACGTCATTGATTTGAACAGACCAAACGCCTCAGTCACTCTTTCCTCCTTGCAGAGACCAGAGATCAAAATATTGTACACAACTGTATCTGCGGCAATATCCTGCTTCTGCATTCTCTCAAACAACTCAAATGCTTTATCAACCTGACAGCGCTGGCAAAGGAAATGCATCAAAGTCGAGTAGGTCGTCACATTAGGCTGGCACCCCTGCTTTGGCATCTCATGCAGCAAAGACATTGCCTCATCAATCTTACCAAATTGGCACAAGCCCTTGACAAGAATATTGAAGGAGCAGGTGTCCAGTGTCACCCCAAGCCTGGGTGCGCTCGAGTATATCTCATGGACAACCTCATACTGCCGCTTACACACAAGCATGTGAAGAACATAATTGAATGTCTTTGTAGAAGGCCAACAATTATATCCAGGCATTGCAAAGAGCGTGTCGATGGCTTTCTGAGGATGTTCTGCCACATTGCCGTACATCTTGATCAGCCTGTAGAAGAACTCATCTGAAAACCTGAACTTTTCAGCTCTTGCCTTGGCCAGCAACTCCTCCACATCACTGAACCTCCTGGCGCAGGCCAGCTTGTCAATCATCAAGCTGTAGAGCGCCTCACTGGGCTTGTAGTCTCTTCGGTTGCACGCTTTATTGAACACACTGGTTATCAGGCCAGGATCCCTGATGTTGGCAAATATCTTGAGCACCTCGTTTGGGGCGAGCCAGTCCTTGTGGTCCAATCTGCCCATCCAGTAGCCATCGTCGCACACGATGGAGCGCAATCTCAAGAAAGGAGGCGCCGGGCGACGCGCTAAGGCTCTAGACATGATCTGCGGACAAGACGGTGAGAATCAGAAGCTTCAGGTTTCACAAGGGGAACGGTAAGAGGGAGCGTATAGGAGAGGTGAGGGGCGGAGGGGGAACAGAATACCTTTGCAAGAGGAAGGTCAGCTGTGCCGAAGACCCGCCCAGCGGCGAGAACTGAGGGGCCGAACCGGAGAGGAGAAACGGAGGCGGCGGCCGTCAACCGGCGACGATGTGGCCAGTCGTAGGAAGAAGACGAAGCCAGGAAGGATGGTTGGGCCTTGTAGATTCACTCTCCAAGAAGGCCTGATGGGCTCTTACGAAGAAAGCCCAAGTCTCCTGGATGTTGAACTTTAGAATATTTAAAACTTATCTGTAAGCCTTCCACAGAGTGACCGCGTGGCCTAATGGATAAGGCGCTCGCCTCCGGAGCGGGAGATTGTGGGTTCGAGTCCCATCGTGGTCGATGATTTGTATTTTTTATTCACCTTTTGTTTTTGGGAAGTTCCATCTCTGGTATTCTTCTTCTTTCTAATGAAAACCATATGGTTCGTACGAAGTTAGGTCTCTTTTTTTGCCCCCCTTTTAAGAGCGGGTGGAGAAGGAACTTGCACCAGCTGATGTGGTAATTCGTTAGTCTGGTATAACAATGAAATGCTGAGATATAACTAATAACTCCCACAGTACGTCTTTGCAGGAATTCAGGCAAAGAACAACATATATAGTACTAACATAAAAAGATGAGGGCTAAGCTGATAGGAGAAACTACAGTATTATAGGTTTCCTCTACCTGTTCATCAAGCGAACTAAGTCTCGTGAGGTCGTTATGCTTCTTACACTTACGTTTAACAGAGTATAAGGAATTAGAATCGGAGATGGATGAGAAAGCAGTGAAATCTCTCAGGCAGCCACGAACGGAAGGAGCAGTAACAACTAGAAGTCGATTTGGCATATGGCAAGACGCAAGCTAGCGGAACAAGAAGTGAAGGAGTTACATTAACAATGGCCGTCGGATATTCGGATGCATGGGGATCTGATGATTCACTTACGTTGAAGTGCAAGATTTGCTGCTTTTACCATGTCTATAAAATAAGGTAGCTTCTCTTTCCAAACAATGCCAGGTCCCATGAGACCACCTGCGCTCGATACGTGTCATAGGCCCTAGCATTACATGATTTACATCAAAAGTTAACCTCAAAAAGGTCACAACCTGCTCTACATAAACACAGAGATTAGCTAGTAGGTGCTATGAATAATCGCGCTTCTTTTTTCCAAGATATCTGTGAGATCGTGACCCCTAGCCTTCTCATTTGCGCACAGCCGCCACACTCGCTAATCATGGGCAATTAAAAGTCAAATACTAATGCACTGGGGAGGATAAGCACTGGGGAATGGCCCATGACCTAATGCCATTACTCACCGTACCGTCCCGGAGTGCTGCGGAGGAGACGAGTGGGACTTCCAGTGCAGACCAATATATACTTGTTGACGAACTGATCGTATCCAACGTCACAACTGAAGTGGAGCTCATGGAAACCTTGTTAGTGACCTAGTGGTCTGGTGGATGATGCATGTTACGAACTGCGCGCATGTGAGAAATCGAGAGGGTTTGGGAGAAGCTAAGGTGGGAGCAAAGCTAGTGTGGCGTGGCGGATGACTTGGAGGCGCGAGTTAAAGTGTGGATATCGATTTATACAAAAAAAAAGAATAGGTGGTGATTAGGTTTGAGGTTTTTATCCAATGGATATGTCTAAGAAGATTTTAGTCACCCTCCATGAAGGTGCATCCGTAGAATTTTTAGCGTAGAGCAACGCTCGTTTACGGATGCGGATCAATCCAAAGTCACAAGTGGGCTTATATAAATCTTTGTTATTCTCTTGTGGGTAATCCTAAGTAGTGGGTAGGTGGCGGTAAACAAAACGAAGCAAGCATACCGAAAGGTATTCTCTTGTGGGTTTTTCGTGTTATCGAGAGTGGCTAAGGGACGAGGTGGGAGCAAAGCTAGCATGGCGTGGCGGAGGACTTCGAGACGTGAGTTAAAGAGTCGGAATTAATTTATAAAAAAAGAAGAGAGGTGGTGATTAGTTACGAGGTTTTTGATTCAATAGATATGTATGAAAAATTAGTCACCTTCTCATGAGGTGCAGAAAAGAATTTCCAGTACGGAGTAACACTTATTTGCTGATGCATATCGATCCAAAGTCACAGATGGACTTATAATTTTTGTTAATTACGCTCTTGTGGGTTACCGTAAATAGTGGGTAGGTGGTGGTAGAGCAAGCAATTGCAAGCATACCGAAAGGGTATTCTCCTGTGGGTTTTCCACGTTATTGAGGTTTCAATCAGGAGTAGCTTAGGGATGTGAGGTGGGAGCAAAGCTACCATGGCGTGGCAGAGGACTTGGAGGTGCGATTTAAAGAGTGGGTGTTAATTTATACAAAACCGAAGAGAGGTGGCGATCGGTACATTTAAGAAAAATTTAGTCACCTTCTCAGGAGGTGCACCTATAGAATTTCCAGTACGGAGTAACACTTGGTTACGGATGCGGGTCAATGCAAAGTCACAAGTGGGGGTATATAAATCTCTGTTAGTGGGTGAATGTTGCACCGATTGAAATTTTTCGTTATCTTCTCCCACATTTTTCCAACCATATCGTGCACGCATGTATTCCACAAGAGTACACATAATCAGGCACGTGATTACACTATGTAAACAACACGGTTAGTGGGACTGTAACAAGGCACAAATAGATCCTGCGTAAGCCATTGGCAGCAGCATCGTGGAATGCCTACTCAAACTACACAGTGCAGTGAGCAGTGAGTGATGGTGAACCATGGAGTAGAGCGTGCAAGCAGTCCACTACTCCGCAGTTACCTTTACGACAGTATAAATTGGTGCCCATGGCAAGCGTTGCAGAGCACAAGCAGCTCTCGATCACTTGCAAACATTGACATAGCTAGCATAGACGAAGCCATGGCTTCCCGTGCCTTCGCTGCGCTGCTCACCGTGGTAGCATTTGTAGGCTTTGCTTCAGTTCCCCGTGCTCTGGCAACTGATCCGACCCAGCTCCAAGACTTCTGCGTTGCTGATAACAACAACCAAGGTGGTAAATATGTTATTATGACCTGCTTATGTGTAGTCAAGTTTCCATACATGTACACTGTATTGCATCCTTCACAATTAACTAACGTACTCTTGAAGATGCATTTGTGAATTGTGTGATACGGTGACGTTGCTAACATGCATGCTCTGTGGACGTGGCAATACACGTGTGCGCAGTGTTGGTGAATGGGGTGGTGTGCAAGAACGCAAAGGTGGTGACGGCGAACGACTTCTTCTTCCACATAATGCCCCAGACCCCTAACGCGCAGGGATCGGGGGTTGCGGCGGTGGCGGTGGACAAGCTCCCGGGTCTGAACACGCTGGGCATCTCGCTGGCGCGCATCGACTTCGTCCCCGGCGGGCAGAACCCGCCGCACACGCACCCGCGGGGTTCCGAGATCCTGACCGTGATCCAGGGCACCCTGCTCGTGGGGTTCGTGACCTCCAACCAGCTGCTGAACAACACGCTCTTCACCAAGCAGCTGGTGGAGGGGGACGTGTTCGTGTTCCCGCAGGGGCTCATCCACTTCCAGCTCAACAACGGCAAGAGCCCCGCCGTGGCGATCGCGGCGCTGAGCAGCCAGAACCCCGGGACCATCACCATCGCCAACGCCGTGTTCGGGTCCAAGCCGCCCATCTCGGACTTGATCCTCGCCAAGGCGTTCATGCTCGAGAAGGACACCGTTGACTGGGTCCAGCAGGCGTTCGGCGCGGCGGCGGTCGGCGGCGGCGGCGGCGGCGGCATGCCGGGCGGCGGCGGATATCCCGGCGGTGGCTACCCCGGCGGCAACGGAACCGGCGGCGGGTACCCCGGCGGGCCAGGGTACCCGTAAGGCCGACGAGAGCACGCTGCATGAGTGCAGATGCTGATCAGGCCGGCCGTCATACAAGTATAGGCCGACCACACACGTAGTGTGTACTAAGCTATAGTATGTGCGCGCAATGCGCTTGTGTTGATCGAGGAGTAGTAGCTCTCGATCTGGTTGAATAATTTGTGGCGAAACCGCGCCACTGTACCACAAACTTTACTGTTGCATTCCCTCCATACGAAATAAACTAAAAGTTTCAGTGTCTCATCTTCTGCGTACACTACCTTTGCTTGTTGCGCGCGCCTCTATGCTACGAGAGGAAGGATCGACCTCGAACCGGAGATGGGGTTCTCCGAGACCGTGTGTCCAGTACTCCAGTAGCAGCGTCAGGTTAACTGGAGGGTCGTTCTTATTTTGACAGAAAATGGACGCACAGAAACAAATTTACTCCCGGCCAAACATTACATATGCGACAAATGGGGATGAATTCAGGATCCACACTGTAAAGTTTATACAAGGCGCAGCATTATTCACGACTGGCCTGGCGTTGCTTTCAGAACCACAGCTTATTGTCTACACTCTACACATTTCCAATCTTCAGACATGTCGCAGCTCCAGAGAGCAGAGAAAATTGCAGTAGCAACCCGATGCATTATATCAGTACACCACTGTTATAAGCCCAGTACTCGGTAGTGGTACATTCGATTTTTGATAATCCCATTAGCAAGGATTCCATGCTTTGTTGTCGAAGGCAATGCAGACTCCCAATGTAAGTAGCACTAACCAAGCTGTATATAGCTGCCTGCTCCGTTTGTTTCCTCTACCCACTCTTTCGAACTTGCAATGCTATGATCTTGACAAAACACCTTTGGAGCTGCCATTTAGAGAAGCAAGAAAGATAACATCAGGGATGTAAATGGTTCAGTACGAATACAAGGACAGAGCATATGTTTGTTAACTTTTTGCCCCAGGTATCCTCTACCAATGTCAGATACCAAGCAACAGTACAAAGTCAAACCACATATGAAGATGGGCGTGGTTCAAAATTGCTACAATATCAACAGATGGGAGCATTCTGAACAAACTTTGCATCAAGTGAAGACAAACCTGGGTACAGTGCCATGACGGCGCAAGTCATATTCCGTTGCTTGTCGAAGGGCCCTAGCAAATGCTTTGAAACATGCCTCGATAATATGGTGTGAGTTTTTCCCAGCAAGCTTCAAAAGAAAAAAATGGAGCGGGATCAGGCAATCGAGGAGTAGGGTCATGTCAATTAGGTTAATTAACAAGGAAAAATCAACTATACAACCTATGATGCTCTTAATTGCTCACGACTGAAAATATACCACTGATCCAGCTGTTTCGAAGAGAATTTAATTTGGGAAATGAGCATACAGCAATATGTACCTGACGGATGTGAAGAGTCATCCCAGATGTATTCACCAGAGATTGGAAAAAGTGCTCAACCAGCTGGAACAAAAAATGAATAAATGAAACTTTTGCCTAACTTGACTGCAGGAGTGTACAAGACAAAGGATTGCATGACATTGATGATGACTCTCAAGTCATGCTTGAAGATTTCATAAAAAAGTATTTCTTTTTGAACATGGGAAGAGGTGGCTATCAAGGATGTTTATTTATGTCTGAGCATAAAGAAAATATCAACAGAATAGATGGCTGATAAATGATAAAAAGTTTGCAGATCTCACAAATTACCTGTGTATCATATGTGCCAACTCTCTGAGTAGGAATATCTAAACCGCAGCTTAAGTGAGGACGACCAGACAGATCCTGGATGCAGAGGGGGAAACAATGACCCATGAAGTCTCAATAAAGCACAGTTGGTTCAGCTTATCAAATGCGGTGGTTAAAGTTTGCATATTCATACGACAAGTTAAAACATTGACAACATCACACTTGTGATTTGTCCAACAAAAAATAGCAAACAAACATATGGTAAGAGTAACATAACAGCAATTGTATCTGTTATTTTTATGTGATATATGAGTATGAAAAGCTTCAACAAAAAAAAAATACCAGTCTGAAAGTTAGTGCTGAAGTGTAAAAAAAATGCATACGAATGAGTTTCTAGTACCAGCAGATGCTCATGAATATGTGGAGGTCCAAAAATAGAACTACGTGACTGAGCACTTTTTAAGTGTAGAGCACTAGAGCCAGGCATGAGTAACTCAGGTATATGCTTGCACAGCATTTGAGGCTTATGAATGCATAAATGACACATATATAGGCACGTCAGGTCTATGAAAAATTGCACATTCATAGTATGTAAGTTCAGCAACAGAATACGACTTACCAGTATAACCTCAACTGCTGCTTCATCGAGTGGTGCAGTAAAATGCCCAAATCGGTTAATCCCCTTTCGGTCACCAAGTGATTGAAGTAGTGCCTACATAGACAATCAGAGAAGATCATCTCACTGATTGTTGCCTATCTATGCCGATTGCATGAAACTAAACTACAGATGGTTCAGCATAAGCTATAAGGTATAAGTTGAAAATACAGTATGTTGGTGCAGTGTTAAATTAATACAAAAGTTAGGAAAGGAAAATATATGGATATCCGAACCTCAAGTTAATAATGATCCCTACAGGTGCTTCTAAAGTAGAAATGTCAAGTTGAGAATGTTGTTGGAAAGTAACAATCACCGTTCCAATTGCCAAAGCAATGTCCTCGTTTGAGTGATGATCATCAATGTGTGTGTCACCTGTTGCCTTAACGTACACATCAAAGAGTCCATGTGATGCCAGTTGCTGAAAGTTTTAAACTCAAGAGTTAATGGCCAACTTTGACTGAAAAAGGCATACCTATCTAACATGAGTTAGAACTTTCCACTTTGAACCACGTGATATAAGTAGGATAGAATAGTAGGGCATTTAAAGACCAGAAACCTATTTAAAAATAAATTCTTAATAACGAAAATTCCTGAGATTTTTACACGGACTTTTGCATGCTAGCTTTGGTTGTATTTAGTATTTTTACAGTTACTCTATTTCTCTTCACAAGTGCTAGTCACCTATAGTGGTCATTTCTGTCATCTATGTGGAATAACCAGAGCCATACATCTCAATGATTACACTATTTGACAGGAGGAAGAGAAGTAGCACTCTTTCCATGTATCACATCAAACTAGGAAAAGGAAAATTGAAACAAGCATTTTGTGAAGTAATTGCTCGATAGCACAGTCCCAAGAGTGGTCACCTGCAACACGTGGTGCTCGAAAAGCCGTAGAGTTTTCCACACTGGGGTGCCTTTAGGTTCAATGGTACAGTACATCACTTTCTCCTAATATGAATGCGCTACTGGCCTCTTAAACGTCTGAAGCTAGGAGCAGCACGCATAAAGGTTTTTCCTATAAGATGATGTTTCCACTTGCCCATTTTATGAATTTGGCCTAAGATGCTTTCCTGTTAACTAGGAGGTTTTGTTTCTCCCCTATTGCACAAAATAAGGCATGATTTTCTCATTCCCCTCATCCATGGATACTCAATCACAAAGAAAGCAACCATACACATGTTATGTCTGTACAGCTACCCCCAACTCTCTAATTACTGAGACAGCACGAGCAAACTATACTCACATCGAGCATGTGATCCAAGAACGGTATCCCTGTGCTACAGTCAGCAACACCAGTGCCATCAAGGTTGATCTTCACATGCACATTTGTCTCCTTGGTCACTCTCTTAACCTCTCCAATCCTAGAAGACCCTGAAGATTTTGATCTCAATCATAAACAAATGAACTTGAAATAAATAAAACTCATCGAAATAGCTACCAGAGGAGTACAGCATGAACGATGCAAGTGTTGAGCACAGCTGAAGAACAACGCACACACGACGCAGCGCAGAGAGAGAAAATTCCACTATCTAACACAGAAACCACCTGTGGAGTCTCCTGGCGCGGTCGGGGAGCCGTTGCCGCCGACGCCGGCGGCGGCCATAACAGGCGACGAGTCCCTGAGACGGAGCGAGAAACCGCGCGGCCTAGCGGGGAAAGCGGGGACCCGACCGCAACCCTTCCCCGAGGATTTGGGAACCGGGGAGGTCGGCGTGTAGGATAGACGGGCGGGAGAGGTTGAGACGAACTGCGGGGTGGTCATCGCCGGCGGCGGCGCCGCGACGGGATGCGCGGTGGAGTGGACGGCGGAGCGGGGGGGGCCGGGGGGGGGGGGGGGGGGGGGGGGGGGGGGGGGGGGGGAGTTGGGGGGGTGTGGACTGTTGCATTGGGCCTTGCTTGGGTGGTTTGACCACGCGCGCGCGGGCGGTTCGCTTGCTAGTTGGGCCGGCTTCCCGGGCCGCCTGAAGAAAATACTTTGCTGGGCCACCGCCTATTACTTTCGGGTACTTATTAATAATTTTAGGGTTTTTTTCATTTAAGAAATCAAAACATTTCCTCAAATTAATACGTAAAGACATGATAATTACGCATAAATTGGTAAATTTTGAAATTTAGAGCATGGGACATTGAAGAGCCTTTCGTCGTTAGAAAGATCACTACTGGCGTGCGTTTAGATGAGACAGCGAAATGAACCATCCGCTTTTCCAATAGACCTGAACTCCACTTTCATTCATTTATCAAAGAGAAATAAAATACTGTAGTATGGCTATGTGCAACTATCCTTGTTGATGAATGATTACTCGGAACAGATATAGCAATCGATTAGCCCTGTTCATGATCTGTTTCCTGGTTTGTTTCCAAACCAACCTAAAAGGAATATGCTGGTCCGACTTGGCCTGGTTTTCTGTGGGTTACTAACAGCTGGGAAGTATCGCCGGTGCGGGTTGGGTTGGTTGGTTTGAACTGGTTTCCCTGAATCGATAACCCTCAGGATTCTCATTAGCAAGCCGAATAGGAGCAGCGATGAGTCCTACTCCTACTTGTCCTTTGCCTCCCAGACGAGATGCCACAGCCTTTTCTTCTTCGTTTCTGGGTGCGAGGAAATTGAAGGCGAGGATAGAGATAGCCAGCCATTCAAGGTGCATTTATTGGAACAGTTGGAGCAAATTGACGCACACCACAGCACAAGAGATGAGGTAGCCAAAGGGATGGGAATTGGGTGGAAGAAGATTTCAATTCAATGGTGGATGGATGCTTGGATCAGCCGGGTTGATAAATGTGCATGTGTTTTGTTTCTTTGCAGGCCTAATAGGGGAGGCATAGGCACAGGATGGATGGATGGATTAGTGGTGGGCCCGGCCCCTAGCCTAACGCCTAACCCTCATTGAATCCCTAAAAACGACCCCTCCCCCATCATCTGCATAAATTTTTCAACTAGGAACCACTCTGCATTCATGGAACCATTTATTGCGCGGGCGTATTATTGAAGACTTGTACTTTTCCCCGACCTGCTGCTGCATGCCCCTCATCCCCTCTCGCACCAATAATCCTGTGAGGATTTGACACTACTGTTCAGTTCTGTGAAACACAGGGATCATCTTTCCTTTCCTTTCCTTGCGTTGCCATCATCAGCATGATTGCTGACCAAGATTTGTGCTGACTTGTATTAGTTTCAAACTTGAAGAGTTTGCATAGAGTTCGCAAAACCCATCCATGCATGGTCAGCGTGACAGCATGGAGATGCAGATTGTTAACCCTAACTGTCAGAACACACTGTACCCTTCCTCTTGTGTTAGGTGACAATTAGAAGCAGTAGTGAAATACAATAACCGTTGCAGAGAAAATAGGATCCATCTCGCCGTACCAAAACTGCTACCACCAGTACATGCACGCACGCACGCACGCACGTTTGGTCCATCTGCTGCCGCAATTTCTTCCCCCAAAGCGCTACTAATACGCATCACGCCATGACAGTTTTGGGGCGCAAGTACAGGGATTGACATTCGGGGCACCGTGAGTGAGATCGAAGATTTCGCTGGATTTAAATACTAGCAGCCCTTTGCATTGTACCCACGATTAACAGCACAGTTTGTACATTTGGGCAGGTACTGGAGACTAAGATGAGACAACTGCTGCAATGGTTCTCCAAATTTGTCGCTGATAGGTGCAGTATCTGCTTCCTAGGGCTCAAGTTAGCTCTGATTCCTGCACGTACTTATAGCAGTAATAGCGAGCATTTGATCGGTTGCATCTGCAACACGCCACTTGCAAACTGTTCTTCGGTCGCAGGTCAGACCGTCCTCGCTGATCCCTGCAAGGTCGATCGGTACGCTAACTACTGTTGCTTCAGAAACTGATACTGCAATCTGTACTGTCATCCAGTTATGGGATCAGCCGACCTCTGAACAATTTGCATAGAGCAGAAAGTCCATGCTGTCAGCTACTCTTCGTCCTAACCATCTATTGATTACGTATAGCTCTATATGCCTAGAGTCTCTAGAAAAACATTATACTCCATTCATGTTTGCAAGTTGACACATGGGAAAGTCACACAAACCTGTGGATTTTTTTTATTTTTTTTGCTTTTGTTTTTGCTCGGTTATAGTTGAAGAGTCAAATCAGCATGGTTCCCTCCCTTTTTTCCTCGAGTCAGACTATTCATGCAATTGTTTGTTCAGGATTATGGTTGGCCAACAAGTTGACCGTATATGGGCATGGCCAGCATCCCATCATGTAAAATAAAATATTGTTTTTTTCAAAGCCGCATAGTAGGATGGATATGTTTTTATTTCTCCACGGTCAACAGATATGTATTTAATATTAGAATAGGAACTCGATGCTCCACTTGACATTTTATTCTCTGCCTGTCTACCAGGCTCCGTCAGCAGCTTAATGGCGGTCAGAAGTTTAGACAGTCATATGACGCCTGCACAATCAAGGTTCGTGGATGGATTGCATGGTGGGGGATCGAGAAAGGTGTGCTCACCCTGTCACGCCCCTGCCCCCACACACTTTGTTTAGTTAATGCCCGAGTTCCTGGGAAAACATCCATAAGAAAAATGGAGATCACATATCCAAGAACCATGTTTTTTTTTTCCTGTTAGAGCTATGCAATTCAGGCACTAGACGGCACAGCCATGTACACATTCACGGGATGCAAAATTGTGCAGCACACTGAAGTGCAAGGAAGGCTTCGGTGGATGATGTTGTTCCTTTTCTTTTTCTCTAAGTATTTCAGCGTTTCTTAGAGAGAATTTATGCATTGGTTGCAATCTTGATATATCCGAATAAAAGCTCCTGTGGTTTGCCCTAAATAATGTATGAGGGCTCGTTTAGAAAACTTGGTAGGAATGTAAAATAATTCAAAAACTATGGATATATTTCCAATAAATTCCTTTGGTTTTAGTTACAAGAATTAATGTGAGATGATATTCCATCAATTGTTGCTATAGTTAAAGTTCTTCAAAATCGTTTAAAGATTTGTGAAACGAAATCTATTTATATCTGTCCTTTATAAAAAGCATGCATATAATACGACGGAATACTAGTAAAACTTTTATGAAGCTCGATCTTTTCCATTTCTAATACGTCCTACAAAGAAAATAAATTGAGAGAGTACTAAACTACTAACTTACTCCTTGTGATTGCCGGTGGACACACCTTATGACAAATGCCCCACAAATCTCTTGTTTTCAAAGAAAAAAAAATACAAAATCAGACTCATGCCTTTTCGTATCAAAAGTTACTCCTAGATGCAAATTTTTAACTCCCGGAATTCCAAATTCCATAGGACTTCAGTACCCCAACACGGTTCATGTGTCCTACTCCAACTCCTGTAGGATCTAGTGCTGCCTTTTTATTCAAAAAGCTATATCGCCGATTACCAGCCGTTGAGCTACCAGAGACAGAAGATCCCGGGTGGGCACTTGCCCCCGCCATTAATGCGGAGATAACCAAAGGCCCTAACAATCCGTTCATTAATAAGTGCAATGCAAAGATGAAGACATTGATTGCATTGAATGAGCAATTGAACTCTTGGGTGTGAAGATTTAGGAAGCTACTTTTCCCATGACAATTCAGTCGCCGTTGCGTTAGTTAATGCGTTTGTTGTGGGTCATTTTACCTGGCCCCACACCCAAGGAAATGCAGCGAAATGGAGCACTCTGACCCAACTGTAAATGTTTATATTTAGGTCGAAATCATTCACAAATGGAAAAGAAAATCACACCCCACCTAATTGTGGAGTAATAGGCTTGCCTTAGAGATAGAGTACAACAACAAAAAATTGTTATTGTTGGCAACCAGTATTAATGGACGGAGAATGATGCTTTTACTATAGAGAGTGCTTCAACTCTGTCCATACTAGCCATGTACTACAGCCAACAACCTCGATTTTTTGCATGGACAAAGTCGATCCGTTTAAAAGTTGCAAGAAGCGTGTTTAATCCAACTGCAATTAGAGAGACAAGTACAATTAAGAGAGCAGCTCGCTGGCTAAGCGTGCATATGGTTAAGTAGCTGCACATACATGGTGCGAACTGCATCCTACAAGACGAATGCATGATCGATCGAATCAGTCAAGGCGGCACGTCTTCACAGTCGTGTTGTTTTCCCCAGCTTAATTGCGTGCAAATGCAAAGAACATATCTCACGGGTTGCTGTTGCTGCCCATTAAAAGCCTTTCTATTCGGTGGTTATGGAAAACAATCCTCACCATCAATTCGTGACAAGATGTGGGTGTGATTACTTTGTGGAGTAGGAGTACGTCTTTTTAATACGAAAAAGCTACGTACCCCAATTTCATTTCTTTCTTCCTAATCAATATAATCACCTACCGTTTGCTAGTGATGATATGATGGAGTACTCCTAATTTACTCTACAAGTAGTAGCATTGTCACCTCAATTGTGTTTATATTTTTCTATTCACACTTTTCCACTTGTATGTGCACATGTTGCCAGGGATAAATTAAAAATAGAACACTGGCGATTGAATTATATTAAAGCTATAAATTAAAATGTCCTTTGATTTCACTGCGTGGTGTAAACATTAACATCTTTGTTTTATTTGTAGCCGAATCATTTCTTTTTAAGTACAACCACATCTGTCGTGCCATCTTATAGATGAACTATAATTGCACAATGAATATAAAAATAAATACCATTCAAGTTTAGCACTCTCTCTCTTTGAAGAGCAAAGAACAAATAATTGCTATTACCTGTCCATTTTTTTTTCCTTTGGTTAGTATTGCTATGGCTACAGCTTAAAGTATACTCCATATTTTGTATTTGCCAAAACCGAAACTACTCCACCCTTCATTTAAAAACCATCAGCCACCAAACCATATGGCGACAGTATGTAGCTGTAGTGACACTGGCTACTAGCCACTATTAAATGATATGGCCTGGCAATGCTGAATAATACTGTTATGAGGTGAACAATGGCGTATATGTTAATTGTATCTTTTATAGAAAATATGTAATTAGTCACTTGGTACACAGTTATTAGACGGAGAATGATGCATCTATCAAATATGGTTTTTAGAGGAAAAAAGTCCGAATAAGCCACATGGTATGCTGTCATGAGATGGGCACCACAGAAGTGTAGCTGTTACTAGATGATACGTAAAATCGACTGTGCTGATGCTGTGGGGGCGGGTCGCCATAATTGAGGGCCTTTGTTAGTAGATCCATAGGACAACGAAGTGGTATGCGATCTCCAGATGATATGGTGACACATGCAAATATAATCACCAATCTTTGACAGTATTAGCCATTAGCCACCAGATGATATGGCAACACAGTACGTAGCTGCAGTGACACTAGTTAGTAGCCAATATTAAATGATAGGCTAGTAGCCAATATTAAATGATATGGTCTGGCAATGTCGAATAATGCTGTTGTGAGGTGAACAATGGCGCAAATTTTAAATATGTCTTTTATAAAAAAAATGGAATTGCTCGCTTGGTACGCGGTAATGAGATGAATAATGGTGCATATGATTTTTATTAAAAAAAACACTGCATAAGCATCATGTTATTCCATGGTGAGATGAAAATTGGCGCATATATATGTTAAATCGGTTTTTCTTATATAATTATATGATGGTTAAACGGGCATCTCAAAAGGTTTAATGAAATGTGGCATGCCAAAATTCAAGCCATGCATGAATTCAAGAATAAATGGAAACCCGTGTTTAAATAACTTCAAATCCATGCTAGTACTCAATTAATAGCCAATTGATGAATATAAATTGCCAACCATTTCCCAACAACGCCAATAAATAGCGCAGTCCTTCACAAGCATATTCATTGACCTCCCCTCCCTGACGCGCGGGGCCCAGGTGTCGGCCACGGCGGCGGCCTCCGGGATATATATAGGCGTGCCAACCCCACCGCTTCTCCTGCAGTCTGCAGAGCAAACGCGCAAACGAGGAAGAGAGGAGCCATTGCCACCGACCGCCGAGAAAGGAAACCGGGGAGGCCAGGAGGCCCGCTTGGGGATGGCGGCCGACGTGGGCTCTGTCGCAAGGCTGCTCCGCGGGGAGGCGGGGAAGAAGGCCGGGCCGCCGGAGATCGTGACGATGGATCTTCTTGGCGGCTGCGGCGGCGGCGGCGGTGCCGTGGAGGACGAGGTGGTGGACCTCGAGCTCTCGGTGCCTACCGGGTTTGAGCGACGGCTTGACCTCCTGGTCAGTTGATTCTGTCCTCTCTGTGGTTTATATGTTCCGTTGCTCTAGGTGATGTGATCCGCAAGGGTTGTTCCCTTGTTCATGTGGTTGTTGCTCCAGAGTTTTACCCGGGGATTTTAAATTTTAGTTACCCGGTATTCTTATTTTCAATCTGGTCGTTTGCAAGAGGTAGAGTCGTAGAGATAGATGAGATTCCCTTTACCTCTCGTTCATGATAAGAACAAAATTGTTTTTTGTTTGTATTGTTCACATGAGATTTCCTTGGTTAAGCATGGTGGAATATGCACCGATCAATTTCCAGAAAGTATTTCTTCTGCAAAGTACTGAACCCAATCCTGTTGATTTTCTTGCAGTCCGGCAAGACGTTCCTGACTCCACGACACCCGAGCGTCCAAGACGGTCGTCACCATCATGATCTCAACCTGCCTCCCCCGGCCGTCGCGGCGGCAGCGCCAGCCGCCTCGACCGCGGTCTGCACCCTCGACATGGTCCGCTCCGCTCTCGAGCGCGCCGCCGCCGGGAGAGCTGCCGCCTCGCCGGCGACGTCATCCACATCGTCCGCGTCCACCTCGTCGTCCTCTTCCTCAGCGGGAAAGCGCAACCGGTCGCCGCCGACCACCGCGACCCCCGCGATGCGCGCCGCCGCGTGCCCGTCCTGCCTCACCTACGTGCTCATCGCCGAGGCGGACCCCCGTTGCCCGCGTTGCGCGGCTAGGGTGCCACCGCTCGCCGGGAAGTCCGTCTCCACCGGCGCCGCCCCCGGGGACGGCAGCGGCAAGAAGCCGAGGATTGACCTGAATGCGGCAGCCGATGAGGCCGAGTGAATGGAGGAAGAGAGAGAAGCGGAAGCTGAAAAAAGTAGAAATCGGAAAAGGGTGTTCCTCTAGGCAATATTTGTCTGACAGAATTGCCTGATAGTATTAGGGATCTATATTTGTAGAGTATGATCATAGGATCAAAACAGCTGAGTAGGAGTTCGATTTTCTCTCAATTTAGTTTGTTCATTTATTCCTTCGTTTCTCTTAAAGTCTTATGTACAAAATAATAGTAGTTGTTTCTTAATTCCATTTTTGCTGGTTATACTTCTATTTTTACTACTAGTAATATTGTTTCTATTGTTTTGGACTTTGGATGCATAAAAATAAACATGTTTAGAGTACAAAATTGTGTGAGTTGTAGAATTATTTAAATTTGGTGAAGGGTAATCAATTTGGACTCGGTAATCCATATTAAATTATAGGATATTGTCTGGAATTCGCAGTTATAAGCGTAATTTTTCAAATAATATACGTGAGTGTCATACCATCTACAGTATGATGATAACACGCAACCTTAGTCCATAACAACTTTATTATCTTTCTTTTTTAAAACTTCAAATAAGTTGTCATTACTTTCATTTTTTTATATTGTAACAAAATTCCGTTAATGATATAGACGAACCAATGTATTTTTTATGGAAAATCCACACATATCATTTTCATATGTAAAATCCTAACAATTTTGTGAGCATTGTGGTCAAACTTGTGCACTTCAATTGCTTGTGTTCTAAAACAAATCTACTAATGCACGAGTTGAAAATTCTCCGGGCCATCTTTAATTTCTTAAACATTAACAATCTCATCTTTCCACTTGGGCGATTTGGTATGTTGTGAAAGATTCAGTCAAACTTATGGGAATTGCGTCTCAAAGAAAAGTTTCTGTGATAAAAGATCCACACACTTACCAACAAAAAAACCATACTTGGTCCAATCAATTAATTTTTGGAAATTTGATTCCAAAACCCCCAAGGATCCAATGAGATATCCTCGTATCTACACGGCGGACGTATCACAAGAAAGCATTAATGCATGAGATGGAAGGTTGCAATTAAGCTTGCTAGCACACACACAGCAGCATGGTAATACGTGGCAGGAAAGCAAAGGCAGGCAATTAACATGGCCATTTAGCAGCAACAATAGACTGGCATTGGCGGCATTTGGCGAGTGCAGTTCAAGTAAAGCCAGGCACCACGCTCATCGATCCATCTGGTTAGTTGCCGCCCTCCCCGTAATCAATGCCCCGCTAATCCATGCAGATGGAGACGCGCCCCGGTCCATCCACGGGGGGTTTCGCCTAATTAATCACCACGTTAATGACGACTAGCGATGGCTAATCAGGTTCGATGCAGGGTTAGTTATTGCGGCCATAGCTCGAGGGGGCGCTCGCTGATTGGCGGCGGTTCAAACTGCGGACGAAGTCAGGCCGACTGATGATGATGATGGGATTAAATTAACGACACGTTTATTTGCGTAGTGCAAGTTCATTTCGCGATAGCAGCGTCCACCTAATTGTGCGTGGTATTTTTTTTTTCCCTGTTGAGGCTAGCTAGTACAATTAAATCGGGTTGGACTTGCAACCGTGGGTGCTAATCAGGCGAGGTTGTGTCACGGAGACGCCGCTGGGCGCTGGCTGATTCAGGCCGTCCCTGGCCGACGGCCGCTGATGGCAGCGGATTAATTGCCCTGATGGCGTTGCGTCAGCAGGTGGCGGGGCGAGCGGGATTTTAATTTGGCCTTCCACGTAGAGCACTCGGGGTTTTGATAAGGCTAATTTCGGTAGGAGTTTCATATAAGTTTCATGCACATTAAATACGGTGACACATCAGCATATGTGATGATATGACATGGTAGTTATGAAGTGAGAGAGGGAAAGAGTTTTATCACGATGAAACTGTGTATACACTATTTCCAAGACTATGAAACCTATTGAAACTTGCATTAGGGGCTATAGAGTTTCATTTCATCTAACCATATCCAATCACATGCCTCACAATTAAATATCATGGGCATCCTATGAAATCGTGAAATGAAACTGTGCACTGAGACTCCCTGTTTCATTCATGAGAACATACCTCATGAGATGATGTGGTATCCTTAGAAACAGTGCAATGAAATCTTACACTGGAACTAGCCTAATACTAGCTAGGCTTAGGGGACGAAAACCTCGAGCTTTAATGCGTTCTGGCAGTACAAAGAGAGGTAATTCGATTAGATGAAGCGCCCCTGTCTCAACAAATCATTAACGTAGGAAAAACGTGTGAGAAGCTTCTTGCCCCTGTGTGTGTGCGCGCGCGCGCGTGTGTTCAGATCGATGGTCAGGTCAGGTCAGGTCCCTCAGCGGCATTTATGGGTGACGAGATTATTGTGCGCACCGCAATTTATTGTGCGCGCACCTACGTGCCTGCCTGGCGTCTGTCTCCCATATCAGCATGCCATCGTATCCGCAACCGCCTTGCATCGGATCGCTCATCCCCGCCGAGTTCGGCCGCGGCCGTGTGGTGGCTCTTGTACGCTTGTGTAGTAGGCAGGCCAGTGCTGAGTGCTCGCTCGCCTGACGAGTGACGATGCGCTGCTATCTCCAAGCCAAGCCAGGCAGTGCAGGAGCAGGGAGCTCCATTCCATGATGCCTCGAGTCTGAACAGCGGCAACAAGAGTTGATATGATCATAATTTTCGATCTTTTTTTTTTGGCTCAGCACCGACGCTCGAAAGCAGAAAAAAAAAACCCGTGGGAATTCCTCGCACTGCCGGTGAAGTGAGCCAAGCGAGCGAGTCGCGGAGGGTTAGGCGGGGTCGTGGCCGCGCGGTGTGCCTTTCGGTGTGGGGAGAAGGCGGGCGTGGGCGGTGGCGCCGTGGCGGGCGCGTCGCGCGTGCGGTGCGGCGAAGCGAGGGGGCCGGCCCTACCCGGGAGTCGTCGGCGGAGGCGTGCGCCCGCGGCCCGCCTGCTCCCCCGATACGACGCGCGCGATCAAAGCGCTCGGCTTCCTCCTCCCCCTCCGTTTGGACTCGCATTGATGGCGGCGACGGAGACCGTCGAGGGACGGACGGCGACGGGAGTTAAGGAAGGGAGATCGAGGGGTTGCATGCAAATGCAACAGCCGCATCCGCAGCAACGCAAAGGCTCCGTCGACGGGCGGGACGGACGACCCGTGGTAGGGACGGAACAGGAGGCGGCCGGGCAATTAATGGCGCCGATGACCGTCGACCCGCATTTACGACCACGTCCTTGTCGGGGTTAGGTGCCTGCACGCCACTCGTGTGCCTTCGGTTTGCCGTCTCCTCCTCGCACGCCTGCCTGCGGACGCACAACAGCAGAACAGGATCCTCCACACCAATGGGCAATGGCCACTGCACGGACGGCGGAGTATATATGGTCAGCTGCTGAGATCCAGTCTTTCGGTTCATCCATGGATGCAGGATGCGGAAATCGTTTGGTTTGGTTTGTCAGGGTTGTCGGCAGATTCAGGGCGGATGCCTCGAGGCATGAACCATGAAGCGCCCGCATTTTGCATGCTGGTGGGGTCGTTCTTGGAGGGACAGGCGAGACGGTTGCTCTCCCCTGCCGCTGCAGGAAGTTGGGAGATACGAGGAGCAGTGTGTCGTGTCATGCCCATGGTCCCAGGATAGATAGAACTCATGCCGAAATATGGAAGAAGAGACACGCGTTGCATGTGCTTGTTGGACCGCCAGCATCGTCGACCTGCCTGGCCTGACTTTTCACATCATACGGCGGAAGCTACGGTGATGGGCCTCTTCACGATGAATTCATTGCTGCATGAGCTGGCGCGGAGGCAACCAAAGCTCTAGCAAATAAATTTGGGCTGGGCTCACATGGGCCATCGATCATCAGTCATTTGGGCTTTCACAGACAAACCTGAAATTTGCGAAGTGTTCCATCATATTAATCTCAATTTTTTATCTATTTTTTAACGTGTACTCCTATAAATAAATTCGAGCTACGAGCAACGCAGAATGAGCCAATTTGCTCCAATCGGCAACCTACCGGCACACTGCTTCTAGATTTCCTTTCATATACTTATAGGCAGCCATTCCAGTCGTACCATTATATTATACATACACTGCAATCTGCCAACCAAAATTCAAATCTTACCAAATCTCATCCAATTTCATTGATCCAGCTGTAGCAACAGTTTTTTTGGAGAGAGGACTGTAGCAACACATGAAAATATGAAATCCTCTCAAGTCTGAACGGGCTTGTCATTTGTGCTTCCTCCTCCCTCCCCACGTCCGTTTGTTCAGGGCTGAAGTTAGGTGGTCTCTCTCCCTCTCTTCTGCTTCCAACTCCCGGCCCGGCTCCCGTCGCGGCCGCAACAGCATGTAAGAAAAGATGTAACGTGGTTGCCTATCTTGGCACCATGGGTGCATGTTAATATAGGGACTAAAGCCCAAGAGATATACATGAGACTCATCATCGTATGTGGTTCGGATTCTATTCTATACATCATCTATCTCTAACTCTATTAGGAACCGAACCATCTAACGATGACAAGAGTTTGAATCTGTTACAAGATATTCTAACATCTTCTCTCAATCTAAACTCATTTTACAACTAAGATTTAGATTGCGTTTAAACTTTTCAAGCTTCCCAACTGGTAGCGCCTTGGTGAAGCCATCTGCAACCTGATCCTTAGTAGAAATAAACCTGACTTGCAATTGCTTTCTTATGACTCGTTCTCTAACAAAATAAAAATCAATTTCAATATGCTTTGCTTGAGCATGGAACACTAGATTTTCTGACAAGTAGGTGGCTCCTAAATTGTCACACCATAGAATTTGTGGCTGCCGCAACTTAATGCCAAGTTCACCAAGCAAAGACTCCATCCAAATCAACTCTGCTGTAGCATTTGCCATAGATTTGTATTCCACTTCTATACTTGATCTAGATACGGTAACCTGTTTTCTAACACTCCATGACACAAGCTTTGATTCCAAAAATATTGCAAAGCCACCTGTAGATCTTCTATCATCAATATTACCTGCCCAATCTACATCAGAAAGGCACTTAATGACATGGCGCTGGACCTTTCAATATTTAGCCCAATACTCATTGTATGTCGAACATATCTGAAAATCCTTTTAACAACTGTCTAGTGATCACTGGTAGGCACATGCAAAAATTGACACACTTTATTAACAGAGAAGGCCAAGTCATGTCTAGTGAGCGTGAGATATTGCAATGCTCCAACTATACTTTTATACCTCGTACCATCTTCAACACTTAGCATCTGCCCTTCATGACTTGAGAGTTTCTCTACCACTGATAATAGCGTGGGAGATGCTTTACAATTTTTTATACCAACTCTAGCCAAGATCTCTTGCGCATACTTTTCTTGTGACAGCTACAAACCCTGACTATCTCGCGTGACTTCAATTCCCAAGAAATAATGCAAGTCACCAAGATCTTTCAAGGTGAAATCTTTCTTTAAATCAAGCAGCAAAGACGTCACAACGTCACTAGATGAACTAGCGACAATAATATTATCCACATATATAAGCATATAAATAACAATTTCTGACTGTTGATAGATAAACAGGGAAGTATCAGACTTAGATGTTGTAAAGCTAAGATTAATAAGTTTAGAACTTAATCTTGCATACCAGGCCCTTGGAGCTTGTTTCAAGCCATATATAGTCTTGTCAAGTCTCCATACCATATTCGGACGATGAACATTCTCAAACCCAGAGGCTGCTTCATATAAACCTCCTCTTTCAAAACACCATGCAAGAACGCATTTTGAACATCCAACTATCTTAAGCACCAATTTCTGGAAACAACAATAGACAACACTAGTCTTACTGTAGCAATTTTAACAACCGGGCTGAACGTATCTTCATAATCAATGCCATATCATTGCTTAAACCCTTTTGCTACCAAATGTGCTTTATATCTATCAATTGTTCCATCTGCCTTCCTTTTAATCTTGTAAACCCATTTACAATCAATCAGGTTGCTTCCTTGCTTCACTTCAACGAGATGACAAGTTTGATTTTTCATTAACGCCATATACTCCTCATACATTGCCTTTTTCCACTTAGGATCTACTAGAGCTTCATGTAAGTTTTCTGATTCACCAGTAGCACAGAAATTTAGCCATCGAACTATTCCATCAGTGAATTGCTTGGGCTTAACAATGCCATGTTGTGACCGTGTGTGTCATGGTGAAGATGGCTTCTCAGCTTGAATTCCCAAAGAAGGAGCATCTGATCCACAAAAATTCGCAGAAGATCCACCAGGCACAGCTGTCGGTCTGTTTGCTATAACGGGAGCGAACGGGCGATCGGTCGCAGGTGAAGGCACGTGAGCAGCTCCGGCACGTGGCGAGGTGAGACTGGCAGTCATGGCCCGTGCCGAACTCGCGCGCGGAGACGTAGTCAAAGTGGATGTTGCCCCCTCAAGCGTCGCGTTGCCGCTGGCTGGGACTGACGCAGGCGTATCCGCCCGGGTGTGCGCGCCGTCAGGAGCTGCAGGCGGATCCGTGTGGGAGTGCGGGGGGTTCGAGGAATCAGGAGCCAGCACAGCAACAGGGAAATCAGTGCCCAGATCTGCTACTGCACTATTTTGCATCATTTCAACGCCGTTTTGCACCAAATTTTCTGCACCTGTATCCTGCTCATGATCAAATGTATCACGAGAGACATTAGTAGCATTAGTAATACAACTTACACCCTTGGACTCAAGAGATGGTTTGGAAGAAGAACGATCTCTTTGCGAAGCTGAGCCTCAGCATTGGGATGAAGCTGAACAAATAGGAAAACATCTTTGTCGAAAACTACATCCCTAAAGATGTAGATTCGACCTGTAAATATGTCTAGGCACTTGAACCCTTTGTGCGTGAAACTGTAACAAGGGAAAGCACATCTTATGGAGCGAAAAGCAAGCTTGTGATTATTGTATGGTCGAAGATTAGGCCAGCAAGCACACCCAAATGTGCGAAGTAACGTGTAAGAGGGCTTTTCTTGTAGGAGACGCTCATGAGGTGTTTGGAAATTGATGACCTTGCTTGGAAGCAAATTTATGAGATAAGTGGCAGTTAAGAAGGCATGATCCCAATACTTCAAAGGCACAGATGCATTAGTAAGGAGAGTAAGACCAATTTCAACGATGTGATGATTCTTTCTTTCAGCGGCGCCATTCTGCTAATGCGCATGGGGACAAGAAACTTGGTGAGAAATACCAATGTGTTAGAAGAAATAATTCAATTTTTGTATTCTCCTCCCTAATCAAATTGTATAGCTTTAATTTTTCTACTGAATTTTCTCTCAACTAATTTTTGAAAGTCTTGAAAGACTTGAAATAATCAGATTTTTTTTCTTAATAAGATATATCTAAGTATATTTGCTAAAATCATCTATGAAGCTAACATAGTATGCGTGGCGTCCTGCAAACACGGGCGCCGATCCCCACATGTTTGAGAAGATCAAATCAAGGGGAAATTTGGAGATACTATGCGAAGTAGGATACGGCAATTGATGGCTCTTGGCCAATTGATAAGAATCACATATGAAATCTGAATTTTATTGCTATCATGTGGGAGATTATTTGAACTAAGAATCTTTTCTACAATAGAAAAAGCTGGATGACCAAACCTACTATGCCATCTAGATGTCGACGGCTTGCTAACTCTAAAAACTTGCTTGACAGGATCTCCAAAGGACGACCGCGGCTCTAAAGGGTAAAGACCACCACGACATCTACCTCGATGCAGAATTTTCTTTGTATCCTGATCCTTAATAAGAAAGAAATTTGGATGAAATTCTAGGAAGATATCATTGTCTTTAGCAAGTTTGTGGATGGAAACAAGACTTTTGTTAGCAGTAGGAACATGAATAATATTTTTGAGATGTAAATCTTTACTAGAGGTATGTAAAGTTGTATGACCAATATTATTAATTTTCATACCTGTGCGTTGTATTTTTCATGGATCGTCATTTTCTCAAGTGCACCAGTGACATGATCAGAAGCTTCACTGTCTACATACCAATTTGTGTCGTAGCCATAACCAGTGGTAGCTGCTCCTGCTGTCTTATACTCTTGCTGCTTGCTCTTCATCTTCATCATATCTGTACCAACACTTTGATGCATCATGTCCTCCCTTCTTGCAGATCTGGCATATGATCTTGACATTGCGGCCTCCTTGCTTGGGCGCATTATTTGGACCAAAATTCCCGCGGTTTTGATTTCCACCGTGGCTTCCATTGCTCCTGTCACGGCCACGACCGGTACTACGCCCGCGACCGTACCCTCTCCCAGCCAAATTAGCAGATGACTGGTACTATCCTCCTTCATGATGATACATCTCTAGGCGCATATCATAGGCCAAGAGCTGAGAGTATAATTCACTTAAAGAAACATATCTAACACAACCAAGCATCGAACGGATTATAATCAAAATTAAGGCCGTTGAGGATAAAGTGAGCCATCTCGTCGTCATCTATCATCTTGTCAACTGCAACCAACTCGTCTTTGAAGGCGCACATCTTGGTGTAGTATTGCGATAAGGTCATGTTGCCCTTCTTAATTGTAGAGAGCATCATGCGTAAATTCGAGATCCTTGCCTTAGAGTGCACTGAGAACATAGCTTCAAGCGCCTCCCATGCTTCTGCTGAGGTGGTCGCTGTTGCTATTGAAGCCAACGCCTCCTTTGTTAGGGAGTTCAGCAGATAGCTCAAAACTTGTTGATCTTTAGCAACCCACGAATCATAGTCGAGGTTGTGGACAATCTCCTTCGTCTTGTCCGTCATGGCCACCTCCGTAGTCTTGGGTGGCTCAGGGATAGATCCATATAGGATCCTCATGAGTTGAGCTCGTCGAATTGCTGGAAGAAATTAAACCTTCTATAATAGGTAGTTGTCACGAGTCAGCTTCCAAGAACCGGCGCCGGTGCAACAACAGTAGATGATGATTCCATAGCTGTGAGGAATTTGGATATTTGTGGAAGAGGATGCTCTAATTATCGTGGAAGAGGATGCTCTAAGAAAAGAGAAAATGTGTTTACCTATCTTAGCTCACCACGGGTGCATGTTAATATAGGGACTAAATCAAAGATATAGACACAAGACTCATCATCGTACGCGGTCTATACATCATCTGTCTCTAGCTTAGCTCTATTAGGAACCGAACCATCTAACAATGACAAGAGTTCGAATCTGCTGCAAGATACTCTAACACAGCAGCCTGGCAGCCATGGTGGAGAGGCGGCAGCGGAGGAAGCCGCTGGTGCTCGCCTCCACGCAGGCGCTGCTCGACTCGCTCCCGGGGGACCGCCCGCCGCCGCCGCCGCAGGAGCCTGTGCGCCTCCGGGCCGGCGTCCTCCGCTTCCCCTCCGGAGGAGGCGGCGCCGAGTTCGGGGAGCTCGCCTCGTTCGTCGCCCTCCCCGCGCCCGCGCTTCGACGGCTCGCGGTCGTCACCGGCACGCCGGTACGTCGTCCCCTGATTTCAATTCGGCCGAAGACGCAATTCATTTGTTGCGAATTGGAGAGCGGTGCTGGGAAATTCGATCCACTAGGGTCCTCTTTCAGGAAACTACTCTTGACTGCTTTCAGGAGGAGATCGGGTCTCATGGAATTTGGTTGCTCATAGAACGAGAAAACTCTACTTGATTAATTTTGATCACGAATTGGATGGGATTGGTGATAGACTGCTAGATACTCGAAATGAGCTCCAATAGTTGATAACTGTAACAAACAGGACTTCTAGGTCATCACAGCTACACAAACTGACCATTCTGGGCGTTCATTTGTGTTTCGATCAGGATGCTATGCGCTTGCTTCACTGATCTACTTAATTTAATGGATACAAACTTTTAAGCTTTAATGGTGAATTAGTATGAGTGTTATGTATTAAACTCTGCTAGGTGCTTTGAGGAGTGAATAGGGTCTTGTGGAATTTGTTTTTTCATTAAATAGAAGGCTGTCCTTGTGAATTTTGGTGATGAATTACATGGGAATTAGTGATTTCTCTACCCAGATTTGGGATGGGTGCGATGGGCAATATGTTTATAGCATCGCAGCTGCTAAGATTAACCATTGTGCTCATAAGGTTGTATATTGATCAGTGACTTAGCAAGTTAATCTCTGATATAATCTATGTGCAATTCTGTTTAAGCTTAGATAGTAAATTGGTACTGTGTAGGATTCTCTTCTGTTGAATAGGTGCAACGGACGATTTGTTTAGACCATTGCAGCTGCAAAAACTAACCATTGTGGCCATATCTCATTCAGTAGATGGTAAATTGGTTATGTGTGGGATTCTCTTCTGTTGATATTAGTAAAATAATATGCAGCTATTGATCTGCAGGTACTTGTCAAGAATGCTGACAATAATGTTGGGAGGATTGTTAAAGCGTTATTATTTGACCACCCATCCCTTGATGAGTCCGGGACAGAGCAGACTGATCACGTGGCCTGTGCCTCTCCTCATGGTCATGCAGGTCATGCAATGGGCATCTTACCTTGTCGCTCGTTTCCTGCTACTGGTTTTGCATCCGTGAATGAAGATGCTGCTTATGTCAGCCCACTTTTGGCATTCAACTTGGGATTGCATGTTTCTTGCCTCAATCTTCTAATTCAAAGAGGAGGGGAGCCTTTCAAGTTTTGTTCTCAAGTTGAAGAGCCTCATGCTGCTTCCAGTGCTAGGAGTGATATTTCCCTTCTCTTAGATCTTCTTCCATGCCCTCAAGTTCCTAAATATGCTTTGCATGTACGAGTTTCTGTTGTGAGGATTCCTGAATGTGGTGTGCTTGCTTCTTTAAAGATAAATTCTTCTGTTGGAGGAAGTGACTACCAAGACATGGTAGATCAAGCTTTGAACGAGTATTTTAAGTTTGATAGGTTCCTAGCAAGAGGGGATGTCTTTTGCATACAGAACAATTGGAATTGTGGTGCGAGCTCCTGTCTAGCATGCAATAAGCAGGTTGATAATCTGCATCCTCATAATGTGATCTACTTTAAGGTAAATTACCTATTTTTCATACTTCAAAAGCACTATAGTCCATAAATACATCAGATGATATTGAACTCTTAGCTTACACTTAGCTGCATTTGCTCATAATTGTATAAAAGTTCTTATTTTTTAATATTTTAAATTGCTAGGTGACCAGCATGGAACCATCAGATGAACCTATTCTTCGTGTTAATTGCAATCAGACAGCCCTTGTTCTTGGGGGAGCTGCTTCTGCTGCAATCCCCCCTTACTCCTTCTTTTCTGCTTCTGGTGATTCAGTTCCTTTGCATGGCGAAATAGTGGAGCATTTTGCCTCTATAATTGCCCCAGCATTATGCCCTTCAGATATTTTACCAAAAATCAAGTTCTCCACTTTTATATATGGCCCTTCAGGTTAGTGCACTTCAATGATAGTTTGATTAAATTTATTTCTAAAGATTACTACTCTATTTTTTTCAATTAAACCTGCGCCCCCAAAAATGGTTGGTTAACAGGATGTGGAAAGCGCACAGTGGTCAGGCATGTTGCTAACCATCTTGGTCTGCATGTGGTTGAGTGTAGCTGTCATGATCTAATGACATCTTCAGAAAGTGGGGCACCTGTTGCACTTGCAACTGCCTTCAAAGAAGCTCAGAAGTACTTGCCTTTTTCTATTCTCTGCTGTTGAAGCTTATTCCTGTTTTCAGTTATGAAAATGCCATCCTCTCTGTTCTTTATTTTCTTATGTAGAATGCATTACATTTATCTACTGTCAGGTGATTTTGTTTATCTCTTTGACATTTATTTTATTGAATAACTTTCTTTGTGAAGGTATTCCCCTTGTATAATACTTCTTCGCCACTTTGATGCAATTGGGAATTCATCCTCCAATGAAGGCCCACAATCTGAGCAATCTGGGATTGCGTCGAACATTGAATCTGTTATTAAGCAGTACACTGGACAATGTTGGGTTGCTAAGGACTCGATGCCAGGAAGATATGTAGATGGGAGCTCAGTAAGTCTTGATTCATCTTACTATTAACAAGATCTAATGATTTAAGACCATGTATACATCACATTTCTTATTATAGTTGTCTTTCTTGCAGTACCTCGTGGAGCCTGAATGTGTAAGCTCTCTTCAGATTATACTAGTTGCAACTGCAGACAGCTCGGAAGGAATGCAACAGTCAATTAGGCGATGTTTCCGCCATGAGATTGACATGAAGACTATGAATGAAGAGCATAGAAACAAACTGATATCTGAGACACTTCAAGGCATTGCAACAGTTGGTGATGAGGTGCCTTTTAGTCATTTTTCAGCCCAAAACCTTGTTTCCCCTCTTTCAATGCATCTCCTGCTTATGCATTTTCACTTTTCAGAGTATTGATGACAAGTTTGTAAAAGATTTAGCAGCACAAACGTCAGGATTCATGCCCAGGGACATACTTGCGCTGATTGCTGATGCTGGTGTGTCCTTTGCACATAAAATTGCAGCAGAGAAAGATAGCAAAGAATTCAGCAATCATGAGGATATCCTTCCAGAAAGCTCTTCTGCCACTCAAAATGAGGAAAAACATTTCTGCAAAGAACATATTATGTCTTCCTTGGAACGAGCCAAGAAAAGGAATCGTGCTGCACTGGGCACACCCAAAGTAAGCATTTTAATTTTATCTTTGAGGACCATTAGTAGACTGCCCATGAATTGCTTATAGCTGATTCCTCTACAACTTGATTTGTTTTTTAGGTTCCCAACGTCAAATGGGAGGATGTTGGTGGGCTAGAGGAAGTGAAAAAGGTTATTCTAGATACTATTCAGGTAAATTGACTTGATTCAGCTGTAAATATCAACAACACCAATATTGCGTGCTCTTATGGATGATAATGAGATTTGTCCGCAGAAGTTTCCGCACTACTGGCTGGTCAATTTTGGAGGATATTGACCTCATTTTACATGATATTTCAGTTGCCTCTGATGTACAAGCACCTCTTTTCTTCTAAATTGCGCAAGCGATCAGGTGTCCTGCTATATGGACCTCCAGGAACAGGGAAGGTAGGTTTAAAGGGTTTTGTACTTAAATTGAATTGATTTTTTTTTCATTTTTACCTACCAATAGACAAGTGCATCCAAAGGCACTATGATATGGGGTCACTAAAATGATTGCTACTTGGACTTTTAGACCTTATTGGCGAAAGCAGTAGCAACTGAATGCTCATTGAACTTTATTAGCGTGAAAGGTCCTGAACTGATAAACATGTATGTTGGAGAATCAGAGAAGAATGTACGGGACATTTTCGAGAAGGTATGAAAAATCAGAGACATATAATTGTCATAAAAATGCATAGATTTTAATATTTCCAATTTTTCACTGTCAATCTCAGGCTAGATCTGCACGCCCATGTGTCATTTTCTTTGATGAGCTTGATTCCCTTGCTCCAGCTCGAGGATCCTCGGCAGATTCTGGTGGTGTTATGGACAGAGTTGTTTCCCAGGTATAATTAACTTTGTTACTGAGGCGGCAACACTTTCCTCATATGTTTTCTGTTAAAAATGCTGGTTCAATCTTGCCTCACTTCCCCTTTTTTTGTGTTTACTAGTTACTTGTGGAGATAGATGGGTTGAGCGATAACAGCCAGGTAGTTTCCTCCACCATGCTATACTTGTATTTACCTGCCATGAAGGATGCTTGACATGTTGGGAATTTTTCCCAAATTGTTTGTAGGACCTTTTCATCATTGGGGCTACAAATAGGCCTGACCTTCTTGATTCTGCTCTTCTTCGCCCTGGCCGGTTTGATAAGCTTCTTTATGTTGGTGTGAATACTGATGCATCATACAGGGAAAGGTTGTCACTTGCAGTTTTCAATTGGTCTATTTCTGATTCGTGGCAATCGTGATCTCAGTGTAATTGGTATATGCAGGATCCTTAAAGCACAGACGCGCAAGTATAAACTCCACACGAATGTTTCTCTTTTGTCAGTTGCTCAGCGTTGTCCTCCAAACTTTACTGGTGCCGATATTTATGCACTGTGTGCGGATGCATGGTTTCATGCAGCAAAGCGATCGGTGAGTATTTCTGCTCCCTGCTTTTCCACATTGGATTTTTCATAGCTTTGCTCTGTTGAACTTACATGTGGTATTTTCCAGGTTAAAACATTTGAAACTGATACTTCAAGAAGTAATGATGCCAGCGCTGAAGAGGTCATTGTTGAGATTGATGATTTTATGACGGTAAAACTCCGAACCATTTTGAGTAAGCACAGTAATATTATGTGGTTGCATGTTTAGGGAAAAAAAAAGTGTTACTGTTACTGCACAGGTGTTGGGAGATATCTCACCATCACTATCGCTGGAGGAGCTTCAGAACTACGAGCTGTTGAGGCAGAAGATTGAAGGGCCTTCTAGATGATGACTAACAGTAATATTTTATTTCCCATTGATGAATTTGTCCCACTAGAGACTCCCCCAAGGTTCACACTCTTAAACTGTTAGCATTTCATAAACTTCCATCTCTTTTTTTTTCCTCTTAATTACTGTAAATCCATTTACAATTACGGTGCCTGTTTTCACAGATTGGTGCCATGACAATAAGTGCCACCGCTGATGAATTTGGACATTTTTCCGGTTCCACCACCATGTGCCGGATGGCAGATTTTTTCCAGTTACATCTTGGTAGCGGCATCTGCTCATTCGGTTAATTTGTATATACATCAGACCAAGTTCTTTTTTTTTTTTGAAGAGAGGCTGCCTTTATTCTTATATTATCTGGGCTTCATCGAGATGATGACAAATGATGTAAATCAACTTTGTACAATTTCATTTGCCACTGTACTTTGTACTTGAGATAAAACGACAATGTATAGCATGATCGATCATCAAAGCTATCCCTGGAACATACGCTCATACGCTGATCCTAGTGATTTTTACACACATTCAGTCATCTGCCCAAGTATGATCGATCTGCAACACAAGTCCATACAAAGACTGGCCTACGCTGAATCAACAATTTGTTTGAACCATTTTCCTGGGAAGCTCCTTGCCGGTGGCAGCCATTGAAAGTTTGCTTTCTTGCGGTGATGGTAATGACTTGTTCTTGCTTTGCTCGTCATTTGAATGTCAAGCAGTGATAATCACTTTCTTTCTCATGATACAAACACAACATGCGCAACACCAGGTACACTTGGCTTGGCAGGAGGGCATCGCCTAACTCCTTGGTATTTTTATTATTTTTTTGAAACGGAAGTTTAAAGAAAAATGTCTGAAATTTCAAGCACTCTGCTGTTGCAGAATTGTCTAACACAGCTCATCACAGCATGACTGGAGTGGCGCCAATGATTATTGATTTACTACCCACGGGTAAGCAGCACTATGGCGCATTAAACTTGTTTTTGATTTCCAGTTGATCTTTGTTTCCTATTCTGAAGGCGGCATTCTTTTTCCGAAAATCTTGTTTATGATTTTAGGACCGAGAAGTGTCCGTGTGTTTTTTGGGCCGATGGTCCCACCGGTTGTTCGAGACGAAAGGCGACATATAACAGAATTATTACACGCTTTAGAAATACTCCCACGTGGTATGACATGGCACGGTCTCCTAAATTACGCTTCGACCATTAATTTATTTTATTTTATATTATTTATGGTTATAAATTTATAATCATTGGAGAAGTACATTTGATTACAAATCCAACCATTTCAAGTTTACATCATAAAAATAAAAAGATATTGGTTAATTATTGGTTAAAAATAGCAAAGTTTGAACCTTGGTACGCGCTCGTACGCCTTGTAAACACAAAAGGAGGGGTAGTTAAGATAGTGGAGTACTCTGTAAGTGCGATGCATGGTTGGAGAAGGTAATTTTTCTAACGTCTTGGCTATGGCTACTTAAACATCACCTCTAGTCCAATCGAATTTATTGTGATTGTGACATTAATTGTACTAAATTCTCATGAGTAAATACATAACACCAAAAGTCACCCAGGCACATACTATTTCTTCTTTTATTCCATTATTCTTCATTGGGTTACTCGCCTTAGCAAACTCTTATGGATGAGCCCTTGATGTTCCTGCTGGCGGTGCTGGTGGTGGAACGGTCCACGCTAAGGAAAAAGGGTAAATAATATTATATTGATTTACTCAATGTAACTAATAGTACATGGATTTTTGTAGGGGAAAAAATTATAGTATAAGATACTTACTTCCACATTTGGTTCCAACTGGCAATGGATGTCCACAATCTCTTGCAACACGAACAAGTTTAAAGGAGCTTATTTCTCTTATCTCTTCCTCGGTAAGGATACCACAGATACAAACCATGTCAGATACAGCAACCGTGCGGCAACATTTGTTGCCTAGAAGCGGAGGAAGATAACGAGTACCAAATTTAATGTGTTTCATGCACCTATACTTAACCGATTCTTTCTCAGGATAACAATTCTTCTCACCCCAAGCTTGATTGTCTACAAGCATGGTAAAAACTAAAACATAGACAAGGGCTCGAAGGATCACTTCTATAGCCATCATGCACTAGTATGGTGTTGATGTTTCTAGGACCAAGTGCTTCCTTTTTGGTAGCCTGCAAATGTTGAATATTGATCTTATGTATACCGTGCTCACACTTTGCACTTCTATTTATAGCCAAGAGACCGATGCTCACAACAAAATTAATGATGAAGATTCTATGTTTTGATGGCACCACATCAAAACACCGAGTCATTAAAGCACAATATCAATGTTTAGAAATCCTAACTAGGAATACAGCATTAGAACATGAATAGAGAAAACATAAGATAATGCTATGAAATCTTGGAATCGATAGGCGTACAAGACTGATACGACTCCTTTTATTTTGATATACTCCCAAGATACCACGCTCTTTTTAAACAATCTTCACACCTTTTTTTAAACAATCTTCATACCGATAGGATGGCATCAAAACACCGAGTCATAATGCATAGAATAGATCTTTAGAAATCCTTATTACTACATACGTTACACAAGATTTTGAATGACATGAAAAATTAATGTTAAGAAATCTTGGAACCCATTATCTAAAAAAAGAAATCTTGGAACCGATAGGCAGGTAATTAATACATACTATTTTTTATTTTGATATATGTTAATATGAATACACATTCTAGGTTTAATCAGATCTTTGCCATTATAAGAATGACGCTTTTCAAAGTATCACCGAAGCCTAATATAAACTTAGTCAAACGAACTGACGACACTCGACCATGGAAACACCTCTCGGCTGAGTTTGAAAAGGATGATACCCTACGCAGGATGTTCCAACTGTCCATACGTGTTGACTTGGGAGATGGTAACCTTGCACTCTTCTGGGAGGATGTTTGGCTCAAAGACCTCTCTCCATGCATCCTAGCACCGGACCTCTGTCACATGGTGCAGCCAACCATACGAAGAAACAGAACTGTCGCCGAGGCCCTTGCTGATAAAAGATGGATACGAGACGTTGCCGGATGAGCTACAGTGACGGCACTAACACAGTATGTGCACCTGTGGCATGCACTATCCAACGTTCAGTTGCAACCCGGAACTGAAGATCGTGTGTCTTGGCGCTGGGAAAGCTCTGGCATCTATTCCACGAGCTCCGCATACCGAGTTTTCTTCATTGGATCGATGGAATGGCCGGAATACAAGTCCATCTGACGGGCTTGGGCTCCCCTTAAAGTCAAATTCTTCACCTGGCTGGCTGTTAGAGACTGGCTTTGGACAGCTGCGCGGCGCAAACGACATGGACTGCAAAACTCGGATGAGTGTACACTATGCGGCCAACCATCCGAATCTGCTACTCATCTCTTTGTGCGATGCAGCTATGCCCAGCAGGTCTGGTTTTAGTTAGACCAGCAGCTTGGTATTCCCGCTGTACAGCCAATGTTGCATACATCATTGCTCCAATGGTGGACGCAGAAAAGGAGCAACCTGGCAAGACAAAGGGTTAAAGGCTTCGACACCACTCTCATGCTGGTCTCCTAGGCGATATGGAAGGAGCGGAACAACAGGAATTTTGCCAGGAGACAGGAACAATCGCCTCAACAACTTCTCGCCGTGATACAGGAGGAAGCAGCAAACTGATTTGCTGCAGGAGCACAATGCCTGGCGATGGCTGGTTGGAACTTCAGAGCAGGTGTTTCATAGCACCTACGTGAACAATTTGGAGTTGCTAACAGATAGGTGGAGTGTATGTTTAATAATGTAAACATTATCAACTCAAATCCGTGTGCGTGCGCCCGGTGAATTGCCCGCGTTGTAACTAAACATCTATTTTTTCCTCTTAATTGAATGATACGCAGCTCTCCTGCGTATTCTAGAAAAAATATAAACTTAGGTAGGTGCTATCGTGATTGTGCCAGGTTTCAAATCATACCACTTTGTACGCTTGGGAGACACCTTTGGATGCATTTTTGACATACTGTATTTGGATGAATTCTGGCCGCCCTCTCTTGCTTAGAACGGTGATGTTTTGCGTAATTAATTGAGATCAAATGATCTTGCATTTTGTAGGTTGGTCTCCTTTCTGGCATCTTGGTTTGCGACCTGCTCCAGCAGGATGGTCCTAGGTTCAATTTCATCCTGCTGCCTGAGGGAAACTGCTTGGATATGTGCCCAAGGGAAGTGAGGACAAGCAAAAGTTTAAGCTTAAAAGGGTATTGGCAATTGTTAAACACCATCTCAACTGCAAACTCTTGGTAAACAAATGGGTATACACTAAAGTTCTACGCAAATTACTAGTAAGATAATAAAGTTCCATGAGTTTTTGTAGATTTTTACTTGCAGGTACGAAGTGGAGAGAAAATTGGAGGAAAACATAAGGAAAGTGGGCGGAAGCTGGTCTACCATAAATGGGCTGAATGGGCAATTTGTTTGAAACATTTTTCCCTGAGAAGCTCCTTGCCAGTGGCAGCAATTGAAAGTTTACTTTTGTTGCGGTGATGGTGATGATACTTGTTCTTGCTTTGCTCATCATTTGAATGTGTCGAGCAGTGATAATCACTTCTTTTTTCATGATACTAACCCAACCTGCGCAACACCAGGTACACTTGGCATGGCAGGTGGCATCGTGTAACTCTGGGTATTTGGTTTATCTTTTTTTGTGGCGACGGAATTTTAAAGAAAACCGTCTGAATTTTCAAGCACTATGCTCTCCCAAGCCTGTCTAAAACAGCTCTTGTTTTATAATCATCCCAGGATGACTGAAAATGTATTCCCAACTGAAAACGACCCGTTCAGATGAGGTTCTCGAGTCTTGCTGGAAAAAGAGAAAGATAACTGTCGGTGTGTTTGTCCAATAATAATCACTTTCTTTCTCATGATACTAAACCAACCTGCACAACACCATGTACACCTGGCTTAGCAAAAGGATATCACATGGATGGAGATAGGATAAGAAGATTAAGGGGCCCAGCTAAGTTAATCAATGAACAAAATGTTAGAACATGTACTTAGTTTATTCTCATTTTGAAGAGTCTTAAAAGAAACAAATGCAGCATGAGGGGCCATGGCCCTGCATGCTCCCCCATTGACTCTGTCCCTGCGGTGCCCTCTGGGGTATCTTCTTTAGTGTAATAGGTGTTGTTGGGAGATATCTCACCATCACTATCACTGGAGGAGCATCAGAACTGCTAGCAGTTGAAGCAGAAGATTGAAGGGGCCTTCTAAATGATGACATTAGCAGTAATATTTTATTTCCCCATGATGAATCCCACTAGTGACTCCCCTAATTTCCTCTTGCCTCCGATCATCAAAACTATCCTTGGAGGATATGCCGATTTTAGCAATTTGTTTGAAACATTTTCCCTGAGATGCTCCTTGCCGGTGGCAGCAATTGAAAGTTTACTTTTGTTGCGGTGATGGTAATGATACTTGTTCTTGCTTTGCTCATCATTTGAATGTGTCGAGCAGTGATAATCACTTCTTTTTTCATGATACTAACCCAACCTGCGCAACACCAGGTACACTTAGCATGGCAGGTGTCATCGTGTAACTCTGGGTATTTTGTTTATCTTTTTTTGTGGGGACGGAAGTTTAAAGAAAACCGTCTGAATTTTCAATGACTCTGCTGTCGCGAGCCTGTCTAAAACAGCTATTGTTTTATAATCATCACGGCATGACTGAAACCGTCTTCCCAACTGAAAACGACTCGTTCAGATTAGGTTCTCGAGTTTCGCTGGAAAAAGGAAAAAAAAAAAACTGTCGATGCGTTTGTCCCATATGAAATCTGGTTGTGTCTGAACATTCCTATGGGACGCTTCAGGTATTACGCCACTACTCATCCTGCTGGCACACAAGCCCGAGTCAGGTCGTCAAGTCAATTCTTTTTTTTTTCAGGAAAAAAGGGGGGAAAATAGTGTTCTCGGGCTCTCGGCCAGTGACCTCATTCTCGGTGACTTGCGAGCATCTTGGGTTGACAATTCGGTAAGCCCAGCGCCACTACTTGCATGCTGCATGCATCATGGCATCATGCATGTGTGTGAGTGTGAACAAGCAAAGCCCCCCGGGCATAGGATGAAGCATGTTCCGTCAACGCTCGGGGCGCGACCGGGACCGAGCCCGCCCAATCATCGCCCGCGTCTCGTAAACGCTGGGGCCAATCATTGGAGCAGCTGCCAGATGCAGGAACGGCGCCAATGATTATCGATTTTATTACTGACGCCAAGTCTGAATTTTAGTGGCTGCTTCGGAACGGCGACCGGGGAAGTAGCCATCGTGTCGTCTCGTCGCCGCACAGCGACTGTCCCGGGCCGCCGGCCGGCCGGCTCATCGTACACCTCATGCATGCGTCATTCGTTCACTGATCAATAAAACTACGTGCTCCTGATCCTTGGATAAGGGCCAGGTGTACCATACAATTCGCTCCGATCCTGTTGATTCAGGGATCGATCCTCGGATGTGCTTTCTTTAGAGTGGTGACGTCGAATCGAAGCAGTTGCACACAGTATAAACTAACGCCGCAGTCGATCCCAGGCATGCCGTTCGTCATCGATGGCGATGCAGGCCTTGACCAGTGCGTAGCACTGCTACCGCTTGGATCGATGGGATAAGCGTAGGATACGGATCCCTCGTGCGTACGTGACGGTACCGATCAGTCCCGATCCTGCGAACGAAAGGTCTGCGGCGCTTAATCAGCTCTCCGCTCACACACGCCCCGGTTACGTTACGTCCACACGAATTAAAGCGGATACAGTACTGTCAGCGTCATGGAGGAATCATCCTGGGAACGAGCAAATCTTGGCCGGCAAAGACGGAACGCGCACGCGGCGAGGGCCGAATTTGCATTAACGATGCACGAAACCAGAAGCGTTTCAAAGAATCCAAACTCACGCAAAGGCAACGGAGAGAATTGATCAGCAGCGCTTTCGTTTGACGATGACAAGTAAACTGTTCCCAATTCCAACACACTTGCTGCAAGCTCATCATCATCATCGTTTTTGAAAAAAAAAAGTATACAAGCACTACCGATGAATGGCTGCATCCCAAAACTACTGCTAAAACAACATCTAGAGAGAGAGAAAAACTGTTGCCGATTTTAACACTTGGAAGAAGAAATTCATCATCATCGTCATCAAAAAAGCTTAAGAGAGAAAAGCACTGATGCCTGCATCCTGGCCTAGCTACTGTCCATGTCTCTATGTAAGTGAGGTCGTTGCTGAGATCGATCGATCGAGTGGATCGCTGGCTGCACAGATCGGCGACACGATCGAGCGACACATATACACCACCATGTACGTACGCACACGACTCACCGGCTGCGTCTCTACCGCCTGGTGCACCGGTGGCTGTCGGCGGCGACGGCGCGGCGGAACTCGTCGGCGGCGCAGGGGATCCGCAGCACGCCCTTCTGGGCGTAGCCGAACTCGCGCTCCGCCATCTCCAGCAGCGCCCGGACGCAGGGCTGCGCGAGCGCGCGCACGTCCACCACAACCCGCTCCTCCGGCTCCTCGTCCCCGCCCACCACCACCGCCACGCACCCCCGCGGCACGCACCCTCCCTCCTCCTGCTGCTGGATCAGCCGCTCCCGCATCGCCTCGCTGCCCCTGCCGAAGCTCTTCCGCTTCCAGTTCATGCCGGCCGGCGACCCGAGAGGATGAGCTCGACCGGTTGAGTTGAGTGTGTCTTGGACCGTCGAGTGGGTTGGCAATGGAGAAGGAATGCGAATCGCCTGGCAGTCGCTTCGCTCGGAGCAGGATGTGTGTGTGTCAAGGGTGGGGATGGGGGTGGGGTATATATGGGGGGTGATGAGTGGTCAACGTATGGAGCGTCAGGAATATCAGATGATTGGGACACCACGCTCGTGTCGTCCAATCCTTGACCCGTGTTTCGTTTCGTTGACAGGCAATGAGGCAAACGGGCAGGCAGATAGGCCTCTGACCGTCCTGTCGGGTCCGGCCCAACCCAACCCAACCCAACCCAACCCAGTTGCAACGGTACCCGGTTTGTATGCATGCAGCTACGGTGTGTTATTTGAATTTTGAAGTGGCGGAGTTGTTAGGAGGGACCAATAGCATGAAATTTTCCAAATTTAATCAAAATTTGTTTTTTTAAAAAAATGCATGGCTGGGGGAGGGCCAAATATTTTTTTTCCGGTAAAAAGGAGAAATGATTTTCCGGATGAGTCGGTTGGAGCCGATACATACTGGAATACTGGATTGGAGAGGGGGTCAGCCACGCAGCAAAAGGTTGACGTGGGTCAGGGCAGGCGGCCGCCCAGATGTTGCCGTGTACGTGAACCGAATGCAAAATTTCGAATGCCTACATGTACTAGTTTTTTTATCGCGGGAATTCTGACCCGGTCCAGATCCATCACGGCCTATCAGTGGAGAGAGGCAGAGCGATCTGTTGCCAAAGAAGGTAAGGGAATCAATCAATTCGGTCCTAACTTAAAGTAAAAGTAAAGCCCACATTTTGCGAAGAGTAAAGTTGATTCCATCAGTAATACTCAGTCAGACGGACCAGGTAGCGCGTGGCAAAAAGCACGAGTTAAGAAACTCGTGGCCGATCACACATTTTTCACGGCGACGCGAAAACATTTTTCTCTTTATAATCCTCTTTCTGAATGTTGGCGATCGGATTCAAACTTTTCCCTTTCCATCTGGAGCGTCAAGCATTGCCAAATCCCCGCAACGACGAGACCGCATAGCGCTTGCCAACTTCCACGAATCTTTGTGCTAATCCAGGGCCTGACCTGCAACTGCAGGTTCGATCCTGCTTCTGAATCCCTGGTGATCGGCCGGGTTGCATCCTGAGCATCGTCTGCCCGATCTTCGGTGTGAATCCTTTCCGAATTCCTACGATAGGCCGCCGCGGATTCTGTGCCGATCAACAGGTTTCGCCTTTTGATTCAAACAGCACGCCTGGAAATTTCACCTCGTGTTACAAATGGGGTGGCAACTGTCAAGCACAGAACCTTCATCTGACGAGAGCAAACGACTTTCTGAATCTGTCTACTCTATTCAGCGAGCAGGAATGATTATGCTTGTCTTCCCGAATGCTGGCGACCGGATTCACTCCGCATTCCCCTTTTCGATTCAAACTTTCACGCCGACGCCGAGATCTTGAGTGCCTATCCTTTGCAAACCCCAACGAGGAGACCGAATAAAGCAAGTAATTTCACCACAACTCTGAAATCTTGAGTGTTAAGCCACAACCTGCAGGTTCGACCCTCTCCCTGATTTCTAGTACACCCCAGCATTCTGACTGAAACTGTATTCTCGATTCAACCTGCAGTTTCCCTCCTCCTGTTTCCGAATGTCCCCCCCTCCCCTGCCGGGTTCAATGATCGAATCCAAAATCTCCTTTTGAATCAACCAGCAGGTCTGGAAATTTTCACCTCGAGATTAAAAACAAAAAAAGAAGGCGTCAAGCAAGATCTTGAATGTGACGAGAGCGATGGAAGATGTACATGGACCGCGAAAACCGACCAAAACCAGGGAAAACTCTCTCTCGTCTCGTGTTTCGAGTAAACCTGTTTCTCCCAAACGGGACTGAGAGAGGAATCTGGAGAGAGGACTCTGAAACGGACAGGCAGTCTCGATCGGTAGCTGGCCAGGTGCGACCACTGCTACACACGCAGCTGGCGAGATCGAGCTAGCTGAGGCTCCGCCGGCCGTCTCAGGAGTGGCCCTATCAACCCCTTTGAAATCCGTGGCAGCGCAGGCCGGGATGATTGACTTGAACGCGCGCGGGGGGCTTAGCGTGCGGACCGTCGAGCTTGAAAGGGTTGACCTTGACCCCCCGTGTCAGCAACAGGTGCATGCATGCGTGAATGAAAGCTCTCGAACAGGAAGACGACGACGGCTTGAAAACAGTGGCGTTGAAACACAAGCGCAAGTGGAGAGTGCGTGCTGTACTGTGTAGCGTGAGATAGGCGCTGTTTCTCTTCTTTTTTTTTCCTTCTTACTTGCTCCTATGTTGATAGAAATTTGTGCTTATCAGACGTTCAGATGCGACGTTTTCTTGTTCAGGCCGAGCAATAATAAATGGCCCAAGCCCAGCTACTGTCTCTCTGGTGGATTGGGTTGAGCCCATGCGATCCATGTAACATTAGAACCTGGTGGCCGACCTAACCAACCGGTGGCCATGCAAGCGCCCATCCCTTTTCCCCGGGCGAAGCGAACACCGCGGCCCGCATCATCACCATCCCTCTCGCGCCTTCCTCGTTGCCGGCCCACACGGCCTCTGCGTTCCCGTACGGACAAAATAGGGCGCGCGCACGGAATCCCGGGGTCAGCTTTTACCTTACCTTTAGCTTAGCTTTTGTCTGGCATGCCGTCGCCATCTCCTATAACAGCTTGTGTGTGCCCGTGGATCCGTGCGTACGGCCAGGGCTCGTTTCGTGTACGGAATCGCCTTGATTTGCTGGCCGTGAGCTGTCGTCGATCGAGATTCCCCGGGCCTGCCCCTGTGGGGGTTTGAAGATGATCGGTTTGGTTTGTCAGGAAGGAGTATGGTATTCGGTTAGCGGTGCTGATTATTGGTGAAATCATTAGGTGCTCTGCGGTCCCGCCGGCGCCCAGGGGAAAACTAGCTTTAGCTTGTCCAAGTTCAGGGTGTCATGTCACATTGCCTGTTTGTTTTCTGCCTGCTGGTGAGCGGGCTCGTCTATGCGCAATGTGTGGTGGGTACAACCACATCGTGTTCGGAACGTTTGGCGTTCACGCACAACAAAATGCTGCTGGCTACCTAGCTCTTGGCCTCTTCCAGATGGACTGACCTGTGGTGCGGGCTCGGCGAGTACGGCAATGGGCCCACGAGTGGTGCGGATCGATGGATACGGATTCTCCCTCCGTGTTTCAACAGTGCACGATGGAGCTATCATCCACTTCGTTGTCTCCTGACTTTTGGCTGGATTGGTACCGGATCCATCGCTGAATATCTGGTGTGCTTATCTGACCTGTATTCTCCGCTTCGTGGACATCTTGAATGCTTCGTGAAGGTATATGACTTTTTTATTATTTACTTCGATGTATACGTCATGCCTAAATACATAGCAAAATTATATATCTATAAAAGCTTTTACAATTTAAAACCCTAGGTACAGGATAACAAAACTTGTAAGTTTTTTTAAGAAAATAAATGACCTTTATGAGATAATGTGGTACTTCTAACGAACCGCTACTAGGATGACAGCCACACAACAATCTTACAAACGCTGTAGCTATAGTGATCTAAGAAGCACTGTATAACGGTCGCTAATTCCCAATCTTTCAAGGGGGGGCGCACTTAGTAATTCATGGAGAGAGCTGTTATGGAAGTGTAGATTCACCAACTGCTTCAAGATCGGTTAAGAGGGTGTTTAGCAGCACTCCACTTTAGAAAAAACTGCTCCACTCTACCAACCCCACAAAATTTCCTATCGAACACGTTCAGCTCCAGCTAGGGTAGATCCACGTTTTTCCTTGGAGTACCTTAAAAAATACTCCAAAAATACAGTTTCAGATCTCATCATGAAGTTGGACGTTATTTACCCACTGTTAGCACTAGTTACACAACTTCGGGGGCGCCGCACGCAGCTGGTGATAGAGGATGGCGGATCGGGGGGAGAGGGATTTTGGCGGCGCGGCTTCCAATGGAGGTGCACCGCATGGCCAAGTGCCACCAGTGGGGAGGATGCGGGCGACGACGACACCATCTCCGTGTTTGCGGTAATGTTTCACTGATTCTCTTCTTAATTTTTCCATGTGTTAATTGCATCAATTTCACATTTTGGTGCCACGTACAGATTGCCCAAAAATTGCTGCGGTGATTGGTCATGTGGATTTGGGACAAAAGTCTACAATCATTTTGGTAAAATAGACTACCAGCGCAAGGAAGGGTGTCAGGGATAAATTCCCAGTACCCTCAAGTAAGGAAGAAGATAGACTTCTACTGGAACTTAGGGATAGATCCTAGTACCCACAAGGAAGGAAGAAGAAGACTCCTACTAGAATTCATCTTTAATTCTACTAGAACTCGTACTATGTAATCCTACTAGTACTCTTATCTTGTAACCGACTAGTAATCCTGCTCCCTGAGTATATAATGGAGGGCAGGGGTACCTAGATCGGGAGCTCAGAATCATCATCAATAGCTAACAATTAGGCTACACAACGTCCAAGCGCAGGGTGCAATATACAACACACCAAACAGGACGTAGGGTATTATACTACTCTGGTGGCCCGAATCTGTATAAATCCATGTCCTGTGTCCTCGCTTTTACCTTCGAGTTCGGGTACCTATCGGTAGGTTGCCGGGTATAAAACACCGACAAAGGGGACGGAGGAGAAAAGAGAAGAGAATGACATATGGATCTATTAACAACAAGTCCTCATGTTTCTGGAGTTAGAACACTGCAATCAGCTAAACACGTATAAACACCTCCATGTTTTCATGAAGTTAGTGAAGTGGAGCTGCAACAGGATGGAGTTGGTGAAGTGGAGTTGTTTTTTTGAGTGGAGTGCTTACAAACACCCCCTAAATATTCATTGACATAGTGCTGCTGAAATAGTGTACGTGCTGTGCTAATAAATGTGAATAACAGATGAACAAGGACTGCTCTAGAATTCGGAGCTCCTCCCTCTCTCTGTCGCACACAAGCTTTTTAGGCCTCGTTTAGTTTCCAACTTGGGAGTGGCAAAATTGACATCTTGCCATAAATGCGACACTGTAGCGTTTCGTTTGTATTTGTGAATTATTGTCCAAACATTGACTAATTAGGCTCAAAAGATTCGTCTCGCAAAGTACAACAAAACTGTGCAATTAGTTTTTGATTTCGTCTACATTTAGTACTCCATGCATGTACCGCAAGTTTGATGTGATGGGGAATCTTATTTTTGCATAGTGTCAAAGTTGGGAATTTGGGAGTAACTAAACATGGCCTTAAACGGATTGGAAAAATACAGACCATTCAAAATGGTGAAAGACTGAAAAATCTATAATAAAACTGTGGAACAAAGACCCATCCAAAATTTTGAACTACGAGCCTGAACCAGATCAGTTTGCTTGTCCACATGAACCCCATCGAGAAGGAATTCCGCTCACCAAAGAAAAGCATCACCTCCCGGAACGAACAGGGACACGCTGACGTCGGCCATGGGCCCTGTCGGCAACGCTTTCCACGCCCCCATGTCTGTACTTGCCGCGAGCTCCACATTCACTTCACGCACCCCGCTGCCCCTGCCACCCTTTCCGCACTGGCATTGCCGCTTGACGAGGGGGGGGCGCCAGAAAGGACGGAAAGCGACGGGTAACGTACGGCCGCAAGGCCCCACGTGCCGTACCACCGCCCCCTCCTTCCGTGGTTACGGAACCGTACAGCGGCCGCGTACGGAAGTCCCCCCTCCCCAACAGCGACGGGCCCGGAGCGGGGCCGGCCTCACATGCCGTCGCACTCGCGGGACGGCGACCGCGACGCGGACGCCACCGTTCCGGCGACGGCAACGCCCTAACCGTCTCGCCGTGTCGCTGCTCTGTGGCTCCTGGCTCGACCGCGCGTGCCCATGTGAGACGCGGTGCACGACACGTGTGCTTGCTCGCGGCGGCGTGTGGGCCGACGGGCACACCGCCACACGACGCCGCCGTGCGCAGCCCGGCACACCCGATCCCACTCGCTCACTGAACAGTGAACACCCCCACTCGGGCACACTCTCTCCCCTCACGCCTCGGGTACTCGCCGTGGTCCTCCTATTCGTGCACTCCCCGCTCCCGTCCCACCTCCACGTGGGGCCACGGGCACGCCTGCTCCACCTGCCGGCGCCACCGCCCCGGCGTCCGCGTGCAGCGCCAGGCTATATAGCAACGCCTGCACAGGCGCACGCCCACCCGCCGTCCTTCCTGCTCCTGCGTCCTGCTCCGGCACTGCAGCCTCGCCCTCGCCCTCGCCCTCGCCCTCGCCCCCCGCCTCGATCTCCACCATCACAGCGAGCCAGTGAGGTTCCGGCCGTGGGCTAGCAGCGACCGGCGAGCCGCGGCCTGGCCCATGACGATGAAGGGGTTACTCCGGTGCGTGTCGACGGGGGCGTGCAGGGTGGCGCCGGGCGCCGTGGCGGAGCCGTCGCCGTCGTGGCACGGGGCGGGCGGGGGGAAGGTGCCGGCGGGGCACGTGCCGGTGGAGGTCGGCGCGGAGGGGGAGGAGACGGAGCGCTTCGTCGTCCCCGCCGAGCTGCTGTGCCGCCCGCCCATCGCCGAGCTGCTCCGCCGCGCCGCGCAGGAGTACGGCTACGCGCGCCGGGGCCCGCTGCGCATCCCCTGCCCCGCCGCGGCGTTCCGCCGCCTCCTCGGCGCGCTCGCCGGCGCCGGCGCCGCCGATGCCGGGCTCGCGCTCGCGTACTTCACCGTCGTCGTCTGAGATCCTCCTAGCGTAGCGGTTTCGATCGATTCCCCTTGAAGCGTGGCTGTGCAGGCGTGCGTTGTGTGCTGTTCGCTGTTCTTGCTCCTCTAGAGATTCCATTTGTTTCTTCTTCTTCCTTTGCTTTTCTTCTCTCCTTTTTTTCTGTGTAATAACATGTTTGTAAATATGTAAATCCAGATCGATGAGATGTTCATTCGGTATATTTGCAGCATAAATCTTCGCCCTTTCCCCTTCATCTTGGAGTGGTCTCCTTTCATCTAGAGGCTTGTGATTGTGAGATGAGGAATTCACTCGATCTGCTACTCTGAAAGTCTTTGATTTGATTTGATTATCTTTTTTTTCCTGTCAGCTGCTGATTTTTTGGCTCGAAGGCTTCAGATCAGATGACCAAAAAGTCAGCAGCAATGCAAATTTTCCCGATATTTGTGGACCAACATATATCTTCAGGCTCCGGTCACCTGATAAAAAAAAGTACAAACGGGTCGTTCTATACTTTTAACCAGATCGCCAATCTTTTTTTTCCCTATGATATTTGACTCGTTTGGGAAGATATTTTCAGCTACTGCTTTCAATTCGGCACACTTGCTGCCATGTTGCTCTTGCTCCCAACTACTTCCTTAGGACGAAATAAAGAGCAGACGCGTATGAGGATGTTTGGATACGAGGTGCTAAATTTTAGAAGGATCCAGTTCCGGGTACTAATTAAGATTCGTCTCGCGAATTAGACTCCATCTGTGAAATTAGTTTTACAATTAGACTATGTTTAATACTCCTAATTAGTATCGAAACATCCGATGTGACAGGTGTTAAAGTTCACGCACAACCCTTTAGTCACAAATACCTCTGCCTCTTTCTCCTCCTGATACACAAAATTCGATGCTTTTCGGGGAGGAGAAAACAAACGACGCTCCATTGCCAAATTCAGAGAACAGAATTGCAAGTGGTCCGTTCATTTCTGCACATACAAAATTCCCAAAAGCGAGGGAGAGAGAATAACGGGACTAAAGCAGCGAGCAAGAGCTAGCGTGTGGAGGTGAAGAGCTTGGAATGGAATCTGAAGAAGAAAAATGGAGGACACTTAGCCCTCGTCGCTGCCGCTGATCATCAGTAATCAAACAGCAACTGATCGTACGCTTTGTTTTTGTGGCAATCTTATACAGGCGTGCTTGAGATGGAATCGAGCGCGGATATGTATGAACAGGCTGAACAGCCGTCTTGAGCGGAGAGCCATCCAAAGTGGAAAGGGGTAGCTGCTAATTCGGAATTCCGGGTGGATGGAGCACGATAACAAACCGGCACCTTGAATTGATCCCCTTTTTCGTGTTTTCTGACGAAACGGCTTCTTTTTTTGGGGGATAAAGACGGACACTTGTTCGTTTTCGGCAAGCGACAGGTTTTGCGATGCCCCGGGACAGCTTTGCTGAAAGGCTGTTGTTTTGGCGAAAGGCATGGACAAGTAGAACAACGTATCCGTGCAGGTTTATCCGTCCGGAGCAGTCGCCCAGCAGGCAGCAGTACTCGTAACACAGTTGTCACTGCATGATCGATGGGGATGACAGCCTTGGAAGCTGCTTGTTGCAAACGGGTGAAAATGACAGGCAGAAACTGAATACTGCTGCATGCGCTTGATTGAACAAACCAGCCAGGATCATCGACCATCGCAAGATACAGACTTAACATGTGAAGCTTCCTGGCTTGGCTTGATGCTGAGGAGGATGTGCTTGATTGAGCATCAGAATGATGCTCACCAGCTCGCAGGTTAGCTTGAGATCAACCTGATCATTGCACTACACATCGACAGGCCTGCCAGTGTCAGGATGAGGAACTCAGGATGGTTCAGCTGGCCTGCGATTACTCGCTTGCCAAAGTGTTATATGGACAGTTATGTAACAAAAAAGGTTGAATATCTACTTTAGTTGCTAAGAAGAAGAGATGTTCTAATCACTGTACTGATAGTTTTCATTTCAGTCGCTAGCTAGGCAAAGCTAAGTTTCAGAACACTCAGGTGACTGGCAGAGGTAGCACTGAATTTAGGAAGCTGGAGGGTGGTGTTGGTGTGGATGAGCACCCAACGATGGCTACTCTGGTGCCTGGCCAGCAATCTCCGAAGAAGCCATCTTACACCCAAATCCTTTACGATTCTAAAGTTGTTTTGTATTTCTGGGTCCTCAACAAAGCCAACTGAGATTCATCAGAAAACAAGGGGATCATCTTACACACCTGCGTTCAGGCACAGCAGCGTCGGCGCGCCGCTGCGGCCACCTTGGCACCTTCACCGCGTTCGCCGCCTGCCCGGCCACGGCCATCTCTGACTATGGCGCCTTCGCGGCCATTGGCGGCGATCGACGGGATGGTCGGTCACGGCCTGGCTGGCGCGGCGCCCGGACACACGACCACCAAAGGAAAGCCCACAAGGCCGAAAGCCCAAAGTTGGCCACCTTTTGTCAGCAAATGTCCGATGTACGAAAATGACAGGGCGGCCATTGCACAAACCACGCGACACATTCGACGCATATCGGGGTTGCGTCGCTTCCGAAAGCAAACGGTTTGTTTTATCTTTTGGTTTTTGATCAGAAACCCAAAGCCAGAGCTAGATCAATCGGAGCCCTGTGACCAAATTTTGAGTCGAAGAGGTCTGGTAAAAGATTAAACAAAGGGGGTCAAATAAAACTTTTTCTATGCGGTTTCATATGAAATCCCTCTATCTGTACCACCGAAGTCATCTCTAAAGTGGCACTACCACAGTAGCAACAGATACATAGGGCGTTTAAAATATATAAACTGTTTTCGAATTTTTTTTGTCCAAATAACGAGACGAAGAAGAACGGAGAGATGATAGTTTGAAGAAGTACGAGAAGTTGAGGAAAGGCAAAAGGAAAGGAGGCTTAAAAAAGGAAAAAAAATTAAATTACTTCCTTCGAGTATAGCGAAAGTTCAAATAACTCCTAAACTATAGGCGTTGTCTATGGAGGTTTGTTGTTTCATGCCTTCTTCTTCCTCCTTACTCTTCGCGGGTGAGGATGGCACCGGTGGTTGCATGTTTTTGTGGTTCAGTGAGTGTCCTCCCCTGACGCCTCTGCTTTGTCGACGCGCTCTTGTTGGTGGTGGTAGAAAATTAAATGTCGGGTGGTGTTTCCACCGCTTCTGCCATTCCCCTTCAAGCATTCCTCCCCTTGGACACCGTTGGATGATGGTACGTGGAGTCTAGATGTGTTGCAGATGTCCCCATCAGCTTCAAGGGAGATCGTCGTCTCCGGTGATCGGTGAGCTTTGGCTTGCACGTCCTTTGCCACCTTTAGTCGCCATTCCGTTGGGTCACTCAAATGGAGGGCAGCAACAGGGCGGCGTAGCTACAAGAGGTGATGCAGTATGCAACGGCCAAGGTGTAATCGGCAAGTATGTTGTTCGGTGGTGACACAAACGACAATCGATGGTTGTCTTCAATTGTGTCATGTTTGTCTTTGAAGTGTTTGTGAGCCCTGTTTTGGTGTTGTACCATGTTGTTCTTTCTCTTTTCTGAGGTTGTACTCTTCTAGCCGTTTAGCGGACCAATTCTTGTAAGGTGCCTTGCACCGAAACCGTTACTGGCTAGCCTAGCATTTGTGGTTTAATGAAATTCAGGTGGGGACTTTTCGTCCCCCTGTGATTGGTGAGCGCAAGGAACCTTTGATACGCTCCCTGGACTACTGCTGCGTGAGGCGGTTTTGTCTCTGGCGGCTCCTCGCCTTCCTCTGGTTCAACAACAACGACGGTGCCTTCGAATCATACGACCCTAAACATCTCTTGTGCATCTTTGTTGAGATCATTCCCCTTGTTATTTCTCCCTGAGATGATACACGATTTGTGGATTTCCGTTCGTTAGAGTTTCTCCTTCCTTCCCTTTTTTTTCCCCTTCTGGAGGCACACTCATGGCCAATCGTCTGGAATTCCCAAAAAAATCCTCTTTCTTTCCTTCGTTTTGATGCAATGTTGACAATGTTGACGTGTGGATTCTCTTGTAGGCTGTCCAAGGAAACGACGGTATTCTTCCGGGTGGAGCATCTGCAGCATGTGGTGCGGCTGGGCATGTGGTCAGGTGCCATGAATTACGTGTTCGGCTTCGTCCCGATCTTCTATCGCTACCTCAACAAAATCACCGCATACAGACCGACTAACCCCTCCACCTTTGCTGCATTCGATCCGTATAGCCGTCATGAGGTCCGCCGCCAAGGAGGCGTCAACCCCGATGGCATCAAACTCGCTCAGATCATCCGGTCTGTGTGTTCCAAGGAAGCCTGGTCTCTGGCCCACAACCTACGTTTTAAGCTTTTTGCTTGATACACTATTTTTCTATCTAGCTCACACTCCATACACTTCATGATGAAGGCATCGAGCCTAACATTGGGCATCTTTACATAGGGGCTCGATTAACTGGCCACTTGTAAGGCTCAAGGCAGCGGAGGTCATCGTGGACTTGGTTGCTTAGATTTCCGAGTTCCACGAGGCTCAAGGCATGGAGCCTAACATTGGGCATCTTTACATTCTTTTGTTTTTGCTGCCTCTACTAATCTATGCTCATTGGCTTTTGTAGTTCTTTGGTTATGAGGCTTTCTCTTCAGTTTACAAGACAAGCACTGATCTATGAGAATGCTGAAAGATATATAAATTGCATCGTTCTAACCAAAAATAGCATAGCAGGGGTAATGATAATGAAGATTACATAGATTTTTTAATTTCTCTAAATTTGTGCGGTTCCTCATTGTGTTCCTCGCCAGATCTGGTTGGATAATGTACTAGACAAAAATATGCAATTTTTGCACAAATTGCTACTTCTCTAAAAATACACCTTGTGCAAATACCTTTCACAAATTGGTATTTTCAAAATTAAAAGCATTTATAATATTGGTGGTTGGTTCACTTTGAGTTATGACCGTCAAAATTCTATTTGAAGGGCAAACAAATTTGTGTTATCTTTAGATGAAACTTTGGTAGTTGGTAAGAAAAAGAAGATTGAAGATTACGCTTGAGTATAAATTCTCATGGTCAAGGTAGGATATATAACATCACGATTTAATATTTATTTTATCTTATATTTATTGCTTCTATTCATTTCTTATGGCTCCTAGCTATAAGATTTAATTTTGTTACTGTCAGTTGTTTGCACTTGCAATCTAGGCTCTTTGTCTACTGGCTAACTGTAGTTTCTTGATGCTAGTAATTATTGTTTGCCATTTTCTGTCTAAAAGTAATTACTGAATGCTTGTAGGCATTACAGGTGCTCCAGTTGCCCCAAGTCCTAAAGAAAAATATGGGAGCACATCTGCTATTGCAATATTGGTTGGGGAGGATAGAATCAACTATATTGCTTGGTGTTGAAATATACAATGCATACTTGGAATATTCTATAAGGTTGTGAAAATCACAATAGACTATTTTTGCCATGCATAAGGATAAGATCATGGCAATGTAAGAAGGTTCTGGAAGAATAAAGAGTATGCATGAACCATGGTTGCCATGCTCCATGGTGAGTTATAAAAGTTTCTAGAACTAGATATTTACATGGTTGGATAAAAATAATGAAAATTCTAGAGTTAGATATTTGTATAGGAAGAGTGTGGAATCTGCCATATGACAACATTCTTTTGGTCATGTATTCCTATAAATAAGGTACCCTCCACCCTACAGTAATCATGCCAAGTAGAGGCCATTTGAAGAATGGCTAGGTAGTCACCATGAAGAGTGACATACTAAGGTAGGCATGGCATAAGAGACCTCAAGTAGGAGATGGCAAGGTAGTCATAGAGTGTAGTGGTGTCATGGTAGGATGGCACATTTGATGCAGTACGTGAATGCACCTGCTGAAAGCAAAAGTTTTCTGAACACAAAAGGAAAAAAAATGTAAATCTACCTTCAGTGTAAGAACTCTTAGCGGTGTGTTCATTACTAGCACTGACCACCTGACATCTTCCAGCTTGCAAACATTTGTCTGAAGAAGTCACAAGCTCATCAGTTGTTGTGTGTATATATATAACCCAAATATGGAACCGTGCAAGCTGCTCTAAAAGCTTACAGCATGCACAATGGAAATGTCATTGACACAAATAAGTGCGTAAACTATTGGTTCCTAAAAGCATATTCACTAACTACTTCTACACAACGATACATTGATGCATGGATAAGAAAGTTAGGAACGATCAAATGGGTTTTACCAATCAGTGCCGCCAGCCGGGTCATTGTTAATGGCTCAAGCGGCAAACCTGACATTGAAAACATGCTTATTAAGTAACATGAATCCGTAAGAAGTGTGAAGACCGACTACTTTGAATTTGGTGTTTAGGTTTTCATAAAGCAACTTGTCCCCTGGCATGAAGAATGCAGTCTGCAGAATAATAGAACATAATGTATGACGGCCAAAAATCAGAAACAGGTACTAGCATCCTGGATCGTATATCTGCAGGCATAGTGTGTACCTCTTCTTGGAAAGAAATGACTGGGCAAGAGCATCTATTGATATCCGGACTAAGCTCTTCTTCTGAAGCCCTCTATAGCCCCTTGAACTGATAAGATGACGAAACAAGTCAATACTACCAGCTACAAGAGCATAGAGCACTGGACTGGAAATTGGGAGCCATCGATAAGTTGTAGGAATTTGACATGCCTCAGCCTGACGGGGGAGCACATTGGCCGGCTTGTGTGGGCATTGTGGCAGTCGGCGCATCTCATTGAACTTTGGAATCTGAGCTACCAAAAGACCCACAACCTCCGCTGCCTTGATCCTTATGAGTGGCCCCGTCAATGGATCCACCCCTAATTTTTGGTATTGCCCAGTGCTACATGCTTCATCACCTTGGAAATAGAAATAAAAACAAAATGTGCCAAGAACAGATCGAGGTTAAAGATGGAGGTCAGACCTAGCTTGCTCGGAGCGCAGGGACGAGATGATCTCAGCAAGCTTGACGGCACCGGGATTGGCGCGGCCATAGAGGCTGATCTGCACGGGGTTGTACGGATCATATTCGAATGAGGTGGTGTCTTCCTTGTCGACGACGCGGGAGACGAAGCGCATGAACTTGACGAGGAATCTGACCCTGCGGGGCTGAAGCATGGACGGCGCGAAGTTGCGCACGTATTCGACGGCGTCGGACGACAGGCCCCGCCGCACCAGACGCTGCAGATGCTCTGGGCGGAAGAGAACCGCCGTCTCCTCGGACAACCTGCGCCAGAAGCCGTACGCCATCAAATCAAAGGCAACGAAACGAACCATTCATTCTCCAAAAAGAAAGAAAGAACGAACCAAGAACTCTAATGAACGGCACGCCACGAGTTCATGGTGCCGTGATCTCAGGTAGAAGAAACATAAAACAGCACGCATTGGTTCGTCGTAGCGGGAACGCAAGACTTGCAGAGCGGCCGTACGCTTGGAAGGCGCCGTCGTAGCGGTAGCGCCGGAGGTAGGCAAGGAGCCGCCGGAGACGAAACCGCTCCACGCAGTCGTAGTACAGGGAACGTACCAAACGACGCTTGCGCTCACCGGAGCCGGAGCGCGCCATCGTTCACGCCGATCGGCGATCGCTGGATCGCCGAGGTCAAACGCGCGAGACTGCTTGGGAAGGGAAAGGCCGGGCCGAAACCGTTTTGTTGGCCCAGTACATACCATTCCATCCAGCCCACTAATATTGCATTGTTGTCCATTCGGCCATTCCGCATCCCTCTCTCTCCCCTCTCGCCCTCCCCCCGCCGCCGCCTCCCAGCGCCGCCCCTCACCGCCGTCTCCACCGTCGTTTCCCACCGAGTCCCTTGAAGCCCCAGCCATGGCGGCCGCATCGGCCACCCGCCGCGGCCTCACCGCTCTCCTCCTCTCCTCCTCTCGCGCGCTGCCCCGCCGCCTTGGCCCCCTCGCCGCCGCAGCTGCCTCAGCCCACCTCACCCCGTGGGCAATGCTTGCGTCGCGCGGGGCCAAGACCGCGTCGTCTGGGGGGTCCGGGTACTCGCCGCTCAACGATCCGTCGCCGAACTGGAGCAACCGCCCGCCCAAGGAGACGATCCTCCTCGACGGCTGCGACTACGAGCACTGGCTCATCGTCATGGAGTTCCCCACCGACCCCAAGCCGTCCGAGGAGGAGATGGTCGCGGCCTACGTCAAGACCCTCACCGCCGTCGTCGGGAGGTATGTGTGTATATGGGCACTTAATGCATTTTGTTGGAGCAATCATGTTAGAACTAACTGAGCCGTAAATATTCATTCTGTTTAATTGTGCAGTCGCGTCGAATTAACCGAATCCGTAAATATTCTTGTCTTCCATTATCTGATTGACATTAGGCTGGGAAATGCCCTGCTAGTCGAATGTTCTAGTGGTCAGTTACATTGTTAGTGAGCATGGACTTTCATCCATTTTGGCATGTAGAGATGCGTTGCCTAGTTTGTTTTAAATTTATCTGTCCTTAACCGTCATGATGTAAGGGTTTATGCCAGAAATCTTAAAGCAGTGTCTTACGCTTTGCTGTAAAAAGCATTCTCTTCATCTTTGGGCTTATTAGGCATATGGCCTTATCAGTTTGATGCCGCTTTGCCTACATTTCAGATATGCCTAGGCATGCCGGCTCATGTGCCTCTGACTACATTTCAGATGTCGTACTAGACGCCTAGACTATAGACCATTATCAATGCAGCTTCCATCTCCACTTGGTTGCAAGTTTTTCAACACTGTGCGGGTGATAAGTGTATAACCAGAAGCCTTCTTATCTGTTGGTTTCCCTTCTTCAAAGTTCAATATACCGGTTGTGCTTTCATGCCGTAATGCTGATCCAGCGCTCGCAGCTCTTTGTTAGTTGTTGTCTGATTGTTGTTAATAGATCTTGTGTACAGGTGGTGACTGATACCCTGTTATCAGTTTATCTGGCATTGATATCCAGACTACTTGATATGTTAAGATTCACTGAATCTTTACTATAACGATTTATCCAGCAACTGTATCCAGAATATCGGACTCGTATTTAGTGTGTCACCACCTCTGGTATTTTGCATGATTTCATTGTAAGTAGTCAAGAACGGATATTTAGGATGTGCCTTATGAGCTTGAGTTACATATAAACCGTGTATATACTGTATTGGTATGCGGTTAGACTACCTTGCCCCTTGTGGCTCGTTAACCCTGTAATACATAGAGATGCATTCTAATTGAACGAAGCGTGCAGTGGCAAATTGTTTTGCTCTTCTCTAAGTTTTGCAATGCTTAGTTTTATGTTTGTAACTTAAGTTCCCTGTCAAACTTTCCAAATATTCTAACTCTGTTAGGACCCTTGTTTTGCTGGCCTGATAGCAGCTGATCTGCAACCTTGCAGCTGCAACACAGCCAAACACCCACTAGTTTGTGGTGCTTTGGTTCTTTTCAGCGAGATGCTGGATTGTGGGAGTGCAGCTTTGGTTCCTTTTAGGCTGTTTAACATGCATTCATGTCGATGTGTTTCTTCTTTAGTAAATTATGACTTGTTGTCATTTGCATGTTAAGAGATTATTTTTAGTGGTTACAAGAGTATATTCTGACTCCCTCTTTCTTTGTAATTCATGTATACTCTTTGTCAACACACTGCCATGGTCTGATAATAAGTCATAATCATGGAGCACAGTTGTACTCTGAAGATGCATATGTGTAGCCCCTTATATGTCGTACCAGAACCTAAATGCTGATTGTAGTCCTGTTGTGCAGTGAGGAGGAAGCAAAGAAGAAAATCTACTCGGTGTGCACCACAACATACACAGGATTTGGTGCATTGATTTCAGAGGAGTTATCATACAAAGTTAAAGGTGAAATTTCAATTGCTCTAATTTAAAGTAAAATTATTTTGGCACAATGAAGTTTAAGCTGAATTTAGTTTTTCTTATTCTGCTACTTTTGAAGGATTGCCGGGAGTTCTTTGGGTGTTACCTGATTCGTACCTGGATGTTCCTAACAAGGATTACGGAGGTTGGTAATCGTTGTTTCTTAATTCCATTGGTCATTATGGATCCAGCCTGACTATTTACTCTCTTGCTGAAATTGATCTTACAAGTGAGGTGTCATCTTGTCCCAAATTGTTGGAGTCACTATTGTCTTGTACTAACATTAAGTTTACCACTTGGCAGGTGATCTGTTCGTAGATGGCAAGGTCATCCACAGACCTCAGTTCCGATTTACTGAGAGGCAGCAGGTAAGGAGTAGACCTCGTCCTCGCCACGACAGGCGACGAGATACTGTCCAAGTTGACCGAAGAGAAACGATGCAAAGAGGCCCTCCGACACAGCAGCAGAGGCCACCATTTCCTCAGGAGGCCGCTCAGCATCCGCAGCAACACTATGAAACCATGCCACCAGGAGTAGGAAAGTAACTAAAGTTAGAGTTAGGCTTGAAGCTGTCTTTGTTCATACAGTGAACCTCTGCCAGAACTTTTCGAGCGAAATCTCATGACTACACCAACCACTATTCTTGTAGCTTATATGACTGGAACATGTACCTTAATGCCAGTAAACCCTTGTAGTCCCTTTTTCTTCTTCTTCTTTTTTTCCTTTCCTGAGCCTTTTTTTTTTTGGCAGTGTCTGGAGAGTTGAGAAATGTCGTTTGGTCTTGCCGTTCCTGGCCTCGTGCATAACAGTCTCCTCTCCTGGTGTTTGATCTTGCTGCACCTGCCCAGGTTTTTTTCGCTTTCTTGGGTTTACCGTGTGAAGTTGGCGTCATGAATGACCTCAAGTCCTCAGGTTTTTTTCGCTTTCTTGGGTTTACCGTGTGAAGTTGGCGTGATGAGTGACCAAGTCCTCAACCCAACCCCAAGGATGAGATGATGCAACCGCCGACGTGAATATTGGAAATTCAACAAAATCAGTTTTGGTAAGAAAAATGTTACTGTGGAGGGGGCTAAACGCTCTCGGCTCGTTATATATAAGCCCATCGTTTGGAGCTGGAGGTAAGTGCGTGCGTGCAGTTTTATGTGTATTAGCGTGTGCATAGTGTGATAGCCGTCGTCTCACGCCATATACAGCAGCAGCAGCAGCAGCAGCAACAATGGGCTCCAACAATTTGTCCCTCACACTCGTCGTTGCCCTCTTCTCCGGTAGGAAATCACATGGCTACTCCAGCTCCTCTTCATCTTACGTCTTATGGCCGCTAGCTCCTAGCTAGCTAGAGAACCCTCCAAAATGCAATCTGATGGCATTTTTGTGTTTATGTTTCTTTTTGTGTATTCTGAATTAGGGCTCCTGATACTGGGGGCGGTCGTCGGCGAGGACGAATGCGGGTTCCTCTGCGAGGACGGGACGTACGTCACCTGCACCAACTATCCCGGGCAGCAGTTCCCCGGCTGCAGCTGCGAGTGCGGGCCGTCGGACGGCCATGGCTGCGTCGTCTACGGCTCCGACGGCTCCGTCGCCACGGTGTGCCCAAGATGAACGACGATCCATGTATTCTGCTGTCCAGTCCAACTCAAAAACTGAAATAGTTTCGTGTGTTGAAACAGAAACAGTGGCCTTCTATCACGTATACTGTAATAAAGAGAACATGAGTTACTAGTTCTCTACTACGGAGTATACTATAGTAATGGAGTGCGTTCAACAGCTTATAATTTGTAAAAGGGGATTAACAGAGATGAAGAAAATGCAATGGGCATTCTGCTATCTTGGGCCACCTGTTGGAGGCTAGGTGGGCTTAATAAATGGTAAATAAACTAAGGTGGGCTTCCTGTGCAACCGTCAAACTGTTTGCTTGGCCCAACTAGCATAACCCATGTACGTATTATTATTATGCCTCCCCCCTCCCCCCGCTTCTCCCGCGAGGCGCATGCCACGCCCGCCGGGCCTTGCTCTGCGGCATGGCCTCTGTTGCCTCCATCGCCCCTCCACCATCACCAACGCCGCCAGCACCGACCCGGATACGAAGAGCGTGATTGGTTGCTCCAGGTATGGGGAGCCGGTATGGAGGACCGGTTCAGGCTCACGGGAGGCAGGCTGAAATCGTGCACCGAGCTGTGTTTGGTTGTCTTTGTTGTTGGTCCAGTATGAGACGGAATCGTGTTTGGTTGTGTTGACGCCGGATTTCGTCATCAGTAGAATCGGCGTCAAAGAGGAAAGAAATCGAAGGAATACAGATGGGAATCGGTCAAAAGGTGCTACAGTGTGGAATCGGTCAAGTGGCTTTTACTTCGCTTCAGGTTCCCAATCGGCAGCCCTTTGCTGATAAGAAATCGGCCGATCAGGAAGGAGGACTAAAGTGGGCCTGTATGGGTTTGGTTAGGTGGAAAGATAAGGTGGAGTTCAGCCCACGAAGCGTGGGGTAGTTAGTTTAACACGGATTGTGTTTGTAGATATTCGTTTTCTGTTTGAATTAGAGATAGAGTTCTACTCGGTTAAGAAAGATTATTTGTGCGGGGCTATAAATAGCTACCTTTGTAAATCAATCAGGCAATCAATTAATCAATACAACAAGTTACTTTACTCTTCGTACTACTTTCAAGCAGGCGACTTCGCCATCGTTTTTTCTTCTCACGAGTTCGTGCGGGTTGGCAGGGCTGCATCATCTTGATCTCCGGCCGATTCTGTAAGTTCCGCTTATCGAGTAATATCTAAGCTTTAACTTCCGGCGCATCGCTGTTGTTTCGTTTAGATTTATTCACCAGTTATCGATATCAACTAGATTCATAGGTTTTTACCTGTTTTTCTAGCTTTTATCACCAGTTATCCTGCTAGGAATCGGTAGTATCGGCTTTTATTACTTTCTGTTGTTAGATCCGTTCGTTGCCGATTAGATCTTTTCCTAGTGCTATTTTCATAAGCTTTGTACCGATTGCTTTAGTATTTTTCTGTCTACAAGGCTATAAGGATCGCGCTATCTTGTAGCCGATTTCTTTACCACAGTAAATCGGCCGATCTGCCGATTAGCTCTCTCGATCGGAAACTTAGCCGATCGTGGTTACTGAATTTGACACGTGTTCTTCCTTGCCAATCAACAGGTCAGATTGGCTGGCACGCCGCGCGAACCGCACCAGGGCATTCACCCGAACAGGAGCTAAGCAGATTCTCCCGGGTCGTGTGTCGGCCGCTAGACCGATTTCTAGCGCCAACAGGTTGCATGTATGGATAAGAGTTTTGGGTGTATGTCACATGGACCCTGCGCGCTCACCTGCACCGTGCCATCCCGGCTCGCGAGGGAAGGTCGTTTTTGGGCGGACGGAGGGATGCGGGATGGGAGGGATGGAGTGAACGAGAGGGTGCAGCCATATGATGCGGGGAGAGCAACCAATCACGTCCAAGTGCACGAGATGATGCCGGATGGTCCTCCGGACGTCACCATCCCAGCTACCAATCACGCCCGAATTCATCGCCGCTCTCGAGGCCTAGGGTGAATGCCGTGCCCGCGGGCTAGCACGAGCACGACGAGGCCGTTAAGGCCCGCTGGGCCTAAGAAGGCAGCGGACCGTGCCTGGGCGCTTCTTCGACATGTGGACCGACATGACTCGACATGTTTACGTGTGGGTCTAAACGTGGACCGACATGACTCGACATGTTTACGTGCGGGCCTAAACGTGCTTGTGCCGGGCCGCCCGTTTGGCCATATAGCTGTGGGTGCGTGACGAGGATCATGCGCTTAATCTGGGCCGCCCAAGTTCGATTGGACGGCTCGTAGCTCCCAGGAAATACCGTCCACCGCTGAAACGACGCCGCCGCCGCTCCTTGCCCGAGCACCGCGGTGCTCCGGCCGTCCCATGCGACCCTCCCCGTCGCTCCGGCCATCTTGCACGTAATGAGGGTGGCCAAACAACGAGCGCCCTCCCCTTCATCTCGCAGGGCACGCCGGCTCTGCTTCACGCCGCGGCTCACCGCAGCTCTGCTGCGTTCCGGCCATACCCTGCGTCCGTCGCCGTCGTCTTTCCTTCTCGAGGTCACGTGGTTGCTCCGTCTTGGCATCAACCGAGGGCATCGAGGTTTCTGTGACTCATGCAGTTGGTGGCAGCTGGCAAGCTAGATGAACACGGCTGCGCTGGGCATGGCACGTGGCCAAGCTCACGCGGGAGAGTTCTGAATCTCCGACAAGTTGCTCGGCATTGCTGAGTATCTGTGACTGCAAACTGAGAACGGCTTTTGTGATGCTAATAATGTTTGGTGTTGCGCAACGAAGATCGAACGTACTATATCTCTAACTTCGGCGAAGTCAAGACACTACAAAGTTGGAATAATGCTCGAGATGTCTTTTCATCAACAGTGAACATAAAAAATTACAACAGTGTGGAGTTTCCTTTTATAGTATCTTTGAGGAACACTTTACATTACTCATTTGCCATCATCCAACTACTGGATTCTCGAAATATGCTTCGTATAGAGGGCCTTGTTTAGTTCCCAACTTGGGAGTGGTAAAATTGGCATTTTGTCATAAATGCGCAACTGTAGCATTTCGTTTGTATTTATGAATTATTGTCCAAACATTGACTAATTAGGCTCAAAAGATTCGTCTCGCAAAATACAACAAAACTGTGCAATTAGTTTTTGATTTCGTCTACATTTAGTATTCCATGCATGTACCACAAGTTTGATGTGATGAGGAATCTTCTTTTTGCATAGTGCCAAAGTTGGGAATTTGGGGGTAACTAAACATGACCGAGATTATTTAGAAGTCACGCTTCTCACGCCATCTGACAGCTTCGCGGATCATGCTCTCACAGAGTTCCGCGAATCACATCTTGACCACTTCGATGCGTTCACATCTTCCAGCCTCGCGCCCGGGACCACAGCCTTGCATCCGAGGTCAGCCTAGCTTCGGGAGCTCAGGCCACCTTGGCTTCGCGACCGAGGCTCCTGCAACTTCGCTCCTGGTACCTGCCAAGAAAAGGCATAGTCCTGCACAAGATAGCAGATAATTTGACACCTGAGGTTAGCTTCGAGAGTTAGAGGTCATGGCCCAGCGGTTTAAATAACAGTAAGTGCCACTTGGCTTCGGGCCGAAACTGGTTCGTCGCATCGCGTTCTCCGCCCGAGGCTAGAGGGTTTCACTCGAAGTAGAGCAGAGCATAGAGTTGTGCAGCAGACGTTAATTCGAACGACCTTGAGGTGACCGTCTTTTTGAACGATCCCCAACATTTGGCTTCACCACCCGAGCAGTAGATTCTGGAGCTCCGATATCCGCCTGATCAAATGGAAACACAAGACAGTTTAGAAGGGGCACAAGTACTGAAATGATCCACCAGGGTGCATCGTCCCTTGCACTCTGCAGACAGCAAAATCGTTAGAGCTGAGATAAATGCACAGATGATTTCGCATCCTGCATTATATTAGCACAATGCAAACATTTCGATTGTTCGTAACTTATTTGTTTACCCATCACATTATTTAAAACCCATTTGGGAACCTTATCCTCTCCCCGCGCGGACGCGCCGCCGCCGCCGCTAGGCCATCACCGGAAGCCCGGTGGCCGTGAGGAAGGCGGCGGCGGGGATTCCGGCCGGGGTTGCGTGCGTGCGTCGCCGTGGGCGAGGCGGCGCGGTTCTGGCCTTGCCGCGGGACGGGTCCCGTGCTCGGATTTGCGGCCCCTTCCTAGCCCCGGCGGCAGCACGCAGCGCGGCGACGACCGAGTCTGGAGGCCTTCATCATCGAAGCCTCCATGCCCTTCTGCTGGGTGGCTCGCTGGGGCATGGTGGCTGTCGCCGGTGGTGGTGCTCGTGCGGCGCTTCTCAATTGTGCGCATCTTGTTGCAGATCGTTGATGTTGATAGCGGGCGGCAGGCTTGACCTTCCCGTGTTCTCCCTTCTCGCGGTGGTACGGTGGTCGACAGACTTCTTGCTACAATGATGATATGGTCGTGCAGGAGCTTCAGACGAAAGTCCTACCCGACTGTTATGACGGTGTCAGCAACAGCGGCACCGTTTGGGCGTCGTTTCTCTCCCTTGAAGCGTTTGTTGTGGTACTTTTTGCAAGGTTTGTTGGTACCTTACTCCGACTCGCCGGATGGGTGACGACGACATCTTCAATATCGTGTTCTCCTTAGAGGCGTTGCCTTGGAGGTCATTTGACCCAACATTCATTATCTTGACGGAGTCTGTTTCTATAGTTTTTGAGCGACAAAGTTTGGCAGGATAAGTCCAACATCAAGTTTCTAAGCAAACGTGAGATATGATAGATTGATACTGCATAAAGACAACGCAAGGATGAAACGTGGACGAAGAAGAAGATTGAAGCTTAGTCTTTTAATTGTCTTTCTTTGTCTTGGAGTTCTTTCTTATGTTTTTTTAGCTCCTCTTTCTTGAGGATTAGAGTCTTAAAAACTTTTTGTAAACCTTCGCTGTATATATCCACCATGTGGATACAGTAGGTTGGATTAAAAAAAAAATTATATTAGCAGTACTTAGCTCACTGCATATTCCTTGGTGATCATAATGTGCCTGGACAAGTGACATCTGAGAGTCGTAGCAGCTGGCTTCCCTGTACCATTCTGAAGCCTTTACAACTGAACCCTGAGTTGCATCGCACAACCTTTCTGGCACCAGATGATTCTGTCAATCAGTCAGGTTTCAAATCTGGTATCAACATGTCCATTTACGGGCTGCATGCTCACTCCGATAATGCACTTCAAAGCCCCAGCTTATAGATTACTACTAGTACTGATATCAGTATTTAAGAAAAAACATTTACCGGAAATCAAATTCAACGAACACCTAACTGTTCTTAGAAAAGGAAAACGAAACAAAATAGACATGGTCACATGGATGGATATTGGGATGAAATCATGAAAGGTGTGAGTCTGATGTTGCCTCAAACTCGGCTTATCTCATATAACTCTGGATTAACACGACTTGTTAGAAAAATGATGTGGTCAATGAGCAGATTGGTCATAAAACGCAATAATACTTGTTCTGTTGTTCAATATAAGAGATCCTGCGATTCATTGACCCACGAACTAAAACAAGCCATCGTGCACGTGACGTCCTTGGGCAAAAGATGAAAAACCTTGTTTTTAACAGGGATCGACGGATCGTGCACACACTGAAATTATGCATGGATCTCTCAAAGCAAGTACAATCTCCACTTATTTTAACAGCTAACTTTACACAGATAACTCTCTATTCACAGACAATATAAGGCCTCCACTTGTATGACGAATAACGGCCCCAAGAACAAGGAGTCCAATCCCCACCTCTTAGTTCTGGCAGAAGATCAGAAGCATCCCTCCTGTTCGCTAGCTGGTAGTCTGGGTAGAAACTTATAGCCACCTCTTGAACCTCTCTGGCGCTCCAAAGCACGGATTGCATGAACCAAAGTTCGCAGTCAGTTCCTATCAATCCCTTCAACTCCACGTCCTGTAGATGAGCTAAGGATATCTCTTGCGATTTGCAATCATATGGAAGATGGCAGAAGAAATCTGATTCTTGATCAAACGGCTGCTGTAAGGACAAGGATACATGTTCAATTTAGTGTAATGAAAAGGCAAGAAAGGACCTACATGAAGTTCTTATCATTACTGCCTCGATGGAATTAGCTAGTATACCTCTTGTCTTATTAGCATATAAATCGGGTAATCCAAGTGTACGCGGAGGTATTTTAGATTGCTGCACTGAGTCAAGATATCTGATATACCAGCTCGAATGGAATGTAAGTTGGGTAGAGAAACATGAACAGTCAGAGATGTCACATGTGGAAGATGCGGCATCCTCCAATTGATTATGTCAACAATCTGGTCATCGTCATTTCTCTAATAAAATAAAAAGGCAAAATAAACATGTAAATAAGCATAGGGAAATGTTTGCCAAAAAATATTGAGGTGGATCATAGCAAGGCTATGCCGATAGACAAGTCTTTTGTTGACTTCAAATAAGAAAAAAAAAGGTTTTTCTTTCAGGAGCACCTGATTCACAGCGCACAGAGAATTGAGTTCATTGTTATAGTTAACCACTTTGAGGAAAATATAGCTTCTATAGAATAATTTCATATCTAACATCAAAGCACTATATGATGTATATAAGTCCATAGCTATCTAGGAATATACATATATAAATTGATGGAAGTAGGTCAATCAAGGAGGAGGCGGAGGAGGAGGAAGTAAAAGAAACCAGCCACCGAAAATATTCCATTGGGTCCATCCCTATTGTCAATGTAACGTGAAATTATGAAATAATTGCATATTCCATTCCATTTTCAAGAGTCCCAAAAAATGTAGTTACATTGTATAGTTAAATTTGGTTCCATTGTAATTTTAAAATAGTAGTACAGAACTATTATTGAAACACTTGATTCTATTGAACTCTGTAAATTTGGTCATATACAAAAGTCACAAATAATAATTGAAAACAGTATGCAAGTAAAATCAATGCTCTTGCCTACTACTTGACTTTGTATTCAAAACTTCAATTTCATTTGACCTGGAAAAGTTGCAACTAATAATTTTGTATAAAATATGTAAATCTTTGCACGTGAGTTTCATGGAATCTTTTTTTAGCAAATTTGCAATAGCACTGTCAACTTTCAATTGAAAGATAAAATTTTTGCAAGTCCTGAGCCATTGAGAACATACCTCATTAACATGAACAGACAACTCAAGGTTTCTGACCGACTTACAACGACGGAGGAGGCGAATAGTACTAGTACCATCATTGATATCATCGTTGTCGTAGTTACCATTTGAGGATAGTTCAGCCTTGAGGCTCCGCACACATGGCAGTTCACCATCAACATCAATATAATAGGGTTGGGATGTCAACAAGAGCTCCTCTAGCCTTGGGGCCGAGATTGAGAGTGTGTGCATCATGCAGGCCTTCATGCAGAGAACGTGGAGGTTAGGAGTCTTGAGTTGAAGAAAATCTGTTAGATTCATCTTCTCCATCGATAGCTCAGAGAGGGCGGCAGCCTCAAGCGGCAGTAACTGATCATACATCCCCTCAAAATCATCAAGATTGAGATCCCTCATCCTAAGCTTCTGCAAGCAGGGGCAGCATGCCGTCGACAGGAGACGGGCAAGGAGGTGCCAAGTGCCTTTTATGATCATCATGGATTCAAGAGAAAGACTCTTGAGTGACACGAACACCGCGGTGGCGGGCAGCCGGACTAGTGCCTCGCCTAGATCCAAACGCATGGCCTCCAGCTTCGCCGAGCTCGGGAGGCAATCGAGGCTCAGCACCTTGGAACGACGGCAGGCCCCATCACGCAGGCTCATCTCAAGCTCGAAAGACTTGAGAGCGTGCTCAACGGCGTGCTGGATCCACCCCTGCGCGGCTCCGATGGACAGCGGCGCGAGTTGCTGTAATTCTTCGTCGCTAATCTCGTAGAACTCGATGATGAGCGAGATCGCCAGGTGCTCGAGGCCTGGTTCCCTCTGGGCAACACGAAGGGCGAGAACGTCGTCGACGAAGGCGACGAACCGTTCGGCGCCGGCGGCCAATCTGAAGAACTCCCGCCTGGTGTTGAAGGCGAAGCGGAGAGCGGGGACGCGCGTCCAGAGACCGCGCCACCGCCGCGAGAGCGCGCCCGTGCGCACCAGGTCCCTCGCGTCGGGAACCCGCTCGAGGACGCGCACGAGCACGTCGTCGCTCAGGAGGCCGGTCAGATCGACGCGGCCGGTGGTTGCTCTTCCTCTACCCTTGAGGCGGGCCTGGCGCGCGAGAAAATTGCCTCCGGAACCGCCGGTCAGCTCGACGCCGGCGGCGGACAGCTCGCCGCCGTCGTTTCGCCCCTTCGCCGCGCACGCCATTGTGGACCACGCGGTGCAGGCAGGCAGGTTCGATCCGGTCAATGATCACCCGATCGACTTCCTATGCTCCGATCTATACGCTGGCGGCGTGCGCTGGCCGTTGGGCTCGGTATTTGGCTAGCGGGCTGCGGGCCTGCATCCATATCTTTACCGTCAAGGAGCTACGCAAATCAAATGTTTCGTCCGGGCAATGTCCATCGTCATTTGATCCAGGAGCCTTAGAACTTAGGCCTCAGCTCTAACCTACACCGACCCACGTCAAGTTAATTTATTTATCAAGTTAATTTATTTTTTCAACCGAACTCACTCCATGTTTATATTATCTAAATCCAAAACAATCCACCCTACAAGACCTACTAATTGATAGAACCCATGGTAACCTATAGGCTCGTATAAAAACCCGACTCTAAAACTAAAACGTCGTGTTCACACCTTAAAATTTTGGGTCCCGCGTCAAGAGCTGGACTCTAGAATTAAAACCTTGCGTTCACACTTTAAAATTTTAACGAAATTCATCAAAATTTGTTGAAGATGACTCAATTTGACTGTCCACTACTTTGTGTAAAATAGTATGGCCCACGTCAAGAATCGGATCCTTAAATTGTTTTGTGAATTAAACCAATACAACCTACTTTAAACTACTCTCAAACTATTTCCTCTTAGGAGGAATCCAAACCAAACCAGACCTGATGAATAGGCTTATTAATAACTAATCTAAACAACTTCTAAAAGGAACCCAATTCAATTAGCAGGGCTAGAACTCTCGGAAAGAGTATTAGAATGAAAAAACTAGAAATAATTCGAATATGAAAATCCCCGGTCATATTCAACGTGCATATTGTCCTAAGAGCAGTTCCAAAAGTTTGCAAAAAGTTCTTCTCTAAAATTATGTATTGGAGGTTCTTTCAAAAAATTTCACCCCAAAAAATATATCAACTTATAGTAGATCGCTAATAACTAGCTCCTAATATTTCAAATAGACCACATCATTGTAATTGGGTCTAGCTCGTCGCCTCCTTGCTTTCTCCCCATCTCATTCTATCTTCCTTCTCCAGCCGAAGAAGAACAAACAGCGTGGCCGTGAGCTTCCCTAATTAGTGCAAGAACGGGCACGCGGCGTTTGGAGCTGCGGCGCCCGCATGCACGGTGCGTGCCCGTTCTGCCGCGACCCAATCGGCGCCATCCGGTGCTGTCCGCTGGAGATCGCCATCACCACCATGCTCGTCCCCTGCGGTGATGCTGCTACTCCTCACGCTCCCGGACCTCGACGGCCTCCGCCGAAGTATAGTCTCCGTGGTGCGGAGCGCGCTCAAGCCGATGATGTCGGTGGTGCCCTTCTGCCTCTTCCTGCTCATGGACATCTACTGGAAGTACGAGACGCGCCCCACCAGCGACGACGAGCACGCCTGCACCCGTCCGAGCACCTCCGCCACCAGAAGTCCATCATGAAGTCACCAGGAGCGCCTACGCGGGCCTCCTGCTCCACGACCACATCCGTGACGCGCACCAGCACGCCAGCGGAGGGGACGCTGCTGCCGTCGGGTTCGTCCGGGAGGCGACGGTGGCGCTGCGCCGGAGCACGCCGTTCCGGGTGCTCCTGCACGCGCGCGACTCGCGCGTGTTCCTGTTATTTATTCGTGGCCGTGAGATGCGGGGCGACGGGATTGGAAAGGACCGGTCCCGGGGCGACGGAGATGATTTTGACATCCCGTATTTTTACATGAAGGATGGAGGAGCTGTTGGGGGTAAATTTTTCCGATTTTGAACTCCCTTAGAATTGCCTCAAAATCTTATTTGAGGAAAAATCTTACCTCCAACAGTTCTTCATCCTTCACGTAAAAATACGTGGATGCTAAAATCACCTCCGTCGTTCCGAATATACGCGGGTTCGATCCTTTCCCAATCCCTGGAACTGCTCCACGTGTTCTGCATCGACGGCTACTCGTGGTCCACGACGATCCCCGGCGGCAAGAGCATCAGCTCACCGTTCGCCGCATGCGGCCGCGCCTGGCACCTCCACGTACTACTACCCGAACGGCGCGGGTGCCCAGGTGCGTGAACAGCGAGGAGGGCCAGTAGCCGACGAGCGCACCGGAGCCGAGCTGCAGCCACCAGTGGCCCCGCCGCGGGTCCTTCCACATGAGCAGCGTGATGTTGAACTGGCGGCTGCCGGAGGACGAGACGGGCGAGATGGCGGTGCCGATGGCCACGCGGCTGCTCGTCTGCACGAACCCCGAGCAGTGCAGGTTGTAGCAGCCCGTCTCCTGCTACGCGTCGTCCTGCATCACTTGCATGGATGAACAACCTGTATATGAACATGTCTCCACGGGCTTGACGGAGGAGCGGTGGAAGGCGATTTGCGAGGTCCGCAAGCTTTGCAAGTTCTATTTCGGTTCTCCTTCCGTTTGAGGAAGAAGAATAAAGAATGAGATGGGAAGAGAGCAGGGAGGTATCTGGCAGGGTCCAATTACGATGATGTGACCTGTTTTAAAATATTAGAAGTTAGTTATTAGCGATATGCTGTGGATTGATATATTTTCATGGGAAAATTTGTTTGGAAGGTCCTCCAATACATAGTTTTGGGGAAGAACTTTTTCAAAAAAATTTAGAGTTGCTCCCATATTTTAGGAGCCCAAATTATACTATTCATTTCGTCATATTCGACGGGCTTTGTGTACCATTGCAACTTTGCAAGATGCAATGAAACTGAAGGGCGTATATTCACGACGGACCAATGGGAGATAAGGAGTGAGCGAGCTAGCCTTGATATGCTGCAACCCTGGAAGTCGATACATAATAATACAACCACTATAACTATATAGAGATGTAAGGAGTGTTGAAGATAATTTGTCCATCTGCCTTGTATCCAATAGATGTGGTTTCGAAAAATAAAAACCTAATAGCTATGATCGTTGATACTAGATTACGTGGTAGTAGAGGGTAAATGTTAGTTTTGGTACTTTCATTGGATGGAAAGAAGACAAGGCAACGAAAGTTCATCCAACTATTCTTTTTCTTTGAGGCACCTCATCCCACTATTCTAGCAATACACAATTCATATAATCATGTCTCTACCCAAGACATATTATGTACACTCTCATATCTACACGCACAGTCTCTCCTATGAACCTTATGTTCATACGGATAGAGTGCGTGCGCCTGCGTGCAATCTTCTGTTTTTTTGCTAGGTAACAAAAAAAAATCTGACGAAGCGTCCCATTTGCACAGAGACTAAATATGATACAAATATCAGTCCTAGAAAGGCTGGTACATATATTTATTCAACATATAGTTAAAAACCGTAAAACTCTTAGGAAGCGGTTGGGTAAAATAGACCCAAAAAAGATACAACACAAACAGGCTGTAGATGCAACCTACGGACATGTAAGTCCATAAGCAGCAAGCAGCACTGCACGACAGTGGAAGCATCCTTAACAGCCCAACACCATAGGCAAGTTGGGTGCAGAGGCGACCTTCTACTCGAAAGCTTCACCAACGACGTATTCTAGGTCTTCCTCTGTATTGACAAAGCAATGGTACTCAGCAAATCCAACCCCACCCTATGGAAAAGGGGTATAAAAATATGTTCATAAGGATAACTCAAGGAATAGGCCGAAGTTTATTTTGCAGAAAGCCATCTTTTATACACATGCAAGGTTTGGTTTTATAAAGCGATGTTTGCAAGACACGTACTTTTCATATTACAGTATTTATGAGAGAGTGGGGTGATCCTACTAAAGGATCCAAGTTTTAAGTGTTACTAGACACCCCATCCATGGTAGCACGCGACACACTTGCTGGATATTTCCAAAATTCAATTTACACAAATGTTTGCCCATCTTTCCCAAATAGCTAGTTATGTGACAAATCTATAACTCGTCCAAGATCGTGTTCACGGCTATTCGAATAGGTTTTAACTCTGCGGAGGTGTACATTTTACCCACAAGTATGGTACCGCAACACGATCACCATAGTGCCGGTGCAGATCCATCAAAGCTATTACCCACCACAGCATAGACCCACCTAGTCATCCACGAGAGCTAACCAAGGGGTTCCTGACCTTCCTACGAAGTCTTCAACCGGACCACTAATCCAGTACTTGCTTACGCCTAGTCATCTCCCGCTTACGGATAACTATCAGACTAGCTAGTGGGATTTATGCTAAGCCTTTGCCACACACAAAGGTCGAGTGATTGTACGATAAGTTGGATTAGGCAAGATGACACATCAACTCAGTCCTTAATCAAGACAAGGCAGATATCTTCCATACTCAGCCACACAGGCACGAGCTAATACTCCAAGACGTCCCACACAAAGAACCCTGATCTGCCCCATCTAAATAATCACTAACACCAGTTGTTTATTATCACTTTTCCAAAATCTCAATCCATACTCACACCAACACACTCAACATATTTTATCTTTTGTAAAACTATTGCATTTGTAAAGTGAGTAGTACTGATGTTGAGGAACCAGTTCCTAAGCATATTAATATCAAGGTAATCGGCTAAACAGAGCATATCATGTCTAGTGATAAATCCTATATCGTTAAGGTATAATCAAGATATATCAAATCAAGGAGTGGCTATCCAACCGGTTGGGAGGCATATGACCAAGATATATCAAATTTATAAAAAGTTTTCTACGGGTTGTGTTTGAAAACTAGGATAAATATGACCAAAAGGGAATAGGTTGGACTTGCCATCTTCAAAACCTTCCGGAAGCTCCTGCTCGCGGTACGGATCTTCCGGCTCCATCTCGCGGTTTTGACCTTCGTACTCTTGCTCGCAGTATTGACCCCCAAACTCATTCTCCTCCTCGATCACTACATCGGCTAAGGCAACACAGACAAGTACAAACGCAAAATGAAATGAGTTCAAACGGAAAGAAGGATAGCTGGAAGGGATAGTATTTGTTTTTAGAAGAATTTAGGAAAAAGAATCAGAATCGGAGTTTAGATGCATGAGATATGGCTGTGTGCATATTGGGTATTAATTAAATTTCGAAAATATATTAATATAAATGGGTGGATGCTTCACTAGCCTCATAGCTGGCCTATAGTATTGATTAGTGTTTTGGGCCTGAGAAGGACATAATGGAGAGAGAGACACGGAGGAGAGTATAGGAGCTCATGCTCCTCAGTCTCGTCTGCCATGGGAGGCATCCGAAGCTCACTAGAGCTTTACCATGGGGTGATTTCAGCCACCGTTTCCGGATCCAAGGGTACGAGGAGAGAGAGGAGTGGATGGGGAAACTCGACATAGGCTCACCTCGAACAGCGGCGGCTTGGAGAGGGAGATCAACCAAGAGGCCTTGTTTTTGTGTGGAGAAGCAAGGAGCTCGATTCAGGGAGGGAGAAGGTGAGCGGTGGAGCTAGGTGGCTCGGCAAGCTCGGGATGGTGGAGGAAAGCTGCCCGGGGTGACTTTTATAGGCGGCGAGGGTAGAGCTGTGCCAGCGGCTCAACCGCTCGCCTTTAATGGAGCGCTGTGGCCAGGCATCGGCTTGTGAGCGGCAGCATGTGACCACGGTGGCGCTGAGGCAACGGCGTGACATAGGTGGGAGGTGGAGCAAGGCAACGTGCGTGCCTACGGTGGTGCTGCAGCGGGCGTTGGCTTGCTGCGGCGATGGTGCTGAGGCAAAGGCAGCGTTGACGGTGCGCTCGACGAGGCGGCAGGGCTGGCAAGCTTCAACGCAGCGGTGTGGTTAAGGTAGGGACGCGACAAGGGGGGCATGGTGTGGTGCCGGGCGGCAGTGCGGGTTACCTCACGGGGCCCGGCTGCCGCTTGAGTAGGGCAGCATGTGCCGTGGCTCTGTGCTGCTTCGTATATGCATACGATGCATGTTGTGTGTGTGCTCAAGCTGTGTGCGGCAAGGTGGCAAGCTTGTGTGTGAGAGCACACCAGAAGAAAGGGATTAGCAGGTTGATGGTGATAGCTTAGGGAGAATAGGAAGGTTAGAGAGAAGTTCTTAGCATTGATTTGGAAAGACAAATGAATTAAAGGGGAGATTAGACTTGTATGGATTTTGAATGAAAAGGAATTGAGCTCAGGGATAGTTTTGCAATATTTTAAAATTAGATTTTGAAAATAGATTTTGGAGTTTTTAAATTCGAGTGATTTTTGGATTTGAATTTTCGGGCTATTACATGTGACAAGTTATTGGTCTTGGCTGCTGGAATAATGTGCAACCATAGAACAAGAACTATGCAAAGTCATTACCATTGCGCCGCATGAGTACACAGTTTTTTTTCACTCATATTGTGCAATTGTGATAATTCTTTGCCTTACATTGGAACCCACGTACATCCAACTAGAATCAATCCATGACACTACTTTCCTTCGAGCAAGAAAAGGTACACGTTTTTCGAAAAAATTAATCTATAATATTATACACAGGTAATTGCAATAATTAAGCTCTCCACTCACTGAAATGGCCTCCACTCGTACGACAAATAAGCGCCATGGCAATCAGTCCACACCCCATCACCTACAAGCGACGTAAGGTCAAAAGCTTCGTTCCTGTCCTCTGGCCGGTACTCCCGGTTGAAAGTTATGGCCAACTTTTCAAGATCTCTGGCGCCTGAGATCACAGATTGCATGAACCAGAGTTCGCAATTGGTTCCTGTCAATCCCTTGAGCTCTACTTCCTTGAGGTGAACTAAGGAGATCTCATGTGTTTTCCAGTGGTCCTGATGATGACATGTTAAATCCAGTTTTGGATTCTTTCGCTGCTGTAAGGACCAATGAAACACGTGTAATTTAGTAATGGAAAAGAAAGAAACTAGAAAATTCTAATGAGCAGTGGCTGGATGAAATTAGCTAGGAAAAATTTTGCTTACCAAATCAGCAATAAAGCAGTTTAAGTCTAGGCAGAGGTATTTGAGATTGTTGCATTGAGCTAGGATATCTGATACACCATCTCCAAACGAATGCAACTCAAATTGAGAAATCTGAACGGTCAAACTCGTCGCATTTGGAAGATGTGGTATCCTGCCCTTTATGACTTCAGAAACCTGCTCTATTTTCTAATCCAATAGAGGTCGAAATAAAAGGACAAAGAGAAACTGTTAGAAAAAAAAATCGAACTTGAGCTTGAAACGGAAGTAGAAAAGATAATATCACGTGAAATGATACATAATTGCGAATTCCATTTTCAAACAAAAGTTTCTTGAAGAGTTACTAGGTCCAGGACAGACTATTTCCGCAACCAGCCACATACAATTTCAGAATAAATAAAATTCAGTTGTAGTTAGTACGCAAACGAAATTGTAATTGAAACAATGCAAAATTGGTAAACTTTAACATCTGACTTTATGGAGTTGGAGATTTCTAGGGCATATGACAGGATAAGCCCCTCTGGATCTGGATACATACCTTTGGAACATTTAGAAACACATGAAGGCATCTCGATCGCTGAGGTACAACACTGGAGGAGGCGAATCCCAACTCTGTTGATCTCCTCATCCTCCAAGTCGTCAAAATATGAATGTGAGCGCAGTGAAACAACCTTAAGTCTCCTCACACCCTCACACGCGGCAAATCGCCGTCGACATCAATACGATCAGGTAGGCCATCGATCATGAGGATCTCAAGCCTTGGGGCATGAGAGATCACGAGCTCGTTGAGGCAAGAGTGGTTGATGCGGAGAACTCGCAGGTTGGGTGTCCTCAGTTGAAGAACCCCCGGTTCCACCATGTCCTCAAACGATAGCTCGGAGAGCGTGCCGGCCTCAAGCAGTAGGAGCGCTTGAAACCCAGCAAGCCGAAGCCTGAGTTTCCTCAGCTTCAGCTTCCGCAAGCGCGGGCAGCACGCCGGTGACAGGAGCCGGGCTAGGAGGTGGCCACTGCCTATCTCAACCCCCATGCGTTCAAGTGAGAGCTCCGTGAGAGACGCGAACACCGCAGTTTCGGGCAGCTTGACGATGGCGTGGTCAATGGCCAAACGCGTGGTCTCCAGCGTCGCGGTGCTTGGGCTGGTCGAGAGCCATCGTTGGCAAGCCGGATCTGAAGTTTATCTGCAGGCGCAGTTCGAGGTCCAAGGACTTGAGGGCGTGATCGACGGCGTACTGGACCCACGCCTCCGCGGCTCTGAAGATGATGGACGGCGACGCGAGGGCGGCGAATGAGATCGCTAGGCGCTCGACGGCGGGCTCTGTCTGGGCGGCGCGGAGGGCGAGGGCGTCGCTCACGAAGGCGGCGTACCGCTCGGCGACCGACGACGCGAACTCCGGCCTGGCGCTGGAGGCGAAGCGGAGGGCGGGGACGCGCGTCCAGAGTCCGCGCCAGCGCCGCGAGAGCGCGCCCGTGCGCACCAGGTCCCTCGCGTCGGGGATCAGCTCGATGACACGCACGAGCACGTCGTCGCTCAGGCCGCCCGTCAGATCGACGCCGGCGGTGGCTGCTCCGTCCTTGAGGTCAGCCGATGGACGAAGCTGATTGGCCTTGCGCGCGAGCACATCGTCGCCGGCGGCGGGCTGCTCCCCGTCGTCGTCGTCCTCCCGCCGCCTTGCCGCTTACGCCATTGTGGACCACACGGTGCAGGCAGGCAGGCAGATTCGATCCGGTCAATGATTTGATACGCAGTTGGAACAGGACTCTCAATTCTCAAAAACGTGGATCGCATTGGGCTCGGTGTACATGCAGCAATGCAATTAACCTGAAATTCCTTCTGAAGATGAGCGTGCCCGTGTTGGGATCAACAGTGCTGGAACGCGCGTCCAGAGGCCGCGCCACCGCCGCGAGAGCGCGCACGAGCACGTCGTCGGTCGTCGCCCAGGCCGCTGATCAGGTCGGCGCCAGCGCGCCACTGGGGCCAGCTGACGGTGCTGTTGTAGTCATCCGTTGATTCGACGCTGATCAGCTGACGGTACGGTGCTGAGCAGCAGCATGGCTCAAAGGAATACCAGAGCTAATACAATTTTCACAAGAGATAACTGCAATCTCCTAGTGGATCATGAAACTCAACTTTTATATCAAGAAAAATAGCATGATATGGGAAACTTCTAATAATTAGGGACATTCTGCCCATAATTCGTGTAAATTTAATTACATTGTATAACAGTTCTCCATGCACGTTAACGACGCTATAGCTAGGCAGCATCAATGAGGAAAACAGAAACAAGATGCAAACGCTTGTTCGACATGTATGTGCGGTCAAACTGCTCACGGACTTCTCCACTCTCGATCTCCACTCATGCACAACGCCTCCACTTGTACGATAATTCAGTGTCATTGCAAGTAGTCCAGGACCCACCGGCTAGTGGTGGCATAAGTTTAAAACCATCTTCACTGCCTTTTAGCCAGTAGTCCTCGTCGAAACAAATGCCTACCTTCTGAATTCCTGAGGCCCTTGTCAATATGAACTGAATGAACTGGAACTCCTGATCGGTTCCCATCAACATCTTGAACTCTGCTTCCTGGAGATGGGCTAAGCCCGAGTTATCGCACGGGAGATTCAAATTTGTGCCATTCTTCTGCAGTGAAGATATGGAAGGATATATGCATTATTACTCAGTTTATCCAGATAGTGTATTGACGGATGGAAGAATGTTCATGCATCTTACCTTTCTAATTAAGCAGTAGTAAAAATTTATGCTGAGGTATCTAATACTGTTGCATTGTGCAAGGAGACTTGCTATGCCAGCTACATCGGAACGTCGATCCCATACCGTAACATCAATTGTCAAGGATGTCACATGAGGAAGCTGCGGAATACAACCTTTGATTGTGTCAACATATTGCTTCCTTCTCTGATCAAATTAAGAAAGGTCAAAACATACAAAAATAACAAAATTGTAAACAAAACAACATTTTCAACCACCAAAAAATAAATCTCTAATGTGGACGTACTGTTGAAACAAGATGACAAGACGATTTGAGAACACAATGTTGCATGTGGATGAATCAATTTAGGTTACTTATGCAGGACGTTCTTGGTTTTTGGTAGATTCCGTGGGACATTGGGAAAACAAACTAGGCGGTGTCCTGCAGCAAAGAAACCAGTGTCCTACAGGTAGTTTCAATTTTCAATTTTCCGTGGGACATTCTTGGTTTATGTTTTCAAGTGAAAGATCCATGAGGGACGCGAATACCGCAGTCGAAGGCAGCCGAAGCTTTACGTCGCACAACTCCAAATGCATGGTCTCCAGCTTTGCAGAGCTAGCTAGGGCATCAAGGGTCATCACCGGACGCTCGATGAACTCCGTCATCGCCTGCTTCGTCAGTGCGGTACCATGGCAGACCCAAGTTAAATGTTAAAGATTTCACCCCATGCTGCTTCGTCTGTGCGGCTTCGACGGACGGTGGCATGAGCTGTTCTGATCACCTATGTCGAACCAGATCGCCAGGTGCTCGACCGCGGGCTCGCCAGATCCTTCTTCGACTGAAGAAGGCGACGAACCGCCCGGCGGGGTCGTTCTTGAACTCCCCCCTTGTGTTGGAGTCGAAGCGGAGGGCGGTGACCCGCGTCCAGAGGCCGCGCCACCGCAGCGAGAGCGCGTGGGTGCGCACGACGTCGCTCGCGTCAGGCAGCAGGTCGAGGGGAGTCCTCAACCTTAGAATATATGGCTCCCACACTAAGTCTTCCATCGACAGCTCCAATAGCGTCTCGGCCTCGAGCAACAGCTCCTCCAGCCTAGTAAACCTGACGTCCCTCAGGCTTAACTTCCGAAGTCGGGGACAACACGCCGATGACAGGAGGCGGCTCAGCAAGAGGCCGTTGCCATCCTTGAACTCCATATCTCTGAGTGAAAGTTCCACGAGCGCAGCGAATGTTGCGGCGGCGGGGAGCCGGACTGCCGCGCCGTCGAGTGCCAAACGCATGGTCTCCATCTTTGCAGAGCTGGGGAGGTCCTCGAGAGTTACCACGAACTGCTCCTTTAAATTGCCGTCGATGCTGCCAAATATGCCGGCATCATAGTTATCGTAATCAGTTGACCAATAATCTAGCTCAAGGATGAAAGATTTCACCTCGCTCCGCACAGCGTCCCCGATCCACCCTTGCGCGGCTTCGAAGCACCGCTGCATCAGGAGTCCTCTCATCGTGAACGAGATGGCCAGGTGTTGGAAAGCGGGCTCCGTCTGGGCGGCGCGAAGGGCGACGGCGTCGTTGACGAAGGCGACGTAGCGTTGGAAGCCATTGTCTACCGACCAGAACTCTGGTCTAATGCTGGAGGCGAGAAGCGGAGGGCGGGGAGACGCGTCCAGAGGCCGAGCCACCGCCGCGACAGAGCGCCCGTGCGCACCGCGTCCCTCGCGTCGGGAAGCAGCTCTAGGACGCGCACGAGCACGTCGTCGCCCAGGCAGCTGATCAGGTCGGCGCCCAGGCAGCTGATCAGGTCGGCGCCGGAGCCGGCGCCGCTGGGACCAGCTGACGGCTCTGTCGTCCTCCGTTGCTTTGACTTGCGCTCGAGCGCATTGCCGTCGACGCCGCTGATCGGGGGAAACCTGCTCTCGCCCTTGGTGTTGGCACCGGCGGAACTGGAAGGAGCTCGCCGACGTCGTTTCGCGCTGCCGCGCACGCCCATCGTCGTGGACACTCCGGCCGGTGCCCGCAGGCTGTAATCGTTGGATTGGACTACCCCGGCCCACGCGGCAATTGGCAAAACAGGAAGGACTTCAGATACGTGGAGTAGAGAGCCCGCGTTTCCTTCCTTGGGCGAGACGGTACGGTACACCATCCATAATATCCAGTGTCCGTTCTCCGTACGTGCACGAGATGGGAAACGGTGCGAGCCAGCATTGGTAAATGGTGAGATGGGACAAATTAATCTTTCACCTTTCAACTATGAAAGCAGGATAATATATTCTGAATTCTGATCAAGGACGCATACGAGGTAACTACTGAACTAGGGATGGAATCGACTGACGACTCAAAGAATTTGTTCGTGCATGAAGGAAAGCTGTCGGTATGGGTTTAAAATTTTCAATTTGAGCATCCGATCGAGTGTCAACAAATGTTGATAATGTCAATAAATGTGGATGGATGTCTAAAATTATTAAAGAAAAAATTTCAAATGGACTTAATATGGACTTTAAAGATATATTGTTCCGAAAGGCATATAGAAATTCCCCTTATTACAACACCACCGCGGATTATCGGACCAGGTTGCCAGATGGCACCGGCCCAACGGCCCAACACATCAGAGCAAATGGAGCCAGGACCTAGCACAACACATCAGAGCCCGTATTATACTACTGGTCACTAAGGCCAGTCCCAACCCACAGTGTCCATAACTAGAGTCAATCTTACTAATCATCAAGACATCAGCTCTAGAAACTACACCTTCAACCCATGATTTCTTGATGTGGGGCTGTAATAAATTTTCTCTCCTCTCTCCCCCCTCTTATTCTTTGTTCGAGATCGTGGCAACACCGTGTCTTGCATGAGACCTCGTTTCTCCATTTTTTTACATCTCTCCTTATTAACTCTCTTGCCACCTCAATTTTTTGCCTACATAGCACCATATTTAATGCTATGGAAATCAGCTGAGGTGAAGGGTCTTAGGCCCTGTTTGGATAGGGGGTGTTAAAGTTTAACACCCCACTTTTAACATCTTTTTATCACATTGCCTCTCAAACATATGTGTTAAAATTTAACACCCTCAATCTCATAAACACCTCAAGGGGGTGTTAAAAGTTGTTAAACTTGTTAAAAGTGGTCCCCTCTCAACTTTCTCCCACCATTGCCCCATTCTCTCTCCTCCCTCTCTCTCCGCCGGCCATAAATAAGGGGGCAATGGAGTCATTTCGCACTAAAGGTGTTAAAGTTTAACACACCATCCAAACACCTCAATGTGTTAAACTTTAATACTCCATTTGAGAGTGTTAAAACTTTAACACAGGTATCCAAACAGGCCCTTAGTCTCCCGAAAGAATTATAATTAACAATGTCTTGGTCTCTGTGCTACAGACTCCAAGCAAGTAATTAATATTGTACAGACTCCATTTACACATCGGGCTTCCACTCATAGGACAAATAATTGTCACGATGATGACGAGTCCACGTCCCACTGCCTCTTGGGATAAACTCAGAACCATCTCTCTTCCTCTTTAGCCTGAACATTGGGTCGAAACTTAAGGTCGCCTTCCGAAGTTGTGTGGCGTGTGTGAGCACTCGTTCCATGAACCAGCGTTCGCAATTGGTTCCCACCATCCCCATGAACTCTACTTCCTGGATGTCAGGTAAGCACATCTTATGAGATTTCCAATGGTTCGAGTGATCGCACGAGTAGTTGCGCAGCTGCACGAAGAATCGAGGATATATTCATGATTTTGGTGCAATGTGAAGGCCAGGAGCATCTACGGAATTTTAACAAAACAGGGGGCTTCAAAGAATCAGCTAGGATGCGTATACTCACCATGCTATTGGTGCAGTCTACGCGGAGGTATTTGAGATTGCTACACTGTGTCAGGATATCTGCTAGACCAACTCCAAAAGAATGCCACTCCGGTAGATAAACATGAACAGTCAAAGATATTAGGTGGGGAAGATGAGGAATCCTCCCACTGATTATGTCAGCAGCCCTGTTTTCTGCCTAGAAAAATAAAGAATAAAAGAGACAAGTAATAAATAAGCATTAGTGAAAATAATACATCATTGGTATCTTTGAAACCAGACCAGGTATAGCCAAAACAAAACTTGCACAGGCTGTGACAGCATAGGATGATATTTCTTCTTTTTTCCATTCATTTTGTAAAAAAAAATCCTTTCAAGAATGCAGGGTGATGATGTACGGATGGACGGTTAATTAATCAATAGTTCTATAAACATTTTTAAAGTTATTGCTAGCTAGGGGTTATAAACAAAAAATTAAGTCTAACAACGGAATGATTGTATAGCGCTTATAAAGTTATTGCTAGATAGGGGATATATGATATCATATGAATGGATGAATTCATGGGAATATAATTAATATGATTTGAAGATTATCTTTCATTGTGAAAACCGGATTCAAAAGGTTCACAAACATCAGTTACACAACCACACCAACAAGTACACATAATTTTAGTTCAGAACCATTCAGAATTTAAAATTGAATACAGTTTGCATTTGTATGAAAACTACAAATAATAACTGAAACAGTGCAGAATCAATTTCTTCACTTCCCTTTTAACTTCTTTTGTTCACAAATGCAATTAGAATTTTTCTATTAAAATTTCACGTAGAAACTTTATATGTTGTTTTTAAGGAGTTTAAGATTTGAAAAGCATATCACCGGATGTCTTTGGTTGCATACCTCTACTACAACAAGAGACACCTCAAGGCATGTGACTGATGTACAGCACTGGAGTAGGCAAGTGCTAACTTTGTTGGCGTCGTTGTCATCGTCATCATCGCCTAGTTTATGTGAATACAACTCAACACCAAGGCTCCTCACGCACGACAATTCACCGTCAATGTCGATATGCTCAGGTTGTTCATGCAGGAAGGTGAGCTCCTCCAGCCTCGGGGCAGAGATCCTGAGTGTCTGGATTTCGCTGTAATCACCCGGGGCAGCCTCGGGGCCCGTACGGAGAACCCGGAGGTTAGGAGTTTTCAGCTCCAGAACCCTAGGTGCCGTGCACGTGATCGTAGGACAGCTCCAAGAGTGCGCTGGCCTCGACCAGCAGCTCATTCAGTTCACGAAGCCCAAGGTTCCTCAGCTGCAGCTTCTGCAGACGCGGGCAGCACGCCGATGACAGGAGGCGGGGAAGGAGGTGACCACTGCCGGCAGGGAACTGGATGCTTTCGAGAGAAAGATCCTCGAGTGAGGTGAATACTGCAGTCATCGGGAGACAGAGCGTTGCGCCGCCCAATGTCCAATGCATGGTCTCCAGCTTTGGAGAGCCAGGAAGTTCAGAGAGATCAATCATTGGTTGCTGCAAGTTCTTGCTGTCTCTGCAGGCGATGTGATAGCGGTATTCCCATAGAGGCAAGCACAGGTTAAGGACGAAAGATTTCACCTCCCCCTGCATGGCGAACCAGATCCACTCCTGGGCAGCTTTGATGGACCTCGGCACTAGCTTCTCGGCCTTCTCGCCGACAGGATCCATCACGAACGATATCGCCAGGTGCTCGAGAGCGGCGGCATCCGTCGTCACCCGGGCTCGCTGCGCGAGGGTGTCGTCGACGAAGGCGAGGAACCGTTTGGCGCCTCTGGCTCCTTTGAAGTTGGGTCTGATGTCGGAGACGAAGCGGAGGGAGGGGGCCGGGCGCGCGTCCAGAGGCCGTGCCAGCGCCGCGAGAGCGCACCCGTGCGCACGGCGTCGCTCGCGTCCGGCAGCAGCTCGAGGACGCGCACGAGCACGTCGTCGCCGAGGTCGCTGACCAGGTCGGCGCCGGCGGCGGAGGGAGAAGCTCGCCTACGCCGCCGTCTCGACCAGCCGCGCACGCCCATCGTGGACAAGAGGCCGCCGGCCGGACGCTAGCTATCGGATCGATGCCCCACCCCAGGCCTGCTACGTGCGGCTATGCAACCGAAACCATACGAGAGAGCAATTGCAACTGGACAGGGCTCCCTCGAGGAAAAGAAAAACTGGAACTGGACTCGTCATATACACATGGATAGTCTTTAAGCAAATAGTACTCTAGGTCTCGGCTTATAACAAGCGAAGGCCTCTAGCTACACTGTTATACTCCTCTCCAACTCTCCAAGCAAGTGCACACTTCCACTTATAGATCAGGCTTCCACTCATAGAACAAAAAAGTGCTGTCATAAGGAATCCACGTCCCATCACCACCTGGAATGATTTCAAAAGCACTTCTTATCTTCTCTAGCTCGTACCATGGGTCGAAAGTTAAAGTCGATCGCCTTCTGAAGTTGTTTGGCATGTGCATGTCTGAGCACTCGTTGCATGAACCAGCCTTCGCAGTCGGTTACTACTAGTCCATGGAACTCTACTTCCTGGATGTCAGCTAGGTGCATCTCATGGGATTTCCAATGGTCCAAGTGATCACAACAAAAGCAGTCGCGCTTCTGCGGCAAAATCTGAGGATATATGCATGATTTTAGTGCGATGTGATTAAAAGGAGCAATTTAGGAAATTTAATTTAACCAAGTAGTGGATTCATAGAATTAGCTAGGATACCCACCCTGCTGTTGGAGCAGTCTACACGGAGGTATTTTAGATTGCTCACTACCGGAAACCTTAAAATTGCCGAGTGTTTTTTTTGCCAAGTGTTTTTTTCGGACACTCGGCAAACAAGCTCTTTGCCGAGTGCCGGGCTAAGAACACTCGGCAAAAAAAAAACACTCAGCAAACTTTGGACTTTGCCGAGTGTCAAAAAAAAACACTCGGCAAAGAGTGGGTTTGCCGAGTGTCAAAAAAAAACACTTGGCAAAGAGTGGGGCTTGCCGAGTGTTTTTTTTGACACTCGGCAAAACAATAAATTTTTTTCCTCTTTCCACCTTGAAATTTTTTCTACTCCCCACATACAACATGTGGTACTCAATGTTAAAGTTTAGTATATTTTTGAATTTGTTTCAATTGTATTTCAAGAAAATTTTTGGTATAAGTCAAATTTGAACCGCAAGTGATTCAAATTATAGAATAAAATGAGTAGAAAAATGATATTCATGTTATTTGACCCAATTTGAGACCTGACCCGTGAAATGAAAAGAAATTTCGAACATCTTGTTCAGGAAACACGACCACGAACGTGTGGCAGTGGTATTTTTAAATTATAAAAAAACAAGCAAAGTCTGAAAATCATGAGATTTGTCATGATGTGATGATATCATACGTGGAGCCTCTGGAAAAAATTGAGAATGTTTTGCACATTTCGTCACGTACGATGTTTACAAACCGAAGCATTTCAGAAGAAGAATAATAACGTTGAGAAGGATTGCATAAGATTTGGAGTCAAAATGACGGTTGAGTTTTGATTTGACTACAGAACTTTTTGTATAGTCAATAGAGAATATATATTATTTCATGTGAATTTTTGACAATTTTTTGAAATTGTTGGATAATTTTTAATTTTTTTTTAAAATAGCTTTGCCGAGTGTTCTATGTTAGACACTCAGCAAACAACCCTTCACCGAGTGTCACACCTAGGACACTCGGCGATTTTTTCCCCAACCGCGCAGGACTTATAGTCCCCGGCACCGCACCCGGCCCCCTCGTCTTCATTCCTCCGCCACCCCCAGCCACCTCCCACCTTCCGCTCTCCCTGCCACCGCCGCCAGCCGCCCGGCCCCCGGCCCCGCCCCCGTCGCTGTCCGGCGTCGGGCCCCGCTGCCGCCCTCTCTCTCCTCCCCCGACTCCCTCCCCTCTGGCCGGATCCGGCCTCTCCTTCCCTGGCTCCCTCCCCTCCGGCCGGATCCGCGCGCCCTTCTCCCCCTCCGGCGCGGATCCGGCGGCCCCCAGCTCTCTCCCCTCCGGATCTGGTGCGGATCCGGTAGCGGGCGAGGCGGCGTGGTGGTGGGCGGCAGTGGGCGAGGCGGCGTGGTGGCCGTGGCCGGCGGCTGGTGTTTCTATTTTTTTTATTTTTTTTCCGAAAATGTTTGCCGAGTGCTTTTTGACACTCGGTAAAGCATTTGTCGAGTGCCCAACGTTCGACACTCGGCAACTCCACCGTTTGCCGAGGGAAAGTTCGCCGAGTGCGGTTGGCCGAGTGTTACACTCGGCAAACTCTTTGCCGAGTGTTTTTAGACCTTCGCCGAGTGCCTGAGGCGCTCGGCAAAGTTTCTGTTTCCGATAGTGGCTGCATTGTGTCAGGATATCTGCTAGACCAACGCCAAAACAATGCAACTCCGGTAGACACACACTTACAGTCAAAGATATTAGGTGGGGAAGAGGAGGTATCCTACCTCTGATTGTGTTCGTAACCCGGTCTTCTGCCTAATAATATAAATAAAAGATTAAAAAGACAAGTAAATAAGCATCTGTAGAGGCATTATTAATATTTTCTTAAACAAACCAGGTAAAGGAAAACAATAATGTTAGAAAAAGAAAACTTGCACAGGTCACGACACTAGCATATAACAACGTTTTCTTTGTTCACACAAGCGCAAAACAATTTTCTCCTCAAATTTCACATAGCTACAAGTCTTGTTTTTTAAGGCAATATGAATGTTTATGTGTAGTTAGCAGTGTGCGAGTTGTGGAGTGTCACACCCAATTTTAAAGGCAAAACTAGATGCATAAATTACATGTCCGTTAGCATCAAATTACACCCAATTTTAAAGGCAAAATCAGATGCATAAATTACATGTGCGTCAGCATCAAATTACACACATGCGATGACTTCAGTGAATATCCTAGTCTGGCTTCGGCGGTGCCCGCGGCTCCTTTGCATCTCCGCCCGGTGCCATTGTTGACGAAGGAGGGGAACCGTTCGGCGCCGCCGAGCTTCCGCCTGGTGGCGGGGGCGAAGTTGAAGGGCGGGGACGCGCGTCCAGAGGCCGCGCCAGCGCCGCGAGAGCGCGCCCGTGCGCACGGCGTGCCTCGTGTCGGGGAGCAGCTCGAAGACGCTCACAAGCACGTCATCGCCGAGGCCGCTGATCAGGTCGGCGCCACCCGCCCGTCGCCGCCGTTTCGACCTGCTGCGCACGCCCATCGCGTGGCTGCTCCTCCGCCGCCGCTGGATGCGCGATCTGATTTATGCGCACCGCACGCCCTCGAGTAGAGCAGGAACCAAACATAGAAGGGCCGTAAAACGGACCACGGACAAACCCAACACATTCAGAGCCCATAACATGGCCTCGAGATCGGGCCGGGCCGTCTTCTTTGCAGAGGCCTGTCTATTTCGTTGGCAGGCAATCGAATGATCCTTCCTGATGAAACTGAAACGTGCAGTCACTAGTCAGTGAAGTTTGGTGGATTGAAGCAGTCAACTAATTAAGATCCTGTTATCATCTGTAATCCAGCCATGTGCCCGTGTACTGCTCTAACGGCTACCGTAGGAAAAGTCAACGACCGACGATGTCCGTCGATCGTGCCGTTGGCGCGTGCAGTACAGCGACGGCCGGCGAGGGAGTACGCCGTACCCCCGGCGTCTGTACCGAGTCGCTCGTAGCACATGCCGTGGGTGCTGGGCAGTGGGCTGGCTGGCGTAAGCGCCAGGTCCGGCGCACGGCACTTGCGGTGGGGGCGTGGTGCAGCCCGGCGGTCAAGGCTGAAGACGACACGCACCTTTGTGTGCGCGCGTGTCGTTAGGGAGGAGCAAATCCAAGCTGCATTTTCTCCGGGCAGCCGCTTGATTGGACCGAGCGCGTGCAGCCGCTGTCGTCGTCGTGGCATCTATCCCTCCCAAAGCTTGGTCGACCACCGGGGCATGGCATGCGACTCGAAGCGATGGTCTTGATGTCCCAACCCAACCAACTTATCACCATCGTGTTCCGTTGAAGCGGCGCATATCACATACGAGCAGCTTCACCATTTCAATATCCGCTACTGTTGAGGTGATAATGGACCATAACTCTCGTATCTCCTTAGCAATCCAACTCAGTACTAGTTATTATTAGTTTAAAAACATACATTATTTGAGTCTGATCTTTATTTATTAGCCTAATCTAAATTATCCTTACCACCCCCAACTATTGGACGTGCCGTGTGATTCAGATGATGTGCCGTCTCGTCGCACATTTCCACCCAAACAAATCACACTAATTGCACCCACTTTTTTTTTCAATATACAAGATGCCCAAGGATGATTTGCCTTTTTCTCAAATCCTTATTAGAAGCAGTCGTTGTCCACCGCACCCAGCACATCTGCACGCGCGTGGGGGCCGCCGGTGCATCCCTTTCTTATAATCCTGCAGTTTAAGAGTCAAAGCCTTAATTAATAACCAAGGTTAACGCTAAGCAGAGCACGCGCGGCGTCCATCAGCCGGAAATAAAAAATTCTTCTTCTCCCGGCCCTGCTGGCTGCTGCTGCTTTCCGCAGCGGACGGCACGCGCATGTGGACAGTTCTTCAGAAGCGCATATGCGCAACGCAACTGGTGGCGGCCGCGTCCGACAGCGCCGGCGACCGTCCGTACATACGGTGCCAGGTTTATTATACGGATACCCTATACTTGCGAGTTCGTAGACGCACATGTTTTCTTTCCCCCTCAGCTACTAGGAATAGTAGTCGTCTCGGATCATGTTCATGTCGGCCTGGTCAGCCGTCGTCGTCGATCGCCTTCGGCTCTGCTTCCATGTGGGAGCCTGGAGGTAGTTGTTGGCCCGTCGCGTCCACTGTGCTTGGAGTCTTGGACAGAGCAGTGGCGCCACTTGACCATAGAAAATTCCCTAGTTGCGCCATCCTTGCATGGTGGCGCAGCGTCGAGGGAGGTGCATGTGTCCGCCGCGGCGGCGGGGCCCTTAGACAAGTCGCCATCCGAGTCTCCATCAGGTTACCATATATCCCGCTCGGCCTCGGAAGGGGCAGCCAATCTCGAGCTCGAGGCCAGAGAGAGGGAAAGGAGATGAGGAGGCCTGGACCCAGCTGTTCGTGCCGCCATGGCTCTGCTGCGCTCCCGACGTTGCTGCTGCTGCTGCTGCTGCTTCTTCTAGCTGCATCTGCGCAAGCTCAGCAAGCGAGGACAAGGACCGATCCGGTTGAAGGTGAGCGTGCATGTCTCCAGTTCTTTCTTTCAGATTAGCGAGGGGGTTTCAAATCAGCTTGCATCAAATCCATCGATCGTCTCCCTGCCTTCATCTGCTTTCGGAATGATAAACTACCACTTCATTATTCATCTCTGTTTTTGCTCCTCTGTGATGGCTTCTCCTGCTCTGGAGCCACCATGCAATTAACCGGCTTTCCGATCGAGCTGTCCGATTAACCCATCCGTCACCTCCTTCATCTGCTCATCTCTTTTGCTCTGTGTGCCCTCTCATGCTCTGACTCTCAAGAAAGCTTCTGAATTTTTTTTCTTTCATGGAATGTCCATTTTTCTTTGAAGTTTGCAAACATGATCTGTTCTTCTAGCTACTCCTGCCTGATTCCAGAGATCACCTACCCCCTCTGACCTCTGTTCCAAATTTCCAATAAACAAGCTCGTTCCAAACGTCTCGGTTGGAAGGTCAACCGCGCCAAGCTTATCGATATCGTGTTTCGCCTTTTGCTTGCCCACCATAAAATTCAGACTTGGCTTGGTCGGCTCCGCCATGTCAGCGTGGGTCCTGATCCCTGGCCGTCCGATCGCCACGGGACCGGGCCATCGGACGGTCGATTAGCGGGTAGTCGTTTTTGCCGTTGGTTTGGGTCTTTGGGATGTGTGTGAAGTGTGAACCCGTTTTCGGTTTTGCAGCGGCGGCGGTGAATGCGGTGTTCGCCAAGCTCGGCCAGACGGCGTCGTCGGCATGGAACATCAGTGGCGATCCCTGCACCGGCGCCGCCACGGACGGCACCAACATCGACTCAGACATGAACTTCAACCCGGCCATCAAGTGCGAGTGCTCCGGCCAGAACAACACCGTCTGCCACGTCACAAAGCTGTAAGTCGCCAACTCAGAGCTCACGTCTTGCCGCTCCGCACGGCAGGTGTTCGACGGATGGCCTGCCGGAGGTTTCGCTGTTTGTACCGAGCCTTTGGGTATGCGATGCGTCCGCCTCGCTGTGCTAGTACGTCGTTACCTCTGTATCTGAAAAGTGCTAGCAAGAGGATTCAGCGGTGCTCCATACGCCTGCTGGTGTTTATATCTGACGAACAACGATGATGATGGTTAAATTGAGATAGTGTGAGCTGACGGTCCTTTTACTTGACTTTGCTCACTTGCAGGAAAATATATGCGCTGAATGCGGTTGGTGCGATACCAGCAGAACTACAGAACCTCACGCGTTTGACTAATCTGTATGAACTCTCAACTTTCTTGCATTGTACCTGAAGGGTCCAATAGGACTTTTACTTGTGGATTGTGGTTTTTGGGGGACTTTGTAAATAGCTGATGCCTATTGCCTATTTCTTTATGAAGATATTCCAACATTACACCCAAATTCAAACATGATGAGCCAACTTTAATCTTTGTTAATATCTTTTCTGATGTTGTTTCAGGAACTTAGCACAAAATTACTTAACAGGGCCTTTACCATCGTTCCTCGGGAAATTGACTGCTATGCAGTACATGTGAGATTTAAATCTTAAACCGTTATTACATTACATGTTTTTGCTTAACATCAAAACATCATCTCATTCTGTTCAATACACAGGAGTCTGGGCATCAATTCATTATCCGGATCTGTTCCGAAGGAGCTCGGGAACCTTACCAATCTCGTATCGCTGTAAGAAATAAATTTTTGTAATGTGGAACCTTACTAATCTTGTATCACTGTATTTCACTAGGAAAGGTTAGAGATTTCTACTTAACATCTTCATTCCTTGAACTGATTAACCACTGTCTAGAAATGTAGCTTTCTGCCAGAAATTATGCTTCTAGGAATAGATATTTCTCATTTTTTGTGATTAACCTATATTTTTTTTGGTGGGTTTCAGGTCCTTTAGCTCAAACAACTTAAATGGTTCCCTTCCGTTGGAACTAGGGAATTTGGTTAAACTTGAGCAGCTGTGCGTGTTAACTTGTTTTGGGCACTATATATTTCTTTCGTAGAATTGTTTGCTTGAATTAGTCGGCTCCTTATTTCTGTGCTTATATTTGCATCTCTTAATTGCAGGTATATTGATAGCGCTGGCTTAAGTGGTCCCTTACCATCATCGCTTTCTAGTCTTACAAGAATGAAAACATTGTATGCATATAAGAGATGTTTTGTTGACTGTACTGTTCCATGCCACTCAATCTTATTTGTTATTGTTCTTTGTGTTCAGGTGGGCATCAGATAATGATTTTACTGGGCAAATACCAGATTATATTGGGAACTGGGCTAATTTAACAGATCTGTAAGTTTTTTCTTAATTAATCTTCATTATTTGCAATCATTTCCTAATTGAAAATAGCAACATATGTTGTTTCCTTTTCATAATTGTTTGGTCCTTTTTTTCACGCCAAATAGTACAGGTACAACAAGCTATAGCACTCCACAAGTCAATCTTTATTTTTATCAGAACTTAAGTTGGCACTGAAGTAGGACATTCATTTTATACCTACTTCACTTGTTGCCATATGTAAATGAGTTCATCGGTTTAGTGTCTAGGTCTTTCACTCCAGTGCCTATTACAGGTTGCTGAGAGCCTGAGAAAGAAGCTCACATATGGTGTCTTGTCAGTGCTAAGGACTTAGTGGCTTTAGTAGCAACTAGAGCATAGAGTCAAGAAGTCTGATAGTATCCACATATTCAAGGGCACGAATGTGATGATCGAAAATCTGCTATAAATTTTCAACAGTTTCGTCTTCTTAATGCAATGCACATAGTTCTCCTGTGTGTTCAAGTAAAAAAAGGAAAGAAAAGTGTATGTGTCTTTTACTCTACTGATTTCCATTTAGTGGCCTCTTAACTAATTTATTTAGGTCAGGCGTGAGCTGTTATTATCATATTAGTAAATATTAAATCTTTTTGTTTCACTATTCATTATAATACGATGCTACGTTTTGGATGCTAGTATTAGTAATCTTTGAACCTTTTTTCTAATGCTTTTCATTATAAATTTCTTGTTTTACCTAAGAAGTCCCATCTTTCTTGTTTCTTTACTAGGTAGTAGGTAAACACATTGGTAAATAAATGATGCTTGAAAAATAGTAACAAGAATTTCAATTTGTAGGCGGTTTCAAGGCAATTCGTTTCAAGGTCCCCTTCCGACCACTCTTTCTAATCTCGTCGAACTGACAAACTTGTAAGTGACTACTTATGGAAAGAGTAGGTACTATCATCCTTAAATTTCAAGTTTGCAGATGGGAAGAATGAACTATCTATTTCTGTGGTGCAGACGAATAGGTGACATAGTAAATGGAAGTTCTTCACTGGCATTCATCAGTAACATGACATCTTTGAACACCTTGTATGCATAACTTGCCATTCATTTGATGACTCAAACTACATCTTAATATTTTCTGTAGTGTAACCAATTGTTAAATCCGAAAACTCTTGACATGTTTCATTGCAGAGTTTTGAGGAACTGCAGGATATCTGATAACCTGGCATCAGTAAACTTTTCACAGTTTGCAACATTAACCCTACTGTAAGACATTTTGTTTCTTCCTAAACTCCAGTCAACTGCATGTTTTGCTAGATGCTTTAATGGACTGCTGTGGATTATGCATTGTTTGATGACCCCTTTCTCTCCTAGTCTCATTTGTTCTACTGTTACAGGGATTTGAGTTTTAACAATATCACTGGCCTAGTACCGCAAGCTCTGCTGAATCTGAATTCACTCAGCTTCTTGTATGGTTTATCTTGCCTTCTGATACTTATTTCTAGGTTCTGATGACAATGATCATCAATCTTGCTAATGCGCAAATTTGATCTGCCCAGGTTTCTCGGGAATAATAGTCTTTCAGGAAGCCTTCCAAGTTCTATAGGAACTTCTCTTAAAAACTTGTATGTTTGTCCACTTTCATTTGTGAAGTAAAACCAGGAAGGCGTTTATCTATAACATTTACACACTTTCTTTTGTGTAGAGACTTTTCCTACAACCAGCTATCAGGAAACTTTCCCTCCTGGGTTAGTCCGAATTTGAAATTGTAAGTGCTGAGTTTTGCAAGCTGATTAACTGACCAAAAATTCAGCCCTATTACTATAATCCAATATCATACACTTGTATTAAACTAGCATTTTTTTAATATCGACTACATCTAAAAAGCTGCTTTTGCTGCACCTAGATCATATTTATTTTTTCTTTTTTTTCTTTCCTTTTTGCATTTGACGTCATCTATGATTCAAAATCTTTGAACAAGCAGATGTGTACTTTACCTTACTGCTTATCTTAAAAAACTGAATCAATTTTGTCCCTGCTTTGGTTTCTCTTGATTCTCCGCAATAGTGCCTTCTAATCTTTTTTTGCATGTTTCATTCTACATAGGAATTTGGTGGCGAACAATTTCGTAATCAACAACTCCAATAACAGGTCAGTTTGTATTCAAATTGGTCATTAAAGTCTTCAAGCACAATTTTTATGTTCTCTCAGGCCTCAGCTCATATTTTGGATTCAAATTGACAATGTTTGACATCTTCAGTGCCTTACCTTCGGGGCTAGGGTGCCTTCAGCGAGACACACCCTGCTTTCTTGGCTCTCCACAATGTGAGCTTCCACTTTTGCACTTTAAGGATACGCTAAATAACATCAGTATTAAATAATTTAACATGCTTGCAGCTTCCTCCTTTGCTGTGGACTGTGGGAGCCAGAGATCTATGTCAGGCTCAGATAATTCCATGTATCAGCCTGACAGCGCCGATCTGGGACCTGCTTCCTATTATGTTACAGGAGCACCAACGTGGGGTGTTAGCAATGTTGGGAGGTTTATGGATGCAACAAATAATAGTTACATAATCTACAGCACACGCCAGTTTCAGAATACTCTAGATTCAGAACTGTTCCAGACAGCAAGGATGTCTCCATCATCATTACGCTACTATGGCATTGGACTTGAGAATGGAAACTATACAGTCACACTTCAATTTGCAGAGTTTGACTTCGAAGACATGCAGACCTGGAAGAGTTTAGGTAAAAGGGTTTTTGATATCTATGTTCAGGTAGGTTCCAGTCATGCTGATAACTTACACTTACTTGAGTTTTTAGCTTATGGGCTGATTGAGATTTTCTAATTGTTTTTTCTTGCTTTTGGTACAGGGTGAGCGTAAGGAGCAGAACTTTGACATAAGAAAGGAAGCAGGCGGGAAATCTTACACTGCTGTCAAGAAGCAGTATACTGTTCCTGTCACCAGAAACTTCCTTGAGATTCATCTTTTCTGGGCTGGCAAGGGCACTTGTTGCATCCCTAGTCAAGGCTACTATGGGCCTGCAATTTCAGCTTTGAGTGCAACTCCAAGTACTCCCCTTAGCTACAAATCATTGTTTTAATACTTTTTAAACAATTTTCTTGGGGTAAAAAGATGCATATATAATTTCTACTTTGAGAAATGCTTATGATAGAAGGAATGCATACACATATACTTATGTCTAGTGGTACATATCCATTCTGATTTCTGCTGAATGTTCTCATGCACACTTTCTGATATAGGAAATTCATTTGTTACCAGGGGTTCTGATTCTGATCCCCATTAGTGAAACTATGATAATCCAATTTTAAATTCATCTCTGATAACAAGATTCAAAAAACACAAGTCGTATTTTTCCCTGACATGTAGGATGAATTTGACATTGAATTTCTGCAGGTTTATTTAATTTAATGTGTGCTAAATACATGATTTTTTTAGATTTTTGAAACATTACAACATGTTGTTTTTGTTAGTGGGGGCGCTAGAACCCCGGGATACATAATTCGCTCTCTTCAAACAAAAACTAGTAAATATTGAAAAACTCCTAAAAAGGGTAAGGTAAAATGTACTGGTTCAGCCGTTAGATCACATTTTTCTAACTAGTGCACTTTCTGACAGATTTCAAACCTACAGTGCGTAGCGCTGCACATAAGAATAGTAGTAACAAAACCGGTATAGTTGTTGGAGTTGTGATTGGTGCAGCAGTTTTGGTACTAGTAGCACTTGCTGGACTTTGTATGTGGAGGCAGAAAAGGAGGAAACTAGCATTGGAGCAACAAGGTACATGATATGCCATAATCAAGTATCGCAGTGTATTCTTAAATCTTAACCAAGATAAGGGGCATATTTCTAAAGTTGTCTTTTGGCTATGTTTGTAGAGCTGTACAGTATTGTTGGAAGACCTAACGTACTCAGTTATGGTGAACTAAGGACTGCTACTGAAAATTTCAGTTCAAATAACCTTCTTGGCGAAGGGGGATACGGATCAGTTTATAAGGTTAGTCCATCAGAAGTACACAAGGATATGAATTTGCCATCAAATTTCCTTCTAAAAGTAGCTTTTCTAAGTTGCGCAAAGCTAAAGGATGTCCCATTTGTGTGTTTTGTTATGGAAAATCAGCTAGCTTTGTTAGTTCAACAATATTTTGGGTGGTGTGAACTCCTTTAATTTATTTTCACTAATATAATATTAATATATACACACCAGTGGGGTCATTTCCCACTACATTCCCTTTTTTCTATTGTTTTCCTGTTTATTTTCTAGTTTCTGCACATGGTTGATAAAATGGCATCTTCTTGCAGGGTAAATTAAGCGATGGAAGGGTGGTGGCTGTGAAACAGCTATCTGAAACATCTAATCAGGGAAAAAAGGAATTTGCAACTGAAATAGAAACTATTTCTCGAGTGCAACACAGGAATCTCGTTAAGTTGTATGGTTGCTGCCTTGAGGGCAATAAACCGCTGTTGGTTTATGAGTACCTGGAGAATGGAAGCCTTGATAAAGCACTGTTTGGTACGAGTTCATTCAATTAGTGCAACTATGAATGTGTGTATTTGCGTGTGCGTGTGTGCGGGGTGGGGGTGGGGGTCACATTTGTTATATGGACATTAAAAAATAAACACTTATTTGCAGGTAGTGGGAGACTGAACTTGGACTGGCAAACACGCTTTGAGATATGCTTGGGCATTGCAAGAGGTCTTGCTTACCTCCATGAAGAGTCTGCCATCCGTGTCGTGCATCGGGACATAAAGGCTAGTAATGTCTTACTTGACACCAATCTTAACCCTAAGATCTCCGATTTTGGGCTCGCCAAACTTTATGATGACAAGAAGACACATGTCAGCACAAAAGTTGCTGGTACATTGTAAGTACATTTCCATCTTTCCCCCTTTATGTTAATATTTTTCACATGTGAGCTAATATAAAACTTCTTGTAAATATTCTGTGAAGTGGTTATCTTGCACCTGAGTATGCCATGAGAGGTCATATGACGGAGAAAGTTGATGTGTTTGCATTTGGCGTGGTTGTTTTGGAGACTTTAGCTGGAAGGCCAAACTTTGACAATACACTTGATGAAGATAAGGTTTATATTTTAGAATGGGTAAGTTCACTCTGAACTCTAAACTTGAGGCAAGGCATTGTTGCACTCTAGTCTCCGTACTATTGGTAAAATCGTCTGTAAAGTTTATGCTAGGAATTTATAATGGAGTTCACAAGCCTTCATTACATCACTGTTTGCCACATCATTCTGTTAGGAAAAAATTGCGTGAAGTTGCTGACCTGTAAACAAAATGCTAGTACTATGCTTAGGTTTATACACTACTTGAATACAGTAGTGGGCTAAATTTCAGAAAAATTGCTAAACTATAAATAAAATGCTAATTGTGCTATACTTAGGTTTATATCCTACCTGAATATAGTAGTGTGCTATTTCAGCATGCCAGCATGACGGATGTTATTGCAGTACAAGAGGTTGATCACATTTTAATTCCCTTCTTTTGACTAACATGGCAGACATATTATATATCCGAATTAGTGAATTTGCCTGAGACAAGCTACTCCAACCTGGCAGCTTATCTTCTCTCTATGATTTCAGGTCTGGCAACTGTACGAGGAAAACCACCCACTGGACATGTTAGACCCCAAGCTTGCTGATTTCAACAGTGACGAGGTGCTCCGTGCGATCCACGTGGCCCTGCTCTGCACCCAGGGCTCGCCCCACCAGCGGCCGGCCATGTCCCGGGCTGTGTCGATGCTGGCAGGAGACGTGGAGGTGGGTGAGGTGGTGAACAAGCCCAGCTACATCACTGAGTGGCAGATCAAGGGCGGCAACACAAGCAGCTTCATGAGCAGCAATGTCAGCGGGCAGTCGAGCTTGGCACGGAGGGCAGCCTCGTCAGACACATCGTCTCCATACCTGACCTCTGTCATCGAAGAAGGCCGGTGATGACTAGCAAGTTCGGTCAAGCGATCGACGGATTGTTCCTTGTAAATTCACGTTACAAACAGTCTCGGGATTGTCAGCTTTTGCACATATATTGTGTTAGGTGGTGTGCTGTGTCCGATTGTTGCTTCCGTGTAGATCTTTTTCGGCCCGATTTTCTTTTTAGGCAAATTTTTTGTTCGATTTTGAATCGTCTGCAGTCCAATTTTTGTATGCATAATCAAATGGTGATGATGTTGGAGGGTCTTGTCTATTTGGATGTGCATATATGGTTTTCAAGATTTACGGCACGTTAGAATGTTAGATGTAGCAAAATTATTAGTACATTTTTTGTGTGTAAATGCTACATAATATCGTGTTAGGTTATGTGCTGTGCTTGATGGTTGCTTCACGTGGATCTTTTCTGTTCAACTTTTCTTCTTCTTCTTTTTTGAGGAAAATTTAGGTGCGACTTCAATGCGTGCATGAAACTGTTCTCGCACTTCACACTAGAGCTAAGTAGGCAGGCAAAATTTAGAACTACTCGACTATTGTATAATGGCCCGTGCTTAGCTGCTCTAAATCTTTGAAAAATGTATAATGCCAACCATGAGCAAGTCGTCTTCAAGACAGTTGCAGAGATCTATCGTGCATCTAAGGAAAAAAAAAGATATTCCATATTGAAGCGTCAGGAATAGGTCAAAAAACCTGTAAGGCGTCAACGATTGCAACCGCTCTGACTCTTCTAACAGGGTCACCATCCGTCATCTTCTTGACTTTAGTGTACTTTGTAGAACTGTTGCTTTACCTGTAAATCTCTTCTAATAGAAATGGCACAATCCGTGCCGTTTGTTCAAAAAAAAAAAGAACTGTTGCTTCTTGTAACCTTCCCAGCTGAGACAATGTCCATTCCTAAATGCTGGGTCATCGTGTAATATATCTCCCACCAAACCAAGCTAGAGCAGAGAGGAGAGAGATGAGGTTGAAACCGAGCTCTTGTCTCCATGGCTTCGTGCTCTTGGTGCTACTGCTTCGTCTCTTTGTATCTGCATGCCGGAGCTCAGCAAGCACAGAGGACAAGGACAGATCCTACTGAAGGTATGTCCAGTTTGTTCGCGATTAGCTCGAACACCATATAGCGCTCTGCTTTGCCTTCTCGACAGAACAGGAATTCTATGTGCTTCATCATGCTAATACCACACACACCGTTGCTTCGTCCAACATGCATGGAACCATGCCTACATTGTTACACGCCACGCCACTCGTCTCGCCATATATAATTTTTGATGATGTGGAGGGGAAAGAAGGAAGTGACTGTTCGCGAAAGAACCAACTCATAAGGTAAAAATTTAGGATTATAGAACCACGCTCTCATCATTATACTAGTTTGTTATTTCCATGCAACTCACAATATTTCTTTTTCTATACTTATGACATAAGTAAAAGACAAGCCATGCTTTACAGTTATCTATTAGGTTGTCTCAAAGATTACCAAGCAATGCACAAGACTACCTGTTAAACGACACCAATATACTTATTTTAAAGAAATACCTAAGTCAGCCATCTTAATGCTGCGTAGGATATTTTACAATATAGAGTGAGAGAAGGGGAGGTGAGAGAAAGACATGGTTGTTTACTGGAGCAACCAACTCAAGAGTTGAAATTTAGAATTACAAAGAGTACTCATTCACCGATATACTTGTTATTGTCATGCAACTCACCAATAATTTTAATCCCGAGGGATACGGTATTACTACGAGATTATAATTTGTAAAATGAAACGTCCCTACGGTATTACTACGAGGTTATAATTTGTTAAATGAAACGTCCCTACACACATGTCACGCTAGCCTGGCATCTTAGCATTTCTAGACAATTTTCTGTGCTTTCAGGTTTGGCAACTGTATTGCTGACTTCGGCCTTGTTTAGTTCCCAATTTGGGAGTGACAAAATTGGCATTTTGCCATAAATGCGCAACTGTAGCATTTCGTTTGTATTTGTGAATTATTGTTCAAACATTGACTAATTAGGCTCAAAAGATTCGTCTCGCAAAGTACAACAAAACTGTGCAATTAATTTTTGATTTCGTCTACATTTAATATTCCATGCATGTACCGCAAGTTTGATGTGATGGGGAATCTTCTTTATGCATAGTGCCAAAGTTGGGAATTTGGGGTAACTAAACATGGCCTTCAACAGCAACGAGGTGCTCCGTGCCATCCACGTGGCCCTGCTCTGCACCCAGGGCTCGCCCCACCAGCGGCCGTCCATGTCTCGGGCTGTGTCGATGCTGGCCGGGGACGACGTGGAGGTGGGCGAGGTGGTGAACAAGCCCAGCTACATCACCGAATGGCAGATCAAGGGAGGCAACACCAGCAGCTTCATGAGCAGCAATATGAGCGGGCAGTCGAGCTTGGCCCCAAGGGCCGCTTCGTCGCACACCTCTTCGCCGTTCATAGCTAGCTCCGTCATCGAGAAGAAGGACGGTGATTTGCAAGTTGACGGACAGTTTTCTGTAAATGCACGTCACAAACGTTCTCAGGATATTCAGCTTTTGCACATATTTTGTGTTAGGTTATGTGCTGTGATCGATTGTTGCAAAGAAAATAGAGGAAGACACCCGTATGACCCTTTTGGCACCGCTCCCTCACGGCTCTGGTCTCCTCTATCACGTTACTTGTATCGCTGTTGTGCTGTTATGTAGCAAAGAGTCAAAACCCATATTGAAGCTAAAAAGGAGAAGAGGAGGAGCCAGTGAATCTAGAAAAATTTGCTCCCCCGTTTTCAAATTCGGTACGCACTACGATGAGCTACATTGCACTACAGTTACGAAGAAGGAGCGGTGAAGCTAGAAACAATTGCTCCCTCGGCTCCAAATCCGGCACGCGCTACAATGAGCTATAGTGCGCTACAGTTATGGAGCCGGAGCCGGCAGGAGCTGCGCCAAAGAGATCCGTACAGAGTGGAGGGATGATGCGTGCTCAACAGGGCAGAGTGCGACTCCAGCGATGCCTCCTCTCCAGCGGTGTAACAAGAGTATATTGTTTATATTTTAGAACGTGTAAGTTCACTCCCACTCTGCACTCGAGGTGGAGCAATATCACGCTTCTGGTAAAATCTTTAGTGTAATGCGTATGCTGGGAATTATATAATATTTGTAATATCAAGTTCACAAGCCTTCGTAGAAAACACGATTTGGCCACATTATTGAATATATGTAAAATATTTAATGAAAGTGCTAAACTGTAAATAAAAATATCTCCCATAATTTTCTTAGGTTTATGATAGCATGGTTGTGAATAAGCTACAGGGGAAGTGGTAATTAAACTGTAAAAAATAGTGAGCAAAATGTGCTGCGAGTAAACTCATCATTGGTTCACACATCACAACGAGGCAGGCAACTTGAAATAAATAAAGGTGGTGTTTGGTTGGCTCACATGTAACGTAATATGAAGGTAACGAATTGCATTACATATGTTGGTTGTGGTGGTTTGTAATCAACTGACGCTATAATCGAATCCCTTACCTAAATAATATCTATACAAGCTTGTTACCCCTACTCCTCCATCGTAATCAAATACAACACCCACACCGTAATCTGAATACGTTACCAGAATGCAACCAAACAAAGAGGTTAATCACCCGTTTCGCCGCCAAATACACTCTTTACATTTACGTGCTAAGGTAACGAACCAAACACTATCAGACTCGACATGATGTATATGTCCATGTCCAATGCACGTGTGACCTTGTTACTCCATTGAATTGGTCCATTGCAAACATTTCATTATTCTCCGGGGTAAATCTAGAACATGACAGTCATGAATGATCTGGGCTAATATCTGTCGGCACGAGCTTTATTTAGTTCTGAAGAAGTGTGAGAAGGCTTTGAAAAGTATGTAGCCACTCATGTGCAACTGTTTTCATGGCAGTTGCAAATTTATTGCGCGTGGAAAAACAAACAGACTCCTTATGAGGCTAGGAGATCGTTAGCAGTGCGACGGCGCCCAAGCTAGCGGGAGCAGATGCAGGAGGGAGTCAGGGAGATGAGGTTGAAATCGAGTTCTTGTCTCCAAGGTTTCGTGCTCTCCGTGCTGCAGCTTCTTCTAGTTGCATCTGCCGGAGCTCGACGAGCGGCACCAAGAACAAGGACAGATCCAACTGAAGGTATACCCACCTCGTTTCCTATTCCTGAAACATAAGAGCTTTCCATGAATGTTATTCACTTGTGAATGTTAAGGCCGGATATTATTCCTTTCTCTAAAAAAAGAGCTTTCCATGAGCTGTTCGTTCCTGATCGATCAGCTTTCCTAGGGGATTGTAGGTTCCATCTCATGTACTCCTATGAAAGTATAAACTGCTTTTCACGTGAGGATGTTTCCTCCTCATTCGCTTGAAAAAATTATACGTTCCTCCTCCTGGAAGAAATTAAAAGACGGCCAAGCTAGGTGGTGTAAATAGACTTACCTTTTCGCCATCACATGTGAATCTGATCACGGTTTCAACTCGATATCGTTGCAGCGGCGGCGGTGAACGCGGTGTTCGCCAAGCTCGGCCAGACGGCGGCGTCGGCATGGAACATCAGCGGCGACCCCTGCACAGGCGCCGCTACGGACGGCACCGTTCTAGATGACAACCCCAACTTCAACCCGGGCATCAAGTGCGACTGCACCTACCAGAACAACACTGTCTGCCTCGTCACCCACCTGTAAGTCTCCTCGCACAGAACAACACGGTCAGCCGTCGTCGTCGATCGCCTTCGGCTCTGCTTCCATGTGGGAGCCTGGAGGTAGTTTGTTGGCCCGTCGCATTCGACAGAGCAGTGGCGCCACTTGACCATAGAAAATTCCCTAGTTGCGCCGTCCTTGCATGGTGGCGCAGCGTCGAGGGAGCTGTACGTGTCTGCCGCGGCGGCGGGGCCCTGAGACAAGCTAGTCGCCATAAGAGTCTCCATCAGGTCACCATATATCTCGCTCGCCCTCGGAAGGGGTAGCCAATCCCGAGCTCGAGGCCAGAGAGAGGGAAAGGAGATGAGGAGGCCTGGACCCAGCTGTTCGTGCCGCCATGGCTCTGCTGCGCTCCCGACGTTGCTGCTGCTGCTGCTTCTTCTAGCTGCATCTGCGCAAGCTCAGCAAGCGAGGACAAGGACCGATCCGGTTGAAGGTGAGCGTGCATGTCTCCAGTTCTTTCTTTCAGATTAGCGAGGGGGTTTCAAATCAGCTTGCATCAATGATCAATCCATCGATATCGTGTTTCGCCTTTTGCTTGCCCACCATAAAATTCAGACTTGGCTTGGTCGGCTCCGCCATGTCAGCGTGGGTCCTGATCCGTGGCCGTCCGATCGCCGCGGGACCGGGCCATCGGACGATCGATGAGCGGGTAGTCGTTGTTGCCGTTGGTTTGGGTCTTTGGGATGTGTGTGAAGTGTGAACCCGTTTTCGGTTTTGCAGCGGCGGCGGTGAATGCGGTGTTCGCCAAGCTCGGCCAGACGGCGTCGTCGGCATGGAACATCAGTGGCGATCCCTGCACCGGCGCCGCCACGGACGGCACCAACATCGACACAGACCCGAACTTCAACCCGGCCATCAAGTGCGAGTGCTCCGGCCAGAACAACACCGTCTGTCACGTCACAAAGCTGTAAGTCGCCAACTCAGAGCTCACGTCTTGCCGCTACGCACGGCAGGTGTTCGACGGATGGCCTGCCGGAGGTTTCGCTGTTTGTACCGAGCCTTTGGGTATGCGATGCGTCCGCCTCGCTGTGCTAGTACGTCGTTACCTCTGTATCTGAAAAGTGCTAGCTAGAGGATTCAGCGGTGCTCCATACGCCTCCTGCTGGTGTTTATATCTGACGAACAGCGATGATGATGGTTAAATTGAGATAGTGTAAGCTGACGGTCCATGTACTTGACTTTGCTCGCTTGCAGGAAAATACATGCGCTGAATGCGGTTGGTGCGATACCGGCAGAACTACAGAACCTCACGCGTTTGACTAATCTGTATGAACTCTCAACTTTCTTGCATTGTACCTGAAGGGTCCAATAGGACTTTTACTTGTGGATTGTGGTTTTTGGGGGACTTTGTAAATAGCTGATGCCTATTGCCTATTTCTTTATGAAGATATTCTAGAGGTTCAGCATAATTGTAATATTCTGGAAACACCGTATTCCAACATTACACCAAAATTCAAACATGATGAGCCAACTTTAATCTTTGTTAATATCTTTTCTGATGTTGTTTCAGGAACTTAGGACAAAATTACTTAACAGGGCCTTTACCATCGTTCCTCGGGAAATTGACTGCTATGCAGTACATGTGAGATTTAAATCTTAAACCGTTATTACATTACATGTTTTTGCTTAACATCAGAACATCATCTCATTCTGTCCAATACACAGGGATCTGGGCATCAATTCATTATCCGGATCTGTTCCAAAGGAGCTCGGGAACCTTACCAATCTCGTATGGCTGTAAGAAATAAATTTTTGTAATGTGGAACCTTACTAATCTTGTATCACCGTATTTCCCTAGGAAAGGTTAGAGATTTCTACTTAACATCTTCATTCCTTAACTGATTAACCACTGTCTAGAAATGTAGCTTTCTGCCAGTAATTATGCTTCTAGGAATAGATATTTCTCATTTTTTGTGATTAACCTATATTTTTTTTGGTGGGTTTCAGGTCCTTTAGCTCAAACAACTTAAATGGTTCCCTTCGGTTGGAACTAGGGAATTTGGTTAAACTTGAGCAGCTGTGCGTGTTAACTTGTTTTGGGCACTATATATTTCTTTCGTAGAATTGTTTGCTTGAATTAGTCGGCTTCTTATTTCTGTGCTTATATTTGCATCTCTTAATTGCAGGTATATTGATAGCGCTGGCTTAAGTGGTCCCTTACCATCATCGCTTTCTAGTCTTACAAGAATGAAAACATTGTATGCATATAAGAGATGTTTTGTTGACTGTACTGTTCCATGCCACTCAATCTTATTTGTTATTGTTCTTTGTGTTCAGGTGGGCATCAGATAATGATTTTACTGGGCAAATACCAGATTATATTGGGAACTGGGCTAATCTAACTGAACTGTAAGTTTTTTCTTAATTAATCTTCATTATTTGCAATCATTTCCTAATTGAAAATAGCAACATATGTTGTTTCATTTTCATAATTGTTTGGTCCCTTTTTTCACCCCAAATAGTATAGGTACAACAAGCTATAGCTCTCCACAAGTCAATCTTTATTTTTATCAGAACTTAAGTTGGTACTGAAGTAGGACATTCATTTTATACCTACTTCACTCGTTGCCATATGTAAATGAGTTCATTCTGTTTAGCGTCTAGGTCTTTCACTCCAGCGCCTATTACAGGTTGCTGAGAGCCTGAGAAAGAAGCTCACCTATGGTGTCTTGTCAGTGCTAAGGACTTAGTGGCTTTAGTAGCAACTAGAGCATAGAGTCAAGTAGTCTGGTAGTATCCACATATTCAAGGACGCGAATGTGATGATCGAAAATCTGCTATAAATTTTCAACACTTTCGTCTTCTTAATGCAATGCACATAGTTCTCCTGTGTGTTCAAGTAAAAAAAGGAAAGAAAAGTGTATGTGTCTTTTACTCTACCGATTTCCATTTAGTGGCCTCTTAACTAATTTATTTAGGTCAGGTGTGAGCTGTTATTATCATATTAGTAAATATTAAATCTTTTTGTTTTCACTATTCATTATAATACGATGCTACGTTTTGGATGCTAGTATTAGTAATCTTTGAACCTTTTTTCTAATACTTTTCATTATAAATTTCTTGTTTTACCTAAGAAGTCCCATCTTTCTTGTTTCTTTACTAGGTAGTAGGTAAACACATTGGTAAATAAATGATGCTTGAAAAATAGTAACAATAATTTCAATTTGTAGGCGGTTTCAAGGCAATTCGTTTCAAGGTCCCCTTCCGACCACTCTTTCTAATCTCGTCGAACTGACAAGCTTGTAAGTGACTACTTATGGAAAGAGTAGGTACTATCATCCTTAAATTTCAAGTTTGCACATGGGAAGAATGAACTATCTATTTCTGTGGTGCAGACGAATAGGTGACATAGTAAATGGAAGTTCTTCACTGGCATTCATCAGTAACATGACATCTTTGAACACCTTGTATGCATAACTTGCTATTCATTTGATGACTCAAACTACATCTTAATATTTTCTGTAGTGTAACCAATTGTTAAATCCGAAAACTCTTGACATGTTTCATTGCAGAGTTTTGAGGAACTGCAGGATATCTGATAACCTGGCATCAGTAAACTTTTCACAGTTTGCAACATTAACCCTACTGTAAGACATTTTGTTTCTTCCTAAACTCCAGTCAACTGCATGTTTTGCTAGATGCTTTAATGAACTGCTGCGGATTATGCATTGTTTGATGACCCCTTTCTCTCCTAGTCTCATTTGTTCTACTGTTACAGGGATTTGAGTTTTAACAATATCACTGGCCAAGTACCACAAGCTCTGCCGAATCTGAATTTACTCAACTTCTTGTATGGTTTATCTTGCCTTCTGATACTTATTTCTAGGTTCTGATGACAATGATCATCAATCTTGCTAATGCGCAAATTTGGTCTGCCCAGGTTTCTCGGGAATAATAGTCTTTCAGGAAGCCTTCCAAGTTCTATAGGAACTTCTCTTAAAAACTTGTATGTTTGTCCACTTTCATTTGTGAAGTAAAACCAGGAAGGCGTTTATCTATAACATTTACACGCTTTCTTGTGTAGAGACTTTTCCTACAACCAGCTATCAGGAAACTTTCCCTCCTGGGTTAGTCCGAATTTGAAATTGTAAGTGCTGAGTTTTGCAAGCTTGATTGACTGACCAAAAATTCAGCCCTATTACTATTTTTTTAAAGATAATCCAATATCATACACATGTATTAAACTAGCATTTTTTAATATCGACTACATCTAAAAAGCTGCTTTTGCTGCACCTATATCATATTTCTTTTTTCTTTTTCCCTTTTTTTTTGCATTTGACGTCATCTATGATTCAACATCTTTGAACAAGCAGATGTGTACTTTACCTTATCACTTATCTTAAAAAACTGAATCAATTTTGTCCCTGCTTTGGTTTCTCTTGATTCTCCGCAATAGTGCCTTCTAACTTTTTTTGCATGTTTCATTCTACATAGGAATTTGGTGGCGAACAATTTTGTATTCGACGAATTCAATAATAATAACAGGTCAGTTTGTATTCAAATAGGTCATTAAAGTCTTCAAGCACAATTTTTATGTTCTCTCAGGCCTCAGCTCATATTTTGGATTCAAATTGACAATGTTTGACTTCTTCAGTGCCTTACCTTGGGGGCTAGGGTGCCTTCAGCGAGACACACCCTGCTTTCTTGGCTCTTCAGAATGTGAGCTTCCACTTTTGCACTTTAAGGATACGCTAAATAACATCAGTATTAAATAATTTAACATGCTTGCAGCTTCCTCCGTTGCTGTGGACTGTGGGAGCAGTAGATTTATATCAGGTTCAAATAATGGCTCAGATAATTCCATATATCAGCCTGACTACACCGATCTGGGACCTGCTTCCTATTATGTTACAGGAGCACCAACATGGGGTGTTAGCAATGTTGGGAGGTTCATGGATTCACAAAATGGAAGTTACATAATCTACAGCTCACGCCAGTTTCAGAATACTCTAGATTCAGAACTGTTCCAGACAGCAAGGATGTCTCCATCATCATTACGCTACTATGGCATTGGACTTGAGAATGGAAACTATACAGTCACACTTCAATTTGCAGAGTTTGACTTCGAAGACATGCAGACTTGGAAGAGTTTAGGTAAAAGGGTTTTCGATATCTATGTTCAGGTAGGTTCCAGTCATGCTGATAACTTACACTTACTTGAGTTTTTAGCTTATGGGCTGATTGAGATTTTCTAATTGTTTTTTCTTGCTTTTGGTACAGGGTGAGCGTAAGGAGCAGAACTTTGACATAAGAAAGGCAGCAGGCGGAAAATCTTACACTGCTGTCACGAGGAAGTATACTGTTCCTGTCACCAGAAACTTCCTTGAGATTCATCTTTTCTGGGCCGGCAAGGGCACTTGTTGCATCCCTAGTCAAGGCTACTATGGGCCTTCGATCTCTGCTTTGAGTGCAACTCCAAGTACTCCCGTTGTCTATAAACCAACGTTTCTATACTGTTTAGATAATTTTCGCGGGGTCAACTTAGTTCCCATTAGGAGAATGCTGATGACTGAACCAACACTCTTACATGTATAATAGTGATACAGAATTACAGATCCACTCTGAACCGGTGCTGAATTCTCAAGTACTTTTAAAAAGTGAAAATTCATAAACACTTAACATAGGATCCAAATCCAAGATTGCATTTGTTCTAACAAGTGGACTTTTGGACAGATTTCAAACCTACAGTGCGTAATGCTGCCCATGCTGCCCAGACGAAGCGTACTAGCAATACAGGTGTAGCTGTTGGGGTTGGGGTTGGTGCAGCAGTTTTAGGACTATTAGTGCTCTCTGGACTCTATGTGTTGAGGCAGAAAAGTAGAAAATTGTCATTGGACAAACGAGGTACATGATATGACAGGTTCATAGTGTATTCTTAAACCGGACAAAGAGGTTGTGCTCATAAACTTATCTCTTGTGATTCTTGCAGAGCTGTACAGTTTTGTTGGAAGACCAAATGTATTTAGTTACAGTTATGGTGAACTAAGGACCGCTAGTGAAAATTTTAATTCCACTAACCTTCTTGGTGAAGGAGGATACGGGGCAGTTTATAAGGTTAGTTCATCTGTACTACACATGGTGACATGGATGCAAATTTGCTATGGAATTTTAATTTGCCTCTGAAATTAAGTTTCCACGTACATAAGTAGTGCACATCAGAGCTCTTTTTCTGTATGCAAATTGACTAATAAACCTCTACTTCTGGGCAATGCTTCACCTATTCTTTTAGTAATATCAATCTACACACACATTCCCCATTGGTTTTCCCTTTTGTTGCTCTCTACTAGTTCCTTTTATAGTTGCCCCACATGGTTAGCTTGGCAGTCTCTTTACTTTGTCCCTTATATGCGTGATAATGAGGTTTCTGAAACTTACATTCTTGAAAAATGCCACATTTTCGCAGGGTAAACTGACCGATGGAAGCATGGTAGCAGTAAAGCAGCTATCTGAAACATCTCGTCAAGGGAAGAAGCAATTCATAGCTGAAATAGAAACTATTTCCCAAGTGCAACATCGGAATCTCGTGAAGTTGTATGGTTGCTGCCTTGAGGGCGAAAATCCACTGCTGGTTTACGAGTACTTAGAGAATGGAAGTCTTGATAAAGCATTGTTTGGTACAGGTTCATTCAATTTGATGCAACTGTATATAACTCCGGCCCTCCAGGAGTTCATCGTATAACTTAAACATTCATTTGCAGGAAGTGGGAGAAAGAACCTAGACTGGCTTACACGCTTTGGGATATGCTTAGGCATTGCAAGAGGTCTAGCTTATTTGCACGAAGAGTCTAGCATCCGTGTTGTGCATAGGGATATAAAGGCCAGTAATATCTTACTTGACACCAATTTCAACCCTAAGATCTCAGATTTTGGACTCGCTAAACTTTATGATGACAAGAAGACGCATGTCAGCACAAAAGTTGCCGGTACATTGTAAGCGCATTTGCATCTTGCCCCATTTATAGTAAGTAGGGAATGAGAGGTTATCTTGCACACTGGAGTGCACCTTTATACAATTGCAGAAAGTTTATACTTTAGTTTGATTAATCTGTGAGCTAATAACAATATTTTTCTGCTCTTCTTTCAAGTGGTTATCTAGCACCTGAGTACGCCATGAGAGGTCATGTAACGGAGAAAGTTGATGTATTTGCTTTTGGCGTGGTCATATTGGAAACAATAGCTGGAAGGCCAAACTATGATGATAGGCTTGACGAAGACAGGGCCTATCTTTTAGAATGGGTAAAGTCACTACAAAATTTAGACCCAGGTCAAATTGCAGTTTTTCATGTGGTAACTGGGAATATATATATGTGATAGGCACTTATATAACATAAAAATTAAAGCTCATGTGCGTTCATAAGAATTTTTATTCAAAAACTTAACCATAATTTTGACATCATTGAATTATATAAAAAGAGATGCAGTCAAATAAATAAGCTATGTACAGAATGCTAGTTGTTGATAGGCACTTGTTTAGAAGAGGGAAAGTTTTGTTACTCCCTCGGACACAGAATATAAGTTATTGATCTAAAGATCTATGCTCCAGTGTCCCTCTTCTAAAATGTGCAGCAGTTTTAGCTTTGCGCAGCACTACATGAAGAATTATTTAGATTAACAACATAAAAATTTAAAAGTTGTTCATATACTAAATTCAACATAAAAATGCTATTTATTTGAGACAAATACATTTTTCGTAGAAATTGCTAGTCATGCATATGGTGTCACTTATAAGACCTTGTTAGCATCTAAGCAGCTGACACAGCGTGTTAAATTTTAAAATGGCAGCATTATGTGGATCTTAGAATTTGGAATCATATGAAAAAAAATAGCTTGTTGCATTCCTACAACAGTGAAGTTCTCCTACATGCATGAGCCCTACGCTTTCAGGTCTGGCAATTGTGCGAGGAAGGCCGTCCTCTCGACGTCGTGGACCCGAGTCTCATGGAATTCGTCAGCGACGAGGTTCTCCGTGCCATCCGCGTCGGCCTCCTCTGCATCCAGAGCTAACCTCGGCAGCGGCCATCCATGTCAAAGGTGGTGTCCATGCTCACAGAAGACATCGAAGTGCCAGAGGCAGTCACGAAGCCCAGCTACGTCACCGAGTGGCAGGCGAGCTCGAGCAAGAGGGAGGTGGTCGGCATGTCGGCATCGTCGTACCTGAGCTCCCTCATCGAGGAAGGCCGGTGATGATGGTCAATGATCATCAGATTCAAATAAGCTTCTGTCAAGCAACGGATTATATTATTTGGTGTGGATGCAGTTTGAAGACGATCCATTAGATTTGGATGTGTGTAAGATTCGTAAGGTGCAACTGGCTAGAACAGACACTCCTTTGATCAGGTGATGGACCTGGGATCGAATAATCGAATTCCATTATGTTCACGCACGGACAACCATCAAACAGCATCGATCAGGGGTCAACAATAAGGCATATATATGTATATATATACTCAGTGTACGCATATATAGAGAACTTAAATTTTAAGGTGTGATAGTCGTCCTCAGTGTTTTGAATTAAACGCCTGCGTTGGCACGTGTGCTTTACTTGCTTTGCTGGTCAACAGATAGTCGATCATCATGTGCTATATATGCATGCATTTGCCCGTCAGCCCATTCTACGACTTCTGCATAGGTATGCAACATACTAGTTGCGTTACGATTGCACTTAAGAAGAGACTTGATATTGAAGCATGCATTAGGAATTATCAATTATATCAACGGGCAGAAAAGATAGCAGTTAGGGCTCTGCCAAAGCTCTAACGTCCGATCCAGGCATTTGCGTCGGACACCTTTGCAAGCAACCTCTCAGCCGTTGGATCTTATCAGTACAAAAGGTTGATCCAGTATAACTGTTCGAGGAAAACCACCTTCTACTTCTAGCTATGGTAGTTATTAAACCCAAGCTCGCTGATCAATTATTCCATTCCGTGCCTACTTTGATCCAATGGCGGACCTGGAATCAAATTCTCTCCGTAGGAACTTGTCTGGGTTCATAGGATTAGGCCAAATTCTAGTACTTCGTATAAGCTGTCCATAGCAAACATCCCATCCTGGGAAATCGCCTTAATTATCTAGACCATGACAGTCTTGAATGGTTCGAGTGGATGAATCCAAAGCTTGAAAATGTCAGTCAGTCATGCAGTCGTCTTCAGTACTAATGTTGCCAAACGACCGCGTATCCCCAGTCAGTCGTGTGCCTTTGACTGCTGCTTTATTTGCTTTGCTTTCCTTCTATGATGATGAAATCAGCAAATTTTTGGACACGGAACAAGATTGCTTTCCTCGGAAGGGCCACGGCCAAGCTAAGCGAGAGCAGTTAGGAAGAGGGAAATGAGGTCAAAATGGAGTTGTTCCCTCCGTGGCTCCGTGCTCTCCGTGCTGCTGCTTCTAGCTGCATCGGCCAAAGCTCAGCAAGCACCAACAACAAGGACAGATCCAACTGAAAGGTATGTCCAGTCCGTCCCGAATTATTTTTCTTTTACTGAGATAGAAAAAGCTTCTCGCGAGATGTTCGTCCCTGCACGTACGTTCTGATAGCAGCCGCCTTTGCTATCGCAATCTCATCTCTACTTTTTCTCTGGATCGGAGAAACCTTGGGCGAACCAGATATATGCTTCTCCTGATTCCGGGGTGTACGAGAGAACACGTTGGTTCCATGTTGAGTCGGCGCTATTAGTTTTCTTATTTTTAATATAATCGGCAGCTCTCCATTGGAAGAAGTGCATGAGGTGCTGCTGGTTTGAGAGTACCTCTAGTCTAGGCACCCGTCACCATGATTACTTTGTTGAATTGGTTCGAATTCCTACAAGCTATCCATCACAAACATTTCATTCCGAGAAATCTGGAACATGAAAGTCTTGAATCAATGAATGATTAAAAGTAAAATTGCATAAACCCTTCATTAGTCACTTTGAATCTGACATTGCGCCACATAAGTTATTTTGTTGCAAATGTCAGTGGTTGCCTTTTTTGGGGACCCTGGACGAGACATATATCTCTGTTTGCAATATGATCGACTTCTCTTCTGTCCCTTGTTGGCTTCAAGTATCTTCTGTCCCTCAATCACCTTGGTTGACTTTCTTTCACTATTATATATGCTGATGAGTTTCTCCTATAGAACTTCAAGTTTCGTGCACCTTTCCTTAGACAGCAGAGGTTCCAGCTGAAGTAAACATGTCCATTTCTAAAAGACTGGATCGTTGTGAAATCTCCCTCAATATTAAAGAAGGCTAGCGTCCCAAGGTCCAAGGCTCCAAGCTAAGCGACAGCAGACCGAGGGAGGGAGATGAGGTTAGCACGGAGTTCTTCCCTCCGTGGCTACGTGCTCTCCGCGTTGCTTCTCCTAGCTGCGTCGGCCAAAGCTCAGCAAGCACCAGCTGCGAGGACAGATCCAACTGAAGGTAAGTCCTATTCAGCGCTCCTGCGATAAAAAAAGATAATTTTCGAGGTGTTCTATCTGATTAGCTCGATTGTATATTTGTAATTAAGTTTGTTCTTGCCTTTCGCTTTGTTTCTTTTCCTGGGAGGCGCCTCTCAGTTTGAGGTTGCTGTCAGCAATGTCCTCACGTTCTTAAGATAATATCCCTCCTGTACCACGCGCTTCTGTCTCCCTCCTGTGGTGTGTTCCGCAGGGGCGATTTGGTGTTGTTCCTGGACCAATGAACTCTAGCACTGTCTCCTTCTCTCCTCTCTCTTGGAACGTCCGTGGGCTTGGGGACAAGAACAAGTGCACGATTGTTCACGACACGCTAACTTCTGCTCGTTCTAACAATGTGTGCCTTCAGGAGACGAAGCTCAGGGCCATCGACAGCCTGAGAGCTCGTTCCTTCCTTCCCGTCAACCTCGATGCGTTTCGCTGTGTCGACTCCAATGAAACCCGCGGCGGCATGGTCACTGCCTGGGACTCCACTGCGTTCACCCTCACCTCCTGTATCATCAGGCAGCACACCCTCACGACGTTCCTCTCGTCCACAGCCTCTGACTACACCTTCGCCGTCACCAACGTCTATGCTCCGGCTGATCACCGCGACTCTCTGCCCTTCCTGGAGAATCTGGAGGAGATCGCCGGTCACGTTCCAGGGAGTTGGGCGCTTGCTGGCGACTTCAACCTCACCGTGGGGGCGAGGAAAATAGCAACGGCTCTGCCAATGCCTCTCTCAGTGTAGCGTTCAATTTCACCATTGATCATCTTGGTCTCATCGATCTCCCTCTTCTAGACCACCTCTTCACTTGGTCCAATCACCGTAGCACTCCCACTCTCACCCACCTCGACCGTGTCTTCTTCAACGTCCCTATGAGCCTATCCTTCCCCAACTCCTCCCTCTACTCTTTGCCCAAGCCAACCTCTGATCACACGCCAATTCAGCTCCCCATGTCCACCACCATCCCAAAAGCAAACCTGTTCCGCTTTGAGAACGCCTGGCTCAAACACAGCGACTTCCTGCCCGCGGTGCTCCCGGCCTGGCTCAGAGGCTCGCCGCACGGCGTGGCTGCGGCCATTGTTGGCTCGCTCAAAGCAGTTCGGTGCACGTCCAAGGCTTGGGCGCGACGTAAGAGCGTTCCTCCCACCCTTCTCCCTAATTGCAAGTTTGTGATATATCTTCTTGATGTGCTTGAGGAAGGCCGCTGTCTTTCTGCAGGTGAACATCTCTTATGCTGCGACTGCCAGGACCACCTTGTGCTGGTCCTGCGCGAACGCGCGGCATACTGGAAGCAACGCGGGAAACACCGCGCCATCCAGGAAGGCGACGCGAACACCCGCTTCTTCCATGCGCAGGCCACTCAGCGCCTGCACTGCAACAACATCCGGGCCCTAGAGGTGGACGGCGTCGTGGTGTCCTCGCACCAGGACAAGACAGCCGCGCTGACCTCTCACCACCAAGGGCTCCTGCGCGTGAACACGGCAGCTTCGGACTCCATCGGCGTCGCGGCCCTCTACGCCGAATCAGAAAGGGTGGACGAGGCGCCTCTGCTGGCGCCGTTCATGGAGCTAGAAGCGCGCATCGCGGTGTGCTCGATGAACCGGTCTAGCTCTCTTGGACCGGATGGCTTCGGGCCAGCTTTCTACGCGGCGGCATGGTCCACGGTGGTGCCGACGGTCATGGAGCTGGCCTGGGCGTTCCAGGCAGGTACTGCGGAGCTTGAGCATCTGAATCGCTCATACATTGTCATGATCTCCAAACATGCCGCCGCCACAACGCCGGGGGACTACCGCCCAATCTGCCTGCAAAATTGCTCCTTGAAGATCATCTCTAAGATGCTGACGACGTGGCTGCAACACTAGATCCCCCGCCTCATCGATCCAGACCAGACAGGATTCATCAAGGGGCACTCGATCTCTGAGAACTTCATCTACGCGATGGAGCTCGTCCAGTGCTGCCACTGCCGCAAGCTACCCACCCTGGTTCTGAAGCTCGATTTCGCCAAAGCCTTCGACTCCGTGGATTGGCTCAGTCTCAACGCCATCATGGATGCGCGAGGCTTCCCGCCCCTCTGGTGCAACTGGATCACGAGCATGTTGCAAACCTTGAAGCTTGTTGTCTTTGTCAATGGTGTTCCTGGCCCGTGGTTCGCCTGTGGAAGAGGCCTACGGCAGGGGGATCCACTATCCCCCTACCTGTTCCTTCTGGTCGCTGACGTCCTTCAGCAGATGATCAAGCTCGACCAGAGGATTTCACACCCTGCCGCCTCGGGGAAGCCGTGCCCCGAGCTCCAATATGCCGATGACACTCTCATCCTCCTCAAGGCAGATCAAGACGGGCTGGTGGCGCTGAAGCAGGTGCTTGATCTGTTCTGCGAGGCCACGGGGCTGCACATCAATTTCAACAAGAGTACCATGGTGCCAATGAACACTTCCAGCTCGACTACCACGGCGCTTCAGAGTATTCTTGGGTGCCAACTTGGCAGCTTCCCCCAAACCTACCTGGGGCTGCCACTGTCCCACGAGAAGCTACGTCTGTCCGTGTTCAGCCCTCTGATCACTAGAGCGGACAGGCATCTCAGCGGCTGGCACGCCTCCCTACTCAATCCAATGGGCCATGCAGTGCTGATCAATAGCGTCATGGACAGCCAGCTTACCTACGCTATGTCAGTGCTCCTTCTGCCCCCAGGGAACATTGACGCTCTCAATTGCCGACGATGACGTTTCCTGTGGTCCGGGGAAGATACAGTTAGTGGAGCTCAATGTCTTGTTGCGTGGGAGCAAGCGTGCTAGCCAAAAGAGCAGGGGGGCTTGGGATCAGACCATGAAAAACAAAAACCTCTTGCTCAAGCTCCTTCACCGCCTTCACCACCCCGAAGGCTTGTCTAGGGCGCGCTGGGTCCGGAGCCGCGTTGGCCTTGTGGATCTGCGCGGCAACATCGAGGGCGCGCCCTGGAGAGATCTGGAGGATTTGCTGCCACTCTACCAAGCCATCACCTGTTCCGAGGTCTTCCATGGAGCAGCAACTAGCTTCTGGCACGATCGATGGCTATCAGCAGGCCGATTGTGCGAGATGTTCCCCCTGCTGCACTCCCACGCCGTCGGCGGGGACGTCGCAGTCGAGCAGGTCATGGGCGAGGGGCTGAACACACACCTTGCCTCACGGCTTTCGCGCCTGGCCAGCGAGGAGCTGGTGAAGCTAAACGAACTGATTGATCGAGTATCACTCCGAGAAGGGGAGGACCAGTGTCTCTGCCCCCTGAATGGGAACGCCATAGCCCTACAAGTTGGTGCAGTGTATAACAATTTCATGGCTTTTGCTGGATCACCCTCCAGCGCCTTTGCCAAGTTTGTCTGGCGCAACCGCGCGGCGCCCCGTGTCCAGTTCTTTGCCTAGCTGCTGGTCCAGTAACGCATCCAGCTCCGCAACAACTTGGTGAAGAAGAACGTTCTGGATAATCCATCATGCGAGCTCTGCGGCCAGGTAGAGGACTGCAACCACATCATCTTCCGCTGCTCCTTCGCGTCACACGTTTGGGCGTCGCTTGGCGCGCAGACAGCCAACTCCTCTATCCAAAACCTTTGGACTGTTCTCCGTCCGACAACAGTCCCGGCGCGCCACTACACTAGCTTTCTTCTTCTGATCTCCTGGATGCTTTGGAAGCACCGCAATGGTACGGTCTTCCAACGAGCTTCACCATCACATACAAGGTTCTGGGCGTCCTGTCGTGATGAAGTGCGGCTATGGAGCCAGCGTTTCCGTATGGAGGATCGTCGGATCGCTGAAGCCTGGTGCTCCATCTTTTCTCAATGTAATGACTTCGGCCTTCAAAAGGTCCTATAATGAATCAGGTGGGGCACTCCCCCGTTGACCCTAAAAAAAAGTACTCATTCACCGATACTAGTCCACCAACCCGTGCTCCCGCACGGGCTAATGTTTTTAGAAGCTATTGTATTTAAAAATTATTTAGAAATTAAACTCCTAACTAATAATCAAAATTGTTTACCTACTACTCTCTTATTTTTTCAATACTTCAACATAATACTTATATAGATATGTACCTATCTTTGTCTAGTTGTGATTATTTTTAATTTAATAATTACTCTATGCACTTTTTCATCCATATTCATACTTTTTCCATTTTGTATCGCACCTCCAATCCTCCATACATTATGTTTAGCCTACAAATCAATATTTTTCATCGATTCCTCACATACATGTATAAATGGTCTAAATGGTGGGATTCATCATGTGTATATACTTTAACTTAGTATTTTTATATTAACAATGATATAAATAGGTCATTTAGAATCATATATTAATTTACTTTTGGACGTATGATGCACATGTTTACTTTATTAGGTTATTTTTAATAACAACGGACGTGGGTAACATAGATAAAATTTTAGAATGATATTTTAAGTTATGCTTTATAATGATTTATAATGATAAGTATTAGTAAATTGGATGAAAATTATGGGGTTACTTTAGATTTTTTTTATAATAGCTGAGCTCGGTAATTTAGATATAGGTTTAGAGCTCATTTTTTAATATTTTCACAATGATAGTGTTAGGTAATTTTTTAGAAAATATAATAGATCAATGCCTATGATTATTAGAGTTTACAGGATTGGTGTTTGCTATTTTTAATTTTTATGAGAATTTCTCTCTTTTTTCTAGCTTGTCTCGTGGGAACTAATGGGAGCCTCCAATGGAAAAAATGAGACTACATTGCTACAAAACTATTACCATAAGCTACCTCTCGTTTGTTAAATATTCGAACACAATACTTATATACTACTTAATATCTTCATCCAATTGTGATATATTTTAGTTAGTAATTACTCTATAATATTTTCATCCATATTTGTAATCTTTAACTTTTCACTTTGCATCGCAGGTATGCGCTTGAATTTTTTTAATGAACCCTAAGTTTGAGATACAATTTTAACATAGAAATATATATTCACATCACTTTAGATCTTTATAAATGGTGACACACATCATGCGTATAGACCTTAATTATTATATCGTATACCAATAGTGCAAGGTATAAATGATTTAGAATTATATATATATATATATATATATATATATATTTAATTAAGGTTATTTGATCCAAATGAAGGATTACCTTATGTTATTTTTAATAATAGCATGCGTGGGTAATATAGATGCAAATTTAAGGAATTACTTTAAAAAGTGTTTTAAAGTAATAGTGGTGGGCAATTCAGTTGCAAATTAGGGGGTTATTTTAAATATTGTTTACAATGGCAGAAGTGGGTAATTTTGATGAAGATTAGGGGTTGATTTAGTTTATTTTATATAATGGCATAGGTGGGTAATTTATATATAGATTTAGTGGGTTACTTTAGGCTATTTTCATAATGGCATAGGTGGGTAATTTTTTAGAAAACATAATAGATCCAATGGCTATGATGATTTAAGTCTATCGATTGATGGTCGGATGTTTTGTTTTTTTTGAGTTTTTCTAGGATTTCTCTCTTTTTACAGAGTATCCACCTAGAAATCCTAGGTGGCTTCACCTAGAGGCTTCAGCCTCCAATTAGTAATAGTAAGATACTTATTATTGCCCTACAACTCACCAATGATTTTAATCCCGTCTATAAATTAAGGGATACGGTATTACTACGAGATTATATTTGGTAAATGAAACGTCCCTAAACACCTGTCTCACGCTAGCCTGGCATCTTAGCATTTCTAGATAATTTTCTGTGCTTTCAGGTTTGGCAAATGTATTGCTGACTTCAACAGCAACGAGGTGCTCCGTGCCATCCACGTGGCCCTGCTCTGCACCCAGGGCTCGCCCCACCAGCGGCCGTCCATGTCTCGGGCTGTGTCGATGCTGGCCGGGGACGACGTGGAGGTGGGCGAGGTGGTGAACAAGCCCAGCTACATCACCGAATGGCAGATCAAGGGAGGCAACACCAGCAGCTTCATGAGCAGCAATATGAGCGGGCAGTCGAGCTTGGCCCCAAGGGCCGCCTCGTCGCACACCTCTTCGCCGTTCATTAGCTAGCTCCCGTTGGAATATTCAGGTTAGGCCCATTTAATTCATTTAATCTCAGGATCCACATGTAATGCTAGATGGTTAAATGGTTAATTCCACTGGATAGTTAAGAGTATCTTAACCAACTTAAATAGGTGGACTATGTGTGCACTAATTGAGAAGTTGAGGAAGAGAGAAAGGGTGCCACGCGCGCGCTTGCTCGCCTCGTCGAGCCGCGCACACGTCTCTCCCTTTTTTTTTTTGCTGTTGCCCGCTGCTATCTTGACATTCCCATCGCGAGCCTCTACGTGCAGGCCTCCAAAACTTTGTCCTGCTGCGACACTTGCATGAGTAGGCAGGCGATCAAGTTTTGGGGAAGCGCATCTTCTGCGCGTCATGCTACATCCTGGAGGCTGTTCAAGGGACTGCTCTGCACCAACTCGACATTGCATCAACTTTGATCAACTACATCGAACAGCCCGAACCGACATTTTAGACACAATGTCTGATGCATCCAGTTCTGGAACGGCGCACCCATTGCCTTCGGCAATGATCCCGCCCCTGGGTACATACTGAACCTTATCTGGTTCTTTCTTTTGGTTCTGTTTACGTTCAAACGTGATTTAAACAAAGCACTTGCACACGCTCTGTATCATTCACAATGACCATAATTTACTTAAAAATATTCGGAATTAAAATATGCCGTAAAATGCCTAAACCTCTAACAGCTCCGAGAAGAAGGCCGGTGATTTGCAAGTTGACGGACAGTTTTCTGTAAATGCACGTCACAAACGTTCTCAGGATATATATTCAGCTTTTGCACGTATTTTGTGTTAGGTTATGTGCTGTGATCGATTGTTGCTTCGCCCGTCTTAGATCGATTTTCTTTTTCGGGTCAAGTTTGGGTTTGATTTTTGAGCCCAGGACCAAATGATGATGTTGGAGGGTTTGGTCTATCCGGATCTATATATATATGATTTATGACAGAACGACAGGACGATGCCAACCCGATCTATGATTAAAAAAAGAAGCAGCAAGATTTTCTCAGAGCACAATCTCGTGCACTTAGCTTGATGCCCCACCCGTATGCCCCACCCGTATGACCCCTTTGGCACCGCTCCCTCACGGCTCTTGTCTCCTCTGTCACGCTACTTGTATCACTGTTGTGTTGTACTGCAATGAAGAGTTAAAATCCATATCTGACATGCGCTACGATTAGCTACATTGCACTACAGTTATGGAGGAGGAGCCGGTGAATCTAGAAAAAATTGCTCCCCACAACTCCAGATCCGGCTCGCACTACGATAAACTATAGTGTGCTACAGTAATGGAGCTGGAGCCAGCAGGAGATGCGCAAAAGAGACCCATACAGAGTAGAGGGGTGATGCGTGTCCAACAAGGCGAAGTGCGACTCCAGCGATGCCTCCTCTCCAGCAGCGTAACAAGAGTTTATATTGTTTATATTTTAGAACATGTAAGTTCACTCCCACTCTGCACTTGAGGTGGAGCAATATCACCCATTAATTCCTGTGCTTCTGGTTCTTTAGTGTAACGCATATGATGGAATTATATAATATTTGTAATATCAAGTTCACAGGCCTTCATAGAAAACACAATTTCACCACATTATTGAATATATGTAAAATATTTAATGAAAGTGCTAAACGGCGGCGTCGGCATGGAACATCAGCGGCGACCGTCTGCCACGTCACCAAGCTGTAAGTCTCCTCGCACAGAACAACACGGTCAGCCGTCGTCGTCGATCGCCTTCGGCTCTGCTTCCATGTGGGAGCCTGGAGGTAGTTGTTGGCCCGTCGCGTTCGACAGAGCAGTGGCGCCACTTGACCATAGAAAATTCCCTAATTGCGCCGTCCTTGCATGGTGGCGCAGCGTCGAGGGAGCTGTACGTGTCTGCCGCGGCGGCGGGGCCCTGAGACAAGCTAGTCGCCATAAGAGTCTCCATCAGGTCACCATATATCCCGCTCGGCCTCGGAAGGGGTAGCCAACCCCGACCTCGAGGCCAGAGAGAGGGGAAGGAGATGAGGAGGCCTGGACCCAGCAGTTCGTGCCGCCATGGCTCTGCTGCGCTCCCGACGTTGCTGCTGCTGCTGCTGCTTCTAGCTGCATCTGCGCAAGCTCAGCAAGCGAGGACAAGGACCGATCCGGTTGAAGGTAAGCGTGCATGTCTTCTTTCTTTCAGATTAACGAGGGGGTTTCAAATCAGCTTGCATCAATCCATCGATATCGTGTTTCGCCTTTTGCTTGCCCACCATAAAATTCACACTTGGCTATAGATGTCCAAACGAGCGGCCCAGTACGGTCCGGCACGGGCCTGGCAAGGCACGGTAATTTTCTTTCAAGAATCATCTGCCCGGCAAGGCAAGGGAAGCCATCCCTGATCTGTTCCATGATCTGTTCCAGAGAATCATCTGCCCGATTCGTTCAAGAAACTGTCTCGTTCCAAATGTTTGGGGTAGAAGGGCAACAGGGGCGCGTTTAATGGTATGATGTTATGATTTTTGGCCTTTTGACTTCGTTCATGTTTTGCCTACGAATAAGGTCCTCTTGGGCAGGGCTTCTTGAGCAGCCCTGGCTGCCAAACGGGGAAGAACGAAATGGCTCCATCGATGGAGCCCTGCAATTCGCGCTGAGAGGAGCTAAGAGTGGAGGAGAAGCCAAAAAAAAATTGGCTCCCCGCAGCTTCGTCCCATCCGCAAGGCCGAAGTCTCCAGTTTGCCCCTAGGCGCGGTAGGGCCTGAGGATGGAGGCGCAGGCGCAGGCGTGGAGGGCTGGAGGACGGCGGCGGCTCGAGCGCGGGGGACTGGAGGATGCCGTCCGCGCGGGCGCGAGCGCGGGGGCGGAGGACGTAGCGGCGGGGACGCGGGGGAGGCCGAAGGATAGCGGCGGCGCAAGCGTGGGGCGTCGTCCTGGCGTGGGCGCGGGAGGCCAAGGACTCCGGCAAGTCGCGTGCGGGAAGGCCGGAGCTCGCTCGGAGCGGGGGGCGGCACTGCAGCAGCATGCGCGGGCGTTGGCACTGGGGATGGAGCGAAAGGCGTTGGCACTAGGGATGGAGCGAAAGGATAAGGTAGGGCGAGAGAAACGGTTGGAACCGTGGAGGAAAAAGCAATAAAAGAGGAAGGAAAATGAAAAAAAGGAAAATAAATAGAAAAGAAGAAAAGGTAAGGGTAGTATGGACATTTCACGTTTTTATCCATTTAAAACAATTAGGAGAAGCTGTTTTGCCAAACGTTTTTCCAATCAAGCAAACTAGAGTAAAAAAAACCGCTCTATCAGAGAAGCCACAGCCAAAACTGTTTCAACCACACGAGAGGAAACTTAACAGAGCAAGCCCACGAGGTGAAATTGGGATCCAAGTGAGAAAATATTAAGGGCATTCCCAACCTCCAAGTCACCCAATTTCTATATCATTCAATACAGTACCATCTTAGCAATCTAATAATGTGGAAGGTGATTCAGGAGGTGTTACCATCTCAGCAATCTAATGATGTGGGAGGTGATTTAGGGGGTGTTTGGTTGCTATAGACTAAAGTTTTGGTGCACTTTTAGTCCCTAAACACCCAAACAGTGGACTAAAGTTTGAACAAAAGGCTTTAGTCCTCTAGTCCACAAAACTGGACTACAGGGTGTTGGGGACACCCCTACCCCTCATTTACTGCCCTCCTTCCCACCCGGCTCCCTCCCGCCCGCCGCCTCCCTCCCACCCGGCCTCCCTCCCGCTCGCTGCCGTCGCCGCCCGCCGCCACCCTCCCGCCCGCCGCCGTCACCACCCGCCTCCCTCCTGCTCACCTCCCCACGCAACCGCTCTCCCCACGTCCGGCCGCTGCTCCTCCGCTCGTGCCTACCCACCGCTGCTCCCCTCCCCTCGCCGCCGGCCCACTGCTGCCCTCACCTACGCGGTGGCGCTCGACCGTACCGCGGTCGCACTATCGGAGCTCGCTTGCCCTGCAGCTAGGTCGGCGGAGCTTCAACGTACGACGGTGCTCACCCACCATAGGGGAGAGGCGATGAGAAGGACTGCCGCCACCCCCTCGGGGTCCTCCGACGGTCAAATCGACAGGTCGCCACCCCGTCGAGCCTCCCCAGCGTCCAAATCAACGTGACGCCGCCTCCTTGAGCTCACCTTGTGGCCGAATCGATGAGCCTCCATCTCGTCGCCGATTCGAGGCTCCCCCATTCGGGCCAATCCTCTGTTCGTTCCACTGCTCGCCGGCACACAAAGGATCTTGCCTGCACCGCGCGGGAGTTCGCATGTGGCGGGGTAGGTTGGGCACGCCCGAGCGGTGCTCCACTGGCGCCGGAGATGGAGAAGCTTCAACCAGCGGTAGTTGGAGTTCCCGTGTGAGGAGAAGTAGACGCAGGGGTACCAAGAGGGTAGGGAAGAAGGGTAAAAGGGTCTTTGTTCAACAGCATTTATGAACTTTAGTCCATTTTAGGGGTTGTTTGGATACTAGGGGCTAAACTTTAGCCTTTGTCACATCAAATGTTCGGATGCTAATTAGGAGGACTAAACATGAGTTAATTATAAAACTAATTAGAGAAGCCCTGGGCTAATTCGTGAGATGAATCTATTAAGCCTAATTAACTCATCATTAGCAAATGGTTACTGTAGCACCACATTGTCAAATCATGGACTTAGGCTTAATAGATTCATCTCGCGAATTAGCCTCCATCTGTGCAATTAGTTTTGTAATTAGCCTATGTTTAATACTCCTAATTAGAATCCAACCATTCGATGTGACAGGGGCTAAAGTTTGGCCCCTGGGAGCCAAACACCCCCTTAGTCCATGGAACCAAATAGGGGTGGGACTAAAGTTTAGTCCAGTCTATGCACTAAAGGAACCAAACAGGGAAGAAGAAAGAGTAAGAAATCACTTTTCTCATGTGAGAAACTGAGTCGGCTCGCGCACCAAAGTGCATAGATACCGCCGGTATCGCGTTGGGCCAGTGTTATGGTTTCCTTCCTCGTTTTCTTGCCCATCTTCCCGATGCGTTGTGCGCCGCGACCCACCCCCAAGCTCCGTGCATGCCTGCTACTACCGCGTCGCGACCCTGCACCTCCCTGCACCAGATCAGCCTGTCGTCGCCTTCTCCGGCGTGCCGCGCTCCCCATGGCTGCCTTCTCCAGCCACCCCCCTAGCCTCCTTCTCTGGCCACCACGCGTGCTGCCATCCACCTTTCTATTTTCCTCCTCTCTTTCTCCCTGGCCTGCGCCGCCTACGGCTGCCAGCCGCCACCGCTTCCGCGTACCACTGCCGGCCACCTCCGTCACGCCTCCTGGTGCTTGAACCTCCCGCTGCTAGTCGCCGCCCGTCGTTCCTCCACGAATGGGCGATAGGGGAGAGAGAAAAGAAAGCAATGGTAAAATGGGTGTAAATTCGGCAAACTCCAGGGGTATTATGGTACCGAACAGTGCAGGATGGATGAGGGAGCTACGGGGAGCTCGTTTTCCTAGCTCCGCCCGCTCGTTTTGGCTCCTCTCAACAGGTTTTTAGGCAGCTTCGCCGGAGAAGCTGTTTTGAAGAAAGCGTTTGACACGGCTCCTTGAGAAGCCGGTGGAGAAGCTCCTCAAGGAGCCGTGATAAAGGGGGCTAATGATGTGGCAGGTGATTTAACGAAGAAAGAGTGAAATATCGTTGTTTTTCTCGTGTTAGAAACCGAGTCGGCTCGCGAGGGCATGTTCGCTTCAGCTTATTCAGCCAGCTTATCAGCCACCAAACAATGTTTTTCCTCTCACAACAAATCAGTCATTTCCACTTTTCAGTTGGCTTATAAGCTGAAGCGAACAGAAAGTGCGTAGATACCACCGAAATCGCGTTGGGCCAGCGTTACGGTTTTCTTCCTCGTTTTCTTGCGCATCTTCCGTGCGCGCATGCTACTGCCGCGTCGCGACCCTCCCTCACGCGCGCGCCGCGGGCCATCCCCTCCCTCGCTCGCGCGTGCCAATTTCCGGCGCTTGTGTCCGCCTGACGCCGCTGGCCACCCCCGTGCGCGGCCGCGCACCAAGCCTCCGCCAGCAATTCCCCACGCGCCGCTTCTAAGGATCGATTGGAGAAGAAAGGCGTACATCAAAAGAAATCGAGGAAGCCCTCTTCAAGTTCCAGACGAGTTGTTGGTGCTGCTGCTGTTGCTTTCTCCAGGCGCTAGTTCTCCGTCCGTTGCTTCTAGCGCCACTTTGGCACTTTGTCCAGGCACTGATCGAACCAGCGCTCATCTCGCTCCTGCATTTTGGCCTGCATCGTCTCTTGGCGGCTCTTTCCAGGTTGATCGATCTTATAGCAGCTGCGAATGAATTTATTTTGTTTCAATGGCTCGGACTGTGGCAGCATGAAGGCTACGCGGTTGCTTGCCACAGCTGACCGAGCTTTGTTTGTGCTGCTTGCGTGAAATCATACGTAGAAACTACCCATAGAAATTATAGGTTGGGGAGATTAGATCTACAAGTGGCATCTTGATGATATGTCAACATAAAAACTACCCATAGAAACTCTGATTGCCTGTCTCCGGTGGAGTCGTCTAAGACTAATTCTTTACTACTCCCTCCGGTCATCTAGCATGACGAGTCGTCTTTAAATGACCAAATATAGTAAGAATAATTTGATAGGTAACTTTCTCATATGTACGTCTTAAAAAAATAAATCAGCACCTAATTGATTACTTCATCCATTCTAAAATATAGTTCATTAGTTTTTTCTAAGTCAAACTTTCTCTTTTTTACTGTGAATCATAAGTACAGATGTAGACGCTCACATACATGTACGCACACTTGTCCCTACGAATACACGCACGCAACCTTACCCCTATGAGCACCTCCGAAAAATTGAACCGGTAAATCCTCGAGATTGATGAAGTCACCACTGACATCTCGCTATCAATGGACACATCACCTACCACTAAGCAGGTTCCACCACAAGGGACCTTACCAGCTGAGAGTTCACTAAATCAAACTTTCTCTAATTTTGATTAAGTTTATAAAAAAATATAATAACATCTACAATACCAAATAAAATAGTGAAAGTGCATCTAGCTTAGTGGTTAGAGCACCTGAGCAATATCCAGTAGACCTAAGTTCGACTCCCCTTGGAGCGAATTAAGCAGGTCTAGAATAAAAAATTAAAAAAATAGGTTGGGGCTTTCCTACGGACTTCGTCAAAAAAATACCAAATAAAATACAAGATATTTCATGGTGGATTCACTGAAACTAATTTGATGTTGTAGATGTTGATGCCTATCAAATTTATAGAAATTTGATTTAGGATAAATCTAAATTGAACTATATTTTGAAACAAAGGAATCGATACTAAACATAGAAAAATGTTCGTGCTGCTTGCCTGGCACAGACCTGGGCTGAGATGGCGTAACAAAACAGGTTGGCGCATGTGCTGTGCTGGCAACATGTAGGCCGGCGTGCGTGTAGTCATGAAACCGATAGTAAAGGTAAAAGCATCTTGTTCGAGCATAAATTTTGGTTGTGAAAGAGTGGGATCGTCCATTGCAGGGCAGGACAGATTTCATCTCGAGCACAAACATTTTTGTGCATCTTCATGTCATCTTGTTCTCACCTCTTGCTGCATAGTATTAGTACCCCCATTGCCTTTAATTTTTTGTTGTACAAATAAGAAAGCCCCGAGGTAGGACTGCTAGAGTCTTGGTACTTTTTTAGGAACAGGTGGGGCTAAGATTCCTACTAGATATATATTTTTTATTAAAAAAGAAATAAGTTACTATGTCACCAAGCTTTTAGGGTACTTAGAGCAACTCCAAGAGTACTCCAAAAAATTCTTCCCCAAAACTATATATTGGGGTTCTTCCAAAAAAAATTTCTCCAAAAAACATGTCAATCCACAACAGATCGCTAATAAATAGCCCCCAATATTTTAAAACAGGCCACGTCATCATATTGGGCCCATTGGAAGGGACGCGCGAGCGTGCGGGAATCAGGATTGGGGGAGGAATGCCAACGCTAAAATATACGCGGTGGTAAGCTGTTTTTTAGCGTTGCTAAAAAATTGGGGAAGGTTTGGGTGGACTATTGGAGTTCGTTTTTTCTCTTTTTTTCCTTAAAAAAAGGTATTGCCTCTTGAAGTTGCTCTTATAATGCTTTTTATGTTTTACAAGCTTAAGACTAGCTATCACTGTACACTACTAGATTCACCACTTTTGCCTAGAGTTCGCATTGAGTGCCTGACGGTGATCTGTTATTTTATACATTCTCTGTGGTCGGTAAAGGTTAGTCGGTGATTGCTTCTCTGGAAATCATGTTCACTCTCGGAGATCAGCTATGTAACACCAAAATACTCACGACCATTAGAGCACATAAATACTAAACAAATCAATCCCCCTCGGCCACACAATGCAAGCTCTCGGCAAAGGTGCTAAATCTTGTAGTGGTAAGAGCATACTTTGTTTTCTATAGGCTACTAAAGGCAATGTATTTTTCCATTTTCTAAAAACAAAATTAGATCCAAAACATCAACATGGCTTTCCTAGTCTATGGCAGCAGAAGCCTGCAAAAAGTTATAGTCAGGGTCTAAATATCTTAAACCATAGGAGCATATTGCAAAATTTTCTCGGACTGCCGAGGGGCAGGATGTTTGATCGCGTTTTCGTGTTTGTGTCTCATTCGCAGCGGATGCGCTGAAGGGGGTGTTTGACAAAATCGGGCGCGAAATGTGGCCATCTTGGTTCAGCAGCAGCGTCGACCCTTGCACCGGCGCGGCCACGGACGACACCGACACCGACATCGACCATAACCCCAACCTCAACCCGGCCATCAAGTGCAACTGCAAGTACCAGAACAACACCGTATGCCACATCACCAAGCTGTAAGTGTCTCACGCTTCCTATCCGTACGCCCACCATCAGTTGCTGGATGATCTAATTTGCCCACCTGAGGTGGCAGTTCGTGCACTCAGAGTGTGGCAGGCTAGTGCATCGTCCTTATCTCTGCAACTATTGCTTGTGCGGTTATTTGACGGCGCTCCATAACCTGGTGGTGTTTGTCTGACGACGAACATCCATGAAGGTTTATTTCAAAAAAAAAAAACATCCATGAAGGCTAAATTGAGATGGTGCGAGCTGATGGGTGCTTCACTGTTATTGCTGCAGGAAAATGTACGCATTGGATCTGGTAGGTCCTATACCAGAAGAGCTGAGGAACCTCACGCACTTGACCAATTTGTATGAATTCTCAACTTTCTTGAAATCGTCAGTGAGCCAAAGTATCCCAAGTGTATATTAAGATTGTTTAGTCGCAACTTATTGGTGGACTTTGTCATTTCCCGCAGTTCCACGGCATATCATATTATCATAGCAGCGGATTGCTTTGTAGTAGCCTCCCACATCAAGCTCAAAATTTCTTTAAATATAATACCTACTGAGAGCCATCCTTTTTCGTTTACATCTGATCTGATCTGACGTTTTTTCAGGAACTTAATGCAGAATTACTTAACAGGGCCTATACCATCGTTCCTTGGGGAACTGACTGCTTTGCAATACTTGTGAGATTTAGAACCTAACATTACTACATCGCATGTTTTGGGTAACATTGAAACTTAAACTATCTCCCTTGAACATACAAGGAGTCTTGCAATTAATGCATTATCTGGATCTGTTCCAAAGGAGCTTGGGAAGCTTGTGAATCTCGTATCGCTGTAAGTAATTTACCTTCTCTGTTTCATGGCCCTATTTCAGTAGAAATCTTTGCTAATGTCCAAACTACAAAGTTTTATAAATCTCGACCTGGCTTTGTACACGTACCTATGAATTTATTTAAATGTGTAAGAATCAACAAATAAAGAACAGTTTAAGTTGAGAATACATGCTATCGACATCAAGCTTATAGAAAAAACACACCTTCATTCCTTCTACTAGTTGACCTCTGTCGGGAAAAGTATTCATCCTTCGAAAGATAAGAAAGTTTCCTGTCACAAATCTTTTGCTACTAACCTGACATTTTTTTTGGGATTTCAGGGGCATAAGCATTAACAACTTAAATGGATCCCTTCCTCCCGAACTGGGTAACATGGTTAAACTTGAGCAACTGTGCGTATTTTGATTAATTTTGCGCACCCTGTAGTTCTTACCTTTTCTTCTACCAAACCATGTTAACATTCTTATTCTTTTATTTCTGTCTTGCAGATATATTGACAGCTCTGGCTTAAGTGGTCCACTACCACCATCATTTTCTAAGCTTACAAGCCTAAAAATATTGTATGCCTATAAAAGACGTTTTGTCAACAGTATTATTCATTTAACCTTATGCGTTATTCTTATTTGTGATTAGGTGGGCATCAGATAATGATTTTACTGGGCAAATACCAGATTACATTGGGAGCCTCAGTAATTTATCAGATCTGTAAGATTTACAACTTATACTTTTCAGATGGTGTTGATAATTTCTTTAAAGACATTGTGTACAGTTTGCAACAGTTCTCAAGTATGAAATTCATTTTGAACCCTGGCTCATTGTGCTCATAAATGAGATGGTATTAGCTAAGTGTAGTTTTTACTCTGCTAAATCTCCATTCAATGGCCTATTAAAATAATCCACATAAGGTCAGATGTGAGGTGGTTTCATCATTTTAGTAAATATTACATTTTTTCACTATTCATGATAATGCGGTGCTGTTCCACATATTCTGGACAACAAGGAACAATGCAATCTCCATGCAACAGCAAGTTTCAGTTGAGAGTTGCAGAAACATTTTCAAGTATGAATTTGCTATGGTTATCCATCGAGCAAAAAAGAAGTCTTTCCCTAGAATCACAGAATGGCTTGACAATCTGTTGTAATTTTCCTTTTTCTCCTTTTTGCTCTGTAAAAGACTCCTTTTTCCTGAATATATAACCAGTAGGGGTCCTAACCCCTCCTGTTCCATTAAATAAATACTAGTGTTAAAAATATTGAATTGATTTTTCTAATAATTATCTTTTTTATGGAACAGATCATATTTCTATCTGCATAAATCTATTTACTTTTTTTACCAAGAAAGTGACCATTGTACCAGCAGGATCTTCCTTTTTTCTTCACTAGTAACAACAACTATAATTTTGCAGACGGTTTCAAGGCAATTCATTTCAAGGTCCACTTCCAACCACTCTTTCTAATCTTGTCCAACTGACAAGCTTGTAAGTGACTACTGATGGCGGGAGTAGATAAGTATCATTGTCAAATATTAAGGTTGCAGAACAGAAGAATCAATTATCTATTTCTGTGGTGCAGACGAATAGGTGACATAGTAAATGGAAGTTCTTCACTGGCATTCATCAGTAACATGACATCTTTGAACACCTTGTATGCATAACTTGCCATTCATTTGATGACTCAAACTACATCTTAATATTTTCTGTAGTGTAACCAATTGTTAAATTCGAAAACTCTTGACATGTTTCATTGCAGAGTTTTGAGGAACTGCAGGATATCTGATAACCTGGCATCAGTAAACTTTTCACAGTTTGCAAAATTAAGCCTACTGTAAGACATTTGGTTTCTTCGTAAACTCCAGTCAGCTGCATGTTTTGCTAGATGCTTTAATGAACTGCTGTGGATTATGCATTGTTTGATGACCCCTTTCTCTCCTAGTCTCATTTGTTCTACTGTTACAGGGATTTGAGTTTTAACAATATTACTGGCCTAGTACCGCAAGCTCTGCTGAATCTGAATTCACTCAGCTTCTTGTATGGTTTATCTTGCTTTCTGATACTTATTTCTAGGTTCTGATGACAATGATCATCAATCTTGCTAATGCGCAAATTTGGTCTGCCCAGGTTTCTCGGGAATAATAGTCTTTCAGGAAGCCTTCCAAGTTCTATAGGAACTTCTCTTAAAAACTTGTATGTTTGTCCACTTTCATTTGTGAAGTAAAACCAGGAAGGCGTTTATCTATAACATTTACATGCTTTCTTTTGTGTAGAGACTTTTCCTACAACCAGCTATCAGGAAACTTTCCCTCCTGGGTTAGTCCGAATTTGACATTGTAAGTGCTGAGTTTTGCAAGCTTGATTGACTGACCGAAAATCCAATATCGTACACATGTATTAAACTAGCATTTTTTAATATCAACTACATCTAAAAAGCTGCTTTTGCTGCACCTAGATCATATTTCTTTTTTCTTTTTTTCTTTTTCTTTTTGCATTTGACGTCATCTATGATTCAGAATCTAAGCCACATATAATTCAGAATCTTTAATGAAGGAGAATTACTTTTCATTACAGTTTCGCTGAAAAAATGAATCAGTTATTTGTCCCTGCTTTTATTTGTCTTATAAAACAAACCCTCTATGCTCTGAAGTATGAACGGTGCCTTTTTTCCATGTTTCATTGTACATAGGAATTTGGTGGCAAACAATTTCGTGGTCAGCAACTCCAATAACAGGTCAGTTTACATTCGAATAGCTCCTCAAAGTCTTCATGTACAATTATTGTTCTCTAAGCTCGTATTTTGAATTCAAAATGTCAATGTTTGACATCTGCAGTGTCTTATTACCTTCGGGGCTGGAGTGCCTTCAGCGAGACACACCCTGCTTTCTTGGCTCTCCACAAAGTGAGCTTCTAGCTTCTGCAACGTGCGTCTACTTAGCTAAATTAACATCAGTATTAAATAATTCAACATGCTTGCAGCTAAGTCCTTTGCTGTGGACTGCGGGAGCAGTAGTTCAATGTCAGGATCAGATGGTTCCGTGTATCTGCCTGATGATGCCAATCTTGGACCTGCATCCTATTATGTTACAGGAGCACCAACATGGGGTGTTAGCAATGTTGGGAGGTTCATGGAGGCATTTGAAAGAGATTACATAATACAAAGCTTAAATGCAAGTTACACAGTATACAGCTCAACACGCCTGTTTCGGAATACCCCAGATTCAGAACTGTTCCAGAAAGCAAGGATGTCGCCTTCGTCTTTAAGATACTTTGGTATTGGACTTGAGAACGGAAACTATGTGGTAACGCTTCAATTTGCAGAGATTAGCTTTGAGGACTCACGGACTTGGAAAAGTTTAGGTAAAAGAGTTTTTGATATTTATATACAGGTAGGTTAGTTCCAGTCGTACTAATAACCTACCCTTGGTTTTTACATTTTAGCTTGAGCTGGTCACGAGTTTTTAATTTTGAAGGGTGAGCGGAAGGAGCAGAACTTTGACATAAGAAAGGAAGCAAGAGGATCTTACGCTGCTGTCCAGAAGCAATATATTATTCCTGTCACTAGAAACTTCCTTGAAATTCATCTGTTCTGGGCTGGCAAGGGCACTTGTTGCATCCCTAGTCAAGGCCACTACGGGCCTTTAATCTCAGCTTTGAGTGTAACTCCAGGTACTCTCTCTCCCATTTGCTTTTTTTTTTGAAAAAGCGGGCCCGGCAAAGAGTGCCGGACTTGTATTAATAAATAGAGAAGAAAGTTACAGGCCTTGGTCGAAAATTGAAAGATAGTAAAGTATACAGAAACTGTATAGAGATGCTTAGGGAACGCAATCACTCCTCAAACGGACAGATATCTCCCAGATGCTTTGCACCTGCTAGAGTCCAACATCGTACTTCATCCTTTATTTTGCACAGTAGCTGGTCCAAACTTTTAAACTTTCGCTGGAAAACTCTTTCGTTACGCTCCTTCCAGATCTCCCATGACACAAGAATGATGATTGATCTAAACCCCCTCCGCGGCATGCCCGGCATAGAACCTAGTTGTGTCCACCATTCGCTAACGGACGAAAAGGCGGACCAGTCCCCCTAGATGGTATGTGCGTGGCCGTCCAGTCGAAGATTTTATCCCAAAGTCTGAGTCGTGTAGCGGCATTTTGCTAGCAAATGCAGTAGCGTTTCATCATGTGTATGGCAGAGCATGCATATCTTTTGATTAGGCCATCCTCTTGTGATTAGTCGGTCCGTTGTCCATAAACGGTTTTGGAAAGCAAGCCAGGAGAAGAATTTGCACTTTGAGGGCGCGCACGTCTTCCATACGAGTCGTTTCATATCGGATGGTGTTGAATTTTGGAATTGAGCCTCATATGCCGATGCCGTCGTGTACTCACCATGTCGAGTAAGGTTCCATTGGGTAAGGTTCCATACAATGGAGTCTGGCATGCTCGGACTTAGTCGGACCGTTGTTGTTCGGTCCCAGAGGATGGCGAATTCTGCGAGCTGTGTTGCCGACGATAGCCTGGCCACGTTTATGTCAGAAATCCACTTGTCATTCAGTAAAGCGTCTTTAACTATCCTATTCTTCTTTCTTGAGATGGAATACACAGATGGGGCAATATGTTTCGGCGCCTCTCCCTGAAGCCACATCGATTCCCAGAATTTGGCCTTCTCCCCGTCACCAAGCGTGACAGTCGTTACAGAAGCGAACAGGTTCTTGTCTTTTTCAGTACACAGAGTTGGCATTCCAACCCAAGGTTTGCGTGGTTCCTTCCATTCATTCCAAAGCCGGCGTAGCCTAAGTGCTCTTGCAAACTTCTTTAGGTGCAGGATCCCTAATCCACCCAATTTTGTCGGTTTATACGCTATGGGCCATGCAACTTTGCATTTTCCACCGACAATTTGGTCTGTACCCGCCCATAGAAAATGCTTCCTCCGCCTGTCAATTTCCTCAAGCACAGCAGCCAGAGCATTTAATGCAGAGAGGTAGTAGATTGCCTGCGAAGATAGGACCGTCCGGACTAGGGTTCTTCTTCCCACTGGCGTGAGTAGTTTGCCAGCCCAGTTCGCTAGGCGCGCGTTTGCTTTGTCGGATAAGCTCTGGAAGTTAATCTTCTGAAGTCTACCAAGGAATAGTGGTAGTCCAAGATATTTGACTGGGAAGTTGGTTGTGGCTGCCGGGAATGATGCGAGGATGGCATTTAGATCGATCCCGTTGCAGCAAATGGGCGTCACCGAACTTTTGCAGATATTGGTTCTTAACCCAGTAACCGAGCCGAAATTGTCTAGAAGCTCCTTAGTGTTACGAACATCAGCTGCGGTTGGGTTAATGAAGATGATCGCGTCATCCGCATATAGAGAGAGTCGAAGGCGGGCACATTTCCCTCGCAATTTTGATAACGCCCTCCTTTCGATTGCGAGATGCAGTAGTTTCTGGAGCGGGTCGATTGCCAAAACGAATAGTAGAGGCGACAGCGGGTCTCCTTGACGCAGTCCTTGACCATGCTGGATGTCCTCCCCCGGCGCACCATTCATAAGGATCTTAGATGTGGCGGTGCTTAGCAGCGTGGTGACCCAGCTCCTCCATCTCGGAGGGAAACCACAGCGCTGCATGAGGTCTAACAGATAGTCCCACCGAACAGAGTCGAAGGCTTTGGAAATGTCCAGCTTGAGCATGAGGAAGGGGGTTCTTGAAACGTGAAAGCGACGAGCTAGGTTTCTGACATACATGTAGTTGTCGTGGATCGCTCTTGTTTTAATGAAGGCGCTCTGGCTCTCTGATATTAAGGAGTTCATAAACGGTTGTAGTCTTAGGGCCATCATCTTCATTATGATCTTCGCTATAGCGTGGATGAGGCTTATTGGCCTGAAATCCGTGATGGAGTCCCCTTCCTCCTTCTTTGGAACTAGCACAACGTTGGCCGTGTTTAGCATGTCGAAGAAGTCGTGGCGCAAGTTGTGGAAAGCATGTATCATTGCCATCAGGTCCACTCTTTGGGCATTAGTTCGAGCGTTTTTCTGACTTCCTCCTCTGAGAATTCAGCGTCCAGGGAGGATAGATCAACGGACGGCTAGGAGAGCAGGACCCAATTGAAGTCGATTTGTCTTGGCTGTGGTCTTCCGAGGACATTGGTGTAATGGGTGTTAGCAACTTCAGCTTTTTCTTGTTGAGGGATTGCCCACCTATCATTTTTTCGAAGTCTGGTAATGAAATTCTTCCTTCTCCTGGAGTTCATCTTCAGATGGAAGAACCGAGTATTTGCGTCACCCAATTTGAGGTTTGTTATTCTGGAACATTGACGCTTTCGTAGACGTTCAAGGATGGCTAGGCCCATTACCCTTTTCTTCAGCTTGGAACGTAGGGTTATTTCGTCATCGGTTAGAGTACGAAACTCCTGAGCAATGTCAAGCTAAAGGATGACAGACTATGCCATGTGAAATTGCAATTTCGCTTATGAAAATAGGTTCTTGCTCCATTTTATGAGGGCCAGCGCAGTCGTGGCAAGCCTGTAGTTTAGGCGATGCATAGGGTTTGTGTGGGTGTTCGTGGATGTTCACGCCTGTTATATCACCTGTTTAAAACCTGGCATAGAAATCCAAAAGTTCTTGAATTTGAAGTGGTGTGGTCGTGGTGGGCTTTCATGGCTTGACAGGAGCAATGGGCAGTGATCAGAATGCGAAGAGGAGAGCGCTTGCAGTATGTGTGACGAGAAAGCTAAGTCCCAAGCATTGTTACAGAATACTCGGTCGAGTCGAACGAGGGTTGGGTTGCGGCGTTCATTGCTCCAAGTGTACTTTCTGTTCTCGAGATGTATTTCTTTTAAGTTGCAGTTGTTTAGTGTGTCTCGGAAGCTTCGCATGTTGTTGATGTTTAAGTTGGAGTTGTTCTTGTCAATAGTTTTGTAGATCAGGTTAAAATCGCCTAAGATAATCCACTTGATGCCCTGACGAGGGGCCAGGTTTCTGATTTCCTGAAGGAATTGCGGCTTATCACGCCCTCGCGTTGGCCCATAGACTACCGTTATCAGAAAAGTCACCGCGGTCGCTTTTATTATTATATTGGCCGTTAAGGAGAAATCTCGCTTGGTAACTGAGTCGACGTTAAGCTCGTCACTGTTCCAAAGAATCAAAATGCCACCCCTTGTACCCGATACACCTCCTGCCGGCAAGAAGGTGTAACACATGATTCTAACACCATCTTGTTAGGTCTAAACTCGCATGAGTTTTTTTTTTTAGAATTCCGGTGGGATACCCGGTCCGTATGCATTGCAACGGGACCAACTAAACTCGCATGAGTGTGATCACCTAAATCTAATAGTGAATAGATAGACTTGAAATGAACTTGGAGAAGCTGTGTTAGGCTTTAGCGAAGATCCATATGCCTGCTTGGTGCAGGTGAGATGTAGTAGAAGGAAACGGATCGGGTGACGTCAGTAGTGACAGAAGTAAACGAAATGAACTTGCAGGAAACGGAGATCACCAACGTCAGTAGTGACAGCAGCAGCCTTCCCATTGACATCTTTTACGGTCCATCTTCAACGGATCGGGTGTTGAATTATGGGCTGTTGACCACAGCCTTCTTTGGTCGACTTGTGCATATAGTTTCGACCATGAGAAATGCTGACAATTAAACCTATGCATAAATATATACTAATCGTGCATATCTATTCTAAATTGTGCAAATATTCTCCTCTGAATTCCAAAATAAAAATGAGTAAAATTCAGGAGAACATAACATAAACTTCAGAGTCAAAATATGCAGATTCTTTGTAAGATCACTGTCTTATTCCAACAAGTGAGCTTTTTTTGAATCTGACATACTTCACGATTACAGCACCTAATGCTGCTCGGAAGAGAAGTAAGAATAAAACAGGTGCAACTGTTGGAGCTGCGGTTGGTGCAGTAGTTGTAGGACTAATAGTGCTCACTGGACTGTATGTCCGGAGGCAGAAAAGTAGAAAACTGTCTTTGGAGCAACAAGGTACATGATACACTATGCTCACAATGTATTCTTTAAACAAACATTGGTTGTGTTCATGAATTTATTGCTTGTCATCCTTGCAGACCTGTACAATACTGTTGGAAGACCTAATTTATTCACTTACAGTTATGGTGAACTAAAGACCGCTAGTGAAAATTTTAATTCCAGTAACTTTCTCGGCGAAGGAGGGTATGGGTCAGTTTATAAGGTTAGTTCATATGTAGTACACATGGATGACAATTTTCTGTTAAATTTTACTTTCTGTGAATTTTTTGACACTGATCTGTTTCTTTATGCAAATTGGCTAGACCTCTTTTATTTTATCTCTACTTTTGGGCAATGTGAATTCTTTTTCTCACTGCACATGCTTCTCCCGTTCTTTTTACTAATACAAATCTATACATATTTATTTCAAAAAAAAATATACATATGCTCCCTACTGATTTCTTTTTCTTTTTGTTGTGGTTGTCTTCTTCATTTTCTCCATTACAGTATACATATGGTAACGCTGATACTTAAAACATGCATTTTTAAAAATGATACCTTCTGGCAGGGTAAATTATCCGATGGAAGTGTAGTGGCAGTAAAACTACTATCTGAAACATCCCGTCAGGGGAAGAAGCAATTCATAACAGAAATAGAAACTATTTCTCAAGTGCAACACCGTAATCTCGTGAAGTTGTATGGTTGCTGCCTTGAAGGCAATAACCCATTGTTGGTTTACGAGTATCTAGACAACGGAAGCCTTGATAAAGCATTGTTCGGTAATGTTTCATTCAATTCGATGCAACTGCAAAGAGTTCAGGTTTCTTACATAAATCTGAAAATTATTCTTCATTGGCAGGAAATGGGAGATTGAACCTGGACTGGCCAACACGCTTTGAGATATGTTTGGGCATTGCAAGAGGCCTGGCTTACCTCCATGAAGAGTCTAGCATCCGTGTTGTGCATAGGGATATAAAGGCTAGTAATGTCTTACTTGATGCCAATCTTAATTCTAAGATATCTGATTTTGGTCTCGCCAAACTTTATGATGACAAGAACACGCATATCAGCACAAAAGTTGCTGGTACATTGTAAGCACATCTCCAACCTTCTCCCCCTTACGCATCTTGACACACTATATATATTAGTTTCGTTAAATTTGTGAGCTAATGGCGATCTTTTTACTGTTTTCGTCAAGTGGATATCTTGCACCTGAGTACGCCATGAGAGGTCATATGAGTGAGAAAGTTGATGTGTTTGCTTTTGGTGTGGTCATATTGGAGACTATAGCTGGAAGGCCAAACTATGATGGTAGGCTTGGTGAAGACAAAGCATATCTTTTAGAATGGGTAAGGTCACTGTACAATTGAGATCCAGGTCATGCAATGTTCCACTCTTTCTTCCTGTGCTATTGGGGTGGGAAAATCCACACTAGATTCATGAGTGATTTAAAGTATCAAAGCACACATGCATTCATGAGATTCTTTAATCAAACACAACCACGATTTTTTACCTGCAGAAAAAAAAAACACAACCACAATTTTAGTCTGCTAAGGTTTGAATAGTACCCGCACCTACAATACTACACAATTTATATCATTCTAAAATCATTTGTTGATGAGACATATCTATTTTTTATCAAAATATAAGGTATTATTGTTGTGGACGCTTTTGTGGGCTGAACCTACAGGCGGCGCAGCAAGCCGGCGCCAACAGCTCCGGCAAGTTAGGCGCCTGATTTGTTGGATAAGATGGCAGGAGGTTAGCAATAGCTGTTAATTAGGATTTGGTTTGTTAGCACCAAGCAATATATAAGCCGGCTGGTTCTTTATTGATAGGCAAGCAAGGATTGAGTTGTTAAGATTCAGAGCCTCTGCAGAGGGCGAATCTAGCTCAGTCGTTGCCATGGTGTTAGTTCCACAGATCAATAAAGCTAATCCTTTCCCTGCACTTAACAATTATTTAGACTATAGAAACATAAAATGGAAAAATTATACTACCCTAAGCAATCCACTTTTTCCGTTTAACCCCATGAACAAAATTTTGGATTAATTTACTATCCCAAACTATTTTAGTTGGTCCGACTTGTCCCTAATAATATTTATCTTTTTTCATGTACAAGTTGAGTTTTAGATTTAAATTTTATGAGCGGGTAGAGAACATGATGCTTTATATTAGAAAAATACATCAACTATATTAGATGGTATGATTGTACTTGCACTTTCTTTCATTTTTTTTCCCATGCATGGAACTTTTTCATTATATGCATTTCTTTTGTTCCAGATAGTATTTTTCTCATAGAATTTTTAAGGAAAAAATAGATCAGAGGGAGATATGTCCCTTCACGGACCGGTGACAAAGGGTTTCATCGAACCTTGGACTTAAACAGTCTAACCAAAAACTTGCGAAAAGTTGCCTTTTTTTTTGCAGAAACTGCTAGTCAATATGGCATTATGTGAACTTGTTATTAGAGGCTGGCATCTCTTGTTAAATTTTAGCATGGCCGTAGTATTATTGTGGATCTTATTGTTGCGTACTTGCACAGCAGAAGATCAATGTTTGGAACCATCTTGAAAATGATGATTGTGTGTTTTTTTGTTCTGCTATTGCGACAGGAAAAAAAACGGTTGGATCTGAATTGTCCCCCAACTTATCATGCTTTCAGGTCTGGCAACTTTACGAGGACGACCATCCTCTGGACGTCACAGACCCTAGGCTCACAGAATTCAATAGCGAAGAGGTGCTCCGTGCCATCCGCGTTGGCCTCCTCTGCATCCAAAGCTCACCTCGGCAGCGCCCGCCCATGTCGAGGGTGGTGTCGATGCTCGTCGGGGACATCGAGGTGCCCGAGGCGGTTACTAAGCCCAGTTACGTCATCGAGTGGCAGAGCAACGCCATGGGGACGTCGAGCTCGGAGCCGGGGGCGGAGGCCATGTCCCTGAGCTCCGTCATCGATGAAGGCCGGTGATTGATGACCATCGCCCATCGGCAAGTTAAGATCAACTTCTGCCAAGACCAAGATTGTTTCTTGGAAATTCACTTGGAAAAATTTCGATTCGGGTGTGTACAAGAATTGCCAATTCGCTCGAAAAAAAGGCTGTAAATTGCAATTGGCTGGACCACACAGCTTCATATCACCGAACGTGCTTTGTGTCATGAGTGACCAGGCCTTGGGCCTTGTAATAGGCCCAGCCCTTGTAATATCCGCCTGTACGGTTCACAAAAATGTCTCTTTTTTTGCGCTCCCTTTCCTGCAAACGCATGGACGTGGTGCACATCCGTGAAGAAAGCAGCTGTCGTTGCTACATTGAATCGGTTAGTGGAATCGTACGAAGCTGTCGCTGTCTCCTTGACAAAACGCTCTCGATTCGTTCTCTCCAAAATCTAGATCCCGTAGACACCTGCCGGCACACGTGTGCGTGTGCCTTGCTGGTCAATCCAGACCTTTGGAAAAAGAAGCATAAGCCGAACGATCATGTGCACAGGCGTGCCAGATAGTCGCATGTCGATTGCGTTTAAAGGTGAAGGAAATTCCATATCGAGGCATTAGGAATCAGCATCAACCAGTCAAACAACAATTAAGAACAAATTTTATTTATCACTTGGACAATAATTCATAATTTCCATGACTTTTACGGTATACACTTAAATAAATGTTTTGTTAGATGCATATAGCGAAAGATAAATTTTTTAAAAAAAATAAAACAACTTATAATCTGAGATGAATCTGAGATGGATGGTGTAGTAATAGAGCATGCGTGTGCTCAAATCAAATGGCAACTACGAGGAACTTTCGCCACTCTTCCACCAATACCTGATACAAAGATACACAATTCCACCGCATACTCTATATTCACTGCATGATCAGGACTCTAGTTGGATGGGATGTCTGCATCCGCTCGATCTAGCTCAGTTACTTTTTAATCTCAACTTTCATGTGCCCGCTATGAGCAACTCACAATTATTTATAATATTGGTCAAGTGGTTTGTAAAAGGACATGCACAAAAACAATTGTGCCGGCATGCCAACTTTGCGTATAATTTATAGTACGTGCTTTATCAATGAAATAACCACAATCTCGTAATCGTTCATTTCAAAAAAAAATTATAGTACGTGCTACTGTGCTACAGCTATTATTACATTTGATTTCGGGAAATATGCATGAAAAGCAGCCAGCTCGTTGAAGTACATGATTACAAAGATTTTTTTTTTGTTGATATTTGTGGCTGATGGCGTCGGGTTCCACCCTCGTGCAAGCAAATAAACGGGCCGGGATGACGACGTCGAGGTTCATGTTCAAGTTGGCAGTGCATTAGAGCAGTGTATGGCTGAAAGGAGCCAACCACATTATGGCATCAACCAAAACCTCTCCACATTAGTATTGCAACTAGATGTACGGATGCTCTTACTTTCTTAAAACGATTAGAACTAAAATGATTACTAGCTTCCTAGTCTTGAATTAATGGATTTCGACACCCGGTGGGCGGTGGCATGTGCTTTATTTCCAATTCGGCAATTCCATGTTATGGTCAAGCCACAACCTTTATTTAAAAAGGAAGAAGAAGAATGGTTTTTTGCTGGAGATTGTGCGAGATGGTTGCATGTTCGATTGCACGACGAAAGAAGAAATTCCTTATCGAGGCATAGCGTGAACCGGTCCAATGTAAGAGGATTAGAGCATGTAAAAGGATGCTCAAATTGCACTTATGAGGAGCTTTCAGCACTGCATTGAGACGAATGGTTGGGTAGGATGTCTGCATCGGCATGACAAAGCTATCCTATTGTTTTTTATCTCAGCGATGATGATGCTAATTAGTTATTTGCAACTCGTAATTCATAATTGGTCAAGTTGGTGTAGGTTGACAATAAACTATCAAATCCACTTGTATTGTTTTGTAGTATTAGCTTGCTACATCTTTTTAATCTCTGAAAATGTGCATGGAAAACAAGAGCAATATGTATAGTCTCCAATTAATGCGTAGCAGACCTTTGGTTGATATTCGTGGCAAACGACGTTGAATTTCTCCCTTTTGTTCAAGCTGATCAAAGGGGATGACGACGTTGGGGTTGAAGGCCAAGGTGGCACACTTGAGCAGTACGGCCAAAAGCAACCAATGCACGTGAAGTTGTGAACCAAAAATTCCTCGCACAAGTCACATACTCACATGTGGCGAAATGCAAATGTACATTGCACCTCAGGCTCAGATTAACAGCTCCGAAATATTCATGTTCACCAAGCTAGTATAACAAAACGATTAGAAGAAATAAAATAAAGCTTGCCATCTTCATACAAAAGTGCAGTGAATATTTTTATATTTGAACTTGAACCATCACCTCACACACAGCAATGGATTAAGGAAATTTCTAGGGATGTGCATGAAAAAGATGACGACTGCTAGTGCTAGCTCATATAGGGAGAGCAAAGTTATACTTGAACACATAATTTTGCAGGAGCCTGCTGGGTTCATTGACCTCTGTCTAGTCTGAAACCACTCCAGTCATTTAAAATTGAGCCGTCGAATCATAGAGATCTCTAATCTGAAACCACGCCAGCCAAGTTCAGCTAATCCAGCAACCACCACCTAATCAGCAGCACGATCACTCCGGCTCTTTCTGCAGCTTGCCAGAGTAGCAAGCCAGCAGGTAGCTCCTGCTTAACAAGCAATTTAGGACGGTAGTGGCGCAAATTTCATATAGGCCAATTGGCTGACCCTACATCTTCGCATCATTGCATGGTTCCATAGCTGCAGCCGTGACGCTTTTGTCCGCTTCCTTTGTTCGATCCGTCCACCACTAGTTTCAGTTCAGAGAAATCTGAAGGAAACAGAGTGAGCAGACTAGCGGAGGGAGGGGCTCGAGCTGGCAGGGCAGGGAGAGATGAAGCCCAGGCTGAGCGGCGGCGGCTTCCTCCTGGTCTTGCTGCTTCTGAATTCTTGGAGAGCGGTGGCTCAGGCTCCGCCGCCGCCGCAGACTGATCCGGTTGAAGGTATGTGTCCCTCATTCGACGGAGCTCTAGAAGTGAAGATCGTTCATCAGTTCATGGTCGATGAGAGGCTTTGATTTTGATTGCTGGGGTGGGTGATTTTGTGCAGCGGCGGCGGTGAACGCGATCCTGAGCAAGCTTGGGCTGAGCGCGCCGGCGTCGTGGAACATCAGCGGCAACCCCTGCAGCGGCGCGGCGACGGACGACACGCAGCTGGACGACAACCCGGCCTTCAACCCGGCCATCAAGTGCGACTGCTCCGACCGCAACAACACTCTCTGCCACGTCATCAGATTGTGAGTAGTCGTCCGTCCAAGCTGCCGCCGCTTCTTCTTCTTCTTCTCCTCCTTCTTGGGATTCTTCAGGTTCATCAGACTTTTCTTATTTCAAAAAAGAAAAAAAGTTCATCAGATTTTTGCTTCCCCCTTTGTTTGATGGTGGTGCAGCAAGATAAACACGCTGGACGCGGTTGGTCCGATTCCAGAGGAGCTGCGGAACCTCACTCATCTCAGAAAGCTGTATGTGCTGTCAACTTTGTATCACTTGTTTACTCAACACGCCTAGCCTGACTAAAACTAAAACTGAAAAATGGTCTATGGCTATAAGCAATAACAAATTGGTCTCTTATTCCAACTGTAATGTCCCTTATTCCTTAATTTTTCTTATAGGATTTCATGTTCAACTTCGATGAATTTTCGGGTGGTATATAGAGGGTTTGTGTTCTCGAGGGAGGCTGTTTTATCAGTATACTCCTGTAGATAACTTCTGTTAGGAAAAGCCCATGGGCCAGCAATGAATTGGGCTTCCAAATCACTGCGGCCTGCTAACAACGAATGAATGCGACTTCCACTTGCACAATGCGCAAGGTCTCCACTGTTTTCGCTCCACTCCGATTCAGCCCCCAAAATGGCTGAGAGATGCGCAAGGAAGAAGAGGCACCCAAGTGAAGGGAAGGGACGCCCGGCGTGAGGCGGAACTCTGGCGAGGCGCCGCGGAGGTGCGGAGGACCGGGTCGCCGATCGGTAATTTTGCAAATGACTCCTGGATTGGATTGCGATCCGATTATTTGCAAAATACCCCTATTATTTTCATTTAACCCCAATTTGGATCGCGGTTATTGATCGCGATCCGATTATTTGCAAAATGCACCCTATTATTTTGATATAGCCCCCCGGTTCAGATCCGGTCCTGCTCTCCCGCCCTTCAGGCGCCGCCTGCTGCCGTCTTCCACCCCCGCCGCCCCGCGACCGCTATGAAGTACACAATCCCTCCAATCTGATGCACAAACCCCCTGGTCGCTTATGCCTGTGCGGCTGTGCCTAAGGCACTAGATATCTTGCCCAGGGGAGTCTCAGACCTTAATATGTTCAGCGTGCGTAAAGTTTTCTCAAATTCATGCTGACTTCAGAATCTGTCACGAATAATCAAATCATTAAGTAACCGGATTCTTCCAATATGATCCCTCCATGAGACTTGCAAGATTAACTCTGCTTAACATTTCAGGGACTTGAGAAAAAATTACCTCACTGGGCCGTTACCAGCATTCATTGGAGAACTAACTGCTCTGGAATACATGTAATACTCTGAACTCAAAACAGTGATGCAGTTCCTGCATTCAAGCAATCTTACATTCTTTTCCTTGTAAATCACAAGAACTGTCGGCATCAATGCATTATCTGGACCTATCCCAAAGGAGCTTGGAAATCTTGTCAATCTCGTATCACTGTAAGATCCTCCAATCATGTTATTCTAAGGGTTAGTCTTAAAATGGATATGCTCATTTTTTCTGACTAATGTTGGTGCTCAGTTACTATCATGCATCTGTTGTTATACTTGCCTTTCACTTGCACGAAAGTCATGAGGCTGTATGCATGTAGTGTGCCTCTCAAGCATTATGGCATTATATTGAATATGATCTGATCTCAAAAGTTAATATAATATTGTGGAATTGAGAATCTGATGGAAAAGAATGAGCATCTTCCCCATCAAATATTCATCAGCATTTCAATTGCCTAAAAGTACATAACAACACTTTTTTTTGGACATTTCTTTGGAGCTAACCTAGTTTAATTAATTAATTCTTTCAGGGCATTGGGCTCAAACAATTTTAACGGCACACTTCCTGATGAGCTGGGCAAATTGACAAAACTTCGACAAATGTAAATCGTCTATTTGGTCGCTTTACATGTCTTCATAATCACCTGTGCTTTCTTTACTGTTTAGAGTGATAACTTTATGCATGAGACAACTGAAAAATGTTATCCATCTTTGAGCTGCAGATACATTGATAGTAATGACTTCAGTGGTCCTCTACCATCGACATTGTCACAACTGAAGAACCTCTCAGTCTTGTAATTTTGTAAAATGAGATATCAACTCGTAAATTTCTTCTTTCCTCTGAGGTAGAAACCAATAATCTTACACACCCTTGTCATCATGCATCCAGGTGGGCATCAGACAATAATTTCACTGGGCAGATACCTGATTATCTCGGGAGCTTGACTAACTTGACTGAACTGTAAGATCTATATTTGACAACCACTAAGATCTTAATATTTTTCAAATTGTTTTCTCAACATCAACAGTAAGGAAAGTCATTCATTGTTCTGGAGAAGTGCAAGACATTGCATATCTACCTGCATCATCTGTTTCTATAGCACAATTACATTTATCATGAGGAACTAGCTTAGGTATTACTACTTTACTGACCAGATATCTATGAATTTCCAGGAAGCTCCAAGGGAATTCTTTTCAAGGTCCCATTCCGAAAAGCCTTTCTAATCTTGTCAAGTTATCAAAATTGTGAGTCCCTGGTAGTTTTTGTGACTGTAGGATTGTTATCGTTGCAAAGATAAGATAATGGCAGTAACTATGGCATTGATTGTTCCAATGTAACAGAAGAATAGGCGAAATAGTAAATGGAAGCTCTCCACTGGCATTCATTGGCAACATGACATCTCTGGGTGAACTGTACGACATGTGCCCTCCACTTTATTTTATTCTTTTATAAATTTAAGAGCCTAACATTTAAGGTTCCATCTTGCAGAGTGTTGAGGAACAGCAAGATATCTGATACACTAGCATCAGTAGACTTTTCCAAATTTGGAAATTTAAGCTTACTGTAAGCATGTTCCACTCGTCAGAAAGTCACAATCAAGTGACAAATTATAACTTAACTTTCAGTTGAACTTTGTCATTTTGTTTTCTAATGCTATTTTTCCTCTATCACAGGGACCTGAGTTTCAACAATATCACAGGACCAATACCTCAATCAATTTTGAATCTTCCATCGCTTAGTTATTTGTAAGAATTACTTGCTGAAGTTTCCATAATTTGTTTGAATCAACCTCTGTTTTTCTTTCCTTTTAACCTTCTGATGATATTTGCAAATATTCTACTTTCAAATGTGTTTCAATCAGATTTCTTGGGAATAATAGCCTTTCGGGAAGTCTTCCTGCCACGAAAAATCCCTTACTTACCAATTTGTATGTTTACATTCTCTTTGTTTTGGCACACTCGCTATATTCAGGCATTCACCTTTTTTGAAACTGTTTGCAGAGATTTTTCATACAACTATCTCTCAGGAAACTTTCCTTCATGGGCTACCAAGAAAAATTTACAATTGTATGTTTGTGTTCTGAAACTTCTTTCATGAAAAATATACTGCTTATTGGGCACAAAGCCTGCCTGATTCATTTAACAGTAATAGCTAATTTTACCCGTATGTTCTACTTTGTACTAAGGAATTTGGTGGCAAACGACTTTGTAATTGATAGCTCCAATAACAGGTGAATGCCAGTTCATCCTCCCTATTAAGGCTAGCATAAAAATAAGTTATCCGTCCAAAATCAGAACTCAAAATAATAAAACATTTCATCTGCAGTGTTTTGCCATGGGGATTGGACTGTCTTCAGCACAATATTCCTTGTTTTCTTGGTTCTCCACAGTGTAATGCTTTGACCCTTTGGAATTTCGAGCATGTGTCTAATAGTGTTGGACTTGCAATTGCATTTCAATTAAGCACTGTTCTGATAAATTGCATGCAGCTGCCTCCTTTGCGGTGGACTGTGGTGGTAGTACAACCATATCAGGTTCAGACAAGTCTATGTATCAGGCTGATAATGCTACTCTTGGAGCTGCATCATACTATGTTGCAGGTGCACCTACATGGGGTGTTAGCAGCGTCGGATTATTCACGAATGCACCCAATGGAACTTACATAATCTACAGTTCGCGCCAGTTTGATAACACACTAGATTCTTCGCTGTTCCAAACAGCAAGGATGTCACCATCATCTCTGAGATACTATGGCATTGGACTTGAGAATGGAAACTACACTGTTACACTTCAATTTGCAGAGGTTGACTTTCCAGACATAGAGTCTTGGAGAAGCAGAGGGAGGAGAGTTTTTGATATCTATATCCAGGTGGCTACGAACTTATATCTGGCTGGCATCTGATGCTTTTAAATCATATGATGTGTTCTAGACTTCTTTTGTGCTTGATACTTCTTTCTTGTTTAGGGAGACCGCAAGGAGCAGAACTTTGACATTAGGATGGCTGCTGGAGGGAAATCTTTTACTGTTGTTAAGAAGAAGTATGTTGTTCCAGTGACCAAAAACTTCCTTGAGATTCATCTCTTCTGGGCTGGGAAGGGTACTTGCTGCATTCCTTATAAGGGATACTATGGACCTGCAATATCGGCTCTGAGTGCAACTCCAAGTATTCACCTGAACTTATACTCTGTTGTACATTGCAGTTATACTACTGCCCAGAATGACATCTTGAAGTATTGACCAATGTGTACTAGTGTAATACAAAAAATAAGTTTGTCGGTGTTGTATACATGATGTCAAGTTTTTTTAAAATTTGGATAAAAACTGTTATATTTAATAGATGAATCAGAACATGGAAATTTGTTGGCAGAAGAGCATTCATGATGTTGTACATATACTAGTGTAAGTTAGTAATCAAAGTGTTCTTGACCGGCAGTGGTGGAAAAGTAAACATAGACAAATACAACTAATTAATCAGCCTAAATTGAGTTGGATTTATGCCATTTCAAATCAAAAGCATAACAAACATAGAACACGCATGATAAAGGCTAATACTGCACATTATCCTCTTTAGTACTTGATGTAATTGTAAATATTTAAATATGTGTATCCCATCTCACTTATGTTTTATAAAAGGTTTTCAATGCTCCAACTAACTAAACTTTTCTTCAGATTTTGTCCCTACAGTGCGTAGTTCTGCAGATAGAAAGAGCAGCAGTAAAACTGGTGTGATTGTTGGAGTTGTAGTTAGTGTTTCAGTTTTTGCATTGATCACATTGGCTGGAATCTTCTTATGGTGTCAGAAAAGGAGAAAGCTACTACTAGAGCTAGAAGGTACTTGTCATACTAATATAATTGTGTGGTTGACTGCTCAGAAATTATGCTAACAAGCTATTTCGGACCTTGCAGAATTGTACACCATAGTTGGAAGGCCAAATGTCTTCAGTTATAGTGAGCTTAGGTCAGCTACAGAAAATTTTTGTTCTAGTAACCTACTTGGAAAAGGAGGATATGGATCAGTTTACAAGGTTTGTCTATGTAGAATTGTAGTTACTAGCATATAACTGGATTTGTATTCCATGTGAACTCATGAACGCTTAGATGTTGATTCCTGATAATCTAAATAGTACTGCACAGAAAAATCAGAATATTACATTTATCGTAAAGACGTAAACTGATGCTTTTCAAGTTAAGCAAAACCTTGCCCTGGGATATGAAATATACATTGCATAATAATTAAAAGTGCAACTTTCTTGCAGGGTAAATTGAGTGATGGAAGAGTGGTGGCCGTGAAGCAGCTCTCTCAATCCTCTAATCAGGGGAAAAAGCAATTTGCCGCAGAAATAGACACCATATCTCGAGTGCAGCACCGTAACCTTGTGAGCTTGTATGGTTGCTGCCTTGAGAGCAACACGCCATTGTTAGTTTACGAGTACCTGGAGAATGGAAGCCTTGATCATGCGTTGTTTGGTATGAATTTTCCTGATCTGACATGATAAATACTGCAACTTATAATGCAGAAATTTAAAATGTCTGAATCTTTATATTCAGAGAAGGGAGGCTTGAACCTAGATTGGCCGGCACGATTTGAGATATGTTTGGGCATTGCAAGGGGTATCGCTTATCTCCATGAGGAGTCTACCATCCGCATCGTCCACAGGGACATAAAGGCTAGTAATGTGTTACTAGATTCTGATCTCAATCCGAAGATCTCCGATTTTGGGCTTGCCAAGCTTTATGATGACAAAAAGACTCATGTCAGCACAAGAGTTGCTGGCACATTGTAAGTGTAGTTTTCATCTCTCCTTCGAATTTGGTGTCATATTATTTGCAAAACTAAGTTAATGGCAGTTGTTTATTTGTTACCTTTGACTGTATCATCTAGTGGTTATCTCGCACCTGAGTACGCCATGAGAGGTCATATGACTGAGAAGGTTGATGTGTTTGCGTTTGGCGTGGTTGCATTGGAGATTGTTGCTGGTGAATCAAACTATCAAAATACATTAGATGAAGACACGACTTATATCTTTGAAAGGGTAAGATCAGTCTGAACTTTTAAAACCTACACGTGTTGCTTCAGTTTTTCACTTCATGTCTGTAATTCTCAATATGCATCCTCAAGGCATGAGTGTGTTCTGCTTCTTTTTGCTATGCTAGAACATACTAGAATCCTTTTTTCAGTTGTGACGTCCCAAATTCTGGATCCTTTTTTCAGGTGTGGGAACTGTACGAAAACGGGCGGCCGCTGGACTTCGTGGACCCCAAGCTGACGGAGTGCAACGGCGACGAGGTCCTGCGCGTCATCCGCGCGGCGCTCCACTGCACCCAGGGCGCGCCCCACAGGCGGCCCCCCATGTCGAAGGTGGTGTCCATGCTCACCGGGGACGCCGACATGACCGAGGAAGTGGCCAAGCCGAGCTACATCACGGAGTGGCAGGTGAAGGCCGTCGGCAGCGGTAGCTTCACGAGCAGCCAGGTCGGGTCGTCGTCGACGACGACGCAGCCGTCCTCCGGCGTTCACGGTGGAGGCGGCGTCCAGGCGAGTCCGGAGCCTGGGGACGTCACGCCGGTGCTCCCGTCGCCGCTGTTCACCTCCATCATCGATGAAGGCCGGTGACAAAGGGGCCAATGCAAGGCCTGGCACCTCTTTTCGTTACAGTGGTGCTTTATTGCTGGTTTCGTTACAGCTATGGTAATTTTGGAGGGGAGGAATTGACCATAAAACTTTTTTTTAACGAGCCATCAGGAGAGCTACTGCTATATTAAAAAAATGGAGGAATACTTGACTGCTATATTAAAAAAATAGAGGAATGCCTGACGGGAGAAGTAAAAAAATTCTATACATACTGTACACGCACATCCCAAAGCAAAAAAGAGAAAACGAAAGAGTGTTAAAAAAAATTCTCTACTATAGATCCTTCGCTGCGATAATGAAGGACTCTAGGTGCTTAACACCTGCCGCAATCCATATAGCCGCCTGGTCCTTGATCTTATATATCGTCCGATGTATCGTCTGCTCCTTGTTTTGAAAAATCCTGACGTTCCTTTCGTTCCAAATTTCCCATAGGATGAGAATAATTAAGCTTCACAGCCCTTTCCTGTTGGCCACCTAAGCGGACGCCAAAGCTGTCCACCAACTATGCAGAGACTCATATCCGTCCCAGTGGCCTAGGTCAATATAAGCGCATCGTGTCCATGCACCTATCTCTGTCCATGTTGTCTTTGTAAAAGAGCACTGTGTAAAAAGATGAAGGCCAGAGTCTCTTAAGTTGTGTTACAAAGTGCGCATTGCGGCCGATTAGGCCATCCCCGTCTCTCCAGGCGGTTGTCCATATCCTGTCTTGTACAGCTAGCTAGCTAAAAAACTTACACTTCGGCGGCGCCCACGTTTTCCAAATGATGGTGTCGAAGTTAGTTGTCGTTGATCCTAAGAATTGAGCTCGGTAGGCCGATTGCGAATTATACTGCCCATCCGCCATAAGTTTCCATACGATGGTACCTGGCTGATCCGGACGTAGTTGTATCCGGTTGACTGCAACCCATAGACGGTGGTACTCTACAAAATGTGTCACAAAGAAGCCGCGGTGTAGTAGGTTTAAGTCTCGTATCCAAACATCATCGGTCATAGCATCGTGCAGGTCCTATTCTTCGTATTCTTCGTCCCGGAGATATTGAACAAATTCGGTGTCATGTCTCTCGGCCTCTGTCCCTGTGCCCAACTGTTGTGCCAGAAGGATGCTTTCTTGCCATCCCCAATTATGATCGTGGTTGCCGCGGTAAAAAGTTTGTGGTCTACTTGTGAGCAAGGAATATCCCGTTGGTTCGAGAACGGACCCTCATTCATCCAGTCGTGCCAAAGCCACCGTAGATGCAACGCTTGAGTGAATTTTGCTAGGTGTAGGACTCCTAAGCCGCCCCCTCTCCTCGGCCTTGCCGATCGCACCCATTTTACTTTGCATTTATCGCCCGTGATGGGTTCAGTTCCCGCCCATAAGAACTGTTTTCTCTTATCATCAATGTTCTTCATAATTTCTTTAGGCACCTTCAGGGCCGTCAGTAGGAACACCGGTTGAGAAGTCAGCACAGCCTTGACGAGCATGAGTCTGCCGGCCACAGTTATGTTCCTTCCATTCCAACTGTTAAGTTTCCCAATAGCTTTGTCCACTAGAGGTTGGAAGTCAACAGTCCTTACGCGTTGTGTGGACAATGGAAGGCCTAGATACTGGATAGGGAATAATGTGCGCTTGGCAGGTAGGTTATGCAGAACTTCATTGAGTTGTACTCCCTCACAGCGGATAGGGGCGACCGTTGATTTATGGAAGTTTGTTTTGAGCCCTATTACTTCACCAAATCCGTCCAGGATGTTGTTCAGTGCATCCATTTCCTCGTTCCTCGGTGCAATAAAAATCGCCGCGTTATCAACATATATTGATATACAGTGTCTGGCCACGTAGTTTGGTAAGGAGTCCTAACTCAGTTGCCTGCTCCAAAATCATTTGAAGTGGATCGATTGCTATGACGAAAAGTAGCGGAGACAAAGAATCACCTTGACGTAGCCCCCTGTCCTGTGTGATAGGCTGGTTTGGGACACCGTTTAGAAGGACGCGGGCGGAGGAAGTGGAGAGAATCCCCGCAATTCAGTCATGCCAGCGTGTCGGGAAGCCTAGGCGTTGTAGAAGTGAGAGGAGATAGTCCCACCTAATGAGAGTCAAAGGCTTTCGCGATGTCCAGCTTGATGAAGATGGCAGATACTCTCCCTTTGTGATACCGTCTCGCTGTGTTACGCACCGTCATGAGTTGTCATGTATACTGTGTTTCTTGATGAAAGCACTTGACATTTAGAGACGATGGAGTTCACGTGTGGTCGGTTGTAAACTTGCAATCCTGCAAGTGCGTACCATTTCAAGTGGGGAATTCGCTTGTGTGAGGCAACAGATTATTCTTCCTCTGAAATGGTATGGAATTTACAACGGCGTCTGGCACGGCACGACGACGCCCGTGAACCGGTAGGGACAGCTCGGCTTGGTCCCCGACGGACGGCCGGTGAGCGGTGACAAGCCGCCGCGGCAGGCATCGCCGTCGAGTACGGCGGTTGGCGAGCGTTCCTTTCCCCGGCGCCGGCGGTGGTTCGTTCCCGTCAAGAATGGGATAGCGTGCGTGCCGCCGCCAGCTCTGCCTTTGCCTTTGCCTTGCTTGCTTGCTGCTAGCACGATGACACGCTAGCTGGTAGCCGCGTTACACGTCTGGGGAAGCCCAGCGAACGTTCCGGCGTTCCAGGGGATAGTATTTCTGTGTGTCAATTCGGCATGCATAACATGGCTGCTGGGTGTTTAGTATCATAATAGTAGTGGTGTCCACCTGCTGGGAATGGGCGTCGTACAGTACGATCAAGCCGTGTCCGGCTGACCTTTCCGGCCTACGTTACGGAGTGCCTCACACGTACGCGCGTTCTCTCTTTCTGTTAGCTCACATCCTTTCTTTTTTTTCTCTCTTCTCTGATATAAAAGGTAAAGTATACTGATGAAGTGTGCGTGTACCATGGTACGCTTATTAATTGGTCAACGTGATGCATCCCCATGCAAAGTCTTCCCACTACTTTTGCTTTGTTTTTATAAGTGAAAAAAAAAGATCATAGTCACATGGGCTAATTGGGTGGTTGTGATGAGCAGAGCACAATGAGTGTCAGCAGCTAAGCATGCTGAGGACTGTTACCTAACAACAAACGGTAGCATCAACAGCTCTCAACGAGAGCTTGGCAATTCATCTCTTTTAAAAAAGTTTCTGTGACAATGGAACTGACCATCTGTATCAGATTTGCTATCATTAATATAATATAATAATTTTACAAATCTTCCATTTTTTTTTATGCGGAGAGAATACAAAAGACATCAAGCCGGATTGCATCTGTCCTGCATCCGGAAAGATCGGAAGGTTCGAGGTTTAAGGAAGGAAAGGGGCAAAGCCGTCATTTCCGGTAGATAACCCCCAGGAGCCGTGTTCCTCGCGCGGTCGCGGGCAGCAAAACCCAACAACCCGCAACCGTCCAGGCATCCATCCACCCACATTCAAATCTCCCCCTCCGCTCGCCATCATCTCCCCCATTCTCCTCTCTCTCTCTCTCTGACTCTCTCCTCGTGATTATCCATCCCCCAAAATCCCAGCTCGCGAATCCCCCCCTCCCCCCGAAAAAACCAGCCTCCGATTCGTGAGGCCCCGAATCGCCGCCGGATTCTCCGCGATGGCGGGCGCGGGCGCGGGCGCGGCGGCGGTGGAGAGGGCGCACGAGCTCTACCGGGGCGGCCGCCACCGGGAGGCGCTGGAGCTCTACTCCGCGGCGCTGGCGGCGGCGCGGGGCCCCGCGCAGCGCATCGCGCTCCACAGCAACCGCGCCGCCTGCTACCTCAAGCTCCACGACTTCCGCAAGGTCCGGCTCCCCTGCTCTTGGTTTGCTTTCCTTCGCGGATTGCGTCGTTGCTTCGATTTGACTTTGCCTCGGTGGCGATTGTGGGGTGGGCGTCTCTACGGCGCTTCCAAGTGTCAGTTTGGGTAAAAAAAAAAAGGATCGATTTTTAGCCATACAAGTCCTGATCGGGTCCGGATTTCAGGATACCGGCGATTTAGAGCTCGTAGATTCTGTTAGTTGTGGTAATGTAACAACTACTATTTGAATCCGTAATTTGGACTGTGGATTGGGGGTTCCATTCTTTATGGGGAATATACGCTAGGCATTCGTCTGAAGGGAGTGACACTGTTGTGTCAAGCTGTTCTAATCTTCAATTGCTTGTTATGATGATCTCTGTGCATGTAGCTCAGTTGCTGAGATGTAACTGAATCCATTAGAACGTTTGGACTGAACCCGAGAAGCTGCAAGCTTACGAAAGCTTGGTGTTGCCATACCAAAAATAGCAGAAGTACTACAAAATGGACTAGGCACGGTTTCTGAAAGTACAAAGCATTGAAACAGACTTAACTTATGATGGCAGTGGAATGGATGATCTCCTTCAGTACCTGAATTTTTTGGGGTAACCAAATAGCTTAATCCATGATCTACTAGGTGCATGGGCCGAATGATACTGAAAACATGCATTAGCTAGTAAGGAGACAAAAGCTACGACTTATCTGATTCTCTGTAGTAACAGTTGGAATTTCTCTAGAATCATCTAGGACTGCAGACTTCACGTATTGTTCCCTTTCTACATTATCATTTTTGTTATTAACATTGCATTCTCCATTTGCAATATATCTGGTATAGGCCGCAGAAGAGTGTACATCTGTCCTCGAGTTGGATAGGGAGCATGCCGGAGCTCTGATGTTGCGTGCCCAGACTCTCGTTACTCTGAAAGATTATCAGTCAGCTCTATTCGATGTCAACAGGCTCATTGAGATAAATCCATCATCTGAAGTATATCGGAACCTCCAGGCACGATTGAAGACACAGCTAGTATGTTTTCACTCTCTCATTAATGCACTTTGGTTTACCCTCCTGACACCCTTTACCTGACATGCATTGTAATTGGATCATTAAAAAAAAATCAGCTTTCCTAAATAATTCATTTACAAACGAAAAGGGAGCATAACCTTGCAGGAAAGAAAAGGTTACATTAGTGTTGTAGCTATTGTTCGTGATTTTCTTGCACATATCTTTCTATTTTCCATTAGCTCATAAATCAGTTCAAGCTGTTTAAATGACTTGTTTACTTAACTGACCTATTTTATTGGCCATCTGCTGTATTGTTTTGAAGTCACTTGCCCCAATTCCTGAGTGTGAAGAGGAGTCCCTGTATCTCGAAGAAGAAAAGGATGAACTTCCTCCAAAAGGAGATCAGAAGATTGAGACTTCTATCACTAAGTCTGACCAACCTGAAACTAAACTGGTTCTTGAGAACAAACCTTCAAATGGACATATTCTCGAAAGAAAACCTGGAACTGAACCTCAGAAGGTTGATGTTCCTCCTACTCTGCCTTCAAAACCCCAGGGCTGGGAGGCCATTCCAAAACCAAAAGGCCATTCAGGCCTTGATTACTCAAAATGGGACAGTGTTGAAGATGATTCGAGTGAAGATGAGGATGATGACGAAGAAGACGAGTTGCCGCAATATAAGTTTAAAGTCAGAACTGTTGGCGTGCGGTCTGTAAAGTAAACAAGATTAGCAATAAAACCCAAATTATGGTATGTTTATAGTCTGACAGGACTTCTACTGACCAGGGTGCCACCTATTCATCTTCAATAATTTTTGGATGAACAACTATGTAGGTCCGTTTGAGTTCTCAGTCATACAAATTTTAACTAGCAGTCCATATGTTGATCTTCTGTTTTGTGATGCAGGTTTCATGATTTGTCAGATGCTGTCTGTCAATAATTCTCGAGTCCAAGCAGAGAAGATAGTTTGTTTTTTGAAGCGATGGAGATGGATAGGATGGCAAAGTCAACGATGTACAAAGATCCAAGCTAACACTCCAGCAGTCCACTGCAGTTTAGGATCATAGTCTCGTCTCGGCGAACCTGTGTATCTAGCGTCCTTCGGAATATATGAACCCGTTTTTGCGCCGAGTTATACGAGCCATGCGAAATGTTTCTTCCTTCTTCATATCACATGTTTCTCATCAATAACCAAAAGCATGTGGAGTCATGCGAAATTTTTTTAATTTTAATACATTAAATATTTGTTTTGGAATTGTAGGGGTGCCCCTGTAAGGAGAATCCCCTCCAAAAATTGGCGTATGCTGCTATTTGCGGCGCGCACACGGTATTCTTTAGTAAAAGGCGAAAGAATAGTTCGCTATGTGCTCACCGCGCAGCTGCGTGCCTTCTCAGGGTCGCCCTGCCCTCCCTAATATGCCTTTCCCTCGGAGCGCATCGCTTCTCGGCCAGCGAGGTGGTACTAATCCCCTCCATTCGCCCCGAGCACCGCAAGTCACGCGCTCTGCCTCGCGGCTGCCGCGCGGGTGCCGCCTGCGGAACCAATTTGGCCCAGGCCACAGCAGCTGTTGATGGGCCAGACCAACAGAGCATGATACAGTCCCTCAAAAAAAAAAAAAAACAGAGTATGATACAGCAGCACACACTTCTGGAGTTTCGGCCTTCTGGTTATTGTTGTTATATTCATTCGTTTTATTTCAAAAACAAAAGTTATATTCACACGTGTTTTCTTTTTCTTTCTAGACCTTTGGGATGTTGTCGAAGAGAAAGTATGGAGTACTAGAACTTTTCTGCTCCACCAGTCTTGGTGTGTTAGTCTGGAAAACATAACTTTGCTTAGTCATTAAAGCACATCACATAAGCATATCGGGCCTTTATTGATTGGAGAGAATAAAATATCGCATATGTAATCTTTTTTAACTGAAATTTATTGCCTGCAAAGGAAAAGAGATATTGCTGGAGCTATAAGCATTTTACAAATACAACCGTGCTTGCATATCGTGTAGTCAGTAGTATATGCTATTGCTTTACCAATATTTCTTTTCCACACCCTCCGTCCCAAATTGTATGTTGTTTGATACATAACTTTTTACCATACATTTAGATATAACACATGTCAAATATGTAGTAAAAGCTACTCCCTCCGTTCCAAGTCATTCCAATTTTCTTGGAGAGTCAAAACATCTCAAGTTTGACCAAATTTATACAATAAAGTACTAACATTCATGATACAAAATAGATATCATTAGTTTCTTCACTAAATATATTTTCATAGTATATCTATTCGGTGCCATAAACTTTTGTGATCTTCTCTATAATTTGGTCAAAGTTGAGATGCTTTGACTCTTCAAGAAAGTTGGAATGACTTATAATTTGGAACGGAGGAAGTATGAAACTAGAAATGTTAAAACAACCATAAGGACGGAACGAGTAAACGACAGCATTATTGCTACCATCCCTTATTTATCTTTTCTTTTTGGAAGATTGCTTTATCGTGAGGTGAGAGGAATGGCTCTAACTACTACCAACAAGAAAATACTAGCAATACGGTGTACAATACCAAAAGGATCTACAAAGAAAATTCAAAAGGAAGCAAAAGGAAATTTGAGTGAGAAAATGACTTGGAGCACCCAACTGTACAGCCAGGCAAACCCATCCCCATCACAAATCAAATATTCGCGTCAAAAAAGAATTTTGAAAAATATTCACACATGTTTTCTTTTTCTTTCTAGATCTTTGGGATGTTGTCAAGGAGAATATACGGAGTACTGGGTCTGTTCGCTTCAGCTTATTCAGCCGGCTTATCAGCCACCGTATTTTCCTCTCACAACAAATTAGCTGTTTCAGCTTTTCAGCCGGCTTATAAGCTGAAGCGAACAGGCTGGAACTTTTGTACTCCACCAGTCGTGTGTGTTAGGACCCCTTAGGGGTCCTTTTGGCAGGGTTTTTTTAAAGAGTTTCTCATTAGCTTTTGGTAAAAATTTTTTAAAGAGGTAACTTCAAATAGCTCCACCACCGAAGCTGCAAAAAAATTATAAAACGGCTTACATTAAAGAGGAGAAGTTGTAGCTTAACTGGTTTCTCCTCCCTCTCCAAGTATTAATTGATCATAAAATTACCCACATTGCTAATGAGAAGCTGTTTTGCCAAACTTTTTTCAAAACGGCTTCAGCTCCATTAGAAAAGCCACTTCACTGGAGAAGCCGGAGCTGAAGCCGTTTTGGTAGGAGCTAGAGTTGGAGCTCTATCAAAGGGACCCTTAGTCTGGAAAAGCAAAACTCTGCTTAGTGATTAAGCACATCACAATATCGCATAAGCATATCGGGCCTTTATTGATTGGAGAGAAAAAAAATCACATATGTAATCTTTTAACTGAAATTTATTGCCTGCAAAGCAAAAGGAGAATTTGCTCGAGCTTGAAGCATTTTACAAATACAGCTGTACTTGTATATCGTGTATTCAATAGTATATGCTAGTACTGCTTTACCAGTATTTTTTATATATATGGCAGCATTATTGCTACCATCCTTTATTTATTTATTTTTTAAAGATGCTAACCATTGTTTATCGTGAGGTGAGAGGAATGGCTCTAACTACTATCAACAAAAAAAAAATACTAGTGATACGGTGTACAATACCAAAAGGATCTACAAAGAAAATTCAAAAGGAAGCAAAAGGAAATTTGAGTGAGAAAATGACTTGGAGCACCCCAATAGTGTGGAGCCAGGCAAATCCATCCCCATGACAAATCACATGTTCGCGTCCAAAAAAGAATTTTGAAAAAAAAGAAAACCTTTAATTTCCACACCTATTCTTCCTCGACGCCGGCGACCACCACCACGAACTAGCCCACCAACCCGTCCCCGGCGGCGGCGATGGCGAGGCACGAGGCGTCCGCGTCGGCGGCGGGCGTGGACTTCCACCTCCCGGACGAGATCCTGGCCGTGATCCCCACCGACCCGTACGAGCAGCTGGACGTGGCGCGCAAGATCACCTCCATGGCCATCGCCTCCCGCGTCTCCCGCCTCGAGGCCGACGCCGGGCGCCTACGCCGTGACCTCGCCGACCGGGACCGCACCGAGGCCGAACTCCGCGCCCGCCTCGCCGACTCCGACGCGCGCCTGGCCGCCGCCCTCGAAGAGAACGTAAGCTCCCCCGTCGCCGTAATTCTTCCCGTGTCCGTAGAATTGAGGTCTGTACTTAGCTTCTTTCGCTCGGATCCTTTGGTGCGCAGGCGAAGCTGGCGAAGGAGAGGGACTCGCTCGCCGTGACGGCCAAGAAGCTGGCGAGGAACTTGGCAAAGGTGCGGCATTTACCAACTTTCTAGTTTTTAGGTCTCATTGCAGTGCGAATTCTCTCGATTCTGTTTAGTAGCTTTCATGTTCAGCATGGATCGTGACCGGAAGCCTGTGATTTTGACGAGAGGTGTGTTTTGAGTGTCCAGTTAGTAGAATTGTTGGGGGACTTCGATCGAAGCATTGTTCTTTTAGTGTTGTTTGCTTGTTTATGTCAGAGATGTGCTTTTCAGTGACCATGATTCTGGGCACTTGGGATGCGCCAAACGTGGATTTTTATGAATTTGGATGAAATGTGTGTCTAGTGTTGTTTGTAGTATGGAAAGAGCCAATTTTGTTCACTATTGTGTGTTGTAGACTTGTAGCGTAGTGTTCATTGCAGTGCAGAGTATGTGTGATGTTTGTAGTGTTGGTAGTTTTGATGGTGACTTACTGTGACGGAATGGAAGACATACAGCCTTTGACCTGTCTTCTTGGTGATTTCAAGGGTTGTTAGTAAATCTGTGACTCCGTCAGGAAGTCTTTCAATAAGTTGAGTCTTAATGGTAGATGTACAGTTGAAAAATCAAGCCTCTTGGTATATAGATTCAAATTATGCTGCAAGCAACCAGACACTGAGATTGCGTGGTAGATTAGGTTGATGATCTTTTTGAAAACCGCCAGTAGTAATTTTGAACACGAAATGTCATGGATGTCAAAATGTCGACCCAGATTTTTTGAAACTGATTTGATAGGAAATTAGAAACAAGAAAAGGTTTGGTTTCCGGTCAAAAAAAAAGAGGAAAGGTTTGGTTACTGTTTTACTGTTAGTTACCTTGCTTTGCAGTTTCACACTGGCATGGAGTATTCAAACTCTATTTGTATTCAACATGAAAAATGGACCTTGCTAGTTACCAATTACCAGAGCTCATTCTTTCTTTGCAGTTGGAGGCATTTAAGAAACAGTTGATGAAATCATTGAGTGAAGATAATCTATTGGTGAGTTGCATCGATCAAATATTTCTTACACTCTTAGTCATGATTTCTTTTCACCTTTTAAGACTTCATTTCTGCTGGAACTTTTGTGTTAGCAGCTGATTTTCATTTGCATATTCCTGCAGCAATTGTCTGAAACTGGTCAGGATCATGATGCAGAAGATAATCTGACTGCCCGAGTTCCCTCTTGGAAAGGTGCCATTTAACATCCTTACAGTTTTGATAGCATTTTTTGATAAATTTCATAGCCTTAACTGCATGCTTGATACATGCTTTTGTTTTTCAAATGACTTTATAGATGAGGTTTCAAGCAGTCACTCTTCTTCAGATACTTCCAGCAGATCTACAAAGACTGAATCCACTCATGGTGGAGGTAATTTAGTCTCACCACTGAACAGCTAAAGTATGTCAATGTATGAACTCTATTTTCAACATTGCCACTTACATAGAAAGCATTTACAGGATACCAGTTCTCGATCACACCACACATACCTCAAAAACTAGCTCCTGGTTCAACACCTATGATTTCATCCTCCGCCGGTTCCCCCCGAGCATATTCAACTGGCCCATCCTCTCCCAAGTTCTTATCTGGTCCAACTTCTCCTACAAGATCTCGATCTGAGAGCCAGTCAACATTTTCATCATGGCAAGGATCATCAAGTCATCAGTATTCAGCACCTACCTCTCCTCCTCAACGCCGCTCTCTCACAGGTTCAAGAAAGTGACAATCTATCTGTGCAAGTATAGTTTATGTATATGGACCTTGCTGAGGATGCCACGATATTTCCTGTTTTCAGGGCGGCCCCGTATAGATGGAAAGGAATTCTTTCGACAAGCACGGTTTGTTTCTATTCTGCTCATCTTTTGCAGCAATTATTAGCTTGTCTCTCTCTTAGCGCTTGTGCCTACAACTCCCAGGACGAGACTTTCTTATGAGCAATTTGGAGCATTTTTGGCGAACATCAAGGAGTTCAATGCTCAGAAACAATCACGAGAGGTAGCGTAATCTGCCACTATTTTCATGGTTCGGCAACTCATTAGTGTCCTGGAACGATGATTTTTACTTGATGATATCTGCAGGACACCCTGTCAAAAGCAGAAGAGATATTTGGAGCAGAGCACAAAGATTTATACATTTCTTTCCAGAACATGCTTAATCGCAACCAGTCATGAACATCTGTCAGAGGCTGTATTCTTTTCTTCTCTAAATCAAACAGGTTTGTTCATTCCTAAGTCCGTGAGCAAGGAATCTAATGTTCTGGTCAGCTAATCATGCCTATTTCATGCCATTTGTTTCCAGGGAAGCGATTTGTTGGAATAAGCATTGCTCTTTCATAGGTCTCAAGATCAGATTTCAGATATCTGTATATAGGCCGCCTTAATTTGAGCTGTTCATCCTCAATAACTTGGAGCTGTGACTGAAAAGGAAAAAATCTCATAGTTATCGGAAACTTTGGTCCTTTTGATTTAGCATGCATTCACATTCCCTCATTCATGTCTTCCTGCTGTAAATTCGGTTGCAAATCTCTTGAGGTGCCTTCCCTTTGTAGAAAGTTGTACAAAACTGTTCTTTGCAGTTGTTCAAACTGCTAGCTGAGAATGGTGATCGCGGAACGTGTTCTGTAATTCTGTATTTGTTCAATGAACTAAGCGATTGTGAATTTTTGTTGGGTTATTTGTTCTGTAATTCTGTATTTGTTCGATGAACTAAGCCATTGTGAAATTTTGTTGGGTTATTCATTCCTTTTGTTGATCACTGGATTTTTCACAATATCCATGGGATGCTTTATGCTGGTAATTGTGAACATATCATCTTTTTTCTGGGGTTGTGATATACAAGGGAAAATATTGAAAAGCAAAAGAGGGGAAGATAGCGCACGAACACTTCGCTGACAGGCGGGTCCCACTGGCTCCACGAAGGCCATGGTCCCACATGACATGCACCCGACCTTTTCCACTCGATCCCCCAGGCTTCGTCCTCCCGATCCCACCACTGGTCCCTCACCATGGCCACCCCATCCACCTCCGGCGACCCCGCCGCCGCCGGCGAACCAGCCCCAACCCCATCAATGGAGCCCACCCGGCGTCGTCACCCGACCTCCCGTATCTCCCACATCGTGCGCACCTACCTCGACCTCTCCAGTTCCAAGAAGCGCCGTACCGCTCCCAAGAGCCATCCCAAGGCAAGCGGCCAGGAAGCGCATGCATCCGAGGACGAAACGGACGGGTCCAAGGCGGGGCCGCCGTCATCCCACCCGTCGCGGCTGCTCCGGGAGCTGGGAATCCGCGTCTCCCGCTACACGCACGAGGAGCGCCGGGACATCATCCTCCGCTACATGCAGAAGCGGAGCGGCCGCCAGGTGGTCAACCGCGCGGCTAGTAAGGTGCGATTCGTTCGACGAGAGCTTGGTTTAGTGGGGTGATTGGATTGAGGAGCACACACAATCAGCTAAAGCTGACGAGTTTATTTGGCGGTTGCTTCTGCTGTTGCTGGTAGCAGGTCCCATCGAGGCAGGCTCTGGCGGAGCGGCGGCGGAGGGGTGCTGGAGGGAAGTTCCTCGGCAAGGAGGACACCCAGGTACAGTCCGGGATATCTGGTTCCTCAGGAATGAAAACCACTTCGCACATTGCACATTAAAATAGGCTAATTTAACATTCTTGGGGAAAAAACAGATGTGCTAACTTTTATGTGAATTTTACCATGTCATCGCTAGGCAGAATTTTGCATTAACATAGCAGTTTTAATATCAGAAATGTTGATGTTTTGGTTCATATAATTTACTGCATAAATGAACCACTGTGTAGTAGACAGGTACCAATGCTAAGATGGTTACTGCTGTTCACTGTGTTTGAGACTTTGAGTCCCAATCATCACAAGTTTGTAACAGAGCTTTGCATGATAGTACGAAAGATGAGCTGATATAGACTTAGTTATCCACACTTCTGTAAGAGCTTTTGTTTCCCCCAGATTGCAGATAATCCTGAAGGAAAGGCAGAAGAAGAGCCAGAATTGCCACCAGAAGTCGTCTCAAATGCTGGAGGAGTGCCCATAGTTGGAATGGTCTTTGAGAGTGAAGAAAAAGCATACGAGTATTATGTTAATTATGCAGGAAATATGGGATTTAGTGTCCGGAAAGGATGTTTGGATAAAACTGCTAAAAATTCCAACAGGTCAAGGGTCTATTTCTGTTCTAGGGAGGGGCTTCGCTTAAAGAATGACGCCAAGAGACCTCGCCCAGAGACAAGGGTGGGTTGCCCTGCACGAATAGCTATAAAGTTAACACCTAGTGGTAAATATAGGGTCACAGAATTTGTGGAGGATCACAATCACCAGCTTGCTGCACCATTTGATATTGAGATGTTGAAATCACAAAGAGTGTTGGCCAAGGTTCAGCCTGGAAGCCAAGGTAGTAACATTCCTCCTGGGTACAAGAATTATCTTCGGTCAAAGTCTACCAAATATATGAAATCAGAGGATCTCAGAGCTCTGATGGATTATTTTCGAAGAATGAAGAGTGATAATCCATCGTTTTACTATGCGATTCAGGTGGATGAAAATAACAAACCAACTAATTTCTTCTGGGCTGATGCAAGGTCAATAATGGACTATCATTACTTCTGCGATGTGGTCTGCTTTGACATGATCTACAAAGAATTTGACTGCAGCAGGCCCTTAGCTTTGTTTCTAGGCATGAACCATCATAGGCAAATGGTCATATTTGGTGCGGCTTTTTTATACGATGAAACTGTTGAGTCTTTCAAGTGGCTTCTTGAGACCTTTAAGATTGCTATGTGTGGGAAACACCCAAAGACAATTTTGACTGATCGATCTGTGCCTTTGAAGGAAGCATTGGGTGTTACATGGCCTGGCACTATCCACCGTTTCTGTGTGTGGCAAATATACCAGAGTACTGTTAAGTCCATAGCACATATGCTTATTACTTCTGAAGAATTCACAAATGATTTTAGACACTGTATATTTGATATCGAGGATGAACAGGAGTTTGTTGGCACATGGAATATGATAATGGAGAAATACAATCTTAGAGAGAATGAATGGTTAATTAAGCTTTTTGAAGATCGGGAAAATTGGGCCATGCCATACAATCAACAAATATTCTCTGGGGAGATTAGAAGCATGCTACAAGCTGAAAATGTTGGCACTAGGCTCAAAGAGTACTTGGACATCGATACAGATCTATCCCCTTTTTTGAAGATTTTTGAAAGTTCAGCAGAGAAGAGGAGACAAGAAGAAATGCAAGCTGATTACCAAGCCAACCAAGGGGTACCGAGAATACCTCTGCCATTGCTGTGGCAGGCTGCAAATTTGTATACCCCAATAACTTTTGACTTATTTAGAAAGGAGTGTGAACTAAGTATGGACTGTATGGCCTATGGTTGTGGTGAGTTTGGCTCTCTTTCTGAATATATGATTACTGTCAAGAACAAAACTAAGGACCAGCTTGTGCGATTTGACTCATCAAATGGTACGGTTGCATGTACTTGCAAAAAGTTTGAAAATACTGGACTGTTATGCTGCCATATATTAAAAGTATATGAGCTGAGGAATGTTAAAGAGATTTCCTCACAGTACTTTCTGAAGAGGTGGAGGAAAGATGCAAAGTTGGTGACAATGGATGAAGCCGATGGGTTTAATTTTGACATTGACACAAAATCTTCCATTCCAGGACGTTATGCAGCCCTTTGCCGCTTGTTCTATAAGATTGCTGCTAAGGCTGCAGAGAACGTAGAGACATTTGCACTGATGGCAAGCCAGTCAGATCAACTTCTTGCAGAAGTGGAAGGAACTTTGCAATCTACTCTGTCTGATAAGTCATCTGGACATTCCTTTACAGACCAATTAACTCACATGGCCCAGAATGACTACCTACTTAATAGTAGCCATGAAGCTCTAGGTTCTACTGGAAAGAAGAAGTGTGAAGTCGCTCGCCGTAGAAATGATTTGGAAACCAATAAACGAAAGAAAGCGAGAAAAGGTGTGTATATATGTATTCCTTATGGATCTTTGCCTTTTATGTTCTGCATGTAAATCTGAGCATTCTAAACATTTCTTTTATTGTCATTAACGCAGGGCAACCTGATGAAACAGAGGGTGGACCAAGTGGAGAGCTGAATATCACATCAGGAAACATACAGACAGAACCAAGGAATACTTCCAACCAGTTCATTCCAGATCAATTAATGCAGGTGAATCCTTAAATAGGGTGCTAAGTTTTTTTTTTGAAGAAATAGGGTGCTAAGTATTACCATACGCCCCCTTGTTGCTCCAGAAAAATAGCACACTAGCTGATGCTTTCATCATGCAGGGACATTATGTACTTGGTCACAACTTTGGGCTTGGTATCTCGCAGAACCTTCACAACAATTTGAATCAGTTTGATCAGGTCTGTGTTCATCTCTAACCTAAATTTCTTTATTGTGTTGATTAAGCAACAAGATTCTCAGGTTTGTGTTGCCTGCAGGCCGCCTCGGTTTCAACCTTGCAACAGCAGCCGTTTCCTGGGAATGGTCAACTAACCCAAGTGAGTTCTACAGATTGTTGTTTTTTTAGAGAAGTATATCCTTATCTTTTTCCCCCTTTGCATTTAATCTTCTTTTGCGATGTGAAGTAATAGCATACTCCTATGATCAAAGTATATATGCGCATTATGTTGAAAATCTGCTATTTTTTAATCATGCTAAATGCCTTATTTATTGATATGAAAATGTACACTCCTGCAGGGATATCCTAGTGATATGCATGGGTTGCAATTCGTGGAGACAACTCCCCAAATCGATCATCAGAATGGCGACGAGGGTCAGTCGTCAATACCGGTGTGGGATTTTCTTTGATGCACCACCCTAGAATATCGGTGGGCATCTTGAACGCGGCCGGGCCGTCGGTGGCCAGCATGTCTCACCTGCAATTTACCGTGGGTCGCACGTATGCTATTCCAATATTGCACACCATGCTTTTTGTCCGAATGAAGGAACATCATTGAATGTCCTTTGCCGACGATGTGGAACCGATGCTGGAGCACAGAGTAGCTAGATCGAACCAAACTCAAGGACGAAGGACCGAATGAAAGATGGATGGATAAAGAGGAAAAGCAAAAGATTGAACCAAACTCAAGGAGAAGGACCGAATGAAATATGGATGTATAAAGAGGAAAAGCAAAAGGGACATAGTTGTCGAAGAATGCTGAGATGGAATGGCGCGTGTTTGCGTCAACCAAAAGCTAGGAGAGAAGAAAGAAAACTGTCTATAGGCAGCCAAACCATCGTCTGTCTATTCGTGTCATATCATGTCTCGAATGGAAATTGACTAAAACAGCACGCCACACACACACCACGCATGCTTGCACAATGCATTTGCATGTCCTCTAGTAGGCTCCTAGCTTCTCCGGTCCCGCCGTTGTCGGCCGGCGGGCGGCGGATCGGGGCGGCGGATCGAGGCCTGACTGCGATGGCCGAGCTGACGTCCGGAGCCGTGAGCTCGCTGCTGGGCCTCCTCCAGAAGGAGGCGCAGCTGCTGGGCCGCGTCGGGAGCGACGTGGATTTCATCAGGGAGGAGATAGAGAGCATGAACAGCTTCCTGGAGCACCTGTCCATGACGGCGCACCTCGCCGGCAGGCACGACAAGCAGGTCCGCACGTGGATGAAGCAGGTCCGGGACCTCGCCCACGACTGCAGCAACTGCATCGACAGCTACCTGCAGAGCGGCGATCTGGCTGTCCACCTCGCCAGGGGCGGCCTCCGGCGCTACGTCTGGTGGACCTACTGGCTGGTGCAGAAGATGGTTGCTCAGCACAGAGCCGCCATGCGGCTGCGCGAGCTCAAGGGCCGGGTGAGCGACGTCGGCAAGCGCCGGCTCAGGTACGGCGTGGAGATCCGGCCACCATCGTCGTCTTCAACCCCGTCTCAAGGTGCTGCTGCTGCTGCTGCGCCTGACGCTGCAGAAGACGCAGACGACGACGACGACCCCCAAAATCAAGTGGCGGCCGCGCCCGGTGGCCCTGATCCCCGTCGAAGAGCTCTAGAGTCTCGTACTCTGGAGGACTTCTGTGCCGAGAAGCTAGCCAACTGGTTCAGCTCCTTGAGCAGCCAACAGCAAGCTGCGGGGCAGTGGGAGGGTCGATACCTGATACCATCCATTGCCATCGTTGCACAGGATGCTGATACTTGTGCCGCCGCTGCACAAGGAGCAATGGGTTTGGCGGCTGCCCATAATTTCGAGAAGACTGTCTCCATCAACATCCAGGCGTTGCACCATGCATGGGATCTTCCGCTGCTACCGCAGGAGATCCTCTGCTACATCTTGCGTGAATGCATACACCAACAAGGCACGGGTCAAGGAGGTGAGGCGGAGGAGAAGAATCCATGGAAAGCATTTGAAGACAGGGAGAAAACGTGTGAAGAAATATGGGGAAACATTGACAGGCTTAATATCTACGACAAGATTAACCAAGTCAAGAGCAAGGTTGGAGCAGTCCGTATAACCATTGCCAAAGCTGAGAGCAAGAAGACTGAAGAAACAAAGCGCTTCAAAGCCACCTCCGGGATTACCTTGGATGAACCCTTGGAGGTGCTCCGCCAGGCATTGCAGCTCACGCTGAACAAGCAAGGAGCTGACATGATACAACAATCACTGGAGGACATACTGCACGAGGCGGCCAACATGCTTAAACAGCACATGGAAACTGCCACGCCTGAGCTCCCAATTCAACTGGATGATATCCAATACCAAGACATCTTGAGGAAGGTGTTCCTGGACAGCAAGCTCCCACAGGTACAGCAGGAAACCAGTACTACCAATCCTGCTACTACATTGGGTGAAGCCGCAGATCGCATCAAAGAAATCCTCAACAACCACAAGATTACACTAGAGACATCATACGGGAGTTGCTTCCCGGACGACCACATCTTCCTGACCAGACGGATAACAACTCAGAGGAGACTAAGGCCAACAGTACTACTGCTGCTATCAAAGAAACCATGGAGAAGGTTCAGGAGATATCGTGGCCGATGAAAGTTTCACTGTTGATCAAAGGGGTAGTGGACAAGATTAATAAGCATCTGCAAAGTAAAAAGACCCTGATCATCCTCATTGATGAGATGGACTACATAGCCCGGTGGAAGATCAGGAATGCTTTGAGCCTGTTGACTTGCGCCAATGGCAGTATGGTGATAGTGATCACAAAGAACAGGCAGAAGGCCAAAGAATTTTGCTCTGCATCGGGGGAACCTGTAGCCTATTCCCGTGTTGGTATGTACCATGATATTGTGCTCAAGATTACAGGCCAAGGGGAGAATGAAGGTGGCAACAACAATTCCCAGCTCTTCCGTGACATCTTGGACAAGTGTAATCCAGATGAATTCTGCATGAGGATGTTCTCTCATGCTCTGTATGCAAATCCCAACAGGAACTATGAAGAACTGCGCAGGTTGAATGACACCCTGCAGGTTTCGGGAAACTCAATGGCAACTGATGCTACCAAGGCTAAGGCTAAGATGATATTCAAGTTTTCCTACAAAGATCTGCCAAGAGAACACAAGACATGCTTGTTGTACCTAGCTGTTTTCCCTCAAGGTCACAGCATCAAGCGGTCAAGCCTAATAGAGCGATGGGCTATAGAACGGCTAATAACAAAGGAAGACTGGCCCACTGTAGTGCATCATGCAAAACAATGTTTTGAAGCTCTCATAGACCGGCAGCTTGTTATGCCGGTTGATCTTAGTGCTGCAGGAAAGATCAAGAACTGCATGGTAGGTGGCCAAGTCCATGAGTTTATCACCAAAATCGCCAACAAAGAGCACATTTTGGACACACGCCTGTCACAACTCCAGGCCCGTCATTTCTCCACCTCCAGCGGTCTTCGACTTCGTGCCTCTGATAACATTAACACGGTTGTGGAGAAGCTCCGGCCTAAATACTTGCATAAACTGTGGCTGCTCAAGCTGCTAGATCTGGAAGGCTGTGATCGTCGCTTGAACAAGAAACACATCAAGGACATCTGCAGCACAATATTACGTCTTAAGTATCTAAGCATAATGGGAACAGATGTTGATGATCTGCCTAGTGAAATCAACAACCTCCATGAGCTGGAGGTATTGGATATCCGGCAAACCAAGGTGCCTGAGCGTGCAACAAGAGGTATCGTGCTCCTAAAGCTGAGGCGCCTACTGGCTGGTCAAAGAGTTGATCCAAGTACAAGTCAAGAAATGGGAACGCTCCCAGGGGCCAATAAGCGGTTACCCTCTGCTGTCCAGATCCCACGCAAGATCAACAAAATGGAAAATATGGAGTTACTGTCCAATGCGAAGGCTTCTTCAAAGGATGGAGCTGAGCTCAAAGAAATTAGAAAGCTAGGGCAGCTGAGGAAGCTTGGTGTGGTTATCCAGAACAAGAAAGCTCACCTCACGAATCTGCTTTGGGCCCTTAGCGACTTGAAAGAATGCATCCAGTCTCTTTCCGTCACTATACTTGGAACCAGAACTGAGGGCACTGCCACCGACCAAAAGCTACTAGAACCACCCTTGTACAATTACTTGATACGACCCCCCAAGGTTCTTGAGAGCCTAAGCATTGACGGTTTCACAGATATTGTGCAGCTTCTCACATTGTTTGCTAAAGGTAGCGATGAACTTTCCAAGGTAACTCTGAGTCGCACCTTGTTGGAAAAGAATAATCTGATCCACATCGCCATACTTCCCAAATTACAATGCCTCAGGCTCCGACACGATGCTTACAAGGAGAGCAGTCTCACCTTCAAGAAGGAAGATTTCCCACATCTCAAGAATTTTCTCGTTGAGTGTCTCCACAAGACTGGCATGATCAAATTTAAAAATGGAGCAACTCCGGAGCTTGAGAAGATTGTGCTATTCCGCACCAACATAAAGCATCTTTGTGGCATCGGTGCCCTTCCAAAACTGAAGGAACTCGAATTGAAGGGCAACAAGTTCCTGGTTTTATTACCTGAAGATGGGACACCTTCTGCTGTGACAGTTGAAGATGGGACAGCTTCTGCTGAGCCAGTTAAACATGAAGATGGGACAGCTTATGCTGAGGCAATTACCAGGAGCACGCTCACTTTCAGGGAGGAAGAATTCAAACATCTCAAGTACTTCCTTGTCCAGGACGCAATCTTGCAAACTGACATTAAATTTGAAGGTGGAGCTCCTGAGCTCGAGAAGATTGTCTTGTCCGACACAAACATAAAGTCTCTTGCTGGAGTCGACGGCCTTGAAAAATTGAAGGAGATTGACTTGAAGGGTGACAGGAACCTTTTTTCATTATTTACCTCTGCAAATCATATTACCAAGGTGACCCTTTTGGATACATGCCTGAAGCAAGATGATCTACAAATCCTTGCAAAGAAACCAAAGCTGTGCATGCTATTTCTCTTGGACAATTCTTATGACGAAATCCAGCTTACCTTCCATGAAGATGAGTTCCCAAAGCTCAAACATCTAACTGTCAAGTGCCTGAAGATCAGGGAAATCAGCTTCGCCGAGAAATCTGCTTGTAAGCTCGAGAAGATCATCTGGTCCTTCATCGAGCTGAAATCTCTCTCTGGCATCGATAAACTTCTGGAATTGAAGGAGCTAGTGTTCAACGGTGACAGTATCCCTCTTGAGGTGAGGAGAGACATTCATGCACATGACAAGAAACTTATACACAACAAGACGCAGCATCAGGACAAAGAGTAAGGATCGGCACCTGCTAAGGAAATGTCTTCACTCTTCTCCATCCTTCATCCATTCGTCGCTGATTCCCAGGACTGCTACTAGCTTGTGTGTGCAAGCAGCTCGATCTTACGTATGTGTGATTCGCCCATAATTCCTCGTTCATGCTTGTGTTGTGTTGTGTGCGCGTTTCTTCATTTGTTCCGTGCGGAGTGCTGTGCTTGCAAAGTGAATGAGGTTTGCAGCAGGGGCATAGCAGCTGCAGCTAGCTGTGCTCATGTACTGAGTCTCGGATTGGATTCCGATTCCCTTGTTGTGTGTGTGTCTTTGTTCAGGATGCCCGCGTCTGAATGCATGCGAGTGTCCATGTCTTAGTGTGTGCTCTTTGAGTATACGGGCATATATGGCTGTGCCCATGCTCTTGGATTGGAATGTAGTATGTGTCAATGTGTGGCTTTCTTCTGGACCATAAGGTAAAAATATGGTTCCAACTTCCATGTAATAAGTGCGGCACCTCACATGTCAATGTGATATCATTGTTCTCTGATGAATCAGTAGAACACCTCTAAGTCTCTAACTACTGTCCCATTTACATATGAAAGAACACAGGGCTGCTGAACACTCGGTGGCAGGTCTTCTGTCTTCCATTTTCATTATCATGAACTGCCTGAGAACTAGATGTCCGGTGGATCTCGGTGAGTCGGTGCGGTAGCCTAGTGTAGGGTCGTGTAGAAGCTTCTCTGTATATAATTGGCTATGTGTAAATACTAGGTTAGGTGGTTCCCAAGGAAGATGAATGCACTACTCTTTTATGTGCTGACGGTACAATATGGTATGCCCACCATATTGCCGGTTGGCATGCACAAAGTACGATGTATAAGATGTTTTTCACCCCTTCAGTTGGAACTTTGTTGCCTGTTGGTGTGCATGATGCTATGTGCAACAGATGCTTAATTTCCCTACTACGTTCTAACTGTATAAACTCTGCGTTGGTATATGAATACATCGTTGAGTCAGGTTGGAGTTGGACATGTCTGAAATGCACGCAACACTGCTTGGTTGGGGTGCGGCGCCTGACGCTTCTCCACTCCGCCACCTTGCGCTGCACTGAACTCGATAACCTGACCAGGATGCATATCAATGGAATACAGTGCCTGGACAACACAGTAATTAAAGTTTCGTTAACTCAAACCATGTTTACACCAGATCCACTGTTCAAACTCTCGAGGGTGACAAAAACGCAACACAAGTACAGTTAAAAGTGAACTTCAGTCACTGCATTACAAAAGAAAAGACACGACCAACAAAACGCAGCATGATCTACCACAAGACCATGCTCCATGACACCGGTGAAGAGAATTGGGGTCAGATGAAGAACATGTTGTCCTCCAGGTCCTTGTGCAGCCTCGGGAAGCTCCCCGCTTCAAAAGTTCCCGACCTCATGCCCGCCTCATAGTAGAGCCTGCCGCGGTAGGCCGCAAGGTCGGCGTAATAGACAGGCGTCGCCAGCGACACCGGCTTGGTGCACCGGGCGAACACAAAGCACAGGTTGTATATCAGCTTCTGCAGGTCGTCCGACCCGAACCCGTGCTCGTCCACCAGGCTGTAGTAGTGCGTCGGCCGGCTCGTCCCCAGCAGCCCGTTGTGGCTGCATAGGTAGAAGTCGTAAGCCGATGGGTCCACCACGCCCGTGTCCACCACAGTGCCGGGCGGCACGTTGCCGTTCTTCGTCTGCGGCTGGCCCTGGTCCTTAGGGAATAGCCGCGTGTGGTGCCGCTTCTTGGCCACGATCACGGTGATGGTCGGTGAGTAGCCGTTCACCTTGATCGCCTTCTCCATGTCCGCCAGCTCGTCGTTCAGGACCATGTCGAACTGCCCGTCGCTCACGCCATCACGGAAGTAGATGATCCTCTCTGGCTTGACGCTGTTCTGCTTCTCAAAGACTCCAATGAGCTCCAGGCAGATCTCACCAAGCTGCTGGATCACCTCGCAGCGGTGTGGCTGGGCGCGGATTCTTGACACGTACTTGTTGACGCCAGAGTTGATAGACGCGACCACAGCTGCAATTGACGGGCTCTCCACGTTCCCGGGTGACGGATGGTTAACGTCAGCTCCGATGAACATGAATGGCGCACCGCTGACACGTGGGAGCGAGTCATACAGCTGGACGTTGCTGCCCCCAAGCTTGCTGTTGATCTTAAGGGCAAGGTTGGTCATGTACTGGTCCTGGCCCTGCTGCTTGTTCGCAATTTTGCTCAGGAAACACTGGGTGAGGATCCCCAGTTGCGTGTCACAAATCAGCTTCAGTGTCTTGTAACCTGGGTGCTGCTCGGACATCGGGCAGAACAGGAGTTGCAGCCTCTGCTTCTTGCTCACTGCTGCTTGTTTTGCTTTGTTTAGCTCCTCGTGCAGTCGATGTGGATCAGAGAGCACTGCCATTTCTGACTTGTGCACGAAGCATGGATCAGTGTTCATCCGGATGCCGAGCTCACAGCACTTCCTGACTATCTTTTCCACAAACATCCATCCATTGAGGGACTCCTCCCTGGGGTGAGAAGTACGTGCACTGAAGTCCACGATGCCCCAGCACTGAAGATCCCAGCCCTCTACTAGTTTCTTATTCATAAGGTTCCACTGGCAACTCTCGTGGTTGATACTGAATTTGCTGGTCTGGCCATTGGGGGCGCCAAGTTTTAGGTTGGGTGGGGGAAGGATCCTACCCATGACTTCAGTCATATGCACATCCAAGGAAATCCCAAATTGCGGTGCTATTTCACCACTGTAAATGAAATGATGATTAGTAATTGGTAAAAAATCACATACTCTGTTGAAAAGAAAAGGATCACTTTGTTTGCTGTCCTACAAATTAAATGTGAAACAGTTGTGCATTTGTCGGAGAAAAAATGGCAGCAAACAAATTAAACACGGAAATCCCAAAGAGTAATAGTTTGGTTACAGGTAAAACTGAGTCACGACGAATAGACATCATTACAGAAAATGAATAGCCCTAACTTATTAGCAAATTCAACTGCATTTTGCATCTAAATTTCACTAACAGTTAAGCATAGCAGTACCTCAAGTTTTTAAGGTTGACAAAGGAACAGGAGTATTCAATAAACAAAAGAACAGAATGAAACACAGTACCTGCAAGGTCCATCTGTAGCATTCACCAAGTCCAGAATCTCCTTCCTCCGCTTAAATGCAGGAATTAGGGCCTCCGATTTTAGTGTTCTATCAGAATTCCTATCCAAATTTGCCTTTGGATACCTCTGCCCTTCAAGAAGAGTGCAAAGCTCAATTGGCACATGATTGGCTTTGTCCTTGCTCTTGCTCAAATCCAGGCATGGAAGCATCTGATACTCAATCACCTTGCCATGTTTCTGAGCATAATAATCAACAAGCCTATTCGTTTGCCCGGTTTCAGCATCCACAAAGGTCAACTGGCCGGCAGGCAAGGCTGTCAAACCTTGCACAATGTACTTCTGATTAGTCCTGCGGTGAATCACAGTCACACGTCGGCCTTTAAGCTCATACTCCAAATTTTCCAGTTGCCACTTGTTCAGAGTTGTCCTGTAATCAAGGCGCCCCACTATCTTCTCAACAAGATCCATCACTGGCCCAGCTTTGTAAAACGGCATAACTGAATAGTCAACACATAGGATCAGCCCTTGCTGAGTATGTTTAAGGGTCTGTAGTGCTCCTTTCAGAGCCACAGCACCCTGCCCAATGTCCAGACTGCTATTTGGTGAGTAAAATCCTTTACCAACCATAATCTTGCGCCATCTAGAGGCCTCACGCACAATGACATCAAGACCCTGCAAGACCTCTCTAGGCACAGGTAACTCTGAGAGTTGACTTAATGGCAGCTGTTTCTTCAAATCTACAGATACAATGTAGGTCTTGGACCGAACTCTCACACGAAATAAACCTTCTGGAAGTTCAGCAGAAGTGAATAGATTTCGTCCGCCATCATAAGCAACACATGACGAAAGACGTCGAAAGCTGGTGTCCTTGAAGAGCTCATCCTTGACAGAAAGAAATTCTGCCTTGGAGAGCTCCTTGCCCGAAGCCTTAGGGGAAGCTTGATCAAGCTTGATGTCTATGTCATAATGAAAAATTGTTGTCGCCTTTCGGTACTTGACAATGAAATGGTTCACCAAAAGTTTGACATTTGCTTGAGATGATGAGCCTCCACGATCAGGTCTTTGCATTGGCACACGTGCTCCAGCGTAAGGCGTGGCAACTAGTGATGATGAAGGTTTTCCTCTTGCCAATTCACTGGAGTCAATGCGTTCTACAAGAAAAGACAGCAATTAGAAACAGCCGAGGTCAATTTTACATTAAAAAGCAGTAATATAGTATGGTGTTAAATGATCAAAGACTAACCGAGCTAATCAAAGACTAACCAAGCTAAACAAAGACTAACTGTGCTATAGTACCCCTTAATAAGTTTTGACCCAACAATGTCCCATATTAAAATTGTGGTACAAACAAATTCTCCACTGCAATCTTTTGTTCCATAATCAGTCCATAAAGTTTATTTATTATAATTCTCCTAGCTTATGAAGCAATTTCTATTGACATCTGCCAAGCCTGCTTCAATACAACAGTATTAAGAAAGTGCAAAAAAGAGAAAAGTGTTCTTTTCAGTGTCAGACAAATGGTGGTAACAGCCATGAGAGCTTTCTAGATACACTTGTCAAATGATACAAGTAATAACAACCTGAATCATCAAAAGATATGTCTAGGGGGGGGGGGGGGGGGGGAAAGACTCCCCTCCAGATGTTTTTTCCCTTCTTATTTTTTCATGTCATGTGTATCCTCTTAATTATTCAATTCTAATCTCAAAATGGCAGGGGTGGGGAAGTTTGCGAATAGGTAAATATCTTCTCTTTTTACTGTGTGTAGACTTAGACAGATACATCCCCCTCATGCATTTTATATGAAACAGTTTTTTTCTTCTTTGAAAAATCCAGGTGGCATTAATAAGAAGGAAGCAGAATGACTAACAAGAAGGAAGCAGAATGACATGCATGAGAGGTCCAAAAATACAGGGGCAACTGAGAAAAAATGTTGAGCTACTGCAAAAGAAAACTACTCACTGGACAAGCAAGCAGGCACAAAAGCACAACGGAAAATTAATAGATTACTCGCTAACCAAAGGGAAACTAAAGTGACCAGATGTATCACCAGTCACAAAAGACATAAAGCAGTACTGCTGGGACCTCTTGGAGCAAAGACATAAACGAGTCATATAAACACAGACAGTTACAGCATAAAGCTGACCACTATATAGCTCTAATGCATCAAAAACCGATGAACAGCTATTGTCATTAAGAGAGATCCTCCACTACTGAATCTAAAACTCGATCCACAAGCCTGGAGCACTCATCTAATCTACAATGCTAAACCTCGATTCAGAAACCGAAAACCATGGGGTTGTACTCTAATCTAGATCGTGAGCACGAACCAGCAGGCAGGCAGCGGGAATTGCAATCGCAAGACGGTAAATTCCACATGATAAGCGGCGCCTAATCTACCGTCGACCCGCCGTGGAGAAACGCGCATAGCATGCAAAGAAAACAGAGTATTCCAGGCAGCCTTGACGAACTTAATTTTGTGAACACTAAGAACAACGTAATAACGAAGTAACGAGCTGCGCGATTCGCGCGAGTAAATCCGGAGAAGCGCTTACCGACGGACCCCGACGCGCTAAGCGCCTCCTTGTCCTTGGGCGCGATCCCCATTGATGTAGGCGCCGGCGCGGGCGCCCTGGTGACGGGGACGTACTCCGCTCCGTTGCCGCCGCCGCCGCGACCTCTCCCCGAACCCGGCGGCGGCGCCCACGCGCTCCCGCCGCGCCCACCGCCGGGGCCGTACGCCTGTCTGCCACCACCGCCGGGGCCACGCCCTCCCGCGCCATATCCGCCTCCGCGAGGCGGGCCGTGGTAGCCGCCGCCTCCACGGCCCCCGCCGTAGCCTCCTCCTTCGTAACGCCCGTATCCCCCTCCTCCTCCTCCGCCGCCGCCGTCGTACCCGCCTCCTCCGCGGCCGCCGCCGTCGTACCCGCCTCCTCCGCGGCCGCCGTACCCACCTCCTCCGCGGCCGCCGTACCCACCTCCTCTTCCGCCGCCGCCGGCGCTGCCTCCGCCACCACGGCCCCTCCCGCGGCCGCGCCCACCACCGCCTCCGCGCTCGTAATCCATCGCGATTGCCGATCGACCGAACCGAACGCGCGAGGGTTTTGGATTTTGTTTTCCGGAGCAAATCCGCTTCTGAGTACCCCGCTAATAAAAGCGCAGGGGCAGCAGAGGTTTTGCGGGGGTAGTTATACCGTGTGCTCGCGTCGTGCCGGGGTGGCCGTCGTCGGGAGTTGGCCAACTGGCAGTACGAGGAAACAAAATTTGAGGGGCAGAACTGGAATTTGGAAACCGCGAGTCAATCCAAGTCAAGCCCCGTACTCCCCCGTCCCGTGTGGATGGGTTAAGGAATTTTTTTATGGAATGTGCGTCGAAATTGTCGTAATCCGCGCGTACTCTAATTTAATATAAAAATCTTGACCACAATAATATACGATTTTGAGCTAAAAATAGATAGGGATAAGTTGAATTGTGACGAAAGCACGAGGATCATGATCCGTTACCATCCGTAAGCATAGGCCGAGAGCAAAGAAGTGGGAGGAGGAGTATGTTTCTAGGTAATGAGACGTACTCTACGTGATTGGAGTAAAGATTGTTTTCCTAATTATACTATTGCGAAAGCCGGCTGCGGTGGAAGATTTCGACATGATGCAACACGTCAAATCAGTTGTACTAGTGTACTACGACTACGCGAGGAAGTGCAGAGGCGGGTGGTGAAGCAACGAATCTCGAGTTGTGGTTGCCCGGTTCTGCCCCTGGTGCTTCGGCGCGAAGGCAGCCGCTCGCGAAGCGGACGCAGGGGCAGAGCCGGGACGGGGGGTAAAGACGGCCGGGGGTCGTCGTGAGTGCTGCGGGGGTGCGGGGCCGGTGGGACCGTGCTCCTTTGGAACCGCACGTTCCAGGAAGCTCCTGCTCTGTGCCTCTGTCTGCTTCCACAGCAAGCTGCACAGGGAGCTTACGGCAGCCTGTTGGGCTCGGCTCACGTAAGTAAACTGCTTTCGTCACTAACCCACGCCAACGGCCGTGACACCTGATTCATTATTCGTCATCACTTTCAACTTGCTCGCAAGAGCGCCTGCACTTTTTTTATGGGGGTGAATATCGTGGCCCCTAAAATTAGAAAATACTGCCTCAGTCCCTAAATAATTATTATTTTCGCTTCCTAAAAACAACTTTGACTAAATATATATAAAAAATATTAATATTTACGACACAAAATTAATATCATTAGATAGATATTCGAATCTAATTTTTTAATAAATTTATTTGAAGATACAAATGGTGCACGTATTTTCTACAAATCCAGTCAAACTTGCGGTACGGAAACCAAAAGATAGTTATTTAGGGACGGAGGGAGTACTGGCCACCATAAAGTCACCAAATGTTATGTCACACCTTGAAATTTTCTAATTTCAAAATATGATTAAAAGGATTAATTAAACAAAAATTTTCCATAATTTAAAATTCTTCTCAACATTTATTTTTCTTCACGGGAAATTTAGCACAGGAAAAAAATAATTATTTGCTTTTCGGAATTAAATAATGTTATTCTCTATCTGTGCATTCATGCCGATGCATCTTGTTGTCTCATGAGTGTAAAAGTTTCAAAAACACGTTTACACCTTGTCCAGACCCTTCTGAGAATTTTTCAGCTTTTTCTGAAATTTATTCTCCTTTTGTTAGAGCTAAATCCAATTTTTGGATGGTTCTAAAATACTTTTCACGAGCTTCAAATATTTTATTTGGATTCCTCGTATCCCAAAATGTCTCTGAGATTTTTATCAGAATATTTGGGATTTTCAGAGTATTTTTCGTGGTTTAAAGTATTTATCTAGAATTTTCTGGATTTATATTCCCACGTGAAATAATTTCTGAAAATAATATTTTCTTTTCCTTTGGGCCGAATCTTGGGCTCGACCCACACCAGCCCACTTGGCCAAGCAGGCCGCGGCCCATCGTCTCCTTTTCTTTCCGGCCCGTCTCCCGCCGGCAACCATTCTCTCCCGGCCCACATCAGCCCAGCAGGCCTCCTCTTCTTCCGGCCTTTTTCCCGGCCCGCCACCTCTCCTCTCCCTTCGCTTTCTTCTAGCAGGCCGCCGGCCCCCTCAGCCTCTTTTCCCACCGGCCCAGGTCCTTTTGCCGGCCCATTTTCGCTTCCCTATCTTCCTCTCACTGCCAGGCGGGGCCCGCCTGTCAGACCTCTCTTCTACCTTCAGCCGCACCACATCTCCAGCGTCTGCTCGCCTCCCGCCGCACACCTGCACCCGACTGCACAACCGGCGCTCCTCCGGCTCCCCGGCGCCCCTTCAGGTCTCTGGCGTCGCATCGCCTCCCCCACTCGCGCCCCTTTTCCTTCCTCTTCCAGTAACCGCCTCCACCCACCATTCATGGTGCCGCCCGCTCTTCACCTCCTGGCGCCGCTTCCACTCCCTCCATCGCCCCTAGAACTCGCCCGCACCTCCTGGGGCCTCCTGCTGCCGATTTTCCTTTGCGCCGCCGCGCCTTCCTAGTGCCCGGCCGCTGCTCCCTTTCCCTGCTGCGCCGCACCTTGCTGCCCACCAACACCGCCGTCCACCCAGCGCCGCTTGCTGCCCATCGCCCGAGCCCCGCCTCCTGCGCCCTTCCCCTGGCCCGTGCGCCTGGCGCCGCCGAGGCTCGGTCGCCGCCGCCGGCGGAATGAATCGGGAGAAACCAGAAGAATCGAAGGATGGAGGTAGAAGATAAGGCGATTTTGCGTCTTAGCCCCTGTCAAACTGTGTAATTCCTCAAGATCTTTGTGCCTTGATCAATATTTAGAAAACCCCCTGAACTTTTCAGTTCCTTGCAATCTAATCCAGGCCTTGACTTTTTGCAGATCTAACCCCGTGTTTTCAGCTTTCGTGTGCTCTGTTCCTTGTGGTTATCTTTCTTGCTAACCCCTGTAGTCTACGGTTAATCTTGTTTAGGTCCTTAGAACCTTGTTTAGTCGGTAGATTCCGCGTTTTAGCTCCGGTTTAATCCATTCAAGTTGCCTTAGATTATTGACAACATAAAGTACACGTTATTAGTGATGTTGAACATAATTTTCTATCTTTGAAAATAAATTTACTGTTAATTTGATTAAATGTCATTGGAATGCTTTTTCCTAATAAGAATTTAAGTAGGGTTTACACTGGTTTTTCATAATCAATATCAATTTGAGTAATTATTATTCAATTAGTTTTGTAAATAAAAGTGAATAGGTTCTATCCCGATTTTCATAAACTAAGATTTAATTGGTTAATTCCTAATTATAACTACCTTTTCTAAATAAAAGATATCTAGGTTATACATCGGTTTTCCTAAATAAAGTTAAGATACTTAATGATATTATAAATGCATTTTCAGTAATAACATGTTTAGTTGAACCCGAAATACAAAGTTATTCGATTAGATGTCTTATACATGCTCTAAGTTTCTAAAGTTAATTGTTAAATTGGCATAATCCGTACTTTAATATTTACAAATAAAATATAATTAAGTTTACCGCATTTTCAATAATTAAATATAATTTGGTTAAATCCAAATAGGGTATTTCTCTGAAATAACCTATGTCCATATTTTATTTAATTAAAATGGATCAGGCATATAGTCTTTTTATTTCTTTTATGATTATCTCGATAGTTCCGATCTCAACGTTTCTTGCGTTTGCGTGATCTTAGATCGAGCCTTGTCCGTTAGTATGCTCTTTTAAAGCCTTTCTTTTATTTTGGTGTATTGTTCTTAGTTGTACTTGTTTGTTTGTTGTCGATGTTTGCTTCGTTTAGAAGGAACGATGCTCGGAAGCTTTGAAGGTTAAGAGTTTCAAGAAAGCAAGATCTGAAGAGCAGTAAGAGTAACTTTATGTTGGAGAAAGGTAAGTGTTCCTAACCATCCTTCTACCTATGCTTTATTCACAATATCATGATAATGCTTAATTGGAACATGGAGAACCACCCAAGAAAACAATGCAACCACAGGAACTATCATGGCTCTAATCTTGGCTAATTAATTAGAGATCTTATTCTAGGGTAATCCTACCGAAAGAGCAAGAGGGGTGGCAGTAGATGGGGTATAACTCGGTTCTCTTGGGACGTGGGCTTTGCTAAGACACTATACCCACTAGGGAGGGTTTATGCCCTGTTACTGATCCGGAAACCTTAGCGGGTTATCACTTACTGGGGAATCTTTGTAAAGGTCTCGTAGCATCCTTATACAATCACACCTCGGAGTGTGGTATGGTGCCTAGCTAGCACCGCATGGTTGGGTCCAAAGTTTTTTGAACTTTTATGCGACCTGTGGGTAAAGATGTACAACCTCTGTAGGTGTAAACTGATATATCAGCCATGCTCACAGTTAAGAGCGGCCTGGACCCTCACATGATTTATTAAACTTGAAGATGGACTTAAATCGTTATTCTCGTTAGTTCCTGTGACCTTGCTGAGTACCAACCATATGTGTACTCACCCTTACTTATTGCTGCTCAGAAGAAGAAGCTTCTGTGAAGTTGCTATGAAGATGATGTTGAGTTCTAGGCGTACGCAATCTCCAGTCGTTTGCCTGTGAAGTTTGGAGCCTTCGTTTCCAAGGTTTAAACTGTGTTTCTCTGATAGTCTTGTAATTCTTTGTATGTTTTCGTGCGATACTGTTGCTGTTATTCACTAATGATGTCATCCTGGCATACATATAGGTAGCACTTGTTTTAAAACCGGGTGTGACATGTTATTTTTGAAACTGCAAAAAGTATCAAATAATGTGAACCGATATTTTGTTTACCAATAGTATATTGGAGCCTGGTTTAGGAAACAATATATGTTGGAACCTTCATTATCAAATAGTATGTTTACGATATTTATATATTGCGAGCATAAACAAATATAAATATAAAATGAATATTATTTCTTTTGTAAGAGCATTGCTAATTCGTAACAACGAGGAGAATGAGAATCTCTCACTGAGAATGAGAATGGTAAATATTGTACACAGTCCATTGTCACGCTTTGGAGAGCTTTTAATCACCCGACCTGCCCCTCTAATCACTCAACGCCTCTGTGGCAATGTGATCACCACGCTTACGCGTGAGAAACGTAATGTGCGGTCCAGTTCAATCCGCCTCTCGCCATCGCCTTTAGTTATTCCCTTGTTGAACGAACAAATGAGGGTCAAGAACAAAGCAAAGCACCCGGGTCGCAGCTTCGAACGCAACTCCACTCTAGTCCACACTCTTCTATCTTCTCTCTCAGCTCAGCAAGTCAGCAACGGCCAACGGGTACGGGGAGGTCCGGCCGGCCGGTTCAGTCGGCCACGGAATCGCCGATCGACCAGCAAGCAGAGCGGGCCACGGAATTCCGCAAAGCCGCCTACCTACCATGAACACCGAGCCCGCGAGCGACCGTTTCCGCCGACGCCGAATCGATAAAGCCTCGGCTGGGCGGCGGTCGCAACCCCATATTCCCCAGCTTTTAGTTTCCCGTTGCTTTTTCTTCTTCCCCCCTACCGGCGTACCCGGATACTCCACTCGTGTTGGTGTGTGTCCTTGTGTACCCGCGCGGCGGCGAGGCGAATCATCGGCGATGCGACGCCGAGAATAGTAGTGGCGGAATAGCGCAACAGGTCCCTCGACAGCGACGTAACGGCATTCTTCTTCCTTGATCAAGAAGAGTTCTTGGGTTGTTGGTTAGTGGTTACGGTTACACTGTGCACACCGGCTCCATCGAATGGAGAAAAAGAATTCGTTTGATTGATTCTTGGGTTGTTGGTTACGGTTACATTGACTGTGCACGCGCGGCAGACGCATCGCCGCCGTCGATGCGATCCGCTCGGGAAAACGATCGACACGGTAAGGCATGGCGCTACGCCGCCGGGGCAGGAACAGCGTTGAGGTGACGACGTCCATGGCTGGCTGGGTCGGCCATGTTGATTGATTGCTTCACATGACGCGGCAGCCGATCGTGTTGTCGTCGTTGAAGTAGTCCTCGTCGAAGCGGGACGGCTGCGGCCGGAGCTGCCGCCGGGGCGCCCCCATCAGCATCGGCATCGGCATGGGCGGCGGCGGCGGCATCGGGTAGTAGCCGCCGTAGTACGGCGCCGGCGCCGCGACCGGAGGGTAGTACGCCGGCACGTGCACCGGCACCACCATCGCCGGCTCCGCACGGTGGTAGTGCTGCTGCATCTGCACCTGCGGCGCCGGCGCCGCGTGATCTGGCGCCAAGGCGGCTTTGCCGCTGAAGGAGCCGTCGGCGTCGCGGCGTCCCTCGCCGCTCCTGGCGTCCGCACCGACGTCCCTGGACGCTGCCGCCTTGCCGCTGGCGTGGTGGTCGCCGCTGCCGCCATCGGCGGCGGCGCAGGCGCGAGCGGCTTTGTGCGCGCACTTCTTGCATCCCTCCTCGCACGCCGCCGCGGCCTTGTCGCCCCCCGTGCCCTTGCCGTCGTCCTTGCCCTTGCCGCTCTTCTCCTCCGCCTCCGGCGCCGGCCTGTCGTCGCTGCTGTCTTTCACGACGCCCTCCTCGCGCCTCTTGCAGTTCTCGGAGTGCGACGCCGGTGGCAGCACCTCGACGATCTTGCCGACCTTGGACAGCTTCTTGACGAGGACCTTGGCGTCCACGTCTCCGACGACCGTCACCCTGTCGTGCGACGGCTGGATCTCCGTCCTCAGCACGCCTGCACGCACCGCCCGTGCATGGAGACACACACATCAGCACCATGTCTCATGTGATTGGAACGAACAGAGCAGAGGCCAAATGCAACAGAGACTTGACACAGAGAACTAACGATCATGACCTTTCAAGCTCATGGCCTTCATCACCTTCCTCCTGCACCCCTCGCAGCAGCTCACGTTCACCTTCAGGTCAATCCTCTGCACAACGATTTCATCAAAGCCATGTCAGCCAATGCAACACAACAACACAAGCAGTGGATCAATGGAGGCGAGCACTGAGCTGAGCAAGCTCTGGTACCTTGAGCTCTCCTTCCCTAGCCATGGCGATGATGACTACGGCGCAGGAGCTCGCCGGAGAGACCGAGACTGGCTGACTCTGATTTGGAGCCGATCAGCGCTGACAGCTGCCGAGTGCTGATGGCTGTGTTGCCGTTGCTGCCGCGTATTTATACACGGCCACATAGGCAGCTTTCGCCACCGGACCATTAGATACCCAAACGCCCACGGTCCGTTAGCTTGATTCCAAGCTGTATTTACTTGCGTTATTTTAATCGCCCAAGCTCAAGGGAGACGAGCTATATACCGGGACAACTCAAACTCGTGTACTTGCGCTGCAGCGGCTCACTCCTTTTTTTTGCCTTATTTTTTCTCATTTTTTTTCTATGCTTGCGCCAGCATCATAGATTCATAGGCTTAGCTTGTTATGTAACGACATATTCTCTTGCCAGCAAAATAATAATAATAATATGAGATCTAATAATGATATGCCGCGAATGTTCTTCTCTGAATCCCTATATGCTCTTCTAAAACGTAGTATTGTAGTAAGATGCAGTGTTTTCTGAAAAGCGGTCAGGTTCCAGTACTAGCTGACTGTTTACAGTAGTTGTCATTGATCATGCTCTAGGATCTACCCGGTTCATCATAGCATTTGCTACTCAGGATAGTGCTTTATTTCTCACCATCCAATTGCTCTACATGGTTCTATTTCTGACCATCCAATTGGTGTACATGATTCTATTTCTCACCGTCCAAATCATATACATCTCAGATCATTACATGACTACCATCCATTTGATACAAATTAAACCGTAGATTAATAATGTAACATGAAGTTTCCTCTTCTGAAATCCTACATGTTATTCTAAAATGAAGATTGCACAAAGTCTGAAGCAGTTAAGTTCAGGGCTAGCTGACAAGCTTGTTCGCATAATTTGCATTGCAAATGCTCTAGGATCTATGCAGGTCATCATAGAACTGGTCAGCGGTTACACAGGGATGCATCTTTTATCCATGGCTCATTTCTCACCATCCGTTTGATATACAGCTCAAAACATTTCATAATAAGCACAATTAGTGAACGGAACTGAATAAGTAGCCTCTACATGCATGTTACAAAGTAGTACAGTAGTATTCAGCAAAAAGGGGAACACAATATGCCGACGATCTGGTAGGAGTATACATGTTGCCATACGCCCAAAGTGTCGATCTGTGGCGGGCACAAGCGCACAACCTTTAGCCCATGATTAATTACAACCAGGCGCACAAATACCCGAACAAACCGCTCGCGATTAGTTTAATCCAAAGCGCTAGCTCACAATTAAGCATGGTACCATGCTACCGGCAGAGAAACGGGAGGCCATCTGTATGACAACGCCTGAGGCATTCTAAGTGCCTCACAGTCTAGCATAGACAGGAATAAAGCTACCAGCGGCCATTAAACAAGGTGGTATGGACATCATACATGTTGCGGAGGCCATCCTTTTTCACTTTCAGGCAATCAGGTTTGTCGCCGTGCGTCCTCGGTTCATGTGTCAAGCCTGCAAAAGCAGCAGTCCAATGGCTCATTAGAGAAATGAATCGAATAGAATCGCTGAAAAGGCAATTTTAAGGAATGCAGGATATTCGGGGATCACCTTTCAGTGAATATTTAAACGAGGTCTTTGGATCAATTCTAAATTCCGATCGATCATGATTTAGCTATGCTACTTATATTATACAGACTACGCATTTGCTGCTTTCTGAACTATAAGATTACAGGACCAACGGCCCCAACCATCACAGCATGCCTGGAAAACGGCATCTTTGGTTGGAATCTGGGCTCTGGTGCAGGGTAGAAGTAGAATGCTCTTATGCAGCCCACCGAGCTTCCTCACAGTCTGGGATGACAATGTCAGTCCTCATCATTGGCCTATACTCGTCCGGTATTGCAGCTCCAGCCTGCACACACAGCTCTACGACAGCTGGAGCTTTTCCATAGAAACTCCTGAGAGAGGATCTGAGAGGAGGGCCACTGGGGTCAGGGACATGCCACACGTAGTTAGGCGGGATGACCTCATCAACCACCGCGTCCTGCCATCCGTGCTTGCCATCCCGCCACTGGTGCTTGAAAGCCCCGCAGAGCTTCACATTGTGGCCCCATGGACCAACGTGGACCTCAGAGCAGTAACCACATGCTTTCACAGTGTACTTGCTCATCAGTTGCTCAACACCTTGCCTCACATTGAGGTATGCTTTCAGTGTCCTCTCTGCAAGCTCTTTCACATTGGATGGTGAAGGTGACTGGCCCTGTTGGTTGTTGAATGTGTCCAGCTCAGCAAGTAGAGATACACAATCTTCTGACCGGTGTGGCTTAGGCTCATCAACAAACTCACCGCGGCTAATCACCTTCTTGCCTATCATCCTGACAGGAGAGGTCCGTCGCCTCGAGGGATATTGTGGTAAGTCGACACCAGCCTGAATGCATAGTTCAACAATCGCCGGAATCCTGTCATAATCAAACCTGGTTTCATGCTTGACTCTCCGTCCAAATGGATCAAAAAGATGGTACGACTCGATCGGGATGAGGACATCATTGATGGAACCGCTAGCCCAAGAATGATGACTGTTCCGACGCTGGCTTCCTGAACCATAGCAATCCTGGATCTGGTGGCCAACTGGACCAACATGAACTTGAGGGCACTTTCTGCAAAATCAGGAGCCAGCAAAAGAAGTTCAGGATTCTTGACAAATCACTTCAGATAATACTGCTCATACACATAAGCATTTCTAGTTACCTGCAGCCATAAACTGTGACAACATTCAGAAGTTGAGACAGGCCTCTGATGAGCACTTTCCAGTTATCAAGGACTTCATAAGCAACAGGAACAAGCTCTGGCACAAGCAAACCATTCTTTGGGGCTTCAAGAGGCTTCTCTATCCGCATTTGTGCAAGCCTCTTATCTCGCCGAGAATCTTGCAACATCTTTTTAATTGGAACAGGAAAGGGTTTCTTTTTGTTTTTTGGTTGTAATTCTGGAAGATCAACATTCTGTGGTTGTTGCTCATACTCTGCCTGCCTCTTTCTAGAAGTATCAGCAGAGTATTCGCAACATGTCCTTGACAGCTTCCAGCCAATTCGTTGTGGTTGAGATCCTACCTGAACTTGTAAACAAAAAGGACAACTGTAGATTAGCCTAATTGTTTGCAAACAAGGAGGAATAAGCTTAAACGTTTTCTGTTGCTACAGTACTTCTCCACAAACAGGTATCTGAGCGAAAATGGACATATGCTAAGAATTTTCTGATTACGTAGCATTCAGTATCAACCATTGCCATATGTATTGGAGCTGTTAATCTGAAACTGTACTGGGGTTTTCCCAACTGGTCAGTTGTACTGAAGGAATTTTCTCTACATGTTGAGATCGTTCGACCAAACCCCAAAGACTGTAAAAGATCCACAAATGACACTATCTGCCATGTGTAGTAGTAATAACTAGTGCAAGCTGAATGGGGAACTCGTAAAGCAAAACCCTCTTGTGTCCTTGTCGAAATGATACTACAAGAAACATGAAAACATAAGATACCAACAACGAAAAATGGCAAGGTAACTACCTAAGCTATTTATTTTGCTAGTCGGTTACTCGATTGGATAGAGCTTTGAAGGTAACAGCAGCCAATCCTTCAGCAGATCACATAATCAATAATAAGGAAGATCAGGGCATACTACTGATGCCAAGCTGTTATATATGACAAGTACTGACAAAGTATTTCTCTGCAAATAAATTATCTTCCATGTCGAGAGGATAACCTACACTCGGTTTCAGTTTTCTTGTCTTCAAGTGGCGTAATTGTAAACGAATGAAACTACCTGCAAAGCCAGGGCATGAATTCAGTACCTTCACTAATTTGTTCGTTCTGGTTCTGTTGAAGCCTATCGAGCCGAAGGAAACGCCTGAATTAGGGATCCGATAGTACATGTAAGAAGCTGGCAATACACGATTCCAACTAGTGTAGCTGAAAGCCTGGAATGTGGAGAAGGTAATGGAACTCACTGTTAAGTATCTCCATGGCGCTCAAACACCCCCCAAAAAACTCTTCGCTGGAAAACGTATCCTCTTATGGTCGACGCATTGGCGCAGATTGAGCTACCTGTTTCAGGATAAACAGAATGGTTAGCCAAACAGTTCAGGGGCGGAATTATCATTTGTGGCATGGCATGGGGGCGGGGATTCAGAAATCAGTTGAAGTAAAGGAAATGGACGGAAAGGGAAAAATATAAATTTTTGGCACAATCCATGCAAGCGAGGTAGGAATTGCTTACCAGCAAGCCACCGAGGAACCAATCCTAGTCCGGATGGGTCTGCACTCCCAGCTGTGCCAGTAGAGGGTTGGAGGGGGAGGAGGCTTGGCGACGCTCTGCAAGGTGAACTCGGCGATGGCGAGGGAGCGGGGAGGAGGGCGCGGCGAGGACCAGTCTGCCCGGCGCCTGCGAGGTGAACTCGGGATGAGCCGATGAGGTCGAGGTGAAACCAGCTGCCTTCGTGCCGCGAGCAGAGAGAGGAAGAGACGAAGGAAAATATCGTCCGGTGTCATGTTTTACATGGGCTTCAGTGGGTCCTTTTGGTCCTCAGAGGCAAAGATTAATTGGGCTGCAAACAACCTTGGCCCTCTGCTGGCAGATTTCAAAGCCAATTTAGGACCTGCTTGGCTCCCGAGTCACATCGGATGTTTGATACTAATTAGGAGTATTAACTATAAGTAAATTATAAAATTATTTCATAGATGGAGGTTAATTTGCAAGACGAATCCATTAAACCTAATTACTCCATGATTTGATAATGTGGTGCTATAGTAACCATTTGCTAATGATGGATTAATTAGGTTTAATGGATTCATCTCACAAATTAGCTTAGGACTTTTACAATTAGTTTTATAATTAGCTCATATTTAATTCTCTTAATTACCATTCGAATAGTCGATAGACCCACACTAATTAGCCGCTAGTATCGGAAACTATCGTCGAAGTCTGCCTTACGTCCACATCCCTCTCTTTTAAGGGCTTGTTTAGTTGCCCCAAATTTCCAACTTTGATACTATGCAAAAAGAAGATTCCTCGTCACATCAAATTTGCGGTACATGCATAGAGTATTAAATATAGATGAAATTAAAAATTAATTGTACAGTTTTGTTGTACTTTGCGAGACGAATCTTTTGAGCCTAATTAGTCAATATTTGGATAATAATTTACAAATACAAACGAAACGCTATAGTATGCTACAGTACTACAATAGTGATTTTGCATCTTCAAAGTTGGGCAACTAAGGCCTAAATCTCGTCTGTTGTTGTCCCTCGACTGTTTTAAAAGTCGTTTCACGTGACGTGGCATTAGGTCCCACGGAAACACGTGGCGGTGGGCCCCACATAACAAGTGGCATTCTTCCTCCCCCCCTCTTCCTCTACCGTCGGCTCCTTACGCCGCCGCCTACCCAATCCGGCCACGACCGCGCCTCCCAATCCGGCGAGCAGCTCGCCTCTCGCTCGGCGTCCCCAACCATTCAGCATGAGCCCCGGCTCTCCCTGCTCTCTCCCCCTCTCATTCTTCTTCTTCCTCCTCTGGCCAAGCAAGGACCGTGCGAGCTACTCCTGCCCGCCGGCCGATTTCTTCCTCCTCCGGCCACTTCCATCAAATCGACCGCGCCCATACCTACTCCACCTCCTCGGCTCCCTCCTCAACCCCTCCGCGTCACTCGCCGTCCACCTCGCGGACGGGGATTTAAGTTTTCCCGTCCGCCACCACCCCGAGCTCCAACTCGCCGTCGACGACCACCTCGCCAGCCCCCTCCTCGTCAACAAGCACCGCAGATAGATCACGTGCGACATGCTGAAGCTAGTGCGCTCGCTTTTTCGCCGCCTCTGCCGTCGCCGTCGCCTGGAACGCCACCGCGACTGTGGGCCGAGTGCCACCGCTCGCCGCCGGCAGGCTAGGGGTAGCGAACCACCTCGGTAGCTAGAGCCTTGGATGCGTCCCGTCGAGCCCGTGCCGTAGGTGTAGTCCTTGTCGCCGGCCGGCGAGGAAACCGACAGTGAAAGTGGCCATTTGCCGGCCTTGACTTGACATGTGGGATCCAGCACCGCATCACATGAAACTATTCTTAAAATAGTCGAGGAACAAAAAAAAAATAAACAGGTTGAGGGACATCAGATGAGGAACGAAGGCCATGCTTCGACGATAGTCGTCGAGCCTGGAGTTGAACCGGCCCAAAATGTTCGAAACGTCTACCTGCGTTTATCCCTTCTTTTTAATGGCGAGGGGATGTTTACCTGAACTTTTTCTTGCTCGCCTTTTGTCCTTGTTTTATTCTCCAACAAAAGTAAAATAAAAATATGTCGATCGTCTAAAGAGAACCTTTTGATCTGGACGTATTTGCTACGCACGGACAGTCGCTAGAGGTTTGAATCCTCCGACAAAAATAAAAATATCCTGGTCCTCAAGTTTGACCTAGGAAGAGCGACGTCGTGAGCAGCAATTATTGGTGGTGGCCTGGTCCCCAAAGACCATACATTATAAAAATAACAAACAAATAAAAAACTGCGCTGCCAGCGCCAGCCTTCACCTAACCGATCGAGAGAATCCGATTCGTCTCCAGCTGTTCGCGCCACGTGAAGAGGGGTGAGTAATGGAGCAGTTTGAGATGGAAGGGTGGTAAACTGATGAACCCTAAGCGGCAGCAACTGCAGCAGGAAACGTCCAAGTGGGGGGGGGGGGGGGGGGGGGGGGGGGGGGGGGGGGGGGGGGGGGAAGGGTGGTAAGAAACAGACGTTGCTTGTACACTTGCCAGTGGCGGTAGCCGCGTGCCGTGCATGCGCGGATGCTTAGGGGTTAAGGATGCTGCATTTTTTCTGGGAAAGATGCATGATCCGATTGGTCGACGAAGTAGCAAGTTGAGAAACGAGCCTCATCAAGTCCATGCGATGGAATTGGAACGACGATGGAGACGGCAGAGAAGTGTTGGCTGTAGCAGTAGGTTGTTGGCGTCACGGCGGCCGGAGCAGATCGCCGGTCGTTGTTCTTCCTCCTCTGACCGTGCCATCGATCTGATCTTCTTTGAAAAAAGCACGTTGGGTTGGGTTGGGTGGGCGCGCGCTGTGGCTGGGCGATCTGAAAGCGACGCAGCAGAAGAAACCGATGCGCGGCTTCGCAGCGTCAGCGTAAACGACGCGTTGCCTTGCGTGCATCTACGCGTAAGCAATTGGGGCGACGGCCGCGGTAGGTTGCCTGTGGCGACTAGCCAAAAAGAACGCGTTTTTTTTAGCCCGGCGCCCGGCGTTACATAAGGACCCGGCCTCTGGTCTCGTCTCTCCATCCGCCAGCTCGTGTCATCCCATCCCAGTGATCAGTCCTTGCTTGGCTTCCGGAGTTCCAGTCACCAGCCAGCCAGCCAGCCAGCCAGCCATGAGCTACCAGCAGGGAGGAGGTACTTTAGAGTTCTTCTGTCCAATCATCCGTCCATGCCTTTTCTTGCTATCTGACACTGAATTCCGAGAAGAAATTATTGTAGCTATCAACTGATCGGTTTGGGTTTTGTTGTTGGCGCTGATCTGCAGCTTACCCGCCGCCGGGCACGGCGTACCCTCCGCCGGGCCAGCAGGCGTACCCGCCGCCGGCCTACGGCGCGCCGCCCCCCATGGCCGCCGGCTACCCGCCACCGCCGCCGCCGCAGCAGGAGAAGGGCGGCAACGACGGCTTCTTGAAAGGATGGTAAGATCGATCGATATCCTTGCAACACACAAGTCGTCTTCTTCTCACGCGCGCCACGCTTTCAGATCGCTTCTGAATTTGTGCCCTGTTCACTGATCTGACTCCTTTTGTTTCTGATCTGGCAGCTTGGCGGCCCTCTGCTGCTGCTGCGTGCTCGACATGTGCTTCTGAGCTCTCCTCTCCAGCGATGGCGGCGCGTCCAGACCCAGATCGATTCCTGCAGGGACGCGAATGAATGGAGCTGTTTTCTGAGTCATGATGCTTCTTTGATTCCGTCGTGTATATGCTTTGTTGCCGCTATTATGATTTTAGTATTGTGATCATGGGGTTGGTGTACCTGCAACTCCATCTCTAGACTTCACTAGTTCATCCAAGTTTTTCTTTCTGGAGTTCGTGTGTGTGCTCTGGAAAAAGAGAACATTTCCGATCAATTTGTACTTGGTTTGGTGCTTCATTATTGCCGTACTCCTTAACTTCTCCTGAAAATCAACATCTATTCGCTGCCGCTGCATGGTCTGGGTCAATTTTTCCAGCGTCCAGTTGGGTGCAACTGTACCAAACTGTCATAAAGTCCAGAGCAAAGAAAGACTGGATCATTATGAACAAAAAATCTCAGGCGACTAAGTCTATTGGAGAAAAATTGGCATATTCTGAATATGCTTTATGACACATTTGACCGACCCTTACGGCTGAAGAAATGACAGGTGCAGAATATGCTGCACGGCCAAACAAAATGCATCGGCATATCCAACAGAGCTGATCACAACAACAAAGCCTTTATTTATCCCTTCCACGGACAAGCTAAAAAGTGTAAGCAATTCAATTTCCATCCCCCACGTATAAGCAAATTGCAATACCCTCTTATTTCTTTGCGAGGAAATTGCAATCCAAACACGGCTTTGCTCTTTCCCTTCTGATTCATCATTAGAGCCCCAGTTTGGCAGTTCTTACCATTTACAAGCAGCACAAGCATTTGATAGTTCTAAACACAGATTTCCTAGAGAGGCCATATGTACAGCTATTTTACAGTGTTGCTCTGTAGGTTCAGCTCTGCTAGGCAACCTGCATGTTCCCTATGGCTGGCTTAGCCACCATGGCTAACTCCAACAGCCCTAACTTCCACATGTTGGCGCCCTTTGTTCCGTGGGTGAATGATGACTGTCGCCTGCGCCTCTTCCAGTGTGCCCTCCACGCCCTCCCAGCTTGCAGTTAGGGTGTTGACCATAGGAGGAACCTCAGCTGGCCTCAAGGTTTGGTTGTCGCTCGGGGAGATGATCTCCCAGTCCTCTGAAACTGATGTGAGATCCCCGCATTTCTCATGATGCTTCTCGATCTCATAGGCTGTTGGGAGTATGACATAGTCGTTCAGGGGGTTGTAGAATGGATCAGGTTCTCCAGCGTGCAGCCAGTGCTGGACAATCCGGAACACGTGGTGGCTGCAGACGATTCCTCGATGGTCAGCAGCAACTCCAACCCTTGCCACTGCATTAAGCCCATCAGCCTGCAAAAAGAAAAAAAAACATTCCACTCAATTTTCTTAGTAGCTTTCCTTAGAATTCCCAAATAATGAACTGGAACAACAAAAGTATCAGACCTTTGCTGATTCTACTGGGACAGATCCATCACCGTCAACATAGACATATTTTCCCTGAAAATAAGAACATGGCTTAGAGCCTCAGGCACTAAAAACCTGGGATTGATTGTTCGGCGCACCAGGAAGCCAGAAACCAAGCAAAAAAAAACTAACCTGAGCATATAAGAGGTTATTAAGGTTTGAAACCGGATGGTGTTCAGTGCCATAGCTGCAAAACACATGAATATTAGTAACTGAAAGTTGATGCTACTCATCAAATATCTAAGTAGCCATCCTACATCGATGGTTTATATCATATTTGTGCCTTTATCCCATAATCTTTGACTATGTGCCACCTGCATATTTGGGTTTTGGCGACATTTCGTAGCAATACTAGTATTGTGAAATTACTAGCATGCTATTCACCACTCTTTATCGAGCAATTTATAAACAGCAATTAACACATAATCCAATCATATCAATGGGTCCGATGGAGATTCTGCTTAGCGCAAGAACACAACTAAAACTAAAATCAGAACTATCCAGGTGGGAAAGTACCAGACAGTATGCGGAGTATCATAATCTGTCCCATAAATATTGTAGAACTTCACTGATTCTGGAAGCTTTGTACTGGATAAAATATCATGAGTTTCCTTTGCCCACTTCAATATATCCAAATTAAGGGGCACCGGAATATGCATCCCGTCAGCAATGATCTGCCATTAAAATTTAATTTTCAGAAAGAGTAAGCATCAATGTAAGCTGAGTTATATCATAATTTTAAATGCGGATGGCTCACCTCATTCTTGGAAAGAGCCTCTTCAATCATCTTTATTGCTTCTGCAGGCTCATATGACTCTAACAGGGCACTTTTCTTACCATCGTTATCCAAATTCTCTCTCCAAATCTGTAGCAGTGGGGTGTCTTTCCACTGGAAGTTAGGGTTTGCCAACAACTCATAGATTGATGGGCACTCAAGTAGCTGAAGCAGAAAAACTGTTTTCAGCCTTCTTTCCAAACGCAAAAATTTTGGTGTCCACATGAAACATGCAGAGGATGGGAATGGGTAGGATATTTGCATACCAATTGCTGCATACACCACTTGGAAATAAAGAATTTTGACTCCCATCCTTCGACAAAAGACATTCCATTCAGCAGACTAGTAGTTATGTACCCAGGGGCACCTGAAAAGGTTGCTTTTGTCAAGCAAAATTTGCTAGCAGCCTAGTAGAGATGATTCACAACAACATGTGGTGCAAAGGCAAGGCAATACTGAATACCTGCTTAGTATAACTCCTACAATACAACATAAAGGTGAGATTTTCATTCATTAGCTCAAAGTTGATAAACGTTCCATGGCAGATGGGTAAATCATCAAAATATTACTACAGGAGATAAGACATCCAGCAGCTATTTCAAATTATGTTAATAATGTCAGAGAAATCATACTCAAGCACATAATACCTTGGAATGGTGCAGCAATTGCAATCCAACTCTTAACATATTTTTCAAATACCTATAGAAGAAAAACAACACTATTCAAAAAAGGCACTATAGTCTTGAAAGAAAAGATCCAAAGGACATGAAGTACTGACATCGTTGTGCAGAGATACGAAACATTTGACGAGCAATCCCCCCATTGAGTGAGTAATAAGATTTATCTTCTTCCCACCAGATGCCGTGTAAACTGACTCTAGCTTTTTGGAAAATCTGTCAAGTGTTTCTGAGAGCCTGAAGAAAATAACAGTATCAAAAAGGATGGAGAAGTAATGTGTCCCACCAGAGATTGGGAAAATCCCACAATACTTATATCACCAATGAGAAATACTCAGAAAACTCTGACTATTAATAATCAGTGAAGGATCACGGAGTGGGTAACTAAATAAAACAAGAACAAAGTGCAAAATTTACCTGTTGCTTTGGCGGAAATCGTAACCAAATCCAAAGAGAGTTTTTCCTTCTTGATATCCCCATTTAATCATTTCCACTATCATGTCATGATAGTAGTACACAGTCTCATCACCGATGATCTATTACCAAAATGTAGTAAATTATGAGAACCACTACAATTTATGCACTTTATTGGGGCTCAGATCAAATCCACAATCAAGTGGCTTCAAAGTCCCAGTTTCCGAGTTACTACTTATAAGTTGGATTTTAGCCCACAACAGACAAAAGAGAAAATTATCTGAAATGGCTATTATAACAAGAAACCGAGCACATGATGAGAGCCACGAGCTAAGAGACAGAAAGCTGAAAAAACATCACAAACATGTACTTCTACAAGCTGCGACTGTTTGATGTGAAACTTTTAAAAAATAACAAAACAACAATAAAGCTCCCAAATAAGTAATGTCTTACCATGTCCGGGTCTAATGTGTCAATGGCATACAAACCATATCTATCCTCAGGGACAATAATTCTTGTTTTCTCGTTCACAGAAACAGTTTCACCTGCTCCATTAGAATAACTTTGTATCATATGACATAGAAGCAGGAAACAATCTAATAGCATAAGGGAAAAGCATAAATTGAAATGGATTAGCTACAATTTTCCTTATCAAGCCAAAGAAAAGAAATTAAATTTCCATACATTTGTTTATAGCAATTATCTCATCAAGACCATGTGACTTTAGTACAAGCATCTCTACCAATTTTTTGTTAGCTCAATATTCTAACTTCCTTTTTTTCAAATCATGTAAAATAAGCAAGTCAACAGTCCATAACATTAGAAACTTAGAGTATAAATAATTAAGTCAATATATAATAGCCAACTGAATCGAAACTATAACTTATTGGTGAACAAGAGTGTTGCTCATACCAGTGGAGGCATCAAATTTGGACCAGAGCTTCTCTCGGAACTCATGCTCCGCGGCGAGGATGCGCACCCACACCCTCTCCTTGTTCCCAGCATCATCAACAGCTTCTAGGATGGAGCCGGCGATACCAGGAACAAGTAGCACCGGGTCAAGGGTTGGATCGACCAAGGGCACCTGCTCCTTCACAATCCGCAGCCAGAGCTCAATCGCCCGGATCAACTCCTCCAGTAGCGTCATGGTCACCAGAAAAGGTTGCGCTTTTCCAAGCCTTGTCTATCCAATTTCAGCTCCCAAACAGTACCAGCGGTAACTAGCCCCCACAAAGCGCCGTCAGCAGTCGGCAGGTCTCAAATCAAGCTGAGCAGCAATGGCCCAGCGATTCCAGCAAATTGCAGCGAGATCAAGGTGAGCTGAAGATTATATTCGGGAAATCAGCTTGCGATTTGCTTCACCAGACGAACAGATGAGCAATTTCAGTAAATTGTTGCAAAGGCAGCGACCTGATTTGGGAGGATCAGAGCAAAAACTGAAGCGATTTGGTCCATAGATGGAACAGGAGCAGTCCCGATCTGCCGCGGCGGCAAGAAATCTGCTCCCGCCAAGGAAACTCAACTCAACTCCTTGGCTGAAACGAAAAGAAAACGCCGACAACTCTGACGCCCCCACCCCCCTACGATGAACACCGACCGACCCCCACAACTACCTCCAGCTGAAGAGAAGACAGGAGAGGCGAGGGCCTTCCCGCCAAACCAGCTAGCTCCGATCGCGCGAACGGGGCCGCAAGGTTTGGAGCCAATCGGGGGACACCGACGCTGGAGCCAAACCGGAATCCTGCGGTGTTTTATTCGCTTCCGGAATGGGGAGGTGGGCGGCGTGAGGGTTTCGCTATCCTTCCCGTTTCCCGTCCCGTACTCTAACGCCCAGCCGAAGGGAGATACGCGAAGCAACCAGCGGCCACGTGGATCCGTCTCACCCCGTCACACGTGCTGCAGGGCCCAGCCACCAGTGACTATGGCTGGAAGTAATTAGGGTTGATCGTCCCAGAGGAGTCCTAGTTTAGTACGGTTAGGTTTCGTGCCGGCTCGCCGTGTTGGACCCACGTGTCAGTGAGATCTGCTTCTGGAAAAAAAATAAGTGGATGATGCGTTGTTCGAAGGACGGGACGATCCCAAATTCGATACTGTTTGCTTTGGAGTCATAGGGATGGTGGAAAATATGCGAAGGGTCGTCCCGATTCGACGGCGTCACCTCCGTCTGGCGAGCGGGAGAGAGGGGGCGAGCTCCGCGCGGGCCCTCCATGGCCGGCGGGGGGAGCTCCGCGGCACCCTCCATGGCCAGCAGGGGGAGCTCCGTTGCGCCCTCCATGGCCGGCGCATGGCCGGCGGGGGGCAGCTCCGCGCAGGCCCTCCATGGCCGGCGGGGGTGAGCTCGGGCGGCCCCCGGCGGCGACGAGCACGGGTGCCGGCGGGGATGGGCTCCAGCGTGAGGAGCCAAGGTGTCTCCAGGAAGAAGATAAGCCGGTGGGGGAAGGAAAAAGGAAGAAGATAAGGGCCGGCCGGGAAAGAAAAAAAGAGGATGACATGTGGGGCCACGAATGACAGGTGTGCCTCACAAATTACTATAACTAACCGTGTGAAATCGACACCATTCCATCCCTTTGAATCCTTAAAAAGAACTAGGATAGGACCATCCCGAACTAGGGTAGGACCATCCTCTCATCCCATCCTACGTCGTCTATGTTCAGCATATTCGTTCAACATCTTCCGTTTGGCAAGTAGTAAGAAGGTCGATTCGACCATAGACAGAGATGTACAGGCGCTATACATACTAGCAGAAAAAAAAACAGCAGTTTGTACTTCAGAAAGTGAAAACATGAGATTTTCCGGAAGCTGATCTTGAAACAACTTGACCAATAATGATAGGAAAAAAGTGATCAATTCATCACTCCGTGCATTGTTTTATGATGATAGGGGATTCAGCATTGTGTATATAAAGTCTCATGAGCACAGCAAAACTGCAGGGATACTACCTAAAATCCTACAAATGCTGAATCAAGTTTCATCATGGTACATGATAGTGCTTTTGCCAGGAACCTGCTGGTTTAGGCTAAGGCTGCTGGTTCAGTTTGCTGAACCGCAGGAGATCTTCGGACTACTTCTGGTTTCTGAATGTAGGGATGCTGAAATGACCCCTTCACTTCTCCAGGTCGAGGTCGGCCTCTGTGTCAGTGCGTAGCCGCTTGGGCTCCCGTTCGCCTAGGTGCAGTGACATGGCGAGTTCTTCCTCTGATGGGTTGTTCAGGTTGGCGATTTGTCTCGGAGCGTCCTGGTCTTGGCGCACGGGGGACATGCCGACGAAGTTTGAGATGAACTGGCGCTCTTCCACTTCCACATTGGTCACACCTGCGTCCTCCCCTTCAGTTCCAGAGGCTGGAACATCATTTCGAGGCAGCTGCTCAATTTTGATCCCCAGAGGCTCGAACATCTCCTCCACCTTTTCTTCCGGGACAGGAGGGACTACTGTGGAAGACTCCCCAACGGCAGAGTTGGCTGCAGCCACCAGCGCAAGCCTTTGCTGCTGCACGGCATCTTCATTTGGGATAAATTCTGTCAGTTGTGTGTCATTGAAAAAAACCAAAAAAACATACAGATTCAATTTCTGTAATAATAATTGTGAGCCGTGCAATGAATTTTGTAGATATCTGAACGGGCAATTGAAAACGAGAATAACACAGAGAACAGAAAGCCAGGAAAATACCATACCTTGGAGTGATTCATTGGTTATGATAAGATCAAGTTCAAGACGGTCCAGAAGGCGGCCAAGATCAACTCCGCTGGTCCAATTTTCAGGGCCATGGTCACATGTAAGCTTTAGCCTCCCACGGTTTGCTGTGCCACCCCATATTATCCCAATAGGACGTGGCTTCTCACCATCCTGGCCGGTCAGGATAATAAGGCTTCCACTATCACCTTCCAAATCGAATGTTTGGCGATTCTCACCAACAACAAGGAGATCAGTGAAGAAGCTTATTCCTTTCTCATCATTGTATTCAAGGGCATAAGCCATCACAGTTCCAGTTGTGTGACCAGAACTTCTGCCGATTTTGCATACTTGCCTCCCTATGAGGCTATTAAGTGGACACTGCAGATCTATAACCTTAACATCCCCAATGTCACCAACACCCCTAACCGTAGTCGTGACAGTCTTGATGTCAAAATCATGAGCAAATGGGATGAATGCCCCGTCAGCCCGTACAAATGTCTCTGCAGGTTCATTAGAGCATGGCATGTATGTTTGGGAATTAGAAGGTTATGTACATCATTTGGAATCATCAGCAAAAAAAATATAAGGTAGATGTACTGCTTGGGTAGCATGACGGAAAATAGGCTTTATTTTATTTGTTCAGAAAAAAGGCCCAACCTAAATTTTTTTCAAAGTAAAACTTAATGCTGCTTTGTTTGCAAGTAGTAACCTGAAGAGCAAGTTGATGTTAATTTGACTGACAAAGTTCAATAAAATCACAAATGTCAAACCATGCTTGATATGAATAGATTAATAAATAATGGCATCTTGTGAAATTTTAAATAGACACAAAATTAACCAAGCAATTAAAGCTGTAAGTAATATTGTATTTCCTATATTAACCAGGTAATTTGTAACTGCTCTACCTGGGTTTGTTCCGGCATAAATTCCATACCAAACATCATCTGTGATGAAAGATGTTGCCCTTTCGACAGCTCCAAGATAAACACCAGGCCCAAGGTTGGGTGGCAATGGGTGATACATCTTCTGGTTTGGGTAGTCCAAGTCAACTGCAACATGCCGGTTGGTGAGGAAACCTATCTGCTTGTTGCCAGTTCGCCGTTTTACAATGGCACCCAAAGTTCCAAAAGTGTCCTGACTTGCAACCTGAAGCAGTGAAACAAGATCTGTAAGGAGGAAGTTTTCAGAAGCATGCCCTCTTGAATCATCCATTGCATCAGAGAAGCATTCTATTTGTTTCAGAGAGAACCAATGACCAAGGTAATTTAGGTTATAGAAGCAAAGTTCAGTTGCATTATCTCAGATGATGTGTTAGCCGCTGTAGCATAGATTTTACAGGGGATACTAGTTGTAATAGCTTATCAGAACATCCAGCTGGATGAACTGAACATTTGCAGGATTCATAGTAGCTCCTTTAACCAGGCATCTTACATGATTGGACTAGCTGAAAAAGTAACTGTCAGTCCTTAGCACAGTCCTATGCATGCCGTACAATTATTTTTTCCCTTCGTACTGGTAAAATCATGAGAAGAATCTTGACAAAATTGAATGGTCCCCTTACAAACCACTAGTACAATTTTGTAGTACATGGTTTTGTCTGATACAATCATTGTGCACAACTGCACAAGTGCACACGGTAGCACAATCTAATTAATCCACATGATATATGGTTCAAAAATCAATCAATGCAGAAAAGAACAAATGTGTACCTGAGAGCCTGAACCAATGCATTCATCACTACCGCACAACCTATCAACAAGCTCAGTGAACATTTGCTCTTTTGGAGTTTGAGCTGGTGCACCATAGTACGAGAACTCAACAACATCAACATCACACCAAACACCTCCTGGACCCTGTCAATGATCCAACTAAGTGAAAGCTATTCAGACCATGACAAAACCAATACAAAGTGCAAAGAAAACAAGCTAGTCCAATAATCAAAATACATATAAATTGAAGTTTCCCAACCTCAACAATTGCAGGAAGGCATTGAGTCGGATTAAGCCACTTCTTGTGAACTTTGCGAGCAACAAAGACAAGAATCGCAGGGATATCTGTCAGAACCCCTTTCCTGATGCGGAATCCCACTGCCGTCCCAAGGCTAAAACATCGCAATATCTTGCTATGGAAAGCTCTTATAGTCATTAAGTCAAGCAAGCTATTTGCTTGCTGGCCCTTGGGCAACTTGCCAGACTTGGGAAGAAGTCCTTTTGAAAGGTTGCCAAAGTAGTTTGCACGCCCCTCGGCCGCACAATGCTGTAGGTTTGATGTTGGCCATAAGAAGTATGCCGCACTGTTCTCTGTGTGTGTGCACCCAGAAGCAATTGGTTGCATTGATGGAGAACAAGGAAATGACTGTTGATGGTAGCAATGCCCCTCCACATCAAGTGTTGATTCTTCTGATTGTGCAAAGCCTGAGAGCTGCGCCCTGTCGTCTGAAGGCCTCATTTTGCTAAACAGGTTGCCGAGCTACAACAGGTACGAGAAGTTGTGACCCTAAAAATGAAAAGCAACAAGTCAGAACATGATCTTCAAGGCTAATAACCTAAGCCCTAAGGTAGAAAATGTCAGGAAAGACTCGAAAGATCGTAATCTTGTGAATGCACTTCCAATTTATTGACCCATAATGGATGGGGCAATTTATGGTCAAAATAGCGAATACGTGAATGAACAGCTAGTTGTGGAGCAGCCTGGTATTCTTCAGGAATAAATTCTGAGAGATTGCAAGGAGAGCCACGCAAACAAAGCAACCTGAAATTAGTGTCTGTGAAAGATGCCATTTGAATGGCGCATCTGATATTGTGATATAGAAATAAACAGGTAAGAGGAATCTGCAAAAGCCCAGGCTCAGGCCTCCGCTCGGTTGCTGTCTAAAGGCAATGGTGACTTGACAATTTAAGAAATCAGGGCCATGAAGGTTAAGGGATGGCACAAATTCTCTCATTAAACACAGGATTTGGCATAAGTCCTCATGACAACCGCTTGCAATGATAGTCTCATTTCGGGGAATAAGGTAGGACCTACGCGATTTTGGTAGTCGGCAGTGAAAACGAAGTTGGGCAAAGGCATCGTGTACTTTCTTGAAAGAGAAAAGCAGAAACAAAAGGCCCAAAAAGCGCCACCATGAATTGGTATCCGGCAGCCAAAAATCAACCACTTGTTCTAGCTAACTCTGGAAGGCGGGAACGAGCAATGGTCCTTCCATTGCGTTTCTCCAAAATCTGAAAGAATGCTGAAGGCAAAACATGGCAAGCCATCGATCACTCCTCCAAGATTGTACCTCACTTTCCATCGCATTTCAGCACCCAAAGCGGATTACCAGCAACCAGCAGCACCCACACTTTTCCGGTAAAAATGAATACAGCACTCACACTTGCCGATGCTAGGATCGAACTTATTAGGGGAAAAGGGGCTATACAAAAAGTCAAAAGGAGCTAAACCCTGTTTGGCTGTAACTCCACTCTGCTAGGCAACATTAAGAACACTTCGCTTTGGCATTAAAAAAAAACAGAGGAACCTCGCACAGATTAACCACCGGTAGAATGGATACGAAAGCTAAACAGAGGGACTCACAAATGCAATCATGAATCAATCAATAAAAGGATAACCGAAAAGAAAACAGCAGGAAACCAAGAAAGGTAGGAGAAGGCGCCTTCAAGATCCCGCCTTTCTCCATTTCCCGGGCTCGCAGCAGCCAAAAGATCCGATCTCGTTAGGATTTTTAGGTGGGCAAGACCAGGAATTCCATGCGCTTACCTCAAACGGGAGCAATGGCGAGCGAGCGACCTCAGTCCTCCCCCCCTGGCCGCTGGCTATCCATAATTGGGAAATGGGGATGGGAATCTCCACTGTTCAGGGCGACGCCCAGTGGGCAGCAGCCGCCAGCCTTGCAGCCTTCCTGCCGCGCCGCGCAGGCGCCGCGCGCTCCTCGATGCAGCGGCCCCTACTGCCCGCGCCTGTGCGCCACCGCTGTGCACGCACAGCGAGAGGAGGCCCGGAGCTAGAGGCTAGCGAGTGGGGGGAAGCCCGGGAGGAGGAGGAGCCGAGGAGCGGAGGGGGGCGGGAATCTGGGAGGAAAGAGGGAGTGGGAGAGGGAAGGGGTGCTGACTGCTGAGCTCTAGGCTAGGTGATCATGGTCACTTGTCAGAGATGAGATGAACAGCCGCCGATACTGTTGCGCCCGTGTGATGTGTCGACCGCCGTGTTGGTTTGGAGCTGGGGCTGCATAGTCGTCCATGCCGCCCGCATGAATGGACGGCCCGGATCGCCACCGGGGGAGGCGCCGACACGTGGCCCTCCGGGGCCCCCTGATCCTGGAGAGGCTAGGGTTTCATGGTGGAGGTTTTGTGGCAGAAATCCAAGATTATGCAAGTTTCAGTGGATTTGATAGCTGAAATCAGCTGGGCCTAAAGAATCTCGAGCCTTAGTTTTGCAACATCTCGTTTCGATCATATTGGAGAGTTTATCGTAACCGATACAATTTCTTCTAGCATATCCTACAATTTCTTCCAGCATATTAGAGGGTTATCCGACCAGTACAAAAGATGAGATTCTAGATTCCATCTACTCAAAATAGAGTGGCTTCTATGATTGGTATGTCGAGGAAAAGGCATTCGAAACCAAATCTAAAGGTTCTTTGTAGGAGTTTGGGTCAAGAAAAAAAACATGGTTCATTTCCTGCTAACCATCATATGCCAAATGAAGCGTACGCTTAAAACAGTAAAAAGGTGAAGAAAACACAGGGAAGACCACCACAAGGATGACACAGTCAATCAGGTAATGGCTGCTAACGGTGCCTCCATTTCTGGCCCCGGAAAGCGTCCCTCCCCCTTTCCGTTTTGCAAACGGCAAATCTGGCAGCTTGGTACACCGTACACGGGAAGCTATGAACAGGCAGGTTGCTGGATGCTGCATCACCATTCACCCACAAGCACAAGATCGGCAGGCTGGGCCACTGGTTTCTCCGAGATCATCAATACCTCTTCGGTGCGGGGAAAAAAAGGGGGTGGCCAACGAAGACGAAGACGAGAGATCCCGGGCGGAGGTCGTTGGGAGGGGAGGTAGACCCGCGCCGTCGCTGCACGCGTTCGGATAAAGTTCCGGACGGGTGGTAGCTGGAGCTTCTAGAACCTTCCTCTGATATCAGAACTTGCAAAGGCCAGCCTGAATCTGAAAGGACGCCCTTGCCTTTCGTTCTGCTTTCCGGTCCCCGTCGTCGATTGGGAAAGGCGTGGATGGCAACCGCGTGCCCGGATGAGCGACGACCCGAGCTGACGATGATGGGTTTTGGATAAGTTTTCGCTGATCCTGTGAGCAGAAATATCGCAGCACGGAAATATCTGGCTTTCTGCTGCAGTGAAATGAAATTTCGGTGTGAACGAACGTCGGCGACGGACGATGGATGGTGATCGATGGAATATTGGGATCGAGCTGAAAGGGAAGGTGATTGGTGGCTCGATTAGGGTCGGCATTAGTGGCCCGAGCTGTCACTAATCCAGTAACCAATCGCTCCCTCCCTCTTCGGGCTCTCTGAATCCTCCTTTGCCTCGCCCAAAGTGGCAGCAGCCAAGAAGCTAGGTGGCCATGCATGCCAGCCATGGGGGAGTAGTAAATTCGGCTTGGAGAGTGCCAGCGATAGCGATGGCATGCGGTGCAAAACCTGCAGCTGCAGAGGGCATGGCGTGGCGCGGCAGCGGAGTCGCAGCTTCTTTTGCTCCTGAATTTCCCCGAATGTTCTGCTAAAGGCTTGGTCGTCGCCGTCTCCCACGCGAAGAATGCACACGCGGTCGCTGTTCAAGTGGTGATGAACATCGATGGTCGTTGCTGATGGCCGGAGTGGCTTCCTGTAGACGGACAGCGCCGCGACGCCCCCGCGGCGTGTGCGGCCACCCTGAAGCCACGCCGGCTCCCTCCCTCTTCTTACGGGCGACCGCAATTGCTGCACGTACCAACCGTGCGGTACCCATCAAACGAGTAAATAGCCAATACGTACTCAGGGCCTGTTTAGTTCCCCAAAATTCCAACTTTGACACTATGCAACAAGAAGATTCCCCATCACATCAAACTTGCGGTACATGCATGGAGTACTAAATGTAGATAAAATCAAAAACTAATTGCACAGTTTTGTTGTACTTTGCGAGACGAATCTTTTGAGCCTAATTAGTCAATGTTTTGACAATAATTCACAAATACAAACGAAATACTACAATTGCGTATTTATAGCAAAAATGCAAACTTTACCGCTCCCAATTTGGAAACTAAACAAGGCCTCAATTGGGAAAAAAAAAGTTAGAGATTGGGAACGAGAAATCGAGCTTAGGAGTTAGGACGATTGGATGGATCCCAAGAGCAAGCGAGTGAAAAGTGAAAACCCTGGGACCATACCCGGAGCAGGAGGCAGGGGGAGCTTTGGCCGGGTGCGCTTTGCACCGCGTGTCGCATACCGTCCCTGCCACGGCGTGCAACGCAGCAGAGGAGGAGGACGACCGGAGGATAGGGTTTTCAGGGCGCGACAGCAGAGACGCAGCGCAGATTGGGAGACCACAGCCCTCTGCTTGGCCTCACCACCTTTGACCGGCCTGCACTCTCTCTCTCTCTCTCTCTCTCTCTCTCTTCATGCGCTGGCCGGGCCCACCGCTTGGCGCCATGCCGGAGGGAAGGGCATCCCCAGCAGGCAAGCAGTGCCGCGGGCGCCTCGTCTGAGTCGTCTCGTCGTCGCGGCGGGGCAGGCGTCGGATCCGAAACGGGCGAATCGGATCGCCCGCGGACTTCTCTGGAAGAGAACCCCCGCCCATACAGTCCACGGGTTGTGGGCCCGCTCGAGACAGGGGGAAGTACTGGCAGGGTATCTGGGAACAGTACCCTATCCCGCCCTTTTTCCAAACGCATTTCCCAGGCCAGCAGGCCCCGCCGCTTCCTCTGTCTCTCGAAAATCCCGCGGTAACTTTCACACGAGCCCGAGAGGTAAACCACACGCGGTGAAAACACACGAGATGCCATCAACAGCCTGGTGATGCCAACCTTATGCTAGGAACTAGCATCTGTATTTTCAGTCATCGAAAGCCAATGGTAAAAGGAAATTAGGTAGAAACAAACGTAAAACTACTCATATTTTTGACCGGACGGGGGCAGTATACACTGTATGCGACAGCAGTTTCTTCAGGGACCAATCATCGGAGATTCATTCAGGGATGTTGTGCGGTATCTGTATTTAAGGGAGCTTTTAGAGTTGCTAGTATCTGTATTTTCAGTCATCGAAATCCAATGGTAAAAGGAAATTACTCATAGATTCAGGGATGGTGCAGTATAGTATACGACTGCAGTTTTTTCGGCGACCAATCATCGTAGATTCAGGGATGTGGGCAAGTTTTGGGGCGGATCTTTCATCCTTGGAAGAATGTGCTGCGCGACCCATGCCGTTTTGCTTGCCGATCCGGGCGAGGCAGCCGCCGGCGACATCATAGTCCTAGGGGTGGCATCTCATCTCACAGATGCAGCTAGGCAGCTAGCTTGCTATAGCCTTTAAAGAATGGCATCCAATCCTGCCTTTTCGTGTTTTTGGCCGCCACCTTTCCATCACTCTCACCACATCCCTTTTTTTGCTCTCAAGAAAGTTCGTCTGGGGATCCCTAGTGTCTGCTCATATCATCAAGTCGGAAAGTTTCCCATATTTTATTTCAAAAAAGAAGAAGCTTCTCATATCGTTTTGACATTGTTTCAGCACAAAGGTTTTGGCTCCGGTTTTACGTGGTGAATGGTGAACTGGTGATGAAGAACAAGGCATGATGGTTATGGCTGTATCCTCTGTCATTAATTCGATCGGTGCAAAGTGGTCAGGGATAAGGCACGGATCCATGATCCATCCCAGAGATCATCAGACGGGACAGCGAAACCCTACTGCAAGGAGCAGCAGGATTAACATTAACTCCCGCGGGGCTGAGAGGATAAGATCCATGGAAGAAAGCTAATGGACTTTTCATTACCACTGGGTCGCTTAGTACTGATCTGCCACACGATCACATGGCTGCGAGTGGGAGCTCCTGGAACCTCTCTTCAGGCGTGCAAGTTGCAACGCAAGTGCCAGCAAGTGGAGGGGACTGTAGGGTCCTTCCTGAACATCGTTGTGTCATCATGGCATCATGCATAAAACCATACAGTCGTTGCTACGGATTCAGACTTTCAGAGTGGCGCGTGCTTGAAATTCTGAAAGTACTTAGAATTCGGAATCAGAACTCAGAAGTGTGCATCGTCTTGGGTGCAGATCAGCGCGCAGCCTTGAGCCTCCCTGTTCAGAAGTATGCATTCCAGGAAAGTTCAAGGTTAGAAGAAATGGCGCCAGGGCTTCGGAATCTTCGGACCTTAGCGAAAAGAAAAGGGTGCATTTCTTGCTGTCTGGGATTTCAGATGTGGACGCCAAGAGCGCACCGTGGCGGCCATGGCGGATTTGGTGGCGCGGCAGGCGACAGGTGGGCTCGCGCGCACGGGGCCCAGAACGACGAAAAAGCTCTGAGCCTTGGCCCGGCCTGCCTTTATAGGGTCCAGCCCTGGAGAGAAAAAAGAATGGGCCGTCTTGGTTGGGCCCAACCGGGAAGGAAACGGTCGTTCAGAAGCGGAAAAAACAGATAGTCCAAATGAATTTGGAAATTTAGCAAATGAACCCTGAAAATCACAAGAACGCCCATAGTTATAAAACTAGTTGCAGAAAGAGGGGCATCAGGTTCATGTTTTTACATTCTTTTCTGCATCCGCCTCCATCACTCCTCCCGCTCCCTACTCATCCGATCGACCAGCACAGCCCGCGAAATGCCGGTGTGCCGGCCACCCCCTGTGCCCGCTAGTATCGCTAGCTGTCATGTCCCTACCGTTCAAGGCCTCTTTCAACGCCCATGAAAGCTCGAGATGAATGTTGAAATTCCAGCAGACCATGTGAACTCGACTACTTGAGCATTCATATGATCGATAGAAGAGCTCGAAGGTTTCGGGCACATGTAGTGTAGTATAAGTGTTTTTTGAAAGTTATTTTAAGCAAATTAAATTGGATTTAAAAATTTTAATGCATTGATTAAACTATGCATTTAAGTTAATAAAAAACTCTTGAGTTTTGCTCCAATGGTCCCTCCCATAAAAAAAATGCACGGATCTAAAAGCAAAGAGATATTTCGTTTAATTAATTTTGTTAGGCTAGTCCCAGTGCAAGGTTTCATTGCACTGTTTTCAAAGATGCCACATCATCCCATGAGGTGTATTCTCATGAATGAAACAGAGAGTCCCAGTGCACAGTTTCATTTCACGATTTCATAGGATGCCCATGATATTTAATTATGAGGTATGTGATTGGATATAGTTAGATGAAATGAAACTCTATAGCCCCCAATGCGAGTTTCAATATGTTTCATAGTCTTGGAAACAGTGTATACACAGTTTCATCCTGATGAAACCCCTTCCCTCTCTCACTTCATAACTACCATACCATGTCATCACATATGCTGATGTGTCACCGTATTTAATATGCATGAAACCTCTATGAAACTCCCACTGGGATTAGCCTTATGGATCACCATTGGATCCAGCACTACCCTTATCCTACTAGAGCCCGATCCAGATTAGTTTGGATCTTATCCTACCATTCGCTCGTGCCGATTGCCGAATGGACGAACGGCTGGCGGCAGCGGCGCCATCATCGGTGGCGACGCTCGGCAGTGACTCTCCACACCGTCCTCGATCCCCGTGCGTCGCGGTTTGGTCTCCACCCTGATCCGCTGGTTCGCACGCAGCACGCACCATGGATCAGGACCAACGCTGCCACACCCCGCCTCTTCCCCAATCCGATTTCATCATCGGCAGCCAAGACGTATTCCTACGAGACATAGAGCTCCGTGGCCTGGGAGAGTACACCGAAAAGAACAAGGCCAACAAACTACAGCCTACAACTCTACATTGCTTCCTGATGTGGAGTTTTTTTGGATTGTTTGTGTGAACCACGTTTAAATTCTTAAATTGGACATGTGCACTCCGCTTAAAGAGTCCTCTTCCAGTACACTAAGGTTCTGTAACCTGTAAAGAGGGAAACTAGCCGTTCAAACCAATACTAGCGGCATGGCCGGCTTTGCTGCTCCGATCAATACGCGGTGTTCTCATTTCACTAGCATGAAGACAAGTGTATTCTAAATTTGATAGGAAACAGAAAAAAAAACAATGTAATATGTGAGAAGAAGCACATTCCCTAGGATTAGATTCGTGCAGAGAAAAGTTAGCTTATTTTTTGCACACAACGCATCAAATTGCATGTTGCAGAGCAAGACACATTGTGATCAGTAGTAATATTTCTCGTTAAGAAATGCCCTGGATATTTGATTTGAGCAACCCCTGGCACTGCATCTTGATATAGCTAATTTCTGAAACTGTACGCACATCTAATGGAATTATATATTTAGGGGGTGTTTGGGAGCACTCCAATCTAAATTTTTGAGCTCCACTCCACCAACTCCACCACATTGCAGCTCCACTCCACCGACTCCAAAAAAATACCAGAGTTGTCCACATGTTTGGCAAAATGCATAGATCCAGCTCCGGAAATAGAAGATCTTGCTGTGTAAAGTCCATTATACCCATGTGAATGGGTCCCACTTGTCGGTGTCCTTTACTTCTCCCCTTCTTCTCCTTTGCTGGTTGGGATCGATTTTCTTCATTCGAGCAGGCAGGCCGCGCAGGACCGGCGGGCAGGCGGGCGGCGGGCGGCGTGGGGTGCGGCGGGTGAGGAGCGGCGGCGGGCGGCGGCGCCGGGCGGGAGCGGCGCGGCAGGCATGGCCGGCCGGCGCGACGGAAGCCTTTTTTATTTCGCGAACCGTTACATTGTGTAACGAGTGGCAGTGGTGGGTAAATACCCACCAACTCCACGAGGAGGTCTGTAAAGGGGATTTTTGGAGCACCTCTTGAGGTACTCCATGAAAAACGTGGATCTACCCCCTGCTCCACCTTTTTTCCTGGAGCCGGAGTTGCTGGAGCTAGACATGTTTGGCTGCGAAATTTTTGGAGTTGGTGGAGTGGAGCAATTTTTCGTGAAGTGGAGTGCTCCCAAACACCCCCTTAGTTCCGGTAAACAGTAAACACGCATATGCCAATCATTTGAACAAAGAAGATGGATCCCAGGTAAAAAGAGTTACATCAGTACATTTAAGGAAAAGTATATTAGCTTATAGCTGTTTGCCGAGAAGGAAAATGAGATTTAGATAGCCCCATGCAAATTCATTTGACAAAAAATAGGCAATTAGAGAACATATTTGTCATATCTGCTTCATCTTCCTCCTCATTGTAGTCGCAGTGTTGCCATCCTGGGAATCTAGCATGTGGACTGGGCTGGCATCCTAGAGCACGGGGTCACGGCGAGGTGAGGTGCCATGAACGTACCATCCGGAGCTCAGAGGTGAGGCTGGAGCGCAGCGCGATGGGACTCGCGTGGTTGCGCCAAGGTAAAATGGAATGGAGAGGACAAAAGGGTAGAGAATAGAGATGCTATCTGGATGGCTATGCGCCGCCGCCGTGAATGGCCACCGTCGACGCGATCTTCGGTCTGACGATGAAATAATCCGGCACGCTGTTCGCATGAGAACCAAGAGAAGCAGATAAGGAACGACGACCTCCAATCCCTCTCAGGATGGGCTGGGTTCTGTCTAGGATGGGATAGGGCCGGGCCCATACGAGACCCAGAATAAAATATTAATAATAAAAGTTAGGGAAGTGCTAGCGCCCGACGTCCGATAATTTTTTTATCGGACGCTCCGTCGCAACATTAGAAAATAACTATCGAAACATCAAAACTCAACACTTGCAACAACAAGGATTGTAATACCTTTGCGTGCATGAAACATCACAAACCGCTTCGTGCAACATTCAAAACAGACACATTGCAATAAAAAAAGCATCTCTTACAACATTGCAACAACGTAAAGAAGAAGAGACCGAAACAAAGAAAACAACTATATGCAACATCATGAACAAGTTGGTGCAACACCCGATTGCTGACAAGTCAGACTGTTGCAAAACAGATGAACATCAAAAGCCACCATTGCAACATCCAAAAATAACTATTGCAACACCATGAGGTACCTGTTGCAACACTCAGATCCACGACAACCAGCCTGCCCGTTGTCGGCCGAAGGAGAGGAGATGCTGCCGGATCTGAGGAGGCTGCCGCCGACCAGGGTAGGGGAGGGTCAGGGGCTTGCTCGGATCTCGCCGGGGTCAGGGAGAGCGCCACTAGATCCGAGGGTGTTGGGCGCTCCCGGTGGGTTAAGGACGCCGGAGTGGGGGGGAGGGGCGCCGTCGGGGTGGGGGACGAGGCCGTCGGGGTGGAAGAGCGCGACGCCGTCGAGGTGGGGAGGAGGACTCTGGTGTGGGGCGCGGGTAGGGGACGAGGCTGCCGGGTGGGGGAGCGTGACGCCGTCGAGGTGGGCAAGAAGGACGCCGGCATGGAGCGAGGGTGAGAGACAAGGTCACCGGAGTGGAGGAGGAGGACACCGGGGTGGAAGGTTGAAGAAAAAAGAGGATGGGGAAGAAAAAGAACTGTGAGAATGGATCGGAAGCGGAGGGGAGCGTAATGACGTCCGACGCGTTCGGACGCTCGGACAGTAGCGTTTCCGTAAAAGTTAATCAATTACCTCTTTGCTTTAAAATTCGTGCAGTTTTCTTGGGAAGGACCCCGGAGCAAAAATCAAAACTCTTTAGAATAACCTAAACTTTATTTTCATAATATTTAAAGTTTCTATTTCTTCGAGGAGTAGGTGGGAGGTGGCAATAGTGCCGTGACCTCATCGTCCTTCTTTAAAATGAGAAACAAAAAGGTATTAGTGCGTAATTTGTGGATAGGGACGGAGTTAGAAGCTCAAAAAATTTCGTATTATAGAGGCTTGCATGGGGGCCCTTGCCTCCTCCCTTTGGCCCCAGCCTCCACCCTCCGTCACTCTTTGCGATCAATGGACGTGACGATGAAGTGGGCGTTAGCAGCCTGATAGTGTGCAAGCACGCGCTCACCAAGGGCTTCCGCGTGGTGGTCTTTCGACACCGACGAGGCATAAATGGTGCGTGGCTCACTGCTGTCGATATAGGTAGGCGCCGGCGTTCAACTACCCACCCTCGGACTCCTAGGAACCTGTTCGTTTCAGCTTATTCAGCCGATTTATTAGCCATCGAATAATATTTTTCTCTCACAAAAATCAGGCTTTTCAGCCGGCTTATAAATCCAGCCGAACAGGCTTAGATCGTGGTTGCGTCGGGCGCCGGAGGAGCAGGTCATCGTGCTGAAGCGGTTGGTGAGCAACAGCGAGGTGTTCGGTGATGGCAACAGGAAGGAACAAGATCCACCTACAATACTGTTCTTTACAGTTGAGTTATTAACGTGTACTCCTAATTTCATACGAGTCAGTGACTCAACTAAAGGGAGCACTGGTTGCATCCATTTTCATGGAAGTGGGTGCTTGTGCAGTACCGTGACTCGGAGGCTCGGGCTAACAATCTAGCTAGTTTGCAGAATTCTTTTTGTGATTTTAGAAAATCAAAATCGTCACGGACAAAACACTGCAAAATTACAGAATATGGGTCAAGAATATCTAATGGAGACACCTTGGTGTGTGTGACTTCCTGATACTGTGCATCGGGTTCATGAGTGGAGTGGCGAACACCCCCACGTTTACTCTTTCCAGTTTCCACCCAACCGAGGCCCCGCCGAGCTGATCGGAGGCAAGCGCGTCGCCGTGGTGGGATCCGGGCATCCGGCAAGTCGGCCCTCGGAACGTTCGCCGAGTGCGCCACCCCAGCAAACGGTGCCACCGTGCCAGGTTCCCGTGCACCATGGAATACGCGAACCGTGCCAGTTTCGTCGGGCGGGGCGAGAACGAGAGGAGGCACGGCGTACGGCTAACCCTGCAAATGGTTTGGGCTGAAATAATTTTAACAGTTTGGATTTTTTTTTGGGCTTCCTTAGCTTGGGTGCTAATGGGCCAACACTGCTAACAAATTCATTTGGTTTGGGCTCCACCTCCCTAGCAGTTTGGTGTGGTGTGGTGAGGGATAGTCATTATTGGACTTCTAATGGATCGTAACCGTGGGTTCCAACCGTTAAACAATCCGCCGGCCTTAGGTCTCACTGACTCAGTCCGCCCGAGATCCCGCCGCCACCCTCGCCTCCCTCCCGAGATCCATACGCCTTTCTCTTTACTCATCTCACCCCAGTTCTGGCTAATTGACTGTAAATAAGTTTGTATAATATAGATACTAAAAGAAACCCTGTCTCTTGTATCAGCTGCCTTGCTATTTACCAATTAGTACCTTGTTTTGGCCACTCTAATTTGATAGCTTGCTATGTGTGCTCTTAGAACATGAGCACAGACTTCATTCAAGTTATATTGAATTTAGATAATCCTAGTAGCGAAGAAAATTGAGTCTCGTACTTACACCTAGGATTTGTGTTATTCATTACCCATGTCAGTGCTTGTATCCTTCAGTGCTTGTATCCTTTTGATTTCAAGCTCTGTTTGTGAGAACATCTAACTACAGCCTGTTATTCTTTATGCAGTACAATAGTGTGTTTGTGACACGTCACTATGACAATGGATAGAGGTTGATGACACCTCCAGCTGCACCACTGTTTCCTCCCAAATGGTGTTCCAAAGGGTACCAAGCACAAGCGTGAACAGCTAACAAGTGCTTTGAATCAAGCGTGTATAACAGTTAACTTAGTATATATATATATATGTAACATAGGTCTTTGCAACTTGTTTGACTACTAGTAGCTATCTAATGGGTTCTTATTGGGTTGTAACCATATTTGGCAAGCAGTTTGTATAACTTATGCACTAAAAAGTTTGGGGTGGTATGGTGTGTGAAGGTGGAAGTTTGATTTGGTGTGGGTTAAATTTATATATTTATGAGAATGGGTTGGTGGGGTTAGAGTTTGGGTTCCAACCCAATTAACAGGTTGACGTACGGCGTCGTCGGTGGGGAGGGCCGTGCACCAGCGCCGCCGGGACATGTACAAATGTACAATCCGCGGAGGAAGATGAAGGGGATTCTTGCAGGAAGGCCGGCATCCGCTGAAGTAGATTTTTTTTCATACTTTCATTCCAAAAATTGAGCAATAGCAAAGGCTTCTTGTTATGAGTTCCTGCACTTGAGATCTTTACAGAGAAGAAATGTACAAGAAAGCTTGACCGCGAAACCGGTAGCACGCAGTTGGCCTTTTGCATGCAAAGGGCAGGAATACAGGAGAAAATAATTAAAGAAAAAAAAAGACTTCCAAGATCTCCGACTTCTCCCTAAAAGGCACGCCGTCGAGTCACCACCGACGAACACACGTGTGTTGCAGACCGGCGGCGGGAACCGCAACCGTGCTGGTCTGCTCGAGCTGGTTCTGCACAAGGCGCCGACGATCATGACAATGATAGGAAGGCTTCATCAGCTTCTGCATGTTTGTTGTTTGGCGCCGGAACTGTCGGGTCCGTGACAACATTCCCGTCTCAGACATTTTTCAAATTTCCAGTCAGCCAACCCTTCGGCACTTGGATTGCAAAGGTTTAGGACCTGTTTGCAAAGGTTTCAGGCACTACTCATCTGAGCCCTTGTTTAGTCACCCCCAACTCCCAACTTTAGCACTATGCAAAAGAAGATTCTCCATCACATCAAACTTGTGGTACATGCATGAAGTACTAAATGTAGACGAAATTAAAAACTAATTGCACAGTTTTGTTGTACTTTGCGAGATGAATCTTTTGAGCCTAATTAGTTAATGTTTGGACAATAATTCACAAATACAAACGAAACGCTACAGCGTGCTACAGTGCTGTAACAGTAATTTGGCACCTTGCAACTAAACAAGGCCGAAGCAGCTCTACAACCGGAAGCCTCCAAAATCAAAGCTCGCACATCCCGGAATTCCAAGCTCAATGCTTCAAGTCCCTGAACCCTGACATAAGTTCCTTCCAGTCTCGCGAAGACGAACGACACGCCGTACCTGTTGCAGGCTTGCAGCAGCCCACGGCGGCGCCGTCCCTGCGACTGCCTCCCGGCTGAGCGATGGTTCCGATGCCGTTCTGGCACGGCTCCTCGACGGCGTCGTTCCAGGCTGCAGAAATCGACGGCCATGTCACTTGCCAAGGCAAGACGAGCCACCGGATAGCTAGAGTGGAGAAAAGAGATCGCGCTATTCCTTACCGAAGGGGAAGAAGGCATCGCTTGCCAACGCAGCTTAGCCTCTTCTCCTGGCTCTCTCCCATTCCCAACATGCAGTTGTTGTGATCTTTAATATACGAATCTCGGGGCATTCTCGGGTTCTCATTGAGCCAAGTCATCCGAATTTTTCGCAGCCGTCCGATTTCTGTGCTGTTTTAGAGCGGACCGTCGAACCACGGGCAAAGCAGCTTGCTTCGTCAGACGCCTAGAACCTCCCTCCGCCTCCGACCAACTTCCTAACCAACGGCCGCGGTCCGTGGCGCGGAGAGCCCGTAAGATCCGACGCTCCACCTGCCGCGCTTCCCTCTGCGTCTGACGCTGGCCTTGGCCCTCCGGTTGCCGCGCCGCCCGCCGGACCCCGACCTCCATCTGCCCTCTTGTCGCCCGTGTTTTCCCTTCGCCGCCTGCCGTGCCGCCCGCGCCTACCTTCCGTCCTCCGCGTGATGCGCCAACCTCCCCCGTATCGATGGCGCCCCTGTCGGCGCTCAAGAAACGAATCGCGGAGGAGTAGACACGGAGGGAAAAAAAAAGGAAGGGACCTTCCGCCCAAGGACAACGACAGCGGTGATTTGGAGTTGTTCAAGATGGGTCTCTGTTTTAGTTCAAAAAAAAAAAGCTGGGTCTCTGCGTGCAGTCCAGGATTCCATCCTCTGCTGCTCACCAAGCTCGGGCTCTGATTTCAATGCCTCATTCGTGGACGATGCACACCATGGTTCTATTTCAATAACTGACCAAATAGCCATGTTTCTGCAGAAACAAGAATGAAATTATGAAAGTGGCCATATATGCAGCTGACAATGAGATCTACCTGATGAAAGAAGAAAATAGGAAGAAGGGAAATTCAGGCTACTGTCCTTTCCTATGTATTATATGACGTGGGTCACACAGACATCCAAATAAAGCAGTAGAAGTAGAAATGAGATGAAGAAAAAGGCAGTGCTAATACATAAATTTAACTTTTGAAGCAGATGTTACTTCTTATGTAGTTAACCATATGTGTTTGTGACGTATGTCTACCATAAGTTTCTTAGCCCAAGGTAAGCACCACCAGCTGAAGCTTAGGACACCCCGCCTCTGCACAAGTACCATCTTCCATTGACAATATATAATCAAGTCAAATGTGATTGTAATCTTATATTTTCCCTGAAAACGATAAAACTTGTTTGCTATTTTTGGCAATGGCTGTTGAAAATTAGAACTCAATGATATGCCCACCCACTGTGCAATTTTTTGAGTCTGCTACATCATTACTTCGAAGTATGTATAATCAAAACACAAAGAACAAGCATCTCAATATCCTCTGGTAGAAACTGTGTGAACTAAACTGCAATCTTATTTGTTCCATTGACAGCTCATTCCATAATATACAGTCAAAAAGGCTGTTTGACTGAATACCTGAATCAATCATGCTTAGTGCTCTTCATTCCCATCTCCAGCCGCCTTGATCCATCGCCACAGCAAAGCCTGCCGGATATGATTGCCATTTGGCTCTTGCATAATATACGTAAACATTTTGGGGACAGGACCACAATATGTGCTTGCATTTAGCCTCCAAAGTTTACTTGAAGTGCATGATGATAATATCATCAATATTTCAGAAACAGAAATGTAGAAACAACCTAAACAGTAGTATGTTCTCCTACTAAGCTTTCTTGGTGCTTATATTTTGTCTCTTGCTAAGTACCATTTCCAAAACCTCTCGTTACCTTCTATCAATCATTATCAAGCAAAAGGTTCAAAATGACCAAAATCTTCTATCAATCATTATCAAGCAAAAGGTTCAAAATGACCAAAATGCATTGGCCATCTCAAGTAGGCGCGGCAACAGCCGCGCCACAGTTTCTGCGAGCTCGACAAACTTACACAGGAGTACTCCCTCCGTTCCTATTTACGAGGCGCACACACATATCAAGATTTAAAGTTTACCATCTTTGACCAATAATTTAGTTAATATATTTTTATTTTGTAATGTAAATTTGACATAGTTGGATTTGCAATCAAATGTACTCTCCAATAATTATAAATTTATAACTATAAATAATATAATATAAGATAAATGAATGGTCAAAGTTTAATTTGGAAGATTGTGCCATGTCATGCCATGCCTTAGAGTAGCTGAGAAGAACACGTGAACATGAATAAAGAATTATTATTATGCTTCTTAATTTCTTATTGCTAACAATATATTGCAGGCCTGACAGAGAAATCGTGGATTCGTGATATTACCGGACGAGCTACAGTCAACAGCATTAGGCAGTATGTCCAGCTTTGGCATACAATTACCACTGTCCATTTGCAGACCGGCGTTGAGGATGTCGTCTCATGGCGTTGGGAGGCCTGCGGGGTATACTCTGCTCGATCGGCATATAACATGTTCTCCCGTGGATCCACTGATTCGCCGATCTACATGATAGTGTGGCGCGCTTGGGCACCTTTGAAAGTCAAGTTCTTCATCTGTCTCGCGGTTAAGGGTAGGATTTGGACCACCGCGAGGCGCAAACAACACGGCTTGCAGAATATTGTCGAGTGCAACCTCTGTGGACAAAAAGCTGAAACGGTGGATCACCTGTTCGGCCAGTGTGACTACTCCCGCCAGGTGTGGCTTCAGGTTGGGCAAATGACCGACAATCAGTTCCCGGGCCTCACTCCAAATTCTACCTTGATTGACTGGTGGCTGTCTATCCGTGGAACAATGATCAATGCCAAAGCCAGAGGCCTGGATTCCACAGTCATGCTGGTGTGCTGGAGGCTATGGAAAGAACGGAACGGCCGAGCCTTTGCGACTGACACTGCTAGGACACCGCAACAGCTCCTACCGCTCATCGTCGATGAGGCGTCGCTCTGGGTTCAAAGTGGTGCACGAAACCTTGAAGCTTTCGGCTGGAAGCCCCCTGATTGTTAGCTACCGTCGCAAACTCTAGGCCTTAATCTCTAGAAGGAGTTTTTTTTATTAAGCTATGTAATCACACTGTCTAAATCCCTTACCGTGTGCGAGAGCCCGGTTAATGACCCGCGTTGTACAAACGTTATATTTATCTTTATCTTAATTAAATGATACGCAACTCTCATGCGTATTCTAGAAAAACATATTGCAGGCCTTTGTACCATTTCAGGAAAATGTGTGATTTCTTCAGCTTTTGTTACATTGAGTCTGCATCTTCCAGGCTGGATCGCAGCCGCCTGCCACCCCGCCGCTGCGTGGGCCGGTGTCCCGAACGCCGATCACGGCATCGCCGAGTTCCAGAATGGCAGAAACCATCGTCGGCCGCCAAATTCCGCATGCGCGCTGCGACTGGGCATCGGACGGTATCGTATTACCGTCCGATGGCCAACGCGGCAACGCCCAAAGCAGCCAAGGAACGACGGCACGGAGACACCGACTACCGATTGCCGAGGCACCGAGCCCTACCACTCCTCCGTCCGTTGCGCCGCTGTTGAAACAAAAAATTCGTGAAGAAGAAATCGATGGAAGAGATGATGAGAAACCGGATCGACGGCGAAATTGACCCAGTGGGGAGGAGGCGGCGAACAAGGCGCAGCGGCTAGTGAAAGATTTCATTCAAGGTTCGGCAGAAGCCCCGGCCGACGGGCGGCTCGCCATCGACGCCGGCCGCGGCGGCGGAGGAGGGCGGGCGTAGTTTCCAGAAAACCCCCCGAAATGGATCGCGCGATAAAAATATTTACAACAAGACCCCTGAGTACTGTAAAAAAAACCCCTAAACTGGATCGTGATTAACAGTGGCGATCCAACTATTTACATATGAACCCCTACTATTTTCAAAAACTCCTAATTTGGATCGCGACTAATAATGGTGATCCTATTATTTACAAATAACCCCCAAACACTTTCACTAAACCCCCTAACTTAATTCGGATTTTGTACCTGCTACACTCTGCTCTGTATCTCTCGTGGGCTCGTGGCCCCGTCCGCCGACCGCCGTCGAGGCCCGCAGGCGACGTCGATTTGCCGGAGATCCGCTAGCCGTGCTGCACGCGGGTTGCCCGCTTGCCCCGACCATCATCGCGCTCCTCCATGCTCCGCCGCCGAACCCTCCGCCGTGTCCCCCGCCATCTGACCTCTGCCAGCCCGCCCGCCGTGCGTCGGAGCGTTGGACGAGGCGGCGCCGGAGGACGACCGGCGCGGCCAACAAGTCGCACGCATGGAATTGGTGCGTTCCGAAGGAGGCGGAACGTATGCTGCGCATGCCCCAGGCGCGGACCGGCGGCGGTGCCATAGCCACCGAGCTCCTGTAACATCCTCCTCATGAAGCCGTACATGTAGTCGACGACGGCGGGCTTCTTCACGACGCCCGAGTCCCGCCGCGCGCCCACGATGGTGTTCCCCAGGATATCGACGTCCGTCCCGCCGCAGTGAGGAGGCTCGGCGTCGTCAATGGCGAGGGCCACCCGTGCATCAGCGCCGCCAATACCTGGTACAACGACGAGTCGACGACCTCTGCCGGGAGTCCGGGACAGGCTAGTACAATCCGCGGAGACACCTACGGGTCGGCTGAAAAGCTGAAACGGCTGATTTGTTGTGAGAGGAAAACACTGTTTGGTGGCTGATAAGCCGTTTGAATAAGCTGAAGCGAACATGCCCATTGCCGGCATCCTCCCTCAGCAAATTCCACGCAATGCCAAGAAACCTTCTAATCTTAAAATGTAATATTTCTCGCTCAAGCAACTCAGGTGTATAACAGAAGCCCTGAACTGGTTGAATTTGTACATTATAACAAAACTTACACCCTCCATATGAGCACGGTATAGGCTTCATGTGTTTTGAATCCATGCACTTCTGATCTTTACAGAGAAGAAATTTACATGAAAAACTTGCTGACGGCAAAACCAGTTGCACGCAGTTGGCCTTTTGCATGCGAAGGGTAGGAATGAACAAAAATCAAATTCCTAGCCCCCTTACCCAAAAAATGAAAATTAAGGCAAAACTCAACAACAGGAGAAAATAATTAAAAAAAAGACTTCCAAGATCTCCGACTCCTCCCTAAAAGTCGTCGATCGATTCCCACCAAGACCAAGGCCACCAATTCTTTCAAACTTTTGCCTGACTATAAGCACTTTCAGCTACGAATTAGTAACCGAGTTTAACACTGAAAGCAATACTCGCAGTGGGATTTCCCATGGGCATCAACAGACTTCCAGAATCACAAACTGAGCACTAGTACCGCTTCCCGAGAAACACGCCAATGAGTATGGAGAGCAGGGCAACTCCCAGGATGAACTTGAATGCCATGATGCCAGAAGGTTCTTGCACTTCTTGCTGGATTGGGTTTGGTGAGGCCGTGTCAGCACCCTGAGATTTGTCATTTTGTTTGCTCGAAATTGTTGATGAATCCAAGGTGAACTCTCGGGATCTCAACTGCACAGCACCCTTTGCCTGCAAAGGGATTATGTGATTAGTTGCCAATAACAAATGATCAGATATAAGGTAACCAAGAGATTTCATCGGCACGTCTCTGCTTACCTGTTCCTCAGATTTAGAGTAAGCTACCTGCAGCTTCTGCTCAAGGTCCTGCACCTTCTTCTCCAGTTCAACGCTCTTGCCTACTTTTTGTGTCAACTTATTGAACTCTGTGGTAATCTCAGCAAGTTTATCCCTCTCTTCTGTGACCTGGAAAGCTCAGACGATTCAATGCAAGAGAAAAATGTTGCAAGCTAGCAAATGCACCATGCTATTTCAGCAAGTCGGTAAGTTTCAATAGTAAAAGGATGTCCTGTATTAGCCAAAACCTATAAGTATGGGTACTACAAAATTGCAAAGCTTCATCATGGTATTATAATATTTGCTGACCTCATGTAAGATGATGGTCTCTTTACAATGGGATAATGCTGCAAGGATAATGTTTACCTTCTGCTTGTAGTGCGCGTCGGCTGACTGTAACTTCTGTGCAAGAGCTTCGATTTGTTTCTCCAAGTCGTTGGCGTACTGACGTTGAGCTTCCAGCTCATCCAGTGAATGATTTTTATCCGCTTCCCATTGAACCGCCCTTGAAGAAACTTGTTCCTCCTGTCGAAAGAAAAATTATCCACTTATAAAGAGTCCACTGATATAGGAGATACTAAATTATCCTAGTAAAACATCATGTAATAGAATATAGCTTTTAATATTGTCATCTAGTTGCCAAAAAAAATGTCTATTTTCCTCAGAATCTTTAGTCACAGCTAATTTAAAACTGAGGTACAAAAGACTGAAAGCTGAAATTATGGAACCGTAAGCTGAAATCAGCACGTAGCATAAAATGAAAACTCAGAGAACCCCACCTTTTGCTTGTAATGGATCTCAGCTTCTTGGAGCTGTTGTTTAAGAGCTGATACTTGCAGTTCAAGCTCCGAAGCACGCTGCTGTTCAGCTTCCAGTTGGTCCTCTGAATACTTCCTATACGCATCCCACTTTATCTCTCTCACTGAAGCTTGTTCTTCCTGCAAAAACAAACATTTTCGATGTCAAGATTGGCTCACAGAATTTTGGAAGAGAGAATGTCAGCGTTTAAATATTATTGGCCCCTTGAGTTAACAACTTCAGTCATGTCAAAACAGTTGAGCACAACGCAAGCCCCTTTGTTTCCATTTTAGATTAAACTGAGACAGGTTTAACAATTTACGATTTCTCAGTAACTGTAAGAGATATATAGAAGCAAACCCAAGACACACAAGTTTCGTCTCTAAACAAGTAGGAAGTGATATATTTGGCAACCCCTAATTTACTTAGCAATAAGGCTTGAAAATAAGAGCAATTATATCACATTTGAATTGGTTTTTAGTACCACCAGTTTTACCTGATTTGCTATGGTATGGTAGGCACCATCCAGTTCCTTTCTAATTTCCAGCAACTGTTGTTCCAACTCATCTTTCTCATGCTGTAAGTTTGCATGTTCCTGCATCTTGGCTGTTAGTGCTTCATCCTTTTCAGTTGTTTCCACCTGCATGGTCTCTATCTGAAAAATGTTGAATACATTATACAGATGAGATAGCATTTCCAGGTCAAACCCCCAAATAATCTGGAGAGAGATAAACAGGGACACATACCTCCTCCATGTATTTTGTCTCTGATAATGTAATCTGTCGCTCCAGCTTTGATATGTGCGATTCTTTTTCTGACTTGTCTACATTCATTTTCTCCTCCAAATTGGCTATTGCTTCCTCAAGGTCTTTCTTTGTAGTTTCATATTTATCGTTCAACGTCTGCTTCTCTTCCAGTGTATTTTGGTATTTGCTCTTCAGTTCTTCGAGCTCTTCCATGGTAGAAGATACCTGAAAAATGTTCTACTTTAGCAAACTATAAAACAAGCTTTCTTTTCTACTGCTCTGTAATGGTACAAGAACATCTATTGAAGCCACAAAATTAAGCAAAGTAACAATTAATGACAGTCATTTGGCTACCTGGATTTCTAATTCTGCTTTGCGCTCGATCATTCCATCTAGCGTTTTACGCAGTGAATGAATCTCTTCAGATGCCCCCTCCTTTTCTGCTACTGCAGCAGCAAGTGCAAGTTGTAATTCGTTCAACTTGTTCTGATGTACTTCTAACTCCCCATTCAAACTACTATTTGCTTGAGCCAAGCTTTCCTTCTCCACAAGGAAATGCTCAACCTTGCTTTGTGTCTCCTCAAGTTGTTCCTCCAGGATCTTTATCTTCTGTGAAGCTCCATCAAATTGAACCTTATGGTTTTCTTCAGCGGCAACAGCTACAGTTGCCTGCTCCTCGTAATATCCCAACTCAATTTCAAGGGCGTCCAGCTTCTTACTCAATTCTTTAATTTCACCTTCTTTCTGTGCTATCGTCTCAAGAGCTTCATGGAGCCGAGCTTCAATTTCTTCATTCTTTGATTCAGCTGCAGAATGGAGCTCCAAGCTCCTTGAGTGCACCTCCGTGAGGTGTGAGATTGTCCTCTCATGAACAGCTAGCTTCTCTGCAGCTTCTTCCTTCTCAGCATGAGTAGAGCTAAATCGTTCCTGTAGCTCATCAAACATGGCCAGCTTGGTATCCACTTCCTCTTTTAATGCCTTGTTCGCAACAGCCAGCTTTTCATTCTCAGCTTCGAGCAAAGCCAGCTTCTCCGTCAACTCTGTAACTTCATCTTCTTTCTGTGCTACCTTTTCAAGAACTTCACGCAGTTGACTCTCAATTTCTGCATTCCTCGATTCAGCTACAGATTGGAGCTCCAAGCCTCTTGAATGCTCTTCTATCAAATGTTCTAGTTTTCTTTCATGAGAAGCCAACTTCTCTGCAACCTCTTCTTTCTCGGAATTTATAGAACTACACTTCTCCTGAAGCTCATCAACCATGACCAGCTTAGCATTGATCTCTTGTTTCAAGGCTTCATTTACATGTGTCAAACTTTCGATCTCAGACTCGAGGGCAACCAGTTTTTCATTCAAGTTTTTCGCCTCAGCCTCTTTCTGTTCTGCTGCCCCAAGAGCATCACGCAGTTGAGCTTCTATCTCTGCATTCCTTGATTCAGCTGCAGAGTGGAGCTCTATGCCTCTACTGTGCACCTCAGTCAAATGTTCTACTGTCCTTTCATGCTCAGCTAGCTTCGCAGCAACTTCTTCCTTTTCAGCCTGAGTAGAATTAAGCTGTTCCTGAACTTCGTGAAGCAATGCCAGCTTAGCATCAAGTTCCTCTTTCAGGGCCTGATTTGTTCCACTCAGCATTGCAAGCTCAGCTAATGCCTGTTCCGCCTTTGACTCAGCATCGGAGACCTTGGTCTTGAGTTCTTCAATGGTGGCATCATGAGTAGAAATCTCTGATTCAAAGGCTTCGAGCTCCACCTTCATGGATTCCACCTCTTCAGTGGCTGCAGTTGCTCTTGATTGATAAGATGTTGCTTGTTCCTCAGCTAACTTCAGCTTTTCAGAGAGTTGCTGGCACTCTATGTCCTTCTGAGCTAGGTTGTCTGCTGATTGTTGGAGCTTCATCTCTGTATCTTCAAGTAAAGACTGATACAGAGCTTCCAAGTCTATTTTCTTGGAAGTTGCATGTTCCAGTGCCCTCCCTTTGTGCTCCAGCTGCTCTTCTGCAGATTTAAGCTTCTCAAGCACTGAGCTTTCTCTAAAACCCAGAGACTGCAGTTCATTTTCCACCTCTTCCATTTTACCACGGGCAGATTCTAATTCATCCTGTAAAGTTTGGACCTGCTTCTCTGCTTCCAAATGCTTTATGGTTGTTTTCTTTGACAGCTCTTCAAACGTTTCCTTTTCTTCGTTAACTTGAGCCAACTTCTCTGACAACTCAGCCTCCGTTTGCTTTGCTTCTGCTAATGAAGTCTCGAGTTTAGTTGATTTCTCCTTGTAGGCTTCAAGCTCCCCAAAAAGCTCATCAATCTTCACACGGTAATTACTGCATTCTGTTGTAGCAGCTTTAAGCTCTTCATCAAGATCTATGCCAGTCTTCTCAGAAGATGCTAACTTTGACTCTAACTCGCTAAGCTGCAGCTTCAGACTCTGTTCTGAAGCAGTTAATTCCTGAATTTGAGCTTCAAGCTCTGAAACCCTCTGCATTGTGGTCTCGGCAGCTGTTTTGGATGCAGTGTGCAGGTCATTAAGGGATCGTAGATTTAGCTCCAGTTCTTCTTTGTGCGATTGTGCTTCTGAGAGAAGTGATCTTGTTTTGCTATGATCATCACTGGCCTCGTTTAACTGGGACTCCAGTTGACTGTACATGTCATTCTTAGTGGAGAGTTGCAGGCTCAGATCAGCTATGGTGTTATCATGGTGTTCCTTTTCTTCTCTCAATTTCACCAGCTCTTGTTGTAGATCCAGCACCTTTGATTCTTGGCTCTGCAAACTCTCTTCAAAAGATTGCTTTTCCTTCAAGTTTTCTTGAAGTTTAGCTTCATACTCTGCCATTAGTTCTTCAATTTTCTTCTTTTCTTCAGTTATTTGGGTCAATGACTCCATAAGCTCCTTCTCTTTCTCGCTTGCTGCTTCCACCACAGCTTCAAGACTAGCTGCTTTTGTCTGATAAGCTTCTAGATCATCGGAAAGTTGTGAAGCCTTGCTTCTGTATTGTTCAAGTTCTTCTTCAACCCCCTTGAGCTTTTCATGTGTGCTATTCAGCTCCTGCTCCAGCTCCTGTGTCCGGGAGTATGCACCTTCAGCATCAGTCTTTGATGTGTGAAGCAAATCTTCCAGCTCAAGGCTTCTTTGCCGAACTGAATGAGCTTGTTCTTGATGCTCTGAGCATTTATCGGTCAGCTCCTTGACTTCTTGTTCAAGTAGCTGATTTTTAGATACTGAGGAATCTAGGGACAACTGTAACTCGTTGATTTTTTCTTTGAATCCCTCTACACTGGCCGCTGCTTCTTCAAGCTGCATTCCTTTTTCTGCTGATACAGCCGCTTCTTGTTGAATACGCTCTTTAAGCAGCTCTATTTCTTCACTTGATGCAACCAATTTATTTTCAATCTCATTGAGTTGTTGCTCAAGGTCTGAACCTTTCTTCTCAGCAGCTTGCACACTTGCGTCAGCTTCTTTTAGCTGTGACTTGAGTGCCTCTTCAGCTGCATGCATTGCCTGGATTTGTGCTTCAAGCTCGAGAATCTTCTGGTTTGCATTTTCTCCAAACGCTTTGGACTCACCATGCTGCTCACTGAGAGAATTCAGATTCAGCTCCAATTCTTGTTTTTGTGACAGTGCTTCTGAGAGGGCCAACTGTGCTCTAGAAAGCTCATCGTCAGCCTGATCCAGCATGGAGTCTTTTTCTGAAAGTTTTGAGTTAAGATCAACAAGAGACCCTTGGAGAGTTTCGTTTTCATTCTTCAAATTTTCGAGCCCAGCCTGCAAGATGACTATCTGCTCATTTTGCTTCTCTAGTGCAGCTTCACTTGTCTGTCTGTCTTTTGCCTGTTCATCAAGTTTTGCCTCCAATTCCTGCAAACTCAAAAGCTTCGCTTGTAGTTCTTCATGTGTTGTAGTAAGTTCATTCTCTAGTTTAAGAGTCTTCTCTTTAAGAGACTCTTCAGACGAACAATGGTGATTCAACTCTTCAGTTAGTTTACTGATGTCAGCATCCTGAGAGGCAAGCTTGTCTTCCAAATCAGCCACTTGCGACTTTGACAGCTCCAGTGCCTCTTGTACTACCTTGAGTTCTGAGATTGTGCTTCTCAGTGATTCTTCTATTTGCTGATGATCTGTGGCCTTATCTTGATGTTCCTTTATCTCCTCCTGAAGACTGCTAATATGTTTTTCCATTTCTTTCATGTTTGTCTGAGCCAGTTCCAGCATCTTATCAAGTTCTGAGGCCCTCTTTGCCTCCTGTGCAGCATGCAAGCTTCTTTCATCCTTCAGCTCTTCAAGTTTGTGGAGCTTATCAGCTGATGAATCCAATTCAGCTTCAATTTCTTGAATCCTCCTTTTCGAGCTTTCAAGCTCAGAAGCAAGCTCCTTCAGTGACTCTGTTGCTTCAGCCAGATCCTTATCTTTCACAGCAAGAGAGCTTTGAGCTTCTTGTAGAGAACTGTAGTGCTGGCTTTGCTTATTTTCTGCTTCTGTCAAGTCCTTTACCAGTTTGTCCTTTTCAGATTCAAGCTCTTCAATACGCCTAGTCAGCTCACCCAATTGTTCTGTTTGTTGGTTCAACATGGAGGAATCTAGATGTCTCGTGTTTGCTGCAACTGATTGTTCTTCATGGGCTGCCGTTTTTTCTTCCTGTGTATCACTTTCCTTTGTAACAGGTGTGTCAACCCTTGTACTTGGAGCTGCTGTTTCTTCCTCCATTTTTGCTGAACCAAAGTTTTCCTTCACATCTATCAGCTCGAACCCATCAGATCCTGTTCCATCATCTTCATCATTGTGTGCTTCCTTCACTTGCAGATTTGAGTTACCATTCAGTAGGTTTTCTTTTTCACCACCTTGTGCCTGTGAATGTGGCATTGTAAAAGTTCAGTGATCTGTTTGGAGCTTCAGTTTTTAAAAGAAAAGGAACACCACAAATTGGATAGTAACATTCGAGAAAAATTCAATAGTAACAGTGTACCAAGCTTCACTAATCTCAACCCAAAGTTTTCGCTTTGCTTGTTTTTTTGTAATCTCTATGCCCTTTTATAACCCTACTAATGCAACAGGTGCAAATATTTACGGCCTGAAACTGAAACTGCATTTGACTTTCTAATATAACCTCACCAAACCAATCCTGAAAACTGCATTGAAAAATGTTCAATACACAGTGCAGTCAGATTTCATATTATGTATATACAGAATCAAATAGAACAAGGATACCGGAGAGGTGAATATCAGAGCAAGGAACTTAACGTGACAAACACCAATATGGAAAGAACTAAGTTTGTGCCTCCGGGAAATGTGTGTATAAATGTACTAGAAGCTAAATTTTACTCAATTAGATACGACAAACATGCTATTGCAACGGACATCAATAAAAGCATCACAAGGAAACCGGAAACAAGACTTTTGTTGCTAAATGGCATTAGTAGTGGACAGCATGATGTCATTACTCGTCAACAGGGATATGTTTCCTTACCGGCGTCTTATCAGGCACCTTAGGATCAGTCGTCTCTGGAGCACTTACGTTGCCCCCCTGTTCGACTTCCATATTGCACAACTACTTTAGCTATCCGTCCCTGCAGATTACAGGAAGCATCACTAGCATCAATACCTGAATCGAATCATAGATAAGAACAGGCAAGGCTGCAATTCAAAGCAGACACTGAAAGTCCAACGGCATTAAAAAACGGGCCTCTTTTACAGGCTTGATGATGAAGGATACTGGGAAAAAGGTAGCAGCTAGAATCCAATGTCTACAGTAAAGAAAAAAGAGAACATTCTGTTACTAAGAAAGAATTAGCTGATTCATTCTTCCACCAAAACCTTACCAACTACACGAAAGTCGATCGGAAATCAATTGAATCGCAATCATGCAAAGGTCCCCACGGAGCGAGTTGAGAAGATCGCATGCAGATGGCACAAGATGCGCTCGATCAAAAAGGAAAAACCGAAACTTGGATTTGATCCGAGCTCACTGGCCCTTGAAGAACAAGATTGTAGCTACCAAACGCAAGGATCGATAGCAAAACACAACTCAGCAACCCGCCAGGACAAAAGCAAAGCCAAAAGACAAAGACGACGGCCCGCGCTCACCAACTCCCCCCACGACCGATCGCGGCCTACCACGAGCAGAGACATGCCATCTTGCAGCGCCTGCAAAGTCAAAAGCAGCGATCCGATCGAGACGAGCAAATAACCACCGGTCCCTGCCGCCGCCGCCGCCACCCCCGCCGGCCGGAAGATCGCCGATCGGAACAGCGGAAAAGGAAAGCAAGCAGGGAGGCAAGAGGCAAACGAAGAGGAGAACAGCAATACTCCGATGAGTTCCTGCTCTGCTAGCACGAACCAGGGAAGGCCAAGTACCCAACAAGGTGGCATGGCAGCTCCAAAACCAAACGAAATCAGATCAAAATGGCAGTAACAACAAGCAAAGCCAGGACCTCAGAACTAAACCACTGGGCCCTCGATGGAGAATCGCTAACGAAGACGCAATCGGACTAAAAAAATGAACTGAAAATCGAGAATTTCCGACCCTCTTCTTGAAACAAAAAGGAAGCTTTCTTATCAGAAGAAGAAACGGAAAGGTCACCTTGGATTGGAGGAGGTCCCGGCGGCGCGATCCTTCTTGCTTCTCCGTTTTCCTTCCTCCCTCTCGGCGGTTGCAAAGCAAGCAGCGAGCAGAAACCAGAACCAACCCGGCAATCCCCCCAAGAAATCGAGAGAGAGAGGGGTGGAGAGAGAGAAGGAGGGAGAGAATCTTTTTTATTTTGTCAGGGGTTTTTTCTTCGTGGGAGGGTTTATATGTGGGTGGGTGCGCGGTATGTATGCGGCTGGATACGTGCTGCTGAGCTGGCCGAGTCCGGCAGGTGGGGCCCGCCTGCAGGCCAGCCCGTCCGCTGGCCGCCAGGCTCACCGACCCGTGCGCTCACCTCCCCAACTGCCCCTGCCGGTGGGGCCCGTGCGTAGCTGGGCCCCGCATGTAAGTGGGTAAAAGTTGATCGGCGGCGTGTACAAATTACCCAATTGCCCCTGGACGCTACAGGCTGCGCATGTTGCAAGGACTTTCTGCAGCCAGAAAACCCCTAGCGTATTTTACATGGCTGACGGAATTTCTTTCTTTTTGCGAAAAATAGATGACGGAATTTAATTTGTTTTTTTACTAATACTAGAGTCAGTATTTTTTTTGAATACTAGAGTCAATATTTAGTTGCCGTTGGCCTCGGAAATTTTATTACGAACACATTATGTTATGGAGTAATGCAGCCACCTACAATGTGAAGACCGTAGACTAGATCACTAATCACTAGAACGGCAATCGAGTTGTTCACTTCATCACATGTTCCTCCCTTTTTTTTTCATTTCCCACGTTGTCTAGTTGTGTGCGGGTCCAACATTTTTCTTTTCCTTCTTTTTTTTTTGCAAAAAGGGGTCCAACAAATTAAAACATGTAAAGAAAAACAGCAAGTTGAGCTAGCAATAATCAAAATGACAAGAAAAATGTGTTCTCACATCATGTCGTTTTCACATATCCCACTTAATCAAGACCTTTCCCTTTTGGAGGACGCCACTCTCATTCAAGATTAATTACGTTAAATACATATCAGCAGCTTCGATCACTTTAGCTTGTGGGAAAATGATGCGTCGATAATGCACGCCAAAAGGTGCTTCCATCGTGCACGTCTTTGGGGTTTGGATTACCTTGCAAGCCTACCTCTCTGTTCATCCGCAAACAATGAACTCCAATCATTTTCAGGTGTGCCCTCACTGCCTCTAGCTATCAGCATGATCGATGCTTCTGCCTGTCTCTATTCTCTAACCCCCCCCCCCCCCCCCCCCCCCCCCCAATTTTCAGTGACCATAACCAATTATTCGGAAATCATTGGATGAAATGATATATGCGGCTAAAACTAAAATGCATAAGAATGGGCCTTCTGGTATGGGCAAATTCAATCGCATAAGGAGTTGTCTCATGCATGCTATCGAAGGTTTTTTAATTCCATGCTGATGTGTAATATAAAAAGGGTAAAGTTTCAATTTTTCGAATTTTGATCCAATGTGTAAATTCCCATGGTGAGCCGAATGGAATGCCACGAATACTTGAAGATTCTCCATGACCTGGTCTGGTCTGCCAACAAAGACAACTTCAACAGATCACAATTATAAAACTAATTCAAGCCAATAATCAAATCTCGTCGTACCGTTTGCGATAACCTTCGAGTCTACATCAAGCAAGACATAAAAAAAGAAGCACTGCAAAAAATTAAATCACATATGGTTATTTTTCTATATCTAGCACGGATGGCCGGCACGGCCGCACGGCTGGCCACCGCAAAAAAGGAGAGCTTGCAAGGTTGGCAGGACCGCAGGAGAGGAAATAGTGGCCTGTGTGGCCGGTGCTGGCATCATGGCACAGACCAGTTGAGCAGCTCAGCCACAAGCTCCATGAAAGAAAATGAGAATGGAGGCGATGAAGATGATGCCGTTGGCGTTTTTTGCGTCCCTGTGGGTTGGTCTCGTCGGGCCCACGGCGCAGTGGACGGTGGCTGATAATCCGCCGGCCGCACCGACCGCGGCGCCGGACTAGCTTTCGGCATGCTGATGCTGTCACTGACTGCATGTACTTGTCTCTACCTCAGCTCAAGAACATCAGTCAGCGGATGGAAAAGCTTGGTTTTGTTTAATTTAGTTTGTCCAGAAAAACTTCTGTATTTTAGATTCTTGCGTATTGCGTGGGCAGTTTCTTCGATCTTTTTGTTGTTGAGTTTTTATGTGGCTCTTAACATTATTTATATGTTGTGTGTTGTGCGTTGAAAACCACGTAAAAACCCAACATCTCCCACTTAGATGAAACATTTCAATCAATAAAATGAAGTTTCATGTATCTAACATGGAAAATAATTCTAACTTTAGTTAGTGAAGTTCTATACAAATATATTGAATAAACATACCTGATTTTATTCACCACTTCAAAATAATAACTTCCTCAATGTGTTTACTTTTACTATGAAATTCCAAAATAAAGTGACAGGTCGTGATGCTTCTTACATCAAACGATAGATTCCTTTAGCCACACACACTACCTTCCAATGCTCTAATGCAACAACAACCACACACACTACCTTCCAATGCTCTAATGCAACAACAAATTCCGGTTGCTAAGGTACGGTCACGTATGAAATAGCATAAATTCCAATGCCATCATTTGTTTGTATCTCTTAGTGTTAGCGCACATCATAATTCAGGGCTCACGATATTTTTTTTTGATAAATTCAGTAGTTTTTGGTAGCAAATAAAATCAAATTCAGAGATTTTCTCCGTAGCGAACGCAATCAAGTTCAGTATATTTTAGCAAGTGGTCAAAGGAATGTCCACTGGCCAATAACTGAATTACTTCCAATTGACAGTGTAGCATTCACCAGATCAACCATCGCCTGCTCCAATCTGTTGTTTAGCAGAGCTCACATTGCTTCCCGGAATCCCTGCTACAGTTGCCGTCTTGTAATCTTGCGAGCTCACCACGTGTCTTGCCCCCATCGACACTGTTGCAAGCCCCGGATCTTGCAGGGCAGATTTGGCAAATTCCTGAAAGGCATGTGTGTCAAGCTGCGGCCGCAGGTGAGCCTGTCCATGTGGACAAGCATGTTCAGATGTTCTGAAGCATCCGATGCAAAGCATCATTACGCGCTGATTACTGTCCCTGAACACACTTTCTCACTAGCCAAGTCAGCACGCTTTTGTCCTAATGAAGATACTACTCGTCTTGATGTGCTGCAGGAAAGCACGCATTCAGGTTGGCCTTTGTCCATGTTGTCTGAAACTCTGAATCTTCTTCTGCCGTCTCGTTGAAACTCGTCGAAAATTTATGTCTGACCATTCAAATCAACGTAGGCTGAATTTGACAAAATCCAAAGGGAGGCCGGCGCTTAGCTGACTAGCTCGACGCCGGTCCCGTCATGGTGTACAAACACCTTTCTTTTTTTCAACTGTTTTTAATCTGTCAACTACTGGTCCAGGCTTTTCCCCTGAAAATTCTTCCGCCGCCCATGCTCTTTTCTTCTTCCCGTCATCATCTCCTGCCTCGAAGCTTTTACCAAGGATTGGGCTCGAATTCGATTCCGGGTGAAAACAATTGCAATCTGAAACTTTAATGCCTCCTTTGGAACATAGGAATGGGAAAATATGGGAATAGGGAAAATATAGAAATTGGATAGGAATGCATATGTAAAACAAAAGAATTAAAACTAAAGGATTTGTAGAAGGTTAGGTGTTTGGATGGTGTAGGAAAAACATTGGACTTTTGAAAGAATCTTAAGAGCAAATTTCAATTAATTAATGTGGCATGCTTTGATTAGGTACAAGTAACCAGTGCCTTCCTTTATTAGGCACCACCTGCAGCCATTTATCCCTTGCTTGTCCTCGTTTCTTGTGCATAGAAAATTTTCAAAGGGATTTGAGTGTATTCTTTTTTTCCTATGGTTTTTCTATGGAATCAAAGGGAAATGAATCTTTCCTTTAGTTTTCTAGATCCATTCCTATGAACCAAAGGCTACCAAATTCATAAGAACTAGAATCCTATATTTTTCCTCTGTTTTCCCTCCGTTCCAAAGGAGGCCTGAGTCGGAATTGAACTGTTTCACGTGAAATTCCTCGAATATTTGAGCCGCCCTCGCCGCAGTTGCCGGTGAAGAGTCGCCGGCTTGGGCTGTTCCTTTCAGCTTTCCGGCGAGGAGGCGGCCGCCGGCCGGTCCTAAAACCGCAGGCGGGCACCGAAAGGCTAGCTACGGTCACGTCAGACAAGTATAGAAGGATTCCCTTTCCAACGCTGATGACGTGGACGACACCGTCTTTCCGGGCCCACTGCCACCGCCCACTGGGCTTTCCAGCTCTGACGCGGCCCCCGCCGCCGCCGCGCGGGGCCCGCCATGTGTACTTGCCTGGCCCACCAGCTAAGCACGTTTTCGCGCCCAACGAATGACGCCTGGGCCCAGCCCGCCAGCGGAGCAGAGCCCCCGTGCACACACTGCGCCATCGATTTTTGGCTTCTTCTTTTTTTTTCTGCCCGTGCAGGTGCTGTGCCTCTGATGATGATCGATGACGTCATGAGCGTGCTGTTGCCCCCGTGGGAGCTGGGAGGCGACTGGACTAGCATAGTTCGTGTCATATCGGATATTCGGATGCTAATTAGGAGGATTAAATATGAGCTAATTACAAAACTAATTGCGGAATCCCTAGGCTAAATCGTGAGACGAATATATTAAGCCTAATTAATCCATCATTAGCGAATGTTTACTGTAGCACCATATTGTCAAATCACAGACTAATTAGGCTTAATGGATTCGTCTCGCGATTTAGCCTAGGGGTTGTGAAATTGGTTTTGTAATTAACCTATGTTTAATACTCCTAATTAGTGTTCAAACATTCGATGTGACAGGGGCTAAAATTTAGTCCGAGGATCCAAACACCCCTTAAGTTTAGAGGGCAAGTGAAAAAAACATACTCTAGCAGTCCTTCTATTTCCTCCACCCTTCATTCCTTCATTCCTGGGGTGTCTAGAGAATTCTCTATCCATGAGGACTTTTGCTAAAGTTGGAAGCATTTCTGTGACCCTAAAAAAATAGAGAGAACCTCATTTAACCTTTGGAGCTTTGATTTACCGGCTATTGCTGGAGTTGCTCCTACGCAAGAGGCAGGTCTTCATGCTAGGGACCCACTGACATGGACCCACTCAAAAAGAGGCCGAAAAGCAACACTTGACTCTTGACTGGCTACCGTCTCTTTCATGATTCAGCAGTCTATGGCCCATATTTTATGACACTTTCTAAGGGTATACTGAAACCTCGGTTTTCATGTACAGTTAGAGTTAGTATTTGAAAATTAGAGCACAAAATTGCAGAAGGTTCAAACTGCAATTCCTCCGTTTCAATTGTAACCATTTTCTTTCCTTGCAAAGGTATGTATCGGAATATTTTACCAATAAGGATGTATACAGTTTGAGACATAAGGGGAAAAAACATCTATGTCCTGTATAGAAGTTATCAGTCACCATTGCTCAGTGACAGACAGCTGCTATCTTGCACTTCAAGAACAGTGCCCGTTCCAGTGCATTATTGCCATCTCCCAGCCATGGATTTATTCTTCTGTACATCAGCTGTGCTCATTTCTGCCTGACGTTTATCGTCATCGTCGATGCCTTTGGCTAATTCTTCTTGGATTTCAGCTCCGCCACCCTCGCCTCGGTGGCCTTAAGGGCTTCTCCGTAGATGCTCACCAGCTGAAAAAGCAAAGTGATCGATGTTACACGGGTACTCGAGACTTGAGAGGACGATAGCCATACTGTGAATCACTGATCTTACCTCGTCGACTTCGCCAGGTGTCATGATCAGTGTTGGCGACATCATGATGGCATCACCGGCAACCCTCACCAGCATGCCGCGCTTCTGGCACTCCTGCCCAAAGATTGCACCAACGCCTGAAAAAGTATCAGCCGACAATATACAGACTTTAGGGACTTTCAGCAGATTCAGGTTGCGCTTTGGTTCCAAGATGGTGACTTCTATAGGTATCTTGGAACAGGATTAGTAAGGCCTAACTCTATTATATTTCATTGTGTACAAGCTGCTACATTTACTCACCCCATTCAGCAGGGAATAGATCAGTCGGTGATTTGTTGTTGGTGAATTCGGTTCCCATTATCATCCCCAAGCCACGAATCTGCAGTATAGGAGCACTGTAGTCTTGTATCTGAACAAGAAAAGGAGCCTCTGGGCAGGGGCGGACCTAGCCCAAAATCTCACGATGACCGGGCATTCGTAGATTCATGAAACATAGCTCAAGCCCAAAATCTTAGCGGGGGCATGTGCCCTCGCCAGGCCATATGTGGGTCTGCCCCTGCCTCTGGGTAGGTTTTGCAATTCAGAAATAGAGACGTACCTCCCCGATAATTGGACTGTCTGCAAATGCCCTAATTCCATCCTGGAACTTTGGAGCAATTTGCTTTACATGGCCAGGAATATCCCTTTCACTGATGCCATTTTTGCAAATCACTCATCAGGAACAAGAGATGATAACTAAAAGAGGTGCAGGGATGCTGTGTCATGTTACAAAAAGTGCAGCATACCGATAAATTTTCAGAGCTTCTATGGCCACAGCACAGGCAACTGGATGACCGGAGTATGTAAATCCATGAGCAAATGAACCTGTAACAAAAGGTAACATGGCAGCACATGCGATGTTTCAGGAAAGCTCACCATATGTCAATGTAGAAACAATATAGTTGAGCTCACAGAATGATAAATCGTTTAAACTTACCAAGCTTATTACTCTGGGAATGAATCACATCTGATATCTCTGGGCTAACAAGAGTTGCTCCTATGGGTACATAGGCGTTTGAAAGAGCCTGTAACAGTGAAATTGGCATGACTCATTGAGTCGTTCTGCATTATAACTTATAAGCACTGTTCACGTGTACAGTGGTGCCGAACAAATTACCTTAGCTAGTGAAACAAGATCTGGTTTGATGTTATAATAATCAGATCCGAACATAGTTCCCAACCTTCCAAATGCAGTAATGACCTAGAATGGATTAACTGTCAGCAACACATGCATCCTGGACATTGTTGTTTTCACAGAAAGTGTTGTATACCTCATCTGCTATGAAAAGAATGTCATACTTCTTGACCACTGCTTGAACCTGTTGATAGAAAACAAAATGATATACAATAAGCAACCAGGACCAGAATTGAAGTCCTTGACGTAGTCCTTTGCATAATACACTAGCTCTAGCAGTTCATGAAAAACGCTGTTTTTTCTGTAACCTTACAATGAATGAAGGAAGAAAAGGGAAGAGGCCAAGAGAGACAGGTGAAAAAAGCAACTATACTTTCAGAGAAGTTCAGTTTCATATAGGATTTACCAAAATATTGGAATTCATAGTAGCTAACCTTATCAAAATAGGTCTTTGGAGGAGGAATGACACCACCAGCACCCATCACAGGTTCAGCAATGAAAGCAGCAATCTGATAAATCAAAGATAGCACATAGGGAAGGTTAGTAAGCTTTGGACCTATTGACAGCATACAAACGACAAGGTTGGTGATAAGAACTTTACTGTTTCTGGTCCTTCTTTGAGAATAAGGTTCTCTAAATTGGTGGCAAGTCTAGTCGCAAACTCTTCTTCTGTCTCACCTGTTCCCACACCAAATGAGTTATTAGCAAAACATGCTGAGCTGAATTCATACAGCAGCTTTTCTTTGTGGAATTCATCTAGCAAAACTTTAAATCACATTACCAGGAAGATGATATCGCCAATAGTGAGGGCAGTCAGTGTGCAGAACAAAAGGTGCCGGTAGATCAAACTTCTGGTGCAGGGCAGGAAGACTGAAGATAGAGTGGTAATTAGAGAACTATTAAAGATCTATCTATGAGTGTGGTTTGACACATTTTAAAGATGTATGTAGGCAAATTGGCTTATTTTTTTAGGACAGTACTCACCCAGTTAGGCTCGCTGATATCAATGTAGACCCATGGTATCTGCAACAAGTGTAACAAGCATAAAAATGGAATCCCGAAAGCTTCCATACTTTCAAAGAACTGAACAAATTGACATCAGGGAACATTGCAAATTTTTTTATCAGGAATGGGCATTTATGTTTTTCTCAATGACAAAAGTTGATAATTGTACAAAGCTTACGCTTTTGTTCGTGCAATAAATTTCTTCTTGTTTGGCCTCCCCAACGCATTGTTATAATACCATACCAGTTTGACCTGTAAAATAAAAGCGCCAGCAAATGTGAGGAACAAAACCATGTGTACATCAAAGAGAAGGAAAAAACACATTAAATTACTAGAATAAGAAACCTTAAGCAGCTGCCAATTTGCTAGATATATTGCATAGAATACTTGGGGCAGGATGGCCATATCACAGAAAACCATGATCGATGAACCAACAACCATTTACTAGTAATGGGAGGGCACAAACATATTTCTTATGCGTGTGTAGACACCATGTAAAATTAACAATTCCCTCTAGTTTTTATGTTTAAGTAGTTAAAGATGAGAGGCTAATGCAATAGTGACTATCTAAGCAGTTTCAGTTATTTGAAGTAATAGTGAAGAACAGTAACAGCAACACCACTGCTGACATGAAATGTTTGAACCGTAAACTGCAGAAAATGGTCAGTGCTATTAATAGTCACACCTGAGAGTCATTTGCTTCTGAACCACTGTTTGTGAAGAACACTTTTCCCATTTCCCGTGCAGTGAACATGCTAAGAATCTCCTGTGCAAGATCCTGAAAACAGTAGCAAAGCTCCAATCTGTAAGTGATGTTTCAAAGGCATGCTGATTTCAAATATGACAAAACTAATATTTGATGAGAGATTCAAGAAAATATACCAATGAAGGTCTGGTTGTGCGGTTCCAAAAGGAATGATAGAAAGGTAACTTGTTTAATTGATCAGTTGCTGCTTTGACTAATCGAGGTTCACTACCACCTGAAGACATAATGAAGATGATGAAGTGATAGAAGCAGGTCTAACGTAACAAAACACACAGAAATAAAATGGTGTCACATTGTCACAGAATCGTATGTGCATACCTAAAGCTGTACACCATAGTCCTGCAAGAGAATCTAGGTACTTATTTCCATTTATGTCATAAACATAGGAACCCTGGATATAAAAGTAACCATTTAGACGGAGAAATGTAGTCCACCAATGTGAGAAAAAGCTTGTATATAGAATAGTCAGCATTCTAAGCTTAACTTCTAGAACTCAATACTGCATTTCAAGAGATATAAATCAAAATAATGCCGAAGCTCAGAGTCACAACCTCAGATCTCTCAATAATCAGTGGATGCAACTCATTGCTCTGCCAGCCAGCTGTAAACGGTGCCAGCATGCCATGACCCTTAAACCTGGACAGATCACTTTGCGAGTCAGTAGCAGGCAGTAATTTACACAGTAACCCAACTTTTCATACAACCCCATGAAGCAATAGAATACAACCGTGACAATTCCAACAAAAAGAAAAGAACTGCATACCCATTTTCTTCAGTTGAGTCAGATTGGGCAGACGGTGCTGAACTAAAATGTCTGACTGATGCATCCGGCAAACATTCTGTGTGCCCTTGCAAACTTGCAGTGCTAGTTACGTACTTCACTAAGCTGCTTGCCTGTAAACGAGCAGGAAAAAGGATCACGCATGAGCCGTGACAATGGCAAACCTTGGCAAGTGTGTGAACTCTGAATGACGAAGGTCGAATATTCATGTCACAGTACCTGAAGCCACTACATGATCAGCATTGAACAAAAAGCATCACACTTTGTACATCAAAGTCAAATGCAAGAAAGGGACTTAACTTTGCATCACATAGTAGTATCATAATACTACAATAGGAACGAAAAAGGTAATTGAAAGAATCCAGTACAGCATAACACACGTAATCAAAAGCATATAGAAGAAAAAAGGGAAATTTAAGGTGGCAAAGCATAATCGAAGAATGCTCTACTCCTTTTCTTTTCCCGAAAATTGCCCAAAAGCTGTGTGTGTTTTTTCCCTCAGGCCACAGTTTTGACGAACGCCAAAATTATCCAATTCCATCCAATCAAAATCCCCACTTTCCTGATTCGACGAACGCCAGGATTCCCACGAACAACACCGTTATCTTCCCAACTGAGGAGAAGATAAAGCGGCCACAGGCCCGTGAGTGCGACGTGTCCGCTGCCCCCAAGAAAGATTCCACCTTTCTTTTTTGCGAAACAGTGCATCTACTGCGAGGGGAGAGGAGAGGAGAGGAGAGGAGAGGGAGAGGCGCGAGGATCGTCACCTGGGCGGAGGCATTTGATCGGAGCAGGCGTCGCGCAATCATCATCTTCTTTCCCCGAGACGGAGGCGGAGACGGACGGCGCCCTCACGAGTTGTTGGAGCCAGGAAAGGAAGAGCGCGAGAAGCGAGGGGGCCTTGTAGTTGTAGGCAGGCCAGGCGAGCGAGGAGGAGGGCGCAGTTCGCGGACGAAGACGTGCCCAATTTTGTCTACGGAACCTCTTCCCCTGCTCCACTCGTGTTGGCCCAAGACAGGCGCAAAGCTTTTTTTTAAGGTAAAAGTATCAAAGAGTACACAATACTCGATCTTGTCCCTATCGTAACTGATGTGATTTTTATAAGGAAAAAAATTCGGGTCTCACTCAGGCCATGTTTGAAATTTTTTTTTTTAATCGGATTTACAGGGACTGGCGCGGAACTCAGTGATGAGAGCATCGGTTGTTTGACTTGTTTCCAACTTTCCATCCCAAGATGAACAAGCAAAGCCCTGACGGCGGAATGGGTGCAGCAGCTCATCCAAGGCCCATGTCAAGATCATGCGGAGTGGAGCCATGATCGATTGGCCTCTTGTCAGATGCAGCCCTGTTTTCCACTCAACCTTGTCTCGAGTGTAACAACCAACTGCGTTTCGTCTTGACCCGCGTCCTCGGAACGTTTGTAGCACGTGGCTGACTGGCTGAGTCACGGAGGAAGGGAAAAGTAGGATTCGATGTACACAAGCGGTACCACCGTACCAGGATCCGTCTCTTTTTATCTTTCGTGAAAACCTTTTAGAAATAATTAAAAGTTTTCAAAATTTTGAAAGGTGCTTTGTGTAAAAATTGAGATGCAAAGTATTTTTTATAAAAAAATCATACAGAAATGATGTTTTCAAGTGGTAGGAATTTTGTCTGAAATTTGTCATTTTGTATGAATTTTTAAAACTGACTTTTGCACCTCAACTTTTAAGAAAAAGTACATTGACAAATGCACTATGGATGTGCATCATTTAGAAAAAAACTTATAAGCTTTTAGAGGGGTTTTATTGTTAAGTGTCATCATCCGACAGCATATTTGTCTGGTGCCAAATATATCTGCATTGGTGGTATGCAAAGGAATTCTACATGTAACTAGATTGGCTCACAAGTTGCAAAGTGCAGGACTCATGCAAATCGGGCATCTGAGCCAAACTAAATCATGTGACGACCACTTGTTTGCTGCTGCAACTACCCTCTCTCCACCTGTCACACCCGATTTTAAGGACAAAATCGAGTGCATTAAATACATGTGCGCCAGGATCAAGTTACACACATGTACGACAATAATGAATAGCAAAGACAGTGCTAAATCGAGTAAAAAGAGTATTAACCATTATTACATGACCGAAAGTCTCACATAAACCACAAAGTCTAATTATTACGCAGCGGAACTCCAAAGACGATGACGACTCCACAGGCAGCTGACTGGAGAAACGTACGCCTAGAACTCCTCGAAGTCGGGGAAGTACTCCTCTTCCCAATTAGCTTGGTCTGAACAGCGGTTTTGCAAGGGTGAGTACACTTATGGTTGGTACTCAACAAGTCATGGGGAAATAGTGTAGTGTAAGGCTAATTCAAGGTATGGCTAAGGCATGAATAGCAGTCGCTTTTAATTAAGTTGGTCAAGTTTTATTAGCAATTAACTAAGCATAAGTTTATACCACCCGAAATTAAACATGATCATAAAGTAAGCAACAAATGCATGAAATGATAACAAGTTAAGTCCATCTTCCGATAATATTATCATGTGAGGGTCCAGGCCGCTCTTAACCGTGAGCACGGCTGATCGATCAGTTTAACACTCTGCAGAGGTGGCACATCTTTACCCACAAGTCGCGTAAAAGTTTAAAAGAACTTTGGACCCAACCATGCGATGCTAGCTAGGCACCATACCACACTTCCGAGGTGTGATTGCATAGGGACGCTACGAGGCCTTTACAAAGATTCGCTAGCAATGTGGTAACCCGCTAAGGTTTCAGGTCGAAGCGAAACATAGCAGTCCCCTAGAGGGCATAGGGTCTAGCCAAACCCACTTCCCAAGAGAGCGAGTGCTATATCCCATCAACGCCTCCCCTCTTGCCCTTCCGGTAAGGTAACCCCAAGCTAGAGTTTCTAATTAATCAGCCAAGACCAGAGCCATTTAGTCTTGTGGTAGCACTGTTTTCCTGGGTGGTTCTCCATGTTCCGATTAACAAAAATGATCTTGTCTTAATGCAAGGTATAACAGAAGTAAAGCAAGATTAAGCATTATTTTTAGTTAAACCACCATATACCAAGTAAGCACTAAGCATGAGCTACCCATCATAAAGTAAACCGGTTGGTCAAGGCAAAGGTAAATCAATCTAGGTGAACCTTAATTGGGACCCATCAATTTAATCTTAATATGTGCATAGCGTAAATGTTAAGTACGAGAAAGTAAAGGTGTATAGGACAACAAGGTAGTGATCAAGGACACGACTTGCCTTCTTGGCCTTGCTCCTGCTGTTCGTACTCTTCGAAAGCTTGATCGGCAACTCCCTCGAACTGCGCGGCATCTACACGCGTCACACGAGCACATACAAGCAAACATGGGCAAAAGTAAGAAAACAGTACACCAAACATAGTTAAACAGAGAAAATAAGCTTGAAAAGATGATCTATGCTTTAAAACGAACATGTGGATATAAAGAACACGAAAAACGGAGTTAAGATGCAAAAGATATGATTAAAACAAGATCCAGGGACTTTTCTGTGAGAAAAACAAAACTTTCAGGGCCTATCCGCGAAAACCGAGGGCTTATACGTAATTATGCGTATAAACCGAGGGTCTGACGCGTAAAAACACCAAATTGGACGGCGGGTTGATTTTCTGGAAAGCTCAAGGGCTAAACCGAAAGATGCGAGGGCAGATCTGGAATTATTTTCAACGCGATCTGGACCGCGCGTTGATTTGCGGAAAAGGCGGGGGCTTAAGTGCAAAAGCGGCGCGGCGCGGCGTAGTTGACCGTTACGCGATCTTGATTGACTCGCGTCCGGCCGTCGGATTAAGATCGGACGGCCACGGTCGTCCACGACATCGGCGGCGGCGGAAAACAAGAGCGGCGGCGGCGGCGAGCGGCGGCGCGCGACGGCGAGCGGCGGCGGGTCGCCGGAGTTAGGCGAAAACGGCGCTCCGGGCACCATTTGATGCGCGGGTTGCACCAGAAGAAAGAGGAGGGCGCGGCGATCCCGTTTTGGGTGTCCTTGCCGACGGAAGCTCACCGGCGACGGCGAACGGCGGTGAGGAAGAGGCGGCGGCGCTTGAAGCTTGGGCGGCTAGGGTTTCGGGTGCTGCGGCGCTGGCGTTTTGGCGGAGGAGACCGGGAGGAGGTGGCGGCTTTTATAGGGGCTTAGAGATAGAGCCCCGGGTTTGAATCCCCCGGAGGACTCGGAGCGGATGAGGGAGTCCCGGGCGGAGACGGCGGCGCGGCGGTTGCGGGAATCCGGCCGGAGGAAGGAGAAGGCGGGTGGCGGGCCGGCGCGTCTTCGTGGGCCGGCGCGGCGTTGGTGGGCCGCGAGGCGCGGGCGAGCGGCGGCCGGGGCGGCTACGCGGGCCGGCGCGTGCGCGTGGGCCGCGGCAGAGGAAGCGGCGAGCGGTGCTGGCGAGGCAGGCCGAGCGGAGGTGGAGCTGGGCCGCGGAGAAAAGGAGGAGGAGGCCGGCGGAGCTGTTGCGGGCCGGTGGTGATGGTGCGGCTGGGCCGAAGGAAGGAAAAGAAAGAGGAGGGAAGGAAGTTTCGGCCCAGGAGAAGAAGAAGGAGAAAGAAAAAGAAAGAGAAAAAGAAAAGGGTTTTGGAATTTGAATTCAAATTTGAAAATTCAAAATTCAAACTTTGATTCAAACTCAAGCAACCAAAAATTATGCTCCAGCATGAATGCACAAATAATTCCTATGATGAATTAATTGAATTAAGGAAAATGAAATTAAATGTCTAAAATTTAAATAACACCTTAATTTGAGCAAATTTTAATGAGTTTGAATTATTCAAAATTTTGGGTGTTACACCACCTGGATGCTCAATTCTTCAGACGCAGGTGTAAATTCGAAGCATGGAAGGATCAGTTGAGGTCATGATTTATAAACATTTATATTTTTTTTATCATGAAATAGGTTTTAGTGTAGTGTTTGCTAGTTTGTTCAAGTATTTTATAGAAGTTAAATCTTTCTTATCCAGTTTGGACATCTGCCGCTAACAGTTTGAGGATACTATGGCCTTAGATCGATATAAATGAGTCGTATAAGGGCCTGTTTGGTTTCAATTGTTTATTATAAGCAACTTATAGTTGCTTATTGTAGTTGCTTATTTTTAGCTCTAGGTGTTTGGTTTGGGTTGCTTATCTGATTGCTATTGACATATTTGCCCCTGCCATCCCATTTCCCTCTACCCCTAATAATTACCCAGCTCCTGGCCCTTGGCGCCAGAAGAAGCGGGCAGCGGCGGGGCGCGAGCGGGCCGGGAGGGGCGGGCCGCGGCGGGGCGCGAGCGGGCTGGTAGCAGCGGGCGGGCGGTCGGAGGCGGGCGCACGGCGCGGAGGCGGGCGGGCGGCGGGCGGGCAGGAGCGGCGGCGGCGGGCGGGAGTGGCAGCGGGCGGGCGGGAGCAGCGGCGGCGGGCCGGAGCGGCGGCGGCCGGCGCGGAGGCGGGCGGCGGCCGGCGCAGCGGCGGCGGGCGGAAGCGGCGCCATGCCTGAGTGGTGACGGGAGAGAGGAGAGAGAAAGGGGAGAGAGGAGAGAGAATGAGGGTAGGAGGTGTAAAGTGCCCCATAAGCAACCATAAGCAACCCAAAAGTTGCTTATTTGCTTATGCATAAGCAACTTATAAGCAACTCTATAAGCAAGAGTGATTGGTTCATAAGCAACTTATTTGCTTATTTTTAAGTTGCTTATGCATAAGCAACTCAAACCAAACAGTCCCTAAATGTTGTCGGTGTAGTTGCTTAAAGATTTTCAAACGTTTATTTTGTTCAGTCTCTGATTTCAATGTAGTACTTTTGCTTTGAGCATACGAGCACATCGCAAACTAAATGAGCCTTATCAATGGCATGTACACTTCACTCTCTAGAACAACAATTTTGATGTGTCGAGCTATCATATTTTTCGGATTTTTGGACATTTAATCAAACAAAACCGTATTCTCATTTCTATAAATAGAAGTGTGTGATGCAAGAAAGGTGTACGCCAGTTGCAACTAAGTAGCCTTGCAACATCTAGTATAGGATGGCTATGAAAGCAACACTTCAATTCATTGTGTTTGCTTTAGTTTTTATCAATTTTATAGCACATCAATCTTTGAGTGAGCAGGATTGTGACAAAGAGAAAGAATTGGTAGAGGAACATTGCAAGGTAACCTATCAAAATTCGTGGCAAGTACGTTCCCAATTGTAGGTCGTTTTGACTTTTCTAGGTTCATATATATTATTATGCATCTATGCATCTAGACATACACTATATCTAGATGCATAATAATATCTATGCACCTAGAAAAATTAAAATGATCTACAAATTAGAACGGAGGGAGTATCCCCAAGCAAACCCCAAGCAACCATTGTCGTCAAGTTGTGGGACATTCTGACATGGTCTGTATTTGTCGTAAACTCACCTCTAATTAATGATGAGATTGACATAAGTGCAGTTAAACTTGTACGTCTTGCATGTGATTGTGGCCAACCATTGCCAGTTGGAAGCAAATGCGGAAGTAAGTTTTGAATACTAATCATTCTTTTAAACAAGAAGTTCATCATGTACTATTATTTCTTTTGTGAAATTAGTAACATATGTTCACATGTTCTTCCAAAGACTCTTTATCCAATATGAACAATAAAATATGATATGATTTTTGTTTGTTAGGCTGGACAGTTCCACCCCCACCACCGGTGTAGCTACCAAGGGCAGGGCACTACCATGATATTTGATGAATCCATCTTGCACAAAGGAAGAATGATGAATGGATAAATGTGTTCTTATATGGGATAGGACTTGTATCATGTGTTTAGTTACAGAAAGTTATTAATGATTAAATTTAATTAAGTTTATCCAAATTTTGATAAAAAATAGTACTATTGCCCCTTAATAAAGAAAAAAAAATCAGGTTTGTGGCTCCGCTTCTGTGTAGAAAGCTCTATGAGATTGTGACATACCAAAGGCTTAGCTTCCATTGGCCTGATGACTGTGGTGCCGAGTGTGAGGTCGAATATGCATCTTAGTTTGGATGTGGTCGAATATGCATCTTGCACAAGGAAGAATGATGAATGGATAACTGTGTTCTTATATGGGATATGACTTGTATCATGTCTTTCATCATGAAAAGTTATTAATGACTAAGTTTAATTAAGTTTATCCAAATTTTGAAAAAAATAGTACTATTACCCCCTTAGCAAAGAAAGAAAAATCAGGTCGGTAGGTTCGCCTTCGTGTAGAAAGCTCTATGAGATTGTGACAAACCAAAGGTTGCCTGATGACAGTGGTCTCCAGTGTGAGGTCGAATATGCATCTTAGTTCGGATGTGGTCGAATATGCATCTTGCACAAGGAATAGTGATGAATGGATAACGGTGTTCTTATATGGGATGTGACTTGTATCATGTGTTTAGTCATGGCAAGTTATTAATGACTAAATTTAATTAAGTTTATTCGAATTTTGAAAAATAATGTACTATTTTCCCCTTAGCAAAGAATGAAAAATCAGGTTTGTGAGTCTACCTTCATGTAGAAAGCTCTATGAAATTGTGACACACCAAAGGTTCATGCTCCACAGTGGTGCCCAGTATGAAGTCGAATATGCATCTTTAAGTTTGGATGCGATTGTTGACAGTTGACACCATAAGATGCTGTCGTTGCTCGGAGAACTTGTGGAAAACCTACTCCTCAACTGAGTGTCCATTTGCATTAATTCTTTTTTTTACTTACTATTGCATTGCATACTTGTTCTAAAGGTAGTTACTAAAAAATTGTATGTTCCGTGTGGTTTTCTAGACTATAATGGCGGAGAAAATGTTGTAATTTGTAAACGCCGCAGGCTGGTAGCATGATTAGGGTCGGATGATCGACCATTTGCCCAGGCCGTCTAGGCATCTAGAGTACATCCAACACCACACTCGAAACGGTCTAAAAGACCTTCGGTTTGGCATCATCCGGAGGTTTTGTCCTTGGGCGGCTTCCGTCATCTGGAACCATTTTTCTACTCGATCGATGCATGCTGTGTTGACTGATGGGTTCAAGCTGTCCATGTTTGCGTGAAGCAACCTAACCGTTCCATTTTCGAGAGAAGAAAAATGATACCAATTAAACTGATCCCTCGTGTATTCAGTCCGAATGAAGCAAACGTGAACTCCCAGCCAAGCAAACGTTGGAGCAGACTCTTCTTTCATCGCACACAAAGCAAAACATTCAACTTTCTTGGAGAGTTAAAACATTTCAAATTTGATCAAATTTATACAATAAAGTACCAACATTTATGATACAAATAAGTACTATTAGTTTTTTTATTAAATATATTTTCATAGTATATCTATTCGGTACCATAAACCTCCTCTCTATAATTTGGTAAACGATGACACGGGGACAAGTGAACCAGGGTAGGGTAAATAAACTGAAGCTGTGGGAGACTGTAAGCACTCCTAGAACAGGTCACACGACGCAGTACGTTCAGGTCAGGTCCAGCTGCCCCAGCAATCTGCAGAGAGCAACACGGTCGATCAGGCAATTCAGCTCCATGCAGAGAGAGAGAGAGAGAGAGAGAGAGAGAGAGAGAGAGAGAGAGGGAGGGGCAGGCACTTGATTACCAGAGCCAGCCATGGAGGTTGGCGTCCTGCAGGTTGGGCTGCAGCGGCTGGAGCCTGTACCCGTGCACCTGCGGCGCCGCCGCCGACGTCTCGGCGTCCCGCCCGTGCACCCGCTGGCTGCTCTGGCCGCCGCTGCCACCGGCCCCCGCGTCCCACCACGGGAACGGCCTCGGGTTCGCCGCCGCCACCATCTCGGCCGCCTGGCTCTGCCCCCTCGCCGCCGGGTTCTTCTCGTGTCCACAGTCAGCCACACGAGCGAGTTCAGGTTCATCAGGTGCAGGTCAATTTGGAACAGGGAAGGATCAGTTGAGGTCAGGATCGACAAGGTCCAACCAAGCGTCTTACCATCAGGCACAGGAAGCCGCCGCTCTGTTCTTCTGCCATGCGCATCTCCTGTTCAGCGAGATTCATCCAGGACGAAACAAAAACTCTGTCAGAACTCGAAACTTCTGAAAGGACGTAGCTACGAATAGTAGATGGATTACTGCTGAAACCGTGCTTACCCTGTGGCGCATCTCGAGCAGCTGCTGGTCGAGTAGCTCTTGCTGCCAGAAACAAGGGTGCCGGCATTAGCACTGACGAGTCTCTCAAGAATTTTGTATACGACAATAAAGAACCTACTACAAGGACTCCAACAAACTGTTGGCGTGCTAGTGCTTGTTAGTTACCTTTCTCAGGCGAACTTTGTACAGCGAGAACTCCATCTGCTGCTCAAGGTTGCTCAGGTCTTGCACAGAGAATGAGGCCAGGTCCTCCCCCATGTACTGTCCCATGATGATCCTGAGCCTGTTCCTCTCATCCTTCATCCTGGTCATCTCCTGGATGATTTTCTTCATGGTCCAAGGAGAGATAATAGCAGGTTTCATCAGTGGAAACAGGCATAGTCGCGTCTTGGTTCAATAGAGTCGGCGTACCTGCTGGATGTCCATCTCCTCAAAACGGGTGCTAGGAGCTTTCAGGTATCTGTCAAAGATGTTTGCTATCCTGCAAACGAGAAAGAAAAAAAACAAATGCATGATGTAAGAATGTTTAAAGGTTGTATGCTAGGTTGAAAGGATATAGTTTGCAGGAATCACTACAGATCAGTTCTGAATTCTCACAAAAATGTAGTGTCATTAACAAAATGTTACTGCAGAGTAAGTCTGGAACTTTGCAAACTACTGATGGGCTCTTAACTACAAAGGATTTCTTCATTGAAGCTAAATATAGTTTGCAGGAATCACTACAGCTAGGGGATTTCAGATATCTGTCAAATGATTGCTGCATCTTGTTTTTCTATATGAAGGAAGCTATATTCCAAGACGAAATTGTGTCCTGGCATCTGCACCCAAAATGATGCATACGACCAAATACAAAGGTAACAGGAAAAAAGACAGGCACAAGCTGGATCTTGTATATTACATGAAAACATATCCAATTTTTGTTTGAAAAAATGTATATACTATTTGTAAAATGCAAGTATACTAAACAACCTTAAGAAATTTGTATCTTGAAAAATGTGACAAGGCAAAACAACATAAGATAGCTACAACATATCTGAAACTTATATATGTCCTAAACATGAAAACATGTGATGGGGGCTTTCAGGTATTTGGCAGAGATTGCTATTCTGCAACCAAAAAAGAAACAGCAAATATATGTAATATGGTACAAGAAAGATTAACTAGAGGTAGAACTCCAGATGGGCACTCAACTGTCAAGGATGTCTTTGTTGAAACTACATGATCATAACATGACGCCAGTATCATACCAATGTATATGTTAAGTTAAAAGTTTTTGCATACTGTATGCTAAGTTAAAAGATTGTAATTGGCGATAATAAATGCAAATCAGTTCTGAACTGCTCATGAAACTATGGTGTTTTTACTAAACCTTACTGCATAATAGCTTACTCTTATATATTATGAGACAATATGTCCTACAAAAAATTTGAAACCAATCTCTACATAGTTTGTAAAATTGCAGGACTACTAAACAAGCTCAAGAAACTTCAACCGCAAGATTTGTGTATCTTCAGAATATGACAATAAAAATATCGTAGTGACAACTACACCCTATCGAAAACATCTACTTCTCCCCGAAGATGAAAATGAGCAGGAATGTTTCACGCACCTCCATGGGGGGCTGGAGTACTCATACATCCTGCCACTGCCAGAGAATATGATGACTCCGATTTGTGCGTCACAAAGAATAGCTAGCTCGTTTGCCTTCTTGAACAGCCCCATCCGCCTCTTGGAGAAGGTAACTTGGCGGTTCGTTGGATTCTCAATCTTCTTCAGCTCTACTTTTCCACGCCCCATTGGTCCAGTTTGGTGCTTCTTTTCTTCTATTCAACCTACTAGAACATGTATTGCAAAACATAACAGTCATGCTTCAGATACCAAAGTTCATCCATGATAAGAACCAAATAAAGGTTTCATAGTGTGATTGGAGATAAAAGCAAATGACTTCAAACCACCAAGATCATGAGACAATAACAAATAATTTCATTCTTTCAGATGCAGGATAGGATAGAAACTTGGTCCATACAGGCACAAATGCTAGTAGAACTGTGAGTGCCTATATTTCCTGGTTTATGAACTTCAACAAAAGGAACAGTTGGCCCAGAAAAATCAAACTTTCATGAAGATCAAATGGATACAAAAGCACGAGAAGATGAAAATATTGCATATGCATGAGAAGAGATGATAGCAAATGGTCTGAAACAATCAAACCATGAGAGATGAAAGAAAATGATTTCAGATAAAGGATACGATGAAATTATCTATATAGGCACAAATGCTAGTCGAACTGTGCAGTGCTTACATTTCACAAATCAAACTTTCACGAAGCTCGAATGGACTGTTTGTCCAATAAAAATAAACAAAGTCCAATAAACAGTGTTTCCACAAACATGTTCTTGTGCTAAGTTGCAGGATGAGAGAGAGGGAGAGAGAGGGAGAGAGAGAGAAGTTCATGGAGGAGTGGTATCACCTGTGTCGCTTCTTCAGAAGATAGAGGGAAGCGAAGGGGGTTAGGCCACCTTTATATGTGGTCTGTAGAGCTCCTCATCTCAAGTTTATTTTTCTGAAAACCATTATTCGAATCATCACCTGTCTCACCGTCTCACTAGATAACACAGACAAGGAACATGTCAAACTGTAAATGAAGAAATCAAGTAAATGGAATAGCTTAGATAACTTAACTTTCTATACTGTCTGTTCATTTATTAATTACCATGTATAAAACAGACTTTTAGCCTAGTATGTAACTCTATGTACACTACAGGTCTCTATCGCAACCATCACATCCAACAGTATGTGCTTGTGACCCAAATACATGCAAGTAATGCGTGTTGATTCAGCAGGTGTGTGTATCAGAGATGGCACCAGATGACTTAAAATGGCAATGCTGAAAGGCAGAAACAACCTTGCTGTGGACTGGTAACTGCCATAGCAGGTGATGAGCTTTGCATCCAGGCTTCATCTACTAGATGGCAAGGCTAGAATTGACCAAGACATGGAATAAGTAGGGGACCAATGATGCTTTCCAGTTTCCATAGGTAGCTTCTGGTCCACTCTACACACCTACTGGATGTCAGGCATAGTCAAATACATGACATCTTCTACTATCATTTTGTTGTTTGCACCAACCTAAAAATCTTGGGATACCAGTTTTTGGTGTCAATTTTTCTTCAAAAAAAGTTTTTGGTGTCAAAATATCACAAATGATCAACATAATTCTCACTGGGTGACTGGAAAGGCATTTCACTGGCTATATGATGGCAAATTGCGCTATCCTAATTCAAGACACACATGCTAACTTACAAGCTTCTGAGATAGGATAGGTTTTGCTGATTTTCGCCACATATCATAGCAGTTATTCATAGATTGATACTGCACATCCACCATCCAAAACACCTTGCTTGCTTGGTCATTTTAAATTCTAAGATGAAAGAAGCATCAACTCATGCATTCATAATTCATTCAGATACCTCCATCCGCTCATCCTTCCAAGACATTTCCTCGGGGAGATTTTTATTTTTTTCAGAAAGAAATTTGTGAACTGACACTATCAGAGAGTTCATGTCCTCATCCATGAGTCATGATCAAAGACCACAGAAAAAGATGTTTGAAGATATCTTTGTTCTTAAATGGGATACCTCCAAAGGAGTTCAAGGCACCATCATAGTGACTTATAAGGCAAAGAAATGATTCTCTCCTTCTCATGTGGCAGTTGGGGGCACAGGAGGACGATCACACTTCTTCCCTTGCCTGTCAGCATCTGGTTTTGTTCCTCTTGGCGATCTCCATCGCGTTCACACTTGGTATGGTATATAGTTGTTACATGTTTTGTTACACATATAAATCCTCAGCTTCCTGAATTTTACGGTACACAGTTACAACTTTGTAGAGCCCATTCGGAGAGATTGATCAACAAGTTTGGATTAAGGAAGAGGAAATGCATCGGACGACAATTAGTTACAGAAACAAGCGTTCTTCCTCATCCACTGGAAAAAAGGTTATCCTTTGCAAAATGCTTGGCTCAAGATTCTCCTGTCGAGAAATCGGTTCCCATGTTGTTAAGATTCAGAAAGTTTCCTGCCTGATTCCTTCAAGTTCGTCAGCTTGCTCAGGCTCCTTGCCTCCATGGACCATGGGTTCGTGCGCCCTTGCTTTTGCTAGGATCAAAAACTCTCTCTGCTGCTCGTGGTGGGCTGATCTCCCATTGGCCTCAAAGCACAGCAAAAGCCTTGCTCACCCAATGACCAATGGCCTAGAAACGAGGGAAACGTTACTGCAGCAAGGCAAACCTGCTCCTCTCAGTGCCAATCAAAGGAACCGGAGAACAGGGAGGTTCCCTTGGACAATGGGGAAAGAAGACATGCAGTGACTTGCTTCTGTTGGCCAGGGATCCATGCAAAAGGTTCTCCGTCTGCATTGGGGACTCAAAAAGGAAATTACACATAGGGATCATTAATTTGCCCGCCAAACAACTGGTTTAGATGTCTTTGCAAGGGACACATTGTCAGAGAGTGTGAGGGACTGAGGGTGAAGTTAGAACCAAATGTTGCTTCAACTTTGTTCACCTGGCCAGACATATTTTATAAAAGAAAGCAGCACCGAAGACTGACTGGCTGAGATGGAAGAGCTCAGGTTCCCACTACTGCCAAGTTCAATCCTCACGCCACCTCTCCATCAAGAGCTCAACTCTCTACCGGGCAGCGGGCAGAGTGACATCTTTGGGATATATTGCAGTTGAGCAAGGAGATCAAAACCAGGGAGGTTCGGCCAAAATCTTCAAACTCCAATCTCTGCACTTCTTGTTCAGTCTGCACTCGAACATCAAACCTCATAAAGAACAACGGTTAGCGACCTCAAATGAAACTTTCTTCCGCATCAGCAAATCAGATGTTACAAGGACTTGCATCTCAACAAGAAATGCAGTCTCAACTGTGATAAAACCAAACTCCACACCCAATTAGTACATGTGATAAAATGATTAAATTTCTGAACAACATGCTGCCTGTTATGAATGAAGCTTTTAGGGGAATCATGACTGTTGCTTTCTCTGGCTCCCAGCAGCATGCCAGAATTCATCAATCATACCTGCAGCTCTGCTTTTTTCGCGACCGTGACTTAGCACGTTTTTCATCAAGGGATGCAACTATGAGACGATCCTCGTAGTGCATAGTTACAGAGCTAATACCTGCAGCGCTGCTCATCATGCTTGTACCTATGCAATTTCAGCTTCACCTGGCTCTATCTCTTATGCGGCAACAACTTGTTCTTCACTATGCCCAGTTGGCAGTTTTCACAAGTCACAAAATCATAATAGTACATCTAATGTGAGCGTGATGCTGATATCGTATCAGACTTCTTCTGAATTAGTAGTTGGATTGACGTATAGAATATCTGCTATCTGTGCATCTTTTAGTCTCACCCTGCACTCTGCAGCAATGGCGGTCAAAAAAAGAAACAGGTGCAGCATCGATTTCCCATCTTCACGAAAGAAATCGCAGTTACGTGCGGCCTCTCTGTCTCATCTCTCGCACCTTCTCATGGCAGTTCCGGCAGAATGGCTGCCATCCCGCTGCTCGTCAGGGGGGGGGGGGGGGGGGGGGGGGGGGGGGGGGGCGGCCGCGGTCGTCAGCGAACGGGCACGGCGGCGAGATCAGCGCCCGGCCAAAACGAGGAGCGTATCCAAATTAGGGCCCTCTTTGTAAAATATAGGGGTCTATATGTAAATATATACGTAAACCTTTGGGGCCTGTCTGTAATAATTCCCCGCCGGCGACACGACAGCCGCGGCGAGCTCTTGCTGCCGCCGGCGACTTTTGCTAGCCCCACCAGCCAACACCGCTCGCCGTCGAGCCTTGCCGTCACCTCCTGATTCCTCGCTATCCTCGGCCTGCAACTTCCTCGCCGAGGGCTCTGCTCGCTCGGCTCCGGCCACCATCCCCTGGAGAGCCTCGCGCCTTCGACTTGAAAGGTGGCCGTCCCTCCCCTTACTCTACCCATGAATGCCATCGTCTCTCTCGCCGCTTTGAATCTGAGCCCGACTGGTGCCGGCAACAGATCACTGAGCTCCAGGTGCTCGACGCTTTGCCCACAAGGAGCACCGACTATCTAGCTGCGCTGCTGGCTTTTAGAGGCGGGACCCCATGTCATTCCAGTAGGGAAATTCTCCGTTCTTGCAAATGCATCAGGCACAGCGAAGACATGGTGTCATGGTGCTTGTTTTTTTCGTACATATTCATCATCTTGTTCCTCGTCGCTGTGTACTCTGTTATTGCTTCTTCTCCACATCATGTCATGCGTCACTGATCTCTCTCCATTGACCACTGTTGATCTTCAATGGCCAGCTCTACGATCCTCTCGGCATCCACCGGCACGTCATTGTGCCTTGCGAAGGTGTCTCGGGCAAATCACTGACATGAACCTTCCTCCTCATCTCAGTAATCTCCGTTTCGCCTCCGTGCTCACCTGCACCAACCTCGGTAACCTCTGTTTCAAGCGCACGCGTCACCATGATGCCGCCGGAAATTGGATGCTAGCTAGCTAGGGCTCTCGCCGTCGTCGATGGCAGGGCCCGGCCGCAACGTCCTCTGGCTCCTTGACTGTCCACAGCCATCGATTTCTCAGCCCATTCTGGCACGTCCGAGGCCGACGTGGTCCTGGCCCGTTTCAGCGGCAAGCCGGCAACGCCGTCGTTGCTGGACGCCGGGAGCACTGTAAACATTCGCCCTTCCAGTAGACACATCTAAGCACTTGAGCCCTTTATGTAAGGCACTGTAACCAAGGAAAAGGCAATGTTTGGAACGGAATTGCAGTTTGTGAGAGTTGTATGGTCGAAGATTGGGCCAACATGCACAACCAAAGATTCGTAGCACCGAGTAGTCAGGTTTCTGTTGAAACAAGCGCTCAAAGGGTGTATCTAGATGAAGAACTTTGCTAGGGGTGCGATTGATCAAATATGCAGCAGCTAGAAATACCTCATCCCAAAATTTGAGAGGCATAGATGGATAAGCAAGCAACGAAAGCCCAACTTCCACTATGTGATGATGTTTCCGCTCAACGGAGCCATTTTGTTGGTGAGCATGCGGGCAAGATACAAGATGTGAGATGCCTATGTTGTTGAAGAATGTATTCAATCTCTGATATTCCCCTCCCCAGTTAATTTGGACAGCAAGAATTTTCTTGTCAAAGAGTCATTCTACAATACTTTGAAATTCATGAAACTTCTGAAAACTTCAGATTTATACTTGATAAGATAAACCCATGTAAATTTGCTATAATCATCAATAAAACTCACATAATATTTCTCTCTGCCAACAGATTCAGGTGCAAGACCCCATGCATCAGAAAAAACAAACTCAAGAGGGGAACTAGATACATTAGTAAATCTAGGATATGGGAGCTGATGAGCCATGGCTTTCTGACAGGCATCACACATGAATTCATCTGCTGATTGACCTAAACAAGGAAGTTTATTTTTGCTAACAACCTGACGAACGATAGAAGATGAAGGATGGCCTAAGCGATTATGCTACTGTGACATGGAGGGCTTGGTGGCGTCGAGGGTAGTCTTTTATTGTGGATGTGGCAGGGAGGGGGTACAATCCTATGTGGCAGCGCCCCTTAAGCAGAGTGCTCCTGGTGGTCTTGTCCTTGATAACAAAAAAAATTAGGGTGAAATTCTATGAAGGTAGAGTTATCAGCAGTTAATCTATGAAATGAGACAAAGTCTTTTTAGCTTGTGGAACGTAAAGAACATCATTTAGATGCAAATCTCAACTAGGGGTATTAACAGTAGATTGATCAATGTGGCTAATTGTCATACTTGAGCGGCTGGTGGTGTGGATTTGATCACCACCAGCGTACTTGTCCCTTATTGAGAGCTTCTCAAGCTCTCCTGTTATGTGATTGGTGGCACCTCTGTTCGTGTACTAATTGGTGTCGATGTTGTAGGAGTTGGTGGAGGCTGCAACAAGCTTTTTATGTGAACAAAGTCTTCTTCGAACATGTGCCAGCACTTGGACGCGGTGTGGCCCTTCTTGAAGCAGACCTGGTAGAGCGGTCTCTCTCGCTGGAGTTGGTGAAGCACCTGCTGTAACCTCCCTGGTTGCCTTGACGTCCACCAGATCGAGTGGTACGACCACCACGGGATGGCCTGCGACCTCCACGCTGGCCACGTCCACCACTGCCTCCTTGTTGGCTTCCACGACCTCCTCGACTAGCCATGTTTGATGATCCTTGATGCTGCTTGCCTCCACCTCTAATGAGATCCAATCTAGTCTCAAAGTTCAGCATCTGAGAGTAGAGATCCTCAAACGAGATTGGTTCCACTCTTGCGACAAGAGCAGAAACCAGCGGTAGGAACTCCTCTTCCAGCCTGGTAAGGATATGCTCGACCATCTCTTCATCTTGGAGTGGTCTTCTTGCTGCTGCCATCTTGTCCCCGTAGCCTTTCATCTTGGTGTAGTACTCGGCGACAGTCATACTATCTTTTTTGGTAGTTGACAAAGCAAGGTGAAGGTTAACAGCTCGGGCTCGGGTCTGCAATGCAAACATGGCCTCGATGGAGTGCCATACCTCCGCCGCTATCTTGGACGTGGTGACTTGAATCTGCACCTCCCTACTGATGGACGAGAGGAGATAGCTAAGGATCTATTGGTCCTTCGCCTTCCACTCTTCAAAAAGTCGGATTGGGGTCTTCTTACCTTCCTTGTCGATGATCTCCTCAACAGGCTGCTTGGTTGCTCCAGTGAGGTGGCAGGCGTGCGCCGTGCATTACAGCACGCATCTGAGATCGGATGCGCAACAAGGGTGTTGGAGGAGGCGGCAGCGCTGGTCGACATGATGAACAAGGCTTTTGGTGGATGGTTTAGACTCTAATACTGTGTGAAAGTCAGAAGGTAATAGGTTAAAGTGTGCTACCTTGTTGGAGGGCCACCCTACGTGTTTATATAGGCACAAACAATTGCGCAAGATTTACAGGATTGTAACAAACTTGAGGAGTCGGTCAGGAGTTCTAGGTACAATATAATATCTCTATCTCTATCTAAACAACTTGTACAACAAAATACTAAAACTCCCAACCGATGCTTACTCTTGTTACATATATTTATTTACAAAACCAACACGTAGGATATCTAGAATATCTTTACTTCTAACAACTCGATTCGCGAGCCTTTCAAAAATTGACACCGACCTCATGAATTCCTTCGATTCCCCTCTTTTCTTTTTCATTTGGCCTGCTTTCATATCTGAGTTGACGAATATGCCCCTGGTCTGTTCATCCTGCCGTCACCGCTCGTTCTTCCTGCCGCCGTCGTCGCCGCTCGTGCTTGCCGTCGCTGGCACGCCGGCCGCCTTCTCTCGCTCACCTTGCAGCTCTCCTGCATCGCCATGTCGCAGGCGTCGTCCTCGGCTTGCGCTAGCGGCGATGTCCCCAAGGATGATGGCGCCTGGTCCCGCGGCGCCTGCTGCTGCCCGTCGGCGCCCGGCGGCGCGCGGGCGTGGTTCTTGGGGATGGCCACGAACGCCGGCGGCGAGTCGGTGGCGTTGGGCAGGTTCGATAGCGAGGACGGAATCGAGCACGCCTGCTTCAGCGGCGGCCCGCTCAGGTCCGGGTTGCCCGCGTACGCCGCCGCCGCCTGGGCGGCGAACGGCCCGGCCTGCGGGATACATTAGCTGAATCAAACACAGCAGCGTCGGGCACAAAGCCACTTGCTGTCATCTGTTTAAGCACCGTCTCAGCTTCTTCTAGATCTCCTAATTTTGCAAACATGTTGATTAGCATAGAGTATGTCACAGCATCAGGAGTAAGACCCTCATCAAGCAAAGGAATATAGTGAACTCGCTCAGGGCTCAGGCTCTATCCCATGCTGTCTCATTGTACGCAAGAACTTTTCTGCACGGTCAACGAGCTCCAACGCGCCGAGCCCGCCGATGGTGAGTCCTCCGGCGAGGTTGTTGCCGGCGAGCCCCAGCACGGCGAGGCTCGGCAGCCTGCAGAGCACGGCGGGGAGGCACCCAGAGCGCATTGCCCGAGAGGTTGAGGCCGATCGGGGAGCTGAATCTCTCTCGGTAGCTCGGGGCCCTCCCCTCGCGGTCAGGGCTCTTGAGCAGCAGCTGCAGCGGGCGGCGGCCGCGGCGGCAGGAAGAACTTGCGGCTCTCCCCTCTGCCTGCCTGTCATCGATTCAGGATAAGGCCAGGGGCATATTCGTGAACTGAGGTATGACAACAGGCTGAGATGAAAAAGAAAAGAGTGGACTTGAAGAAAATATGAGAGAGTGCCTTGTATTGAAGGAATTCGTGTGCTCGCGAATTGAGTGTCAAGAGCAGTGAGGCGCTCGAATTGGGTGTGAAATTTCTCCAATACTTCACATCACGGTGCAGCCGCCTGCTTTCTCCCAGCAACCACCGTCCTCCGGGTCATTTGTGCAGTCCGACACGGACGCAGGCCGTTGGAGCCCCGACGCCTGCGCTTTGCATCGTCCCGGCCGGGGTGCCTCGCGCGCTGAGTCAGAAGACACGCCGCCGTGCTGCTGCTGCTGCGCCAAGCTGGCGTTCCGGGAGCGCCGCCGCCGCGCGGTGCCGCCGGGAAGCTGAGATGCCTGGTGCAGCGGAGCCGGTGCGTCGGCCGAAGGGCGCCCGGTCCTCTTCCTCGCTTCCCTCGCCGCGTCCGGGAGGTCCGGCGGGTGGCGCTGTCCACGACCAGGGGAGGACGGTATTTCATTTACCGTCCACCCCCTGTGTAGCTCAGAGCCGTTCGATCTATTTCCGGTGGTCGGGATCGATCAGAGGGGACGCCGTAGAGCGCTTGGATGCCTCCTTTGCGAGAACGCGGCGTTGCTCCGCCTCCGACGCCCCGACGGCCTCGCCGCCGCCCGCCGCGCTCTAGTGCATGGTGATCTCGCCGTCGTCGAGGGAAGGATCCGGCCGCAACGCCCTCTTGCTCCTTGAGCGTCCATAACCAACTTCTCAGCTCATTCTGGCACGTCCGAGGCCGACGTGGTCCTGGCAACGCCGGCACGCTGCGAACAGCGCACACGCCGCCGATGACGTGGTTGCTGGCCGGGAGCAGCGCTTCCGCCGCGCCTCGCGGGAAAGAAGCTGCGACGCATGGTGCCGGTGCTGCCGCGTCGGTCGTCGATTGAAGGCTACGCTCCTCTCTCCGTCGCTTCCATCGCGGCGGCGCGGCGCCCCGACGGTGGCGCTGGCCGCCGGACAGGTTGGATCTCAGGGAAAGGCATCACGCAAGACCAACGTGTTGAGCGATGGAATCATGCAGCTTGAAGTCTTAACTGCAAAACGATCCGCAGATCCTATTCCTATGTTCGTCGCAGATCTTGTATCAACAAGGAAAACTGGCCTGATCCTGTTTGCTTCCACTGAAGAGCACAGCGGGAGCCATCTTTTATCTACTTTTCCTCAGTTCTATATCTCCCGAGGACCATAGGAACATCTAGCTTTTGATGTTTCTACAAGGAATCGTCATCGATTACGCCCTCAAACCTGTACTGATACTGAATCGTTCAGAAGCAGGTTCAGTTGCTCAGCTGGTGAGGTCATGTAGCACGATATGACTGAGTAGTGAGTACTGTATTTTTAACTTGTACGCCTGTATGACCGAGATTGATACCTGAAGCAGGTGTTGCTCTCTGCTGTGTGCAATTCGTCAGGTTGAAAATAATATGGTGATGATTGCCCATCTGTGGCGAGATCACTGATATAGCGATAGAAGGTGGGACTAACAGAAGTGTCAAGTATGCTTGGTCAGGTTGCACTAAAATTCGTGACAAGTATCAGATCAAGGCAAAAGGAAGATAAAAAAAACATAGACGAGAAGGCCAAGAAAAGCAAGCCAGAGTCAGGATCTGAACAATAGAACCATCTCTATCACTTATACCAGGTGAAGGATAACTGAAAACAAAAACCACCAGCACAACAGTACAGTACCAATGTCAATCTCCAAGGACCTTGCTCCAGCTCAAGAGATATAATTACAAATTTGGTTGAAAGTACATTGAGGAGCCAAAGACAAGCAAAAAAAAAAACATGCACTATGGAGAGAATCTCGATGATGCTGCCACAGCTGTGGGCAATAACCATACCTCTCCTCTCCTTAATTTTCTCGGTCCTGTCAATTTTTCCAATTTGGCTGAGCTTGAGAATTCCACTGACTGATATTCAGGCTGTGGGAATCAATAAGTGTAGACTCTACTTGGAGGAGGTGTCTACAGAGCTGCTGCTAGTTGCTAGGGAGGATAGCCCAGAAGCATAAGCAGCTCACGAGATTAAGGAAAATTCATTCATGGATGACAACAATAGAAACTGGGACATTCTGGATTCGAACATCAGGAACTTAAATGTTGAATTTATGTGCAGTACAGTTAGGGCAAAAGTTGAGGAAAGCTATTACAACATCTTCTGTCTTCAAGAAAAAAAAATGGAGGTTATCAATTGTTTGCACTTTGCAGTCTCGGTTTCCTCACTACAACTCACACTGCAGCCACATGGACTCTCAACACTGTTTATGGATCTTGCAAGGGGGGAGGAAAGAGATAATTTTCTTAACTGGCTAAATGATCTGCATATTTAGAATGAGGAAAGTCATCTCTTTTTTAGAGACTTCAATTTCTACAGGTCACAGGAGGACAGAAATAAAGAAACATGCGTGACATATGCATCTACATTCTTCAATGAGGTCATTAGCAATCTAGAATTACAAGAAATTTCTCCCAAGGGTCGACAATTCACCTGGAGTAATATGCAAGAATACCCTCTACACTCTACTGCAACTACTTGGGACAACATCTGGCAACACTTTCAATATTTGCCAAAGATGAAAACATCTCAGTTGCTGAATTTTTGCAAGGCAGTACAATCCAAAGACACTTTCATACTCCATTGAAAGAAGCATCATAAACTAAGCTACAGGTTTTACAAATGATGCTCCAGCAGCTACAGGAGCAACCAACCAAGCTGATGACTGGCGTTATAGCTGGGGATCTAACACATAATCATCTAGGAAATTCTATGCTCTGCTTTTCAAATCCATTTCACCGTCACAACCTGTCAGTTGGATCTGGAAATCTAAGTGCTGTAACAAGTTCAAAGTTTTCTCTTGGCTAAATACAAGAAAAATTATAAGAAGGAAGAAGTGTAGAATCAACAGTAATGGTTATATATAACTGTGTTCTATGCAGCTTTTCATCTGTTCAATGAGTATTACTTCACCAAGGGCACTGAGCCAAGAAGAAAAGGAGAGCTCTGAAACAGCTCTCATCCTATGTAATTGCAGAGAGGATTCCTGGGCCGTGCACAGCCTTTTGTCATTGGAATAAATAAGTACATACCATTGTAGGGGTTGGACTGTTTTCACTAAAAAAAATCAAGTATTTCTTATGCAACTTGGAAGAGAATAAAGACGGTAAATATTTGAACATCCTCAATTAAACACAGTATACAGAGCCACATAGACAATAGAGTTTGGTGACTACAATATCCATACAAGCTGCAGATCACATAGAAGGATGGTACAACCAAAGATGCAATCACAATTTGCTGGATGGCACGCCAACACCGGAGGTCCGAACCTTCTTTTCGACAAGCTTGGAGAGGTCCTTCACTTCCTCCTTGGGAATATGGCGAGGGTGACTTAACCAAAGGCCTCCATCAACCACCAGGGTAGTCCCATTTACATATTTGCCTGCAAACCAGATTATTAAATACGTCAAATGGCTGAGTTTTTCAGGTGAATTTAAACCATTTCACTGATCTATTGTTTCCTTCAGCTGCACGATTACACCTAAACCAGCAAAAAAAACACAGTAGCTAACTAATTTATTAGCTCTGTGGACAAGCTCTTGGGTATGACCTTATCCCTTAGGTAAGTGGTGCACAGCACTTATTGAAATTCTGAGAATATTTGACTTCTGATAATCCGGTTAGAAAACATGCAGACAGAACCAACCTGCATCAGAAGCAAGGTAGAGCGCAGCCATTGCTATGTCCTGCTTCTCCCCAAACTTGAACAGTGGCATCATTTCTCGAAGTCCCTTGCTCATTTCCTCAGGTGCAAGCTTTCTCAGTCCCGGGGTGCCTTGAATTGGTCCAGGTGCAATCCCGTTGACTCTAATGTCATAATCTGTTCCCCATTCCAGAGCCAATGATCTTGTGATGCTATCAACACCTGCCTTTACAACCCAATCCGTCAGGACAAATCTGCTTATTCCAATTATTTTATCTTAAGGAGTGTTTCAGAGAAGATCCAGGTACCTTAGCAGCAGAGACATGAATTTGGTACCAAGTCGCAGTGTAATGCAGTGTTGCACTTATGTTAATGATTAGGCCACCATTGGATGGGCCTTTTCCTGGCCCACCCCTTTTCAGATACTTGAGGGCTTCATAGCACATTGTATATGTACCCACAGTGTCAATGTCAAGAACTGCAGAGACAAATTTTGGTCAATACGAACTTCTCTGAAACAGTTAATAATAAGCGAAGTACAATAAACAAGTTCCTGATCTAGCATAGAATTTATTGATCTAGAAGCCTAGCACAAATGCACAATCGACCAAACCAAGATTCTGTGTATTGCTGACAATGTGCGAACAACTGGAACAGAGAGCTTCACTGAATGAACACAAGAGCACGCTTTGATGAAGTACCGGTTCGGAATCCCTTGGGTGTCAAATCCTCCGGGGAAGCAAGGAAGTTGCCGGCTGCACCATTGACAAGAATGTCAAGCTTGCCAAAATGCTCAACTGTCGCCGCAAGCACTTTGGCCGCATCCTCCTCCTTGCGGACATCTCCATCAAAACCAACAGCCTGCACATCACACCATTTGAATGACTAAAGAGTGACAGTAGTTTATGTCTTGATCGCAAAAGAACCATGGTACAAGTTTAGCACATTAAAATCATGACAGGGAGCATATGAATTTTGTTTCACAAGCAAGAGACTCTGAAAACATATATGCTGCTTGCACGGAAGCGTTCCTACGCCGAGACCCTTCCTAGACAACGCTGTGCATTGGATTCGAAGAACTTCCACCAATTTCATTTCCAGCACAAGACGATGCGACTAGCAAATTAACATCCATAGCTGCTAGTACCATTACAAGCAAAAGACCGTGTTTTTCCCAGCAAACAACGACAGAAATCACCCAGACATTAGCACCCGGTAACCAAGAACAGTATAAGTGGAAGCTAGGGTGGTAGAAAGTCGATTGGGGACGCACCCGGAGGCCCTGGGACCGGAGAGCGGCGACGGCCTTGTCGAGGACCTCGCGGCGGCGGCCCATGATGGCGACCTGCGCGCCATGGCGCGCGAGCTGGGCGGCAATCTCGAAGCAGATGCCGGATCCACCGCCGGTGACTAGCGCCGCCTTCCCCTTGAGCACGTCTGCCCGGAATGGTGACTCCATCCCCTCGGCTCAGATCTTGCGCGCGCCGGCCTCGCGGTTCCGGAGGCGTCTGGGGCGCGATTGGGGAAGGGGACCGAAGGAGTTCGGCTGCGGCCGGCCTCTGTCCGTTTTGTTTATAGTTCGTAGTACTCCACCACAGTCCACACAGCCGCACCACGGCACCGCGACAACGATGGCGTTGACCTTCTCCCTCGTGTTTGCCAAGAGGGCACTGCACTGGTCATCGCATAGGTGCGCAAGCAGGTAGTAGTAGAAAAATTCGAGGGAGAAGATCACAGCTAGGTCTGTCAGTCAGAAGAAGCAGCCCAGACAAAGGTTCAAACATTCACAGGGTCAAGCCGCAACGAAAGGCCCCGGAAGAAGCCTGAAAGGCTTTCTTTCAACTCCTGGTAGTAAACTATTTGCAAGGAGTTGCAACACGAGGGATATGCAAGTTGTTCAATCTTCAATATAACACTCCACAGACAATCTGAACAAAGATTTGGAAGATAGCATGCAAACATTTGGAGATAAACACTTCGTGGTTGGGAGGCCATAACAATCTCATCAATTTCTAATGCGATTTGGAATACATCAACAGTAAATGTTTGAACTTTGCTCAGCTGAACAGACTGTGGTCAGCTGACATAATCAAACTGAGAACAATACTGGTGAGTGGTGACAACAATATGGACATATTCTACACAGAACACACCAAAGAGCTACATAAACAAAGATGCCATCATAATTTGCTGGATGGCACGCCAACACCAGAGGTCCTGACCTTCCTCTCGACAACCTTAGAGAGCGCCTTCACTTCCTCCTTGGGAATATGGCGAGGTCGACTCAACCAAAGGCCTCCATCAACAACAATTGTAGCCCCATTGACATATTTTCCTGCATATCAGATTGTACCATACATCAAACGGCTGATTTTTTCTCCTCGCGAAAAGAAAAATGGCTAAGTCTTCAGGTGAGGCTAAACCTTTTTTTAACAAGGTGAGGCTGAAACCTGCTACTGAGTAACTTACTGAGAAACACATAATAACCATGGGGGTTTAAACTGACTACTTAAGAGACATGCATGAACATAACCAGCAAAAACCACAATAACAAAGCATATTAAGCGTGCACATAACAACCACTTCCAGATACCCTTCAGATAAGCGGATGCTAAGTACTAAATGAAACTCTGTGTACAGTTGAACCTGTTGATAATCTGGATAGAAAACAGTGAAGAACACAACCCACCTGCATCAGAACCCAGATAGAGTGCGGCCATCGCTATGTCCCATTTCTCCCCAAGCTTAAATAATGGTGTCATTTCTCGACGCCCCTTGCTCATTTCCTCAGGTGCAAGCTTCCTCATTCCTGGAGTGTCTTGAATTGGCCCTGGTGCAATTCCATTGACTCTAATGTCATAATCTGTTCCCCATTCCAGAGCCAACGATCTGGTGATACTATCCACACCTGCCTATAGAAGCCGACCATCAGGAGAAATCTACATATTTCATCCCTTTTCTCTTACGGAGCAGTTCAGAGAAAGTCCAAGTACCTTAGCAGCAGAGACATGAATTTGGTACCAAGCTGCAGTGTAGTGCAGTGTGGCACTTATGTTAATGATGAGACCACCAGAGGATGGCCCTCTCCCTGGTCCGCCCTTTTTGAGATACTTCATGGCTTCATAACACATTGTGTATGTACCCACAGTGTCAATGTCAAGAACTGCAGCAAGAAAATGTTGTCAATACTAACTTCTCTGAGACAGTAGAATAATGAGCATGAAGTACAGTAATAAACATCTTAATAACACATAAGTTTTTGGGGTAACAGGCTAGCACAATTAGGCAAACTAGTAAGATCCAGCTTATTGATGGCAATGTACGCAAATTTGGAACAAAGAGCATCATCAAATCAGGGCGCGTTATGATGAAGTACCGGTTCGGAATCCCTTGGGCTTCAAATCCTCCGGGGAAGCAAGGAAGTTGCCCGCTGCACCGTTGACAAGAATGTCCAGCTTGCCGAAGTGCTCAACTGTTGCCGCAAGCACTCTGGCAGCATCTTCCTGCTTGCGGACATCTCCATCGAAACCAACAGCCTGCACGCCATGGCAATCTTGAATTACCAAATAGTTTACTACATCGAATTTTATATGATGAGTTAGTGCCACACGCATACTGAATTCCAAATGTACACCCCTGGCTGCCTGCCTGCACAGACGCGTTCCTACATCGCAGGCACTTACAATATTAAACTGATGCGCACTTACAATGTTCAGCGAATGTTTCCTCCACGCAATACTACTCAACCATTCACAAACTCCCTTCCTACTTGCTAGGCAGCAAAGGAGCAAATTTTCCACCAACTAACGAGTAGCGAGTTAGCGACCAGAAGGATCTTGCACAGCGCCGTGCGTTGGGCTCCCAGACTAAACCAATGCATTTGGGTTCGATGAAGGAGATTGGGCTAACGGTACCGAGCACAAAGCAGCAATCTTTAAGCGAAACGCCGTACGGGAGAGCAAGAACACAAGCGCGGTAGTGGTAGGCCGAGCGGGAAGGGAGAGTCGCGTACCCTGAGGCCCTCGGACCGGAGCGCGGCGACGGCCTTGTCGAGGACCTCGCGGCGGCGGCCCATGAGGGCGACCTGTGCGCCGTGGCGCGCGAGCTGGGCGGCGACCTCGAAGCCGATGCCGGAGCCCCCGCCCGTGACCAACGCCGCCTTGCCCCTCAGCACGTCCGGCCGGAACGGCGACTCCATCTCGCGCCCGGGTCTTTGCCCGCGACGCGGATGGGGAGGACGGTGTGGTGGCCTGGTAGGAAGGACCCAAGGAGCACTTGGCACTGGTTGGTACCAGATCGCGTGGCGTGGCCTTGTCTTGGACACGCAAGAAGGTGTTGATTCGTGGTGGATGGACGCGCGATGCCGTACATACATGGTTGAAATTTATTCGATTTTTTTGGCTAGGACAGATTTGATACGGGAAAAAAACAGTGATTCGTCAAACTACATGATTAAAACATGGTTGAAGCTGATTTGATTTGTTGATCAAGACAGTTTGATACCGAGAAAAAGCAGTGATTCGTCAACTACATGATTTAAAACCAGACAGATTTGATACGAGAAAAAAAAAACAGTGATTCGCCAACTTGGTCAGAAAGAACGAAAATACAAAAAGATTCCGTTGCCGGGAATCGAACCCGGGTCTCCTGGGTGAAAGCCAGATATCCTAACCGCTGGACGACAACGGATTTGTTGGTGTTCTGTGCTTATATAGCTAGTAGACTGAAAAAATCTGCGTCACACTTGACCTTAGAATTAACACGGTTGCTTAAGCAGCTGTTTTGTCAGTAACCTAGCCCACACAAGCCATACACTCAATTTCTTTGATAATTACACCATACTTAACTTTATGCCCTTACCAGCAGCAGAGGTGGCCCTAGTATTTACGCGATCATTTTTATTGGACATGCATCCCGTCCGTCCGTCCATCCATCATCGCGTATTCGCGTGCAGCAAGGCCGACGATGACGAACGAGGCCGTGCGGCCCGCTGGGCGACGCAGGCAGGAGGCGCATAGCAGCATCCCAACGCAGCGAATGGGCCCTTACCGGGCGCGCCACCACGCGTGCGCGGATGCATGCATGGCCTGATAAGCCCAAGTGCCCCGGGCGCATCGCGCGAGTTCCTTTTCCGTTGCGGCGTCTCTTTCGTTCGCTAGGCCGAGACAGGCCAACACCTGCTGAGCGCGGCCGGGGCCGGCCTAGGCGAGCGCGACGGGAGTCGTCGTCGTCTCGTCTCGCATCAACGGAGATCCGACTCGACGGGCGCGGACGATCCAGCACAGCAGCCGCCGCCACGTCGCCGGCCGATCACTCTCTCCTGCATGCCTCCACCAGCCGCGTCCTTCTCGCCCAGCGGGGCTGGCCACCGACGTGCCATGATTAGCCTGCAGCCGCCGCGACGCCGCCCGCCGGGGATATGCCGGAATATGCCCGCTCGATCGGTCGCTGCTACACCACCACCACCACGAGCTACACTACAAGAGTTTTGGTTCAAAACCGAAAAATATTTGGGGATTTTAATCTCTCTCTCTCTCGTCTGCATACGTAGGCGTGACACGGGTGCTGATGATTTCATGCCGCCATGCGAGCGAGGCGCCAGGGTCCCGAATGTCTCATTGATGATCCTCTTGAGCCACATATGCATGTGTACGCACCCTACTACCGTCTAGTTCTGTGCTGCGAAACTGAAACGGAGGCAAATTGCCAACCACCGAGAAAGAGCATATGTGCCACGTGGATTTCCTTCCAGAAATTGCCGACCACCGAGAAGAACATATACGCCACGTGCTGATAGATGATTGGATTTCTTGAAAACGTTTGTTTCATCGCTTAGTTCAATTATACGCGGTAAGTTTGATACACTTTTCAAGTGTTTGCCACCCTCTCACAACTACGTACTCTCCTTTAAAATAAAAGATAACAATTATGCTTTACAATGGAATCATAATGGTAAATGGAATCATAATGGTATACCAGGGCCCATGTCGCTTCTCTTGGGGCGACTCGGGCGGACGCTTGAATCCCAGCGCTGCCACCCCTCCCTCCCTCCAAATCCCTCGACGTCGCCTGAGCAGCTTGATGGAAGCCTGTCGGTTACAAGGAAGGTGGCGGCGAGGCCTTCTTCCCTCGAGCTGATGGTGCCGCTTGCCTCACCGGCCAGCCAATGGCCTCGCCGGCCACCAAACCGGAACAAGCCTATTGGGGCTAGATCCGTGGTCCTCCCGACCTGATCTATCCCCTGTGGGGACGGATCTAGTGGCTAGAGGCTGGGGGACGTGCAGTGGCGCGTAGGCTCTTGTGGCTACCATGGCTTGGCTGCACGACACGACGGCCGCGCGGTGGTGGCCTGCCGCAGGGCGAGCGGCGGCCGGGCGCGGAGCGAGCAGCGGCTGGTCACGGGTGAGGAGGTGGCGCAATGGCAGCCGGTGCGGCGGATGTGAGGAGGACGCAACTGTGGGAGAGGAGGCCATGTGGGGAGCCGACAGCTACTGTGATGGTGGCCGCTTGTTGAGGCGTGGCGGCAGTGGACGCATCCGCGCGTGGTGGGCACGGAAGCGTCGGAGGAGGCCATGCTTTGGTGCGGCAAAGGAGGCCATTTATGTTGGTAGTGGCGCGAGGAGGTCGTCCGGCTGCGGTCGGCGTGACACGACGCGAGGAGGTTCGGCGGCGCTAGCAAGGACATGTGGCTGGAGGCCATGCAAGCGAGGAGGTGAGGCGGTCAGAAGGCCACGAGGCCATAGTGGTGCTGCGGCAGTGCAGTGGCCACTCGCGTGGTGCCGCGGTGAGGAGGATCTACGCCGATGGTGGAGTGGCATTGTTGTCGACGTTCGACTGTGTGTGAGGCGAGATGTGCACAAACGCTGACGAAAGCCTTAATCGGTTTAACCGATTACAACGACGGCGATGCCTTTGGGCGTCGTTCCCCTCCTTGGAGGTGTTGCCTTTGTGTTTTTGCACACCCCCTCCTCTGATCGACGTTTGATATGTTTCGCCAAGGTGATGAGCCATTGTCTCTAGAAGCTTTGTGTCTACGCACGTGGTGCAGCTGTGATTCCAGCGGCGGCAAAGTGGAGGTGAAGTGATTGGAGTAGCTTGGTGGCACCATGTCACCCCTAGCGGCAAAGCGAGTCCGGATCCTTGAAGTGGAGTCCAGCGGCGGAAGTGGCGAGGCCCCCGTTCACTTTAAGGTGATGTGTCCGAGGAGTGGTGTGCGGCGGTGGATGTGGCGAGACCCCCCGTTCAAGTTGCCTTGGAGGGCCAGGATCCGGTGCGGTGTTTTGTCATTTGGTGTGTACGGTGCAGCAACGGTGCTTCGGCATTGGGTCCTTCATAGCGGTGGCCTTTTCGGCGTGGTGCAGTGTGCTCCTCTATTGTCTTCTGCCGACGCAAGGCCGTGGATTGGGAGATCGACGACCGTGTGTGTGTGATCTAAGGATGACGGCGTTATGGTGGAGGAGTCACTGGTAGCTACACGACTTGCAGCGGACTGCGGCGGCCAGTCCTTGCGTGGTAGCGGCTGGTTCAGCATGGGACATCGTCGAGGATGACGGCGCTGGCGGTGAGGGCTACTTGTCGGCTTTTCTCCTAGGTTGTGGTGGTGCGGCGTGGTGGTCGGTGCTCAGGCGTTAGCATTCTGCGGCTTGTGTCGATATCTCAATCCGATCGGCCCCAGGTTGTGGTGGTGCGGCGTGGTGGTCGGTGCTCAGGCGTTAGCATTCTGCGGCTTGTGTTGATATCTCAATCCGATCGGCCCCAGGTTGTGGTGGTGCGGCGTGGTGGTCGGTGCTCAGGCGTTAGCATTCTGCGGCTTGTGTCGATATCTCAATCCGATCGGCCCCATAGTTTGTTTTATTTTGAGTTGAGTTTGGCGCTATCCACTGGGAGTCACTTGGTGGCTCTGTTGTTGTACCCAGTTTGGACTCATTCTTAATAATCGAACAGCTCTCCCGGTTCATTTAAAAAAAATAATGGTATACCAGCCTGAAATTATGATAGTAGGTGCAGTGGAGTATAATACTATTCAAGGCGCAATGTGTGTACGGTGTACCATACGCTCGACGGCTCGAGCGAGAAAGCGCAACTAACTAATTTGGTTGAATCCGCAACGCACATATTTGGCAACCGCGCCGTACGGTGTGTAGCTGTATTTGCATCATTGTATGCATCCCGTTTCGCCGACAAATAAGATTGTCTCCAACTCTCCATGTGATGTGACGTGAATTGATTCGAAAACCCACCGATACTTGCACCATGCATGCATGATATATACCATAAGTAAAAGATCCATGTTTCTCCCTCCATAAGTCTTGTCAAGCAAAATTTACCAATTTTATAGGAGAATACACCAACATTTATAATACCAAATTACTTTCATTAAATCAAGCATGGAGTATGTTGTGATAGATAGTGTATTTATTTCGCATTGAATATGTAAACACATACACTCAGTCAAAGTTAAATAAATTTCACTTAACACAAAACTAAACTCTTTTATGATTTATAAACTAGAGCGAGCTAGCAGCTGATTATGACAGCACAAAGTTTGTCAATTCGCAAAAAAAAAAGGTTAGAAACTCCAAGGGAGCACGTAACACCTTGGCCGTACATGTACATCCAAACAATGCGACTTTTTTGCTTACTTTGACGATTAATTCCATGATCAAGCGAAGTCAACATATGTTTAGTGCTGCACTATTTTATATTTGGCTCTCATGCTTGAGAACCTAGCTAAACAATGTGTCGCACCCTCTCCCCTTTTTGTGGGATCCACAGCTCCATCTTTTACATCGTGCATAGTTGACCTACACCCAGTGCCCTAGATTAAGAAGATCTGTAGTGGTAATCTTAGTACGATAGAATTTAAAAAACGTTCCTAAGACTACTTACGATAGATCAATTGCATAGTTGATCTACTTACGATAGAATTTAAAAAACGTTCCTAAGACTCGAACTTTGGTTAACATGGGCCATAATCAAATAACAGCATCCATCAGCCACGTACGCATCCGTACATCCGTTCTATGAAATTCAACCAGGTAGTACACGTACTCAACGTATAGGAGGAAAGAAAAACAAAATTATTAAAAACCTCTCAAGTAATTAAGGAATTTTGTTCCGACTTCCGTGCCCAATGAAGAGCTAATCATGGAGGACAGATTGGAACCAATGGATATAATAAATTAACTCCAATAATGGTCACTAGCTGAAGAACCTAATTGGTGATGCAGACATGCAGTGCATGTAAGCGACCAGAAATTGTAGTTTTCTATGAGCGCATAATTCAAAATTCTTCCTGCAGATGCTCCTGTTAACATTCAGAAATGAACGTCCCTAACGCAATTCATCCTGCAGAATATGCCTCACTAATTGATTGCCTCACCAAACTGTTTTTTCTTTTATTTTCTATTTTTTTTTCATTATGCTTGACGTCCTGGCGCTCAAGATGGATCACTTGGACGATTTTTCAAACATCGAGCTCGTACTAAATTTTGTCTACGTCACGCCTGCATCCCTGTTATTATTAAGGTGGCTTTGGTGCCCTTTGCTTATTTTTAGCACGTGTCACATCGAACGTTTAGATATTAATCCATTACACATATAGAGGCTAAACGGTGAGACAAATCTATTAAGCCTAATTAATCCATCATTAGCAAATGTTTACTGTAGCAACACATTGTCAAATCATGGACTAATTAGGCTTAATAGATTCGTCTCACCGTTTAACCTCTACTTATGTAATGGGTTTTGTAAATAGTCTATGTTTAATACTCCTAATTAGTATCTAAACAGTCGATGTGACGGGTTCTAAAAATAACTAGGAGTAACCAAGCCAGGCCTAAAAGAGAAGGGGAGTCGGATATATCATTCAGCCTTGGATATGACAAGCAAACTAATCATCACACTTTTTGAAAAAAGAAAAAACGGCGGACGTACAGAAGCTCCGACCGCATGTATTACTAGAGGAGTTCTATCAAGGTTGACTAATCATCATATTTTGGAGCATTGCAAGGGGTTAACAGTAACACTAGCTACCTAGTTGTCAAATTAGGTCAGGATCAGTGCACTTCATTCTCACAGTCTCACTCAAAGTGCTCCCTACTTTCTTGTTCTCGGCATTATTATTGCTTGTGGGACACGTGCAGGGTGTTTTCTAGCTAGGAATTATCAACAAAAAGAGGTAAAAAATGCAGTTTAACAGCATAAAATAACTTACCATTATCTAGCTAACTGAATAGTCTCCTCTTCTTCCCTCTTTCTTTCTTTGCTGTAAATAACTCCATTTTTATTCATATATTATAACCCACTGTTTCCTAAATAAAATTTTACAAGTTCAAACTCCAAAAGCACCCACGCGTTTCGCTTTGCTTCTAGATAAAAAAGAGATATTTTAAGTGTGTTGAGCTACCTGCACCGATAAGTCAAGTCTAAAAGGCTAATACATAGTATTTCGACCGAGAAGAAAAAGACGGTGTCGCCACCAAGAACAAGTTTCCTTTTCTTATCTTTTGCTCGATGTAACTTGACCAATATGGAGCTGGACAGCTTGCAACCCCACACACTCACAGAAAAGAATAAAGTGAGTTGGATGATAGAGAGAGGGGGGAAACTGCCAGTATGAGAGGAAGAATGATAATCCTATCAAGTATCAGCCCGCCAAGGAAGCATATATGGTGGTGGAGCATGCATCACACCACCTGCAGAGAATAACATCCACTAACGCTCCCATGCATCATCGATCTCACTGGTTCACAGAAAACCATCAGCTTATCCATGACCTGCTGCGCCCTCCGGGACTCTTGGCCATGCCTTTCAGGTGCTCTTACTGTAGTGCCATGAGCCCATGACTCCTTTTTCAAATCATAGGAGGGCTTTCTGTCAAGAGAAAAAAAAATCATAGGAGGGCAGAAGGGTCATTTTCTGCAAGTTCATGTGGATAAAATGTACATGCACCAACATACCTGCAACCTACCTGGTGATGTGTACGCTGATGAGCCAGTTCCGTTTGGGCCGTGACGCAGGCGCAGTGGCTGCACCTGCACTAGCCGTCGCGCTCACCGTCAGTAAGAACTAACCTTGCTGCTTGTCTGACGCACATCTTGGCATATTCAGAACTAACCTGAAAAACAAGAAATGTCAGGGCTTGCAAACGTGAAGCATGTAAAGCATATAAAACTATTTCTGGTTTGTGCATTGATTTGTGACTTTTCATGTGGCCGTGAATCAATTGCGTTATTGCAATCGTAAAGAAAACAATATTTTTATTTTTCAGTGGCGAGAAAAGGTCACAGGGAATTAGTTCCCCGGGCATAATTCCCCTGCATTATTACTTGAACAAAATCATCGCATTCCATTCCAATTCCCTTGCATAATTGCAGGGCTTTTGTTCTTAAGAATATATGGCAAAAACACAACAAGATTCCTACAAGCCTATCTACCAGCATATTTCGCGGCTGGACACCAGCCAAGGCTTTCAGATGTAGGCCTCTCGGAGGGACCAGCTGTGGCAGATGTAACAGTATCCGAAATTGTCCATTTTTTGTAATGTTATTTGGCACATTAACTACTGATAGAGCTCTCTAGAAAAGGACGCATATGGATGGGGGAAGTTTGAATTAGGTATGTGAAAAATGCTCTCTTGTATAGATGCATTGCGTAGCAAATGGGCAGCCACAAAATGCATCTGGTGGCGGTTACAAGATTTGATTAATCTTTCTCTCATTATTTTTATGAAAAAAGAAAAGTGTAAATACAGTAAAGATATACTAAAATAAACTGGCTCAGGTTGTAGATCATTGAACTTAAAAAATGGCGTCCCACTAACTGACCATTGGTTAGTGCTGGTAGTCTAGATGACTAGAACTCCAGATACTATAGAAAAATCCCGGCACATATAAAAATCAACAATGTCAAACCACAAATTTTAGATATTCCAAGTTGCAAGTGAGCAAACAGGTACCAAGTACCATACCATACTACTAGCAGACAAGATGAACTGAAATGAAATACTAGTTTAACAGAGAAGGTGACAAATCTCGATCCCAAGATCACCAAATGAACATGAACTGATTAATTAAGTAGTTCATGGAGCAGAATCAATGCCAGTAAGACGGTAATATTTTTCTTTAGATGACTAGGACAGTAACTTTCCATGTCATTATGCCAACATTAGCATCCTCAGCAGTTTTTACGGTCCGGTCTACACTCTACAGGCTACAGCCATAAAGCACTAGCAGCCACCCAGTCAGGCAAGAAGATGCAAGAGCCAAGAAGCACAAAACTTCTTTGCTCTCTCCTCCCTCCCTCCCTAGTCCCTAGTCCCTCCTTTCCTATCATCTTCTTCCTCAGTTCTACTCCTTGTCTGTAATTAGCGGCAAAGTTGCAATCATTCTTATCCAAAGGCAGGAGGTTTTTGTCATTTATTTCTAGACCGAATTGTATTTCGAAAAAAAAAATTCTAGACCGAATTCGTGGGGGCGTCCCACCTGCCACATCTCCTTGCAGTGCCCAGGCACCTGCTGCTCCTGGAAGTATTTCTTGCCTTCTTTCGCTCCGAACGGGTGGGTACTGCTGCTTCTTCTTCTTCCTCCTGTCTCCACCTGACCACCTCAACCTTCCTCCGACCTCCTCGCGCGGCTCTTTTGCTTCGCCTGTTCGGGGCGGTCTTGGCGCCCGCGGCGTCAAAATTCGATTTTTGTTGAGGTCTTCGGGACAAAGGTTGGTTTTTTGGTCGGGATTATTCGTGGCTACAGGAACCTGTGGCCTATTTCTGCATAGTGATTTCGGTCTGTGCTGTGAGTTTGCTGTGATTTCTCGCCGCTTCGCTGTGGGACGGAACATTTTCGTTTCTTGCAAACACCAAAGTGGTGGAAACAGTTCTTCAGGAAGCAGAGAGCTGCTTGGTGGGGAGATTTGGTTGGAAGGCTTGGTGCTTGCTCCAATCTTTCTTTGATGAAAGAATTGAATGCACTGATGCTGGTGACGAGATCCGAGTCTGAATATCGAGTGTGAGATAGGAGTCTCAATACGGTGTTCGTAGGACAAAAATTTTCGTTCGAGGAACTGTCGCTGAGGGGAAAAGAGGTCGATGGCGTCGCTGTCAGAAAGTGAGGTGACAAATAGGGGGAGCATGTGGGAACTAGATCAAAACCTTGATCAACCCATGGATGAGGAGGCAGGCAGGCTGAAGAATATGTACAGAGAGAAGGTCTGGCATTTCTCCTTTTCAGTGTGTTTCATGTTGGTTTTGTTTTTTTGATGCCAAGAGTTGAATTTTACCTGAATACTTGCAGTAGATGTAAGATCAGTGTCTGCATGTGACAATCCATTTCACTGTGCAGACCGTTCTCTGAACACATCTAGATTCTAGAATAAATGCGCCACTTCAGCATAGGTTCTACATTTTTACTGCATGAACAATTAAATTGCCATTTGTTGAGCATGACTGAAGAAACTTGGTATGACTCCTGGGATCATGTTACCATTTTCCTAACTAAGGACCTTTTGTTTTACTCAAGTCTTTGGTTCATTCTACCCTAATGAAATCACTACCAGAAGAATCTTTGGTCCGAAAGAAGAATGCTAGTTTGTGATTTAAGTAAACAGATTTCTAAATCAAGAATTTCTGTTGACTGTTGTTTCCTTTCGTGCAGAAGTTCTCATCAGTTTTGTTAATACGGCTGGCATTTCAGAGCCTTGGGGTGGTCTTTGGTGACCTGGGCACATCGCCTTTATATGTGTTCTATAATATCTTTCCTCGTGGAGTAGATGACGATGAGGATGTTATTGGAGCTCTTTCCTTGATTATTTACACCCTCACTCTCATTCCTCTTCTGAAGTATGTTTTTGTTGTCTTGAGGGCAAATGACAACGGTCAAGGTACTTATCCTCACAACGTGTAACCAAGTTTTTGTTTAAAAGCAAATGCCTAACCAACCCTTTGTATGGTCTGATCAGCGCCTTAGAAAAATGAAAGACTAACAGCAATACTTCTCTAAACACATAATTGTACATATTAGAAAATTGTACGCACCATCTGACACTGCTTGAATTTATTAGAAGATTACCTTTCTATTCTGGAGAGATTCCAGAAGTTTCTGCTAAATTGCATTCTTCTGATGACCTCAGATCATTTTAATTTGCTCAATGCTGGAGATATCACTAGATTTCATAATTTGTAAGGTAACAACTTCTCGCACTTTCTTGCAGGTGGTACATTTGCTCTTTATTCCCTATTATGCCGTCATGCAAAGATCAACACCATTCCTAATCAACACAGGACTGATGAGGAATTGACGACATATAGTCGGCAGACCTACGAGGAGAATTCAGTTGCGGCAAAAATAAAGAGATGGCTAGAGGCACATGCATATAAGAGAAACATTCTTCTTATTCTTGTTCTCATTGGTACTTGTACAGCAATTGGAGATGGAATCCTTACTCCTGCTATATCTGGTAGACATCATCACTTTTTGTGAGCAATGCTAAGCACACATTGTTTTGAGTAAATCTGATGGTTTGCGTTTCCTGTAGTTCTTTCTGCATCAGGTGGCATAAAAGTTCAGAATCAGAACATGAGTACTGGTATGTTTTTGCCATTTTATATTATTTGAATCTCTGTATTGCAACTTTGATTGTCAATGACAAATACTGTAAGCAAACAAAAGTTTTTTCTTGCTGCAAAGGTCGAAGGAAATTAGTGTAACACTTATCTGTTTTTGTTGATTTATGTATCCCAATCTCATTACTACATCCATCCTTTTTGGTTTTACTACAATGATTCCAATATCTGAATCTATCCTTTACATAATTTGATATAGTAAAACTGTTTCATATTTGCTTTCCTCTGCATCTTGCAGATGTTGTTGTGCTTGTTGCAGTGGTCATCTTGATTGGGTTATTTAGCATGCAGCACTATGGCACAGATAAAGTGGGATGGCTCTTTGCACCGATAGTTCTTCTCTGGTTCATCCTAATCGGAAGTGTCGGAGCTGTGAACATACACAAGTATAATAACTCCGTGTTAAAAGCATACAACCCAGTATATGTATACCGGTTTTTCAGACGGAGATGGAACTCTGACATATGGACCTCTCTGGGAGGAGTCATGCTTAGCATCACAGGTCAGAGTCAGATCACTGTAGTTTTTTCTTTTAAGCAATAGAGTTCACCTTTCATCAACCTCTATCAAATCCATTGCAACATGAAGCATTATTATTTTTTGATTCAGGAACTGAAGCATTATTTGCTGATCTCTGCCACTTTCCTGTATTGGCAATTCAGGTAAAATGCTTTCAGTATCGAGTAGCCATATGCATATGTAATTACATGTTTACTAAAGTGAAGATATCTGTTTGCAGATTGCTTTCACCTTGATTGTGTTCCCATGCCTTCTACTGGCATACACAGGGCAGGCTGCCTACATTATTTCCCACAAACAACATGTGGCCGACGCCTTTTATCTGTCCATTCCAGGTCCCCCTCATCTATAACATCTTACCATTCTGTTCACTACTAATTTCAAGACACAGCTGTCAGTGTGCCACCATATGATGTCTGCTAGGTGCACAGTATGTAGCATAGTGCACAATACATTATTGATAGTGTGTACTGTCACTGTGCACTATTACTTTTTGTAATTTGGTGCTCATACTGATACCTTTGATCATTGCAGATGCCATATACTGGCCAGCCTTTGTCATAGCAACTGCCGCAGCAATCGTTGCAAGCCAAGCCACCATATCTGCAACCTACTCAATAATAAAGCAAGCTCTTGCACTAGGCTGTTTTCCCCGCGTGAAGATAGTCCACACCTCGAAGAAATTCCTTGGCCAGATTTACATCCCTGACATCAATTGGGTCCTTCTGGTTCTTTGCATTGCTGTCACTGCCGGATTCAAGAACCAAAGCCAGATAGGAAACGCATATGGTAAGGTTTCCTCTGAAAACCAAAGACATTCAGTATGAGAACAGTTGGAACTGAATTTTCATGATATGACCTGCACTTTAATACTGCATACTACATCAGACAACACTTAACTGTCACATTCATACTGAATGTACAGGCACCGCCGTGGTTATAGTTATGCTAGTTACAACATTCCTCATGGTGCCGATAATGCTGCTGGTGTGGAAGAGCCACTGGGTCCTGGTCATCACCTTCATCGTGCTATCGCTCATGGTGGAGGTCCCCTACTTCGTGGCCTGCATACTCAAGATCGACCAGGGCGGCTGGGTCCCGCTCGTCATCGCGACGGCCTTCTTCCTCATCATGTACGTGTGGCACTTCTGCACCGTGAAGCGTTACGAGTTCGAGATGCACAGCAAGGTGTCCATGGCCTGGATCCTTGGCCTCGGCCCGAGCCTCGGCCTGGTCAGGGTCCCGGGGATAGGCTTCGTGTACACGGAGCTGGCCAGCGGCGTCCCCCACATCTTCTCCCACTTCATCACCAACCTGCCTGCGATCCACTCGGTGGTTGTCTTCGTCTGCGTCAAGTACCTGCCGGTGTACACGGTGCCGACGGAGGAGAGGTTCCTGGTGAGGAGGATCGGGCCCAAGAGCTACCACATGTTCCGGTGCGTGGCGAGGTACGGGTACAAGGACCTGCACAAGAGGGACGAGGACTTCGAGAAGATGCTCTTCGACTGCGTCCTCTTATTCGTCCGGCTGGAGAGCATGATGGAGGGCTACTCCGACTCGGACGAGTTCAGCGTGCCGGAGCGGGGGGGTGCCGGCGCGCTGATGAGCGGCGGCGCGAGCGCGTTCCTGGGCGAGAAGACCTGCAGCACCATGTGCTCCAACGGCGAGCTGAGCTTCTCGTCGCAGGACTCGATCGTGCCCGCGCAGTCGCCGCGGCCGCCGCTCAGCAGGGGGATGACGGACAGCGGCCTGCTGACGACGAGGTTGTCGGCGGGGCAGGCGAGCACGGTGGGCGACGAGCTTGAGTTCCTGAACCGGTGTAAGGACGCCGGCGTGGTGCACATTCTGGGGAACACCATCGTGCGCGCGCGGCGGGACTCCGGGATCGTGAAGAAGCTCGCCGTCGACTACATGTACGCCTTCATGAGGAGGATGTGCAGGGAGAACAGCGTGCTCTTCAACGTGCCCCATGAGAGCCTGCTCAATGTCGGTCAGATTTACTACATCTGAGAGATTAACTTCTTCTTCCCTTCCGTGTTCGAATCTTGTTCTTGGTTCCTGGATATGTACATTCTCTTGTACAGAATAAGACAATGGATTAGAAAACAATTTCCCCATTTCTCTTCCTGTTCATGTACAGCTCCAGCTGAGAGTGCACAAATCGTTTGTTTGGGGCACGCGCGGCGTACGTTCCTCCTCCGTCGAATTAAACACCCGGGTTTTCACGCGTGCTATGCTAATTGTTGGCCGCGCCGGTCGTCGTCCGCGCGGCGGCGGCGCCGCCGGCTTGTCCGACGCCTGGCGGACGGCCAGATGTCAAACGGCAGTGGGGCCGGCGGAGAAGGGTTCTGCAGCGGTACATAGAAGACCACGATGATGGTGGGGGAGCGGGCGACTCACTTGCACCACCGCTAGATGATCTCCGGCGAATCCATGTCGCCGGCGGCCTCGACGGCGGGCGGCGGACGGGCCACGAGACACAGAACCGAGTATGGCAGGTAGAAATCCGATTTAAGTTAGGGGTTTTTATGAAAATATTTGGATCGCTATAAATAGTCGCGATCCCTTTTTAGGGGTTATTTATAAATAGTCGCGATCCCCTAAAAAGGTTATTTATAAATAATCGGTTCGTGATATTAATCGTGATCCAAATTAGGGGTTTTATGAAAATAGTAGGAATTGGTATGAAAATAGAAGGAAGTTTGGCCAAGAAGTTTAAAAATGTAGGCTTGGCTGAACTAATACTTACATGTTGTTGGTTTATTTGGTGGCAACGAAGACAAGTTGTACATGGGGAAGAAACTCAGAGTCCAGCCACAGCAGCCATGTCAATTGCAGCGATCGCAACAAATTATGCTTTAGTGCTCAAGATATCGACTGTGGTCAACAATTCTTGGAAGAAGCCGGTGGAGGGATTCCTTATGATTAATGTAGATGGATCCTTTGAAGAACTTACGGGGGTGGGAAGTACTGGCGCGGTCATACGAGATGCCTCGGACGGCTTCATCGCAGCTTCTTATAGCTATATCTCTCACGTGCTAGACGCAGCTATGGCGGAAGCTTCAGCTTTGAGAGATGGGCTATTATTGGCCCAGCAGATTGGTTCCAATCGGGTGCAAATCCAAGCTGATGGTACGGAGGTGGTTGATACAATGCTAGGTAGAGGTTTCTCAGGTACGGCTTCGGCGGCAATATACGATGAATGTTGTCGGCTTTGGACAGACTTCGCCGCAATTTCTATTAGCCAATGTAATAGGGAGAGTAATTCAGTAACACATGAGCTGGCTAGGCAAGCCATGTTAAGAAAAAAGTTCATATGTTTGGATAGATGATCCCCTGCATCTATTCGCCAATTTCTTGTAAATGATGTAACTGTTCTGTTCTCTCGAATCAATAAAGCTTGCCGAATGGCTTAACCTCGAAAAAAAATACCGGGACCCAATTCAATTCAGGAGGCTTAGTGAAAATGCACAGGGGCTTTATGTAAATAATTGGATCGCGATTATTAGTCGCGATCCAATTCAGGGGGTTTTATGAAAACTATTCTCCGCCTCGCCGCTTCCCCTCCTGCCGCCGCCGGTCGGCGTCGATGGCGAGCTCGCCGGGGCCTCTGGCGCCCGTTGAAATCTTTCACCAACTTCGGCGGAGGACGCCGGCACCGTGGCGCGCGAGCACACCGCCGACAGGAGGCTACGTTAGTCAGGCGCCACCGCCGCGGCCGGCGCCAGAGCTTGTGGCTCCCGCCTCCGTCCGCCGCCGCCTCCCATTGGGTATATGTCTCCGTCGATCCGGTTTGTCAGTATCTCTTCCGTCGATCCCTCTTCGCGAAATTTTGTTCGCTCAGCGGCAGGACGGAGGGAGAAGATAACGTGTTGCCGCGCCGCAGTCGGGCCACACGATTCTTTTCTATCACGCGCGGCAGCGGGAGACGGCGTGCACCGGCCCCGTCGCACAAGCAGGCCGTCGGTTCAAGAAGATTGCCGCCGCGCGCATGTCGAATTTGGCCGCCGGCAATAGTTTCTGGAACGGCGAAGCCGTCCGGCCCCGCGCCGCGACGGTGAGTCAGGGCGGTTGCGACCGGCACGCCTGCGCCTGCCCCGCGACGCGCGCACCCCTTCGGCTTCGCTGCGACTGCTCCGGCCATGCGGCATCGCGCTATCGCCGCTATGCCGAGCCGAAGGCAAACCGCCCTGGCAGCCAACGCCGCTCGTTCTTGTGCCGGCCGTGCCCGTCGTGCTCAGCACGTCACACCGTCACCGTCACCGACCGCCGCCGAGCTCGCTGCGGGCTTTCGCGCGGCACCTCTCCGCCGCTGCCACAGCTTCGCCCCGGCGCTACACCACCCGGTACCACGCCCGGATTCGCCGATTCGCTGACTAGTAAGCGTGGTGGTTGAGGGGAGCAGAAGCACGATCACCACCGCTACGTCTACATCATCTCCAATTCAGAAGGATTCATGGATGGTTCAAGCTGTGGTCAGACTTTTTTTTTTCTTTCACTAATTTCTTCATTGGCTCGATGTAGGGATCATGTTTATTAGGCTAAGTATCCGTGTGGATAAGTACTCATGCATGTTTAGATTAACATTTGGCACCAGATCTTCCTTAGCCACTAGATCCTCATCCCATAGCTTAATCGGGTTTTATGCCTCTGATTAGTCTCGGATCACTTGGTTTATGCAAGTTTTTATGTGCCACTGGTTCTTATTCAGATAGGTTTTTATGCAAGTTTATGTGGCATTATCTCTAGTTAGTTAGGACTAATCATGTTTTAATTGATTTTTCGAATCTGGTTAAACCCTAAGTGGCGAGTTAGACCTAGATTAGATGGATTCGTGCCTAAATTAGAACAACAGAACTAATTGAGCCTAATTTCATTTTCATGTTGAGCAATTAGGGCCTAGGGTTTATTGTTTCATCAAATTAGAGTCAAAATTGAGCAATTCATAAGTTTTCATGTTAATGCGAGTAAATTTGACCATATGAGCGTGTCTCCCGTATCTTTTAAGTTTTTTATAATGAGATCGTAGCTCCATAATTTTCTTGAGTATTTTCGTTCCAAGTCTAAAAGAAATCTAACTAATGGTCGGAGTACATCTTCTTTTTTATGATACGTTCCATTCTCCCATTCAAAATATGGCTTAAACAAGAATGCCACAATTTTGATGAGGTCTCATTGTTTTGCTTACACTTGTTCGAATTATCACAAATAGTCATCACAAAGATTATCATATATAGAGAACATATAAATCAGTCCTTGCAAAGTAGCAAGACATTATTAGAAATATAATTAAAAGTGATGGTACGTTTATGTTATTAATAAACTCATAAATATGTTCAGAATCATCTAATATGGAACACAGAAATGAGGTTTCTCTTTAGGCTAGCTAGAAACATAAGGTACATCATCAAGCTGGAGATTGAAACCACTAGCTAATTCTATTGAGAAGTTCCTGACGCCTTAGACTTTAACTTTATTCATCAATGACTCTAAGATTTCGCTCCCCTTTCTTATGATTCTCATGGAATAGCCTTAAGTAATGTGTATAGTTGCACCTGAGAGTCAATCCACCAGGTATTAGGGAAAAAATTGCTAATAAGGAAGACTCATTAATAATGAAAAAACAACATTACCTTTTTTTATGCAGCCAGTCATTAAAGCTCCTCTTCTACACCATCACAGTAGCTAATGAGATCAGCAATGCTCTAGGGCTCCTTCTGAGTGTTGTAGTTCATCCTAAAAAAGAAGTGGTTGCAAAATAAAGGTAATGACGTTGTTTCATATTTATGAGTTCTTTTTAGCAAAATTTCTTCTAATAGCTGGTGGATCGACTTGGGTGCAACTGTGCACATAGCTTGTGGGTATTCCGTGAAAACTATAAGAATGGGGAGCAAAGTCTTAGTGTCGTTAACGAATAAAGTTGAAGTCGAAGACATCACGAGCTTCTCATTAGAATTAGCTAGTGGCTTCAATCTTTAGCTTAGTGATGTACGTTATGTTTTCTGATTTAAAGAGAAACCTTATTTATGTTTCTACATTAGATGATTCTAGGCACATTTGTGAGTTTGTCAATAAATGCATCATTAAGTTTCATTATAAAGTGTAAGCGAAATGATAGAGGTCTCATCGAAATTGTGTCATGGTCATTTAGGACATATTTCAAAGGAGACAATGAAACGTCTCATCAAAGAAGAGATACTCAAATCGTCTTCCCTTCCGAGTTCTCAAATCCTTGTTCTTGGTTCCCGGATATATGTAAATTGTCGTGTACAGAAAACAGATTGAAAACAATGAGTTCTTGTTCATGCACTGCTCCAGCTGTGAGTGTCACGGCAGGCGCGATGCCACCGTGCCGCCCGTTGCAAAGCCGGCGGCGCGCAGCTGGGGTTGCGTTTCTACCGAAAAATAGATGCTGTGGACTGACGCCTGAGAGATGCTGTGGACTGACGGAGGAGTTGCAGCACTCGGTGCCGCAGCCGTCGGTGTCGCCGTGCCGTCCAAACGTCGCGCGCGCCCTGGTTACTCTGGGCGTCGGTAGAATTTTTTTTTATGAGAGCGCATGTACAATTTGGCCGCCGGCAATAGTTTCTGGAACGGCAACGCCGTGGTCGGCGCCGTCTGCGCCTGCACCTGAACTTGAACCGCGCCACGCGGGCCCCGTCGGCTCCACTGCCACTCCTCCGGCCAAGCGGATGCGGCGTCGCACTATCCCGAGACGAAGGCAAACCGCCCTGGCAGTGGGCAGTGGCAGCCAACGCCGCCCGTCCTTGTGCAGCACGTCACCGTCACCACACGAAGCGCCGAGTGCTGCAACTCCTCCGTCACTGGCAGTGTCCGACGCGGTGGGGCTCGTAGGTTGCGGGCCAGGAAGCGCCGGAATTGGGCGCTCCTGCAACGCGAACCGGACGCCACACGGCGGCACGAGGAGTCCGGCTAGCACACGAAATGGACTTGCCGAAATTTTTATACTTCTTTGCGGTATATAAAGAAGGTGCTGATATCTTTGGCCAGATTCAAACACCGTTTGGATTTAGATATCAAAACTTGTTCAAACGCTTTGGATGGCAGCCCTTCTTTCCTCCTGTACCCTCCTGCCTTTTGCCCCGTTTCATGCCGCTCCACATGCTATCGTCTCCCGCTGCCACCGCCAAGCTCGCCGCGGGCTTCCGCCCAGCCTCCCTCCGCCGCTACCACAGCATCCCTCCCGCTCCCCGCCGTGTGTCACCGGCGACTTCCTTGTCAGCGGCCACGGTGGCGCGGTCTGCCGGACCGGCCGTGGCAGCGGCGCAGGCCAAGCCGAGCGGGTCCTTTTCTTATTGATCTGTGTGTTGTTTCCTTTTGGTTTTGGGGGTAAAAGATTGCTTTTTGTACACTATGGATGAAGAAAGTTTCATCCTATTTGGATGGTTATGCTTCTCGCGGTTATTCACTTTCTCCGAGTAATTTGTTCCACTAGTTTTTATGAATATCTATGCTCTAGCTATTGATAAAATTGTGCACATGTTCTTTCATGCCATCTTTTGTCCAAACTCGCAGCTTCACGTTACTTCAGGTTTACTAACAGTTGGTGAAATCATACCAGTGTCAGGAAAGAAACGAGTGTTGATATCATTGTCGGATAAAACAGACTTGGCTTACCTTGGCAATGGTCTTCAGGGCTTGGGGTAAGCAGCCTTCAGTGTGCCACTTGTTTCCTGAATTTGTCACTAAGGGTCTTGGTACTGTATGGACCTAAATCCACCATGGTCCATGGATAAATTTGTACCTGCAGATGATGTATAGTAAAAACAAATGGATGCAAACACAAGGAGAAACATGTAACTCGGCAATGAAGAATCTTATTGATATTTTATATAGGTACTCCATCGTCTCCAGTGGTGGAACCGCATCCAACCTGGAAGCTGCAGGAGTCAATGAAACAAAATTTGAAGACATCACAAATTTTCCTGAAATGGTACAAAGGCCTGCAAAATGCTGTTAGTGATAACAAGCATAATTCTTTTCGAACGTTCACATATTGTCTGGTTACTTCAGCTGATGGAAGAGTGAAAACATTGCATCCAAGTATGCACGGTGGTATTCTAGCTCGGAGAAACCAGGAGCATCACTTGAAGGCACTAAAGGATCATGGAATTGGTAAGTTATATTAGTCTGGTGTTTAAAATGCATGCGACTTATTTTTTATTGTTACGGACTCAATCTTTCTACCAACTTTGTTGGTCACTGCACTAAAAAAAACTTATTTTCTGGAGCACAGGGACATTTGGTGTAGTAGTGGTGAATTTGTATCCTTTCTATGATAGAGTCACCTCTGGTACCATTTCTTTTGATGATGGCATTGAAAATATTGATATTGGTGGGCCTACAATGATCCGAGCTGCAGCCTGCAGCCAAGGTAAATTACTATTTTTTTTTGTCTCTTGACACTATGTACAGAGTAACTCTTACCATTACCACGGAACTGCAATTTATGCATACATTTGCAACATAAATGGTTTCATACTTTAACTATGGAAATTTCTGTTAATTTGTTGCTCTTGGTGTGACTGAACCATAAGGATGTTCTTGTTGTGGTGGATTATAACGATTATCCTGCTTTACTTGAGTACCTTAAAAGAAATAAAGAGGACAAGCAGTTCCGCAGGATGTTGGCATGGAAAGCTTTCCAGCATGTTGCCTCTTACGATGCTGCGGTGTCTGAATGGTTGTGGAAGCAATCCCAGAAAGGTAACGCTTCAGTATCAGACTGAATGATGTACTGTTTATATGGCTATTAACCGCACGCGTGTTATGTTTTTGTAGGAGAGATGTTTCCTCCAAGCTTTACTGTGCCACTGGAACTGAAGTCTACACTTCGGTATGGCGAAAATCCTCACCAGAATTCTGCCTTCTATGTTGACAAGGGCCTTTATCTAGCAGGTGCTGGTGGCATTGCAACTGCTATTCAACACCATGGAAAGGTGAGATTGTTGGTCAGTAACTTCAGTTATTCAAGTAGTGAAGCAATTGGTGAATTTGTGGAATTGAATAAGAGGAAGGCTAATACAGAGCCTGACTAGCATAATTCGCAAGTCATACATCTAAGTTTAACCCTGCGAAGTTACATATGATTAATTGTAACTTGCTTCTCCTACGCTTTAGAGTACCCTGTTGTGTAGCATAACCTGTATTCTACATATCTTGAAGAGCTTTGAATACTGAATATTCCTTTACAGGAAATGTCTTGCAACAACTACTTGGACGCGGACGCGGCATGGAATTGTGTCTCGGAGTTTGATAGCCCAACTTGTGTAGTGGTGAAGCACACAAATCCGTGTGGAGTTGCTTCCCGGCAGGATATCCTTGAAGCTTACAGGTTAGCTGTGAGGGCAGATCCCGTTAGTGCATATGGTGGGATAATTGCGTTCAACACGACAGTTGATGAGGTATTCAGAACTCTGCTGCTTCCTCCCTTACCAGTCTCTTCCATCATAGGCCACTTCTAGTCATATCCTGCAATACGTTCAGGAACTTGCCAAGGAAATCCGTGAATTCAGAAGCCCTACAGATGGCGAGATGCGGATGTTCTACGAGATAGTGATCGCGCCCGGGTACACAGAGAAGGGCCTTGAGGTTCTCCAAGGCAAGTCCAAGATGCTGAGAATACTCGAGGCGAAGAGGAGCTGTAAAGGGATGCTTTGGCTCAGGCAGGTCAGTGGTGGGGGGTTGGCTCAGGAGTCCGATGATCTAACCCCTGAAGACATCATCTTTGAGATAAAGTCTGAGAGGGTCCCCAAGAGAATGAGCTCTCTGATGCCAGGTTCGCCTGGCTTTGCGCGAAGCATGTTAAGAGCAACGCCATTGTTATAGCCAAGGTTCGTATGTTCTTCTGATCTTCTCAGCTACTGCCGTTAAATGACTGAACTTATTAACGATGGGCTTGATGCTATCGCTGCAGAACAACTGCATGTTGGGAATGGGTAGTGGCCAGCCGAACAGGCGAGAGAGCCTTAGGATCGCCTTCAGGAAGGCGGGAGAAGAGGCTAAGGGAGCTGCGTTGGCAAGTGACGCCTTCTTCTCTTTTCTCCACTCACTCTGGCTAGCTCGTCTTGCTTTGGCAAGTGACATGGCCATCGATTTCTGCAGCTTGGAACGACGCCGTCGAGGAGGCGTGCGAGATCGGCATCGGGATCATCGCTCAGCCGGGCGGCAGCAAGAAGGACAAGGACGCCGTCGCGTGCTGCAACAAGTACGGCGTGTCGCTCGTCTTCGCGACGAGGGAAGGAACTGATGCCAGTGTCAGGCACTTCAAGCACTGAGCTCGATCGGAATTCCGGAATAAGGGTGTGCAAGCTTTGATTTTGGAGGCTGCCGGTTGTAGAGCGGCTTGCTTCAGATGAGTAGCTTTTGTACGAGATAAGTTTTGCAATCACTCGAGCTGCATTAGCTGCTTGTCCCAAGGTTAAAGTTTTGCAATCTCACAGTCCGACCGCCGAAGAGTCGGATCAGTGGAAATTTGAAGATTTTGTGAGGTCCGGATGAGACGGATATGTTGTTACGGAACCGACAGCTCCGGCGCCAAACGTTCAGACTGCTAGTGATGGCGTTGGCGTTCTTATCATTGTCACGATCGTTCCCGTTCTCTTCCCGCTTGACGGCTTGCCAAAAGCTCGAGCAGACAAGGACGTGGTTCTTCGCCGCCGCCGTCACTGCTCAGCAGTGGGGCCGGCGGGGAACATCCGGGTGGCCCAGGTAGCCATCCCCATCCATGGCCCCGTCTTCTTGAGGCCCATAGCTACCAGCTCCTGGGCCGTTGCGAACCATCCGTCCGACAATTTCGAAAGGCCCAACCGACGACGGCGTCGAGTGGGCATGCGTCGGCTCCCGGCGACCTCGACGGCGACCCGCGTCGCCGTCTGCACCTGCGCCTCCACAGCTGCGGCCTCCGTCGGATTAAAAGTCCGGTCTTTCACGAGTGCTTTTGCGACTTGGCCGCGCCAATCATCTACGCACGGACGCACGGCGGACGGACAGCCAGAGGTCAGTCAAATGAGGGGGGCCCGGTGGAGAAGGTTCCGGCGTTATCTCCGGCAAATCCACGTCGCCTGCGGCCTCGACGGCGGACGGGGCCAGGAGATATCCACAACAGAGGATGGCAGGTACAAATTCGATTTAAGTTAGGGGGTTTTCTGAAAGTATTTGGATCTCGATTAATAGTCGCGATCCATTTTAGAGGTTATTTGTAAATAATCGGATCGTGATTAATAGCCGCGATCCAGGTTATTTGTAAATAATCGGATCATGATTATTAACGGCGATCCAAAGTAGGGGGTTTTATGAAAATAGTAGGAATCTATATGTAAATATTTGGATCGCGATATCTATTTTAAGGGTCTTAGTGAAATTAATCAGGGGTCCTTTTGTTAATAGTTTCAGGGGGTTTTATGGAAACTACTCTCGCCGCTTCCCCTCCTGCCGCCGGCGGCCGGCGTCGATGGCGAGCCCGCCGGGGGTTCTGCCGACCCTTGAAATCTTTCACCTGCGCGCCGCTGAGCCTCGTTCGCCGCCTCCTCCCCACTGGATCAATGCCGCCGTCGAGTGGGCCCGCGTCGGCTCCCGGCTACCTCGGCGGCGCTCCGCGTGGCCGTCTTCACCTGCGACGCTGTCGCCGCCTCCACAGCCGCGGCCACCGGTGCGCAAGCCGCCTCCTCCGTCCCAACTCTACACACCAATCCAAGCCGCGGCTACATCTCTGCCTCCCGGGTCCCTCGCGCGCCGCCGCCTCCCCGCCGCGAAACCATGGCGGGGCAAGGAAGGGCGCCCTGCTCGGCTCGGAGCGCCGTAACAAAAGGGAAAGGCTGCAGCCTAGCGTTGCAGGTTTTGGCGCCGTCTGAATCCTCGGTGCAGGGATGCAGGGAGGCTATCGAGATGCGTCTGACCCTGACGAGTAGGCCTCGTTTGGTGAGCTAGTGAGCTTGCAGGGAACGTTTCTGCTTCAGGCTTCAGCTGCACAAGCGTATCACTCATTATTGTCAATTCTCCCAAGCCACGACGATGTGGGATTTTCTGAATGTGTAAAATTCAGATAGAAAGAGGTTGGCAACTTAGATGAGCACCTGTAGCACTTTGCTTACTGCCAAGAAACGTGTGATCCATCCTTTTCCACGTTTCAGCCTCGCTGCTTCAGATGAGAGCAGACATTTTTGTGTTTGGTGAGCTGCTGCCCAGTGCCCACAAGGAACCTTTATCCTTCACCCGCATGTGCTGATGCCCGTACCGTTGCTTTCAATTGTTCCAAGCTAAATTCCTGCGTGATTTACGCCTTACAACTGACGATTATGGTTGTGGAAATCCATCTCCGAATGCTGAGTTTCAGGTAGCAAGGGAGTGGGATCCATCGTTTTCCACGCTTGAGCATGTGGGGAAAGTGGGGTCTAATGACCCCGCTCAAGTCGACATCTGTTCATCTCCCTCGATTAGCCATGCCACTAATAAAGCTGGGAGCTACAGAGAAACGGTTTCCTCCATAGTACATTCATGTTGCTATCTGCCATTGTGATGCTCCCTCTCTTTCTGATTGACTTCTCTGCCCTTCAGAGTCTCAGGGACCCTTGCTACCTCACTCAGTCTGAATTAGTGGATGTGACACGATTCACGGACCCCAGGTTAGCTTAATCTGCTTGGTTGTTGCTCATCCCATCTGCCTCTGCCAAACTTGTAACTGCGACTTTTATATCAGTCTGGAATGGTCGTCAAGGATGCAGGCGCTGATTTTGTGAAGGATGAGGCCAATAATTGGGGCAACCAAGAGGAGTGGCACACTGGCACTTGGCACCAGAATACCTTTCGCTGGGGTATCTTCATCCGTACGGCGATTGATGTGACCTAGACCTCAACTGCAGAATCGGGCAAGGTTGTACTCAGTACAGAGTGAGTGCTAGCCCAGTAGAGTACTTGACTGCTAGTAACGCTGCAAAGCTGCAAACACCATGCAGTTCGATGCAGAAACATCGTTGACTGAACTCTTAACCTTCAGACTAGATCATCACCACCCAGAAAAGCAGGAAAACAAGAAACAAAAAGTGATTGGGAAAGAATTCTGATTGGGAAAGAATTCTTTCTGGAGCAAGCTAATGAGTGCTTTTGCAGTTGTCCTGCCTGGTTTACACGTGATTAGCAAGAAAACGAGAGAGCACAAGGAAGGAGAAAAAAAATGGTCAGCCGTGCCTGTGCAAGAGATTAATGTTGCAAGGAGCCAAGGACGGTGTCACAGTCAGCACATGACACCACCACCGCGCAGCACCTCATCGTATCTTGAGGAGCAGACAAAAGTCGCGGGCTCGCGGCGGCATCAGGGCACTGGGCGCGGGTAAAAGAAAGCTGCTGCCTTTCCTCCTGCTCCTTCCTAGTGCGTGGAGGTGGAGCAGTGGGAGCAACAGCTACCTTGCCGTGTCCTCCTCTCCCTCCTCTCTCCTCCTGTCGGCGGCAATCTCCGCGGAAGCCGAGCTCCATGGCCGCCGCAGCCAGGCCGTAGCGCCGGCCGGTGAGTTCTTTCTTGCTCCGGCTCCTCGTTTCTTGCTGGCGCGTGCTGCTACTTCGAGCCGGTGTGCGTGTAATAAAGCTTGTATTTTAGCTGATTTTTTATGCGCTATACTGGGGCTTTTTGGGTTTCAGAAAAAAAAAATAGAGTTTGGATTGTAAAGGAACATGGGCGGGTTCTTGGTTATATTATGTGATTGTTATCGGTGGCTTCTGTACTGCTTGATTTGTTGATATATATGCGTCAGAGTTTGGATCTGGAAGCAGAAATTGTGGGAAAACCAAAAAGATATGTACTTGAGAGTGCGTGCGTGGCTTGGTCCAGTAGTTCAGTTAAATAGCTCCAGACTAGGATTCCTACTTGAAAACGGCTTTGTGCATCCTAGGTTGATGCAGCAGCCGGGATAATCTTATTCCGTTATCTAAAATAAAAAGTATTCCTAATTATTTTAAGTTGCTGCACGTACAACGCCATGCTAATGTGCTTTTCCGACAGTCAGAATGCTAGACAAACTCATGAAAAAGGTGCCTTTCAGTTAGGCTCTTTTTTGTTAACTAGGGTATTTAGCGCTTATTTAGAAATTTGCTCAGTTAATCTTCAAAGAACTTGCTAGATAGGTTATAAAAGATTTAACCCTCATAGTTTTGAGTGTTTTGGTTTTTGTAGAATCTAAGATTATACGGGGAGGTGGGTCCATTCTTCTATGAAGTTCTGTTGCTCGCTGCTAACATGAGCATAATAGGTTGTCTCTTTCTGAAGCTGAATTGGTGAATTGAAGTAAGGATGGATTAATATAATTTCAGTTGCTCTCGTTCATTTTGAGCCATGCAGTAACTTCTAAGTAGTGCTTAAGTGCTCCATGGGAGTGTGCCCTTGTTCCATTTGTTTTTTTTAGCGCAACACATGAGGCGGCGCATTTCATTAAAGTACATAAATATTGATCACACTAAGCCATTTTGCAATGTGCACTAGGCATATATGCCCTTAATAACATACATAAAGTTTCCTTGCGTGACTTAGTAAACCATTCATTGTCTCTCTGAGCTAAACAGGATCTTCTGCTGTTCTAAACCAGGCATAGTTATTGATCTTGTGAGGGCTCTCATTCTATAACTCAAAGTGAGATTGTCCTTGCAAAACCCAAATGCCATGGTATATAAATTTGAAACTCTTTTCTTTTGTTTCTCTTTTACATGGCTGTCCTATTTGACAGTATTGTTTAAAGTTCCACTTGCTGCTACCTGCTTAGGCTGATGGCAAGTACGAGCCTGCTGGAGAGGGGTTACCTGACGGTTGGTTGAAAGAATGCAGACCTAGAAAGAATCGAAATGGATCTAGAATCAAGGGTGACATGGTAAATTGTAGTTATCCTGATTCAATTGTGAAAATGTCTAACTGACAAGTTTCTTTTGACCTTGTTTTTCTAACATGTTTATCTCCTACTTTTTTATGGTTTCATTCTGATGCCCGAATTTCTATATAGCTATTTGTTCTGTGACTGTAACTGATCGATTCATTTTATCTACAGTTCTATATTGACCCAGTCAATGGATATGAATTTCGCTCTCTTAAGGATGTGTACCGCTATCTTGAATCTGGAGACATCAGTCAATGTGTTACATTGCCAAACAAGAGAAAAATTGAGGACCTGCATACTGCAGGGGACCAATCTGATCATGTAAGTTGTTTCTTTGAGCTTTGACCCGCATCTGTGTTTCTCCTTGTTAGCTACAATGTTGGATTTTTTTGGAACGAAACTACAATATTGGATTGACATGGTGATGCAAATCACCACGAAGTTTTATTTGAGGTAGTATGAATTTCAGATTTCCTATATGCACTTAAACACAAACATTGTTCCATGATAGTTGAAGTACGATGCATCTTATGTTGACGTAGGCATCATGCTAAATTATTACACTGCTGCTGTGCTTTGATTTTTGTATTCTAACTGAGTGAATTAGAAGGATTTTTTCTTGTTGGCTGTTACTTACCCAACTGATGATCTTTGTTTTGTAAAATTCAGACAGGGAAACCATCAGATCACACACAACCGGATACTGATGTTGAGTCCAATGAATATCATATACCAAGAGGTACGAACACACTGAGAAATGTCCAAAGGGAAGCTGTTCGAGTTGAAGCTTCAGAGTCCGAGAGCATCCAATCAGGCTTGATAGAACACACTCCAGGAAAAGCTGAATCTGTTACTAGGACAGGAGCGAATGCGGAGCAGAGACCCAAGGAAAAGAAACGCAAAACTAAACCTGTCAAAGGGATTGCTACACCTCTTCGATCATCACCTCGTTTAGCTGCACTGAAGATTAGCCAGGAAGCAAACAATAGTGCGCCAAGAGATGAACTTATCAGCACAAATTCAGACATCACCAATCAGTCACAACCAAAGCAAGCCCAGAAACCTAGGCGAAAGTCTAATTCCTCTGTACTTCCTGAGAGGAAAGATGAAAGCTCCTCAGAAAAGTTTGAAGACAAGTACCCTTCAGTTCCCAATCAAGTTCAAGGAGCATCAGTCCCTAACTCTTCAGGAGATGCTGCATGCCAGAATGCACCAGCTGGGGCACCTGTTCTGCCACAACAAATTGGACAAGGTGGAACATCTGATAATAATATGCCTGGATCAGCCCTGTCATCGCTATTTCGACATGTCTGGTCAGACCCATGCCTTGTGTTTGCGTTCAGGACTCTGATGGGTGATATCCCTGTTCTAAATGACACTCTAGCATATCGATCTTCAGCTTATGATGGAAACAGAAGCTACTTTCTTCCACCACAGAATCTGAATAAAGGGGCGGCACCCAACTGGTCCTCTTCGGCTTATGATGGTAACAGAAACCACACACAAGTCGATCATGTTAGTCTCTCAGTGCCAAGGCCATCAGATAAGTTCTACGGCAGTGGTTGGTTCCCTCCGCAGTGAATTCCATCTGGGGAATATGAAACAGAGTTCTTACCTTGCCATCTCATGTCCTAATTGTAGTCTTCTTAGCGCTATTTGTTAGGGATCTCGACAAGCATGCACGTTGGAAACAAGGCTGCAGCTTGTAACTGTGTAGGGGATCCATCACTAATAACGTAATATAGCTGCCGCATGCTTCCTTGTGCTCATGGGATCAGTCTAATTCACAGGAAGCAAAAGGCAAAAGCATTCGCTACTTTCTTTTGTTTGTATTATTGTAGTAATAATGTGATCATGTATTCACTTCTAGTATCGTTAGAGCAGACTTGATATGCTCGTAGTGCTAATGCCCCTCCCTGAATTTGTGGTTGGGGTTGTAGTATGTCTGAGACCAGACACTCCAGTGTATTACTTTTGATGTGCATTGCAGCATTGGACTCAGTTCATGTAGAGATTTGGCTCCTGACTTACTGTTTTTTTTTTAGGAAACCCTGACTGCTTTTTTGGGGAGATCCTGACTGACTTTTTTTTTTGAGAAAATCCTGGCTCGCTGCTTTTTCTGGGAGATCCTAACTTACCGCTTTGAGTTTCTCTATTGACTTGAGTAGGATTGCAGGAAATGCTATGTTGATGTGTACTCTCTTCATTGATTCTTGAAGTACTTGAGTGTGGTTGCCAGCTCTGCTTGTTCTTTGTTTGGGTTACCACACTGTGGTTGGGTTATAACTGGTGATGCCTCCATCAGTTGTTGGGAGATGCATTGGATGCCATGAAAAGTACTCAAGTACAGATCACCGGTCTTATATCTGCTTGCTTGTGGTCCTTGAACTATTTTCAGAACAGTGATAAGACACACCTAAAGAATTTGCTGTTCCGAGAGGCCCACGCACTGACCTGTTATGCTAGGGCTCAACATTTCCTTGTGAATTTGACGTGCTGCCCTTTTTAAAATTCTTTTTTTGCCCTTTAACCTGCAACCTTTTAAAATTTGGCAGGCTGTCTGATGGCCTTGGGCTCTATCATCTATAAAAGCGCCCGGCTAGTGCAAACAAAGCTCTGATTGGGCCTCCAAATGGAGGTATGCAGATAGAAAGTTGGTCAATGATTGCTTGTCACTCTGAAGCTGCAGATGCCATAACAAGCTGAAGATTCGGCCTGGTAATCTGAACCCATGCTGTTTCATGATGAGATGCAACTTTTAACATAATAATGTTGGCCTAACCCACAGCATTAGGATATAATAATGTCCTAAGGCTCATCAACAAGAAGAATACTCTTGGTCTCTTGGATGGTATAGTAATACGTCTCTCAAAAAGAAAGAAAGAAAGAAAGAAAGAAAAGGAGTAATACGTGTGGTACATGCAAAGCCAAAAGACTTTTGCTAGCAACTGGACATTTGTTGTTAGTTGCTCTAGGTCAGCTGTCAAATTTTCACCTAACATTTATTCTTTTCTTCTAAATTCTGTTTTGTTATACGTGCTAATATAGATAAATTTGTAAGATGCTTCCCATTCCTTGGTTTTCTGGCACACCGACAAAATTGGTTTATTTTCTACGGATTCTTTTTTCGTGGCATGCGAAACTGCTGTTATGCAGTGCAGAATTGGCCCCAATTTCACAAGAAAGGGACCGGACGATGCACTGAAAACTGATCAGCACTAATAAAGATCCAACAAAGAAATTTTTTGATTCTGTTCAAGTAACTAGATATAGGTTGGACTTATCATGACAATTTGGATAAAGAAAGTTTCCACGTTTCACTAGCTTCTATACAAAATTTTAGACTTGAAAAGACTAACATGGATGGATAGTGGTGGTTGGGAGTTAGAGACCAAGTTCATGCCTATCTGCGCGCGCGCGCGCGCACACACAAGCATTCCTTTCAGCTCTTCCTAAAAGGTGCTAACCGAATCCTAACCATAACATAACGTCAAATTAACCGCCAACAGCAAGGTCCTCTTCTCTTGTTCAGAGGTCAAGTTCGTTGCAACCGAAGGTCCTTGCACGAGAGCGACTCCAGACCTATGAGTGAATGAATGAACGAACCGAAACAAACAGTGATGAGTTAACGAGTCAGAGTCAGTACAGCAGTGGCCACTACTGCACAATGCAATCGCTGAAGCCGATTAGGAGCACCAGAAGCCAAAAGCTTTATTCTAAACTTTGCGATGATAAGGCCGACAAATCCGGTGTTTTTTGTGGTCCATGGTCACTAAAATAATGATGAACTCAATGATAGTATGGCACTGAAAAAAACTAACATCTTCAGTATCGTTCTTCAGAAGTCGTGTGATAAAGATGCAGGAGAATACGTCTCGTGAGGTTCTGCTGGTACATATGCTTGCGTGCCTGCAGAGCAACAACAGCCAAAGCCTGAACATTTCAGTGCCTTTTCTTCCCGAGACCGATCCGATCCCATGCACGCTGCGTCGCCTGATCTGTGATGTGAAAATCTTGCCGTGTCTGCTACACTACCGGCTGGTTGGTGCTCGCCAGTGCGGCTGCATCTCATCCAATCTCATCTCCCGTTCAGTGACTGACAGGTAGCTCCTTTTCGATGAGCAGAAACATTCAGCAATGCTCTCCCCACTTGATGAAGACCTGCGAGCTCGAGAACTAGGGACATGTCACCAAACCACGACGATCATCGGTTGATACGGTTGGTGCCTCCATCAGCAATGCTCACAAATCAAAAGAGATGTTAAAGGTGTTTGTTTGAACTCTCCAACTAATAAATCACACATTATGCAGACATGCAGTAATGCAGATGTAGGTAGTACGTCAGCCTGCAGCTTTCTTTTGATCCATCCTTGTGTTTGTTCATGTTTACACATCATGGATTTTGGGGTGGTGTTGAGTGAGAAGCAAGTTTTTCTTTTCATTCAAGAGAGGAGGAAGAAATATGTCTGGAAATGGCAACCGACAAAAGATCGGTGAAAAGAGAAGCTGTAAAAAAGCTAGCACTGCCTAGTGGGTCAATCAACCAGAGGGAAATAAAAGACAAGAAAAAAATGATGCTTCCTCCCTGGGTTAGAATTCAGAACTATGAAACGGCTTGGAAGGCAAGCTTTTGATCATTCGGCAGATTGGTGTCGGTGATCTGCTGCAGCTTGATCTGCCGGCACCTTTTCTTCAGTTCCATGTACTGAAGTAACTGAAGTGTTACATCATAAACACGCCATGCTGTGGAGAAAGCTACAGGGTTTGATCATTGAAATGTCCAATGGATGCTCCTGTGGTTAATTCCTTCACCATGCTGAATTCGAGACAGTGAGAAGTTTTGTAAAAAGGGGCAATTTGTGTCGAGTGAAATTAAAAAAAAATACTGTCGTCCACGCATCGAGAAATGAACTGAGCCGTAGTGGTAATTGCCAGGTACAGCGGTACCTATATTTCTCCATGAATGGAAGTTTTGTTGTTGCTGGCGCTAGGCAGACAGCCATGTAAATGCAGACGTGGACGATGCGAGCATGAATGCAAGTTTACTGATCCGAACTCCCAACTGGGAGAGGTAGGTCTGGCCATGAAGAGGAGCCTGCAGACGACGCGTCAGGGAGTCATGCTCGTGTCGCGCAGATCATCAGGTGGCAAGCATTCAGATAGGGGCCATAAAAAAAGAAGAATCGCCAGAGAAACCCAGAGCAGTGTTGTACTGCACATGCTCCATGCCTGATGCTTCCACCATTGGAGCAACTGTCCAAGGACTGCTTCATGGTGAATTGGTGATACACTGTCCCATGTTGCTGCATCTATTGCTACTCCTATCTCTTGCAAGGACATGGGGTGGAGATTAGGTGCCCTCTAATGACCCCTCCGTGTCAGTCAGACAGTGGGTTGGGTGGGTGGGTGGGTGGGTAGGTGATGCTTTATCCTCTGCATCATGTGATTAGATGATTAAGAAAGCCAGGAACAGAAGGGGCCTGAAATGGGCAGGCACTGTTAACGAGATGGATGTTCTTCGTTTAGCCATCCTTGGTCCTTGCTCCGGGAGTCACAAAGCCTTTGTTTCTGTTTTGATACCTGAATTTGCAAAAGTTACTATAGTTTTAAACCATATTTTAGCCTGAATTCTTCTTCTGAAGATCCACCGCAATGCCAAATTGAACCTGCAGAAAATGAATGAGGAACTGGTTGGTACTTAAGAAGGGATTACAATCTTGACCAATATATAAACATATCCATACAGGAGATGACAGGATTAGATTTTTTGCTGGAGGAACAGTCCAACTGCGGTTGCTGTAATCTGCTCGCGTCCAAATTAATCCAGAGGGATGAGAAAGAGAGTGAGGCTGACACATGCACAGGGATCACGCGCGGTATATAAACGCGCCGCGCAGGCGGCCCACCCACCGGCGATCCGAGAACAATCCGTCGTCCGAGTTGGCATCTTTGGCCAAATCAGTATCATTGCCCAATCACAGATCTCTTCTCTCCCTCTCTAATCTCTCTCTCCTCCTCCCTCTCATCTCCCACTACCTGCTCCTGCTGCTTTGCTTGTGCGCTTCGAGGGAAGAGAGGAGACGAGATGAAGGAGGAGATGGTGGTGGGCTTGTCGGCGCCGGGGCCGGTGGGGAGGTGGGGCGCCGCGCCGCCGCAGGCGCTGCTGGAGAGGATGAAGGACTACGGCCAGGAGGGCGCCTTCGCGCTCTGGGACGATCTCTCGCCCGAGGACCGGGAGCTCCTCGTCCGGGACATCGAGGTGAGCAACAATGCGCGGTGGTACGGCCTGTGCCGGGGCCAGGATTTCGCGTTCCGCGGGAATGATTTGGTTTTTAGTTGGAATTTCGCGTCCAGGTCTGTTCTTGCGTTGGAATTATCGGTGCGGATGTTGCTTTGAGTTCGGTTGGTGATGAAATCTTCTTCCCCCCATCGTCGAGTTCGCGCATGAAACTTAATTTTGTTGTTTCTTATACTAGTTAAAATGACCATTTCTGCATAAATCTTTTATTCTGAGGTAGGAATTCTGCGCAACGGCTTGCCCTGAGTTGGAATTCTGCATATGGATTTCGTTCTAAGCTGGAGTTCTTGACGATTATTTTACATGATCTGAATTTCAGTAGTTAAGCTAAGATTTGTGGATGAGATAAATGTTTTACTGCAGTTTCAGTCTGTGTTTTTGGACATGTCCCAGTTCCCCCACCAATGGTTCCCATCGAATTTTCCATAAACTTTATTTCTTGGTCTATCAGTAGAAGGAAATCTGCAGCATTTTTTTTTTGGGGGGGGGGGGGGGGGGGGGGGGGGGGGGGGGGGGGGGGTGTTTAAGCTTACCACTCTGACAATTACCAATTCATAATGTCTACTGTATTTCTGCAGAGTATAGACCTTTCAAGGATCGATCGGATCATTCGACGCTCACTTGGATCACAAGGTGAGCGGTGGACGAATATTCATTGCTCCAATGTAGAAGGCTAGGTCACGTGTCAGTTATGTACTTATGTGGTGTTCATCCTAATCACAGGCATGCCGCTGCCTGCCGTGGAGCCCGTGCCGGAATCCAGTGTCTCCAAGGTGGAGGACAGGTCTCCGGAGGACAAAGAAAGATGGTGGAAGAAGGGGCTGAAAGCCATCTCGGAGGGGAAGCTGGCTGTTGTCCTTTTGGCCGGTGGTCAGGTACTCTGAATTCTGAAAAGTTTTGGTGTATCTATTTCTGCACTGAATCGAAAAATAATATCTTCATGGCATTTCCTCTAATGTTGTGCGCAGGGCACACGACTTGGAAGCTCAGATCCTAAGGGATGTTTCAGTAAGTTGGTTTAATCTGAATCCTTCTATGTTACATAACTACATATGACATATCTCACATGGGCAGTGTTATGGGCTTACCACCCCCCCCCCCACCCCCCCCCCCCTATTTTGGAACCATAGAGATGCATGATATTGCTGCTGCGAATTATTTTTTGCTCCATTGATATATTTTTTGGTCAATAGGACCACTGTATTTTCCCATGTTATCTACTTTATGCCATGGAATTTTATCAAAAGAGCAAAAATTGTATTTACTTCATCATCTTTGTTCATCCATTTTATGGTGCAATTAGCCTTTTCCTAAATTTTGAACTCCCATTGTGTTTAATGGATACCATAACTTGTGTTTTGTCCTCAGATATTGGACTTCCATCTGGAAAGTCACTTTTCCAACTCCAAGCTGAACGGATTTTGTGTGTTCAAAAGCTGGCTGCTCAATCTAGTGAAAGTAATAACTTTTAATGAGTACACTTTCAAGTTATTTGTATGTTGTTTGCTTTGATTGTCACCCTCAAATGGATAATAACTTGCAGGTCCGAGTAACACTGTGCCAATCCACTGGTATATAATGACAAGCCCCTTTACGGATGCTGCCACTCGCAAATTCTTTGAAACCCGTAGATATTTTGGCTTAGACGCTGACCAAGTAAGAGCTACAAAAATTTCTTTGTTGTGCTAAATATTCCATTGCTTTCAACAAAATGCACAAGACCTCCAATTCGTTAGTGCGAGCCTTGTTTCATGATTAGGCTTAAACCTTTTCTTGGCAGGTGACATTTTTCCAACAAGGCACACTTCCATGCATTTCTGCTGATGGTAGATTTATTATGGAGACACCATATAAGGTACAATCTTCTTCTACTTCTAAACTTTATTTTGAACTTGTACAGTCAGGAGTCACAAATTTGGTGTTTGCAATTAGATTTATGAGTTTGATTGCTGAATTCAAAATTTTGTTTTACAAAGTTGTTTTGATACTGAGTATTTTCCAACGCTAAGTTGTGACATCCTTATTGGCCATGCTTGTGCTGAAAACCAGGTAGCAAAGGCTCCTGATGGCAATGGTGGAGTTTATGCTGGTAATCCCTGTAAAAATGCAACATCAATCGTATCATTTTCTGAATAATCCTTTAATTTCTTAGTTTGACTAACATAACATCCCACAGCACTGAAGTCCAAAAAGTTGATGGAAGATATGGCTGCACGTGGTGTGAAATATGTAGATTGCTACGGAGTAGACAATGCACTGGTGAGCATGTGCATTTTGAGAGAAATCATTCTGTTTTACCTTCCTTTTCTTTTTCTGACTAGTGCCATGTTTATAGGTTCGTGTTGCAGATCCAACATTCTTAGGGTACTTCATTGACAAAGGTGTATCCTCTGCTGCTAAAGTGGTTAGGAAGGTACAGTCCAATACTTCTCATGCTTCATCGACAGGTGGGCTACCATTATCATAGCAAGGCACCTCATTGATAGTCAATTGAAAACTCAACAGGCTTATCCACAAGAGAACGTAGGGGTATTTGTTCAACGAGGTCGTGGTGGACCTCTCTCTGTGGTCGAGTACAGTGAAATGGATGCAGCTATGACTACTGAAATTAATCAATCAACAGGGCGCCTTCGCTATTGTTGGAGCAATGTATGATTATATCCTCTGCTTCTTGCTCCCCTTCCCTCCTTCCTCCCTCTAAAGTGTAACAGCTACTTATTTTCTCATTCTTCCTTTTGTAGATCTGCCTGCATATGTTCACTTTGGACTTTTTGAACCAAGTGGCAAACAGCCTTGAAAAGGACAGTGTGTGAGTATTCTCTAGCTTGCCTCCTTGACAAAATTTGCAAGGCTTCCATCAACAACAGAGTAGAAAACCACACTATTTATCTAGTTGCGAATGATGGCTTTTTAACTCTTTCATGAGAGAGTGGCAGACATGAAGCTCACGGCATTTTTATAGATTTTTACTTTGTGATTTTTAGTAATCTGTAAGACATGTCATGGGAAGTAATTTTACCTGGCAATGGCCAAGTCCGACGTACATTATATTTTCCTGTAGAACCTGACATTTGCAACATTTTATCGCCAGATATCATCTAGCTGAGAAGAAGATTCCTTCCATCCATGGGTATACAACAGGCCTGAAGCTTGAACAGTTTATATTCGATGCTTTCACTTACTCCCCATCCACAGCACTTTTTGAGGTTTTGATTTTCGACTAATCATGTATTACATGTTGTCTAATGATATTCTCATAAGAGCTGCAAACACTTATATATTTCTGAATTTTTCAGGTCATGCGGGAAGAGGAATTTGCACCAGTAAAGAATGCCAACGGCGCAACATATGACACCCCTGATAGTGCGAAACTCATGCTGCTCCGTCTCCATAGTAGATGGGTCGTCGCTGCTGGCGGCTTCTTGACACATTCTGTGCCCTTGTATATGACAGGTAATTTTTCTCCTGGTGCCTATATTCAGAAACTTAGCCGGGGCTTGCAAACAGCCAAACATAACTTAGTTCACTGATTATCTCTCACATTGATCGCTTTTGCTCATAGGCGTCGAAGTTTCTCCGCTTTCCTCCTACGCTGGAGAGAACCTGGAAGCAATCTGCCGTGGGCGAACATTCCATGCGCCAAGTGAGATATCGTTTTAGGTAGGGCTGTTCATGACAGCAAGAGCTGTGTAACTGCAAAGCGAATTTAAAGGATTGCAGGATGTGCATGTTCCCTTTCTAGGCAAGAGATGGGTGTGGATGGACAGGTTGTTGTATACTTGTATGTCATGTAATGTAGCCCTCGAATTCCGAATTCATCGTGAGTTTTCTCCCCATCCTCCTTGCAGTGCCAGTTCATGGCCAGGGATCTGCTGATCATTTTCAGGTCCCTGTTCGAAACAGGATGACCGTATATGTTTCACAGGCTGATCAACGCGTATGATAGGGTGGTATGTACAAATGGTCTCGAACTCTCTCGCGAACTGAGCATGAAAAACCACTCCTTTCTCCTCCTATCCCAAATCTCTCTCCCAAATCTCTCTCGTGAACTGAGCATGACAATCACTTCTTTCTCCTATCCTAAATCTTGCCCCAAAATTAAAGGTGGTTCATAGGTCTATGTGTGGGTAGAAAAAACTACGAGGAAAGTTGATTTTGTAATTCATTTTTATTTTTAATATTATCTATATAATTTCTGGTCTATTTTAATAGTTTAATTATAAAATTTTAGGGTAGTCATTGCATTTGTAGTCCAAACCCAACAACCTATATCAACCAACAATGTACACCTCACCCGTGCGGTTGGTACACTTGATGTCAGCCCACCTAAGACACTGCGCGGTATGTCCACTCAGTCCACTGACTTTGTCTATATATAACACTATCCCAGCCTCTAGTTCCCCATCTCTAAAGTCCGTTCATTGTTGAAGTAGCCTAGCGATGGCATCTGCCCTGAATTTTCCCGTCAAATCATCATGGGTCTCTGATGTCGCCATCGCCGCCTAGGTAATCTTTGCTAAGCTACAAATCACTTATTCCTCTTCTTGGCTTCTTCAAAATCACCATATTTGGCAATCTTATCTTGCCACATCCGCCGCCATTGCGGAATCTCTACATCACCGCAATCGATTGCCATGACCATATACGTTTCACGAGCTGATGAGCAATTTGCACAACATATATGATATGATGGCAGGTACAAATGGTCTCGAACTCTCTCGCGAACTGAGCATAAAAAACCACTCCTTTCTCCTCCTATCCCAATTCTCTCTCGCGAACTGAGCATGACAATCACTTCTTTCTCCTTCTATCCTAAATCTTGCCCCAAAATTAATGGCGGTTCATAGGTCTATGTGTGGGTCTTGATGTCTTCACCACCTAAAAAAACTACAAGGAAGAGTTGATGTCTATGTGTGGGTCTATTTTGTAATTCATTTTTATTTTTAATATTATCTATATAATTTATGGTATATTAATAGTTTAATTATAAAAGTCCAGGGTAGTCATTGCATTTGTAGTCCAAACCCAACAACCTATATCAACCAATAATGTACACCTCACCTGTGCGGTTGGTACACTTGATGTCAGCCCACCTAAGACACTGCGCGGTATGTCCACTCAGTCCACTGACTTTGTCTATATATAACACTATCCCAGCCTCTAGTTCCCCATCTCTAAAGTCCGTTCATTGTTGAAGTAGCCTAGCGATGGCATCTGCCCTGGATTTCCCCGTCAAATCATCATGGGTCTCTGATGTCGCCATCGCCGTCTAGGTAATCTTCGCTAAGCTACAAATCACCGATTCCTCTTCTTGGCTTCTTCAAAATCACCATATTTGTCAATCTTATCTTGCCACATCCGCCGCCATTGCGGAATCTCTACGTCACCGCAATCGATTGCCATGACCATATACGTTTCACGAGCTGATGAGCAATTTGCACAACATATATGATATGATGGCAGGTACAAATGGTCTCAAACTCTCTCGGGAACTGAGCATAAAAAACCACTCCTTTCTCCTCCTATCCCAATTCTCTCTCGCGAAGTGAGCATAACAATCACTTCTTTCTCCTTCTATCCTAAATCTTGCCCCAAAATTAATGGCGGTTCATAGGTCTATGTGTGGGTCTTGATGTCTTCACCACCTAGAAAAAACTACAAGGAAGAGTTGATGTCTATGTGTGGGTCTATTTTGTAATTCATTTTTATTTTTAATATTATCTATATAATTTATGGTATATTAATAGTTTAATTATAAAAGTCCAGGGTAGTCATTGCATTTGTAGTCCAAACCCAACAACCTATATCAACCAACAATGTACACCTGTGCGGTCAATACATTTGTTTAGTGATGTCAGCCCACCTAAAACACTACGCGGTATGTCCACTTAGCCCACTAACTTTGTCCATATATATATAACAGTATCACAGTCTCTAGTTCCCCATCTCAAAAGTCCACTCGTTGCTGAAGTAGCCTAGCGATGGCATCTGCACTGGATTTCCATATCAAATCATCATGTGTCTCCGATGTCGCCATCGCCGCCTAGGTAATCTTCGCTAAGCTACAAATCACCGATCCCTCTTCTCGGCTTCTTCAAAATCACCATATTTGTCAATCTTGTCTTGCCACATCCGCTGCAAATTGCGGAATCTCTACATCCCTGCAATCGATTGCCATGACCATATACGTTTCACAAGCTGATGAGCAATTTGCACAACACGTATGATATGATGGCATGTACAAATGGTCTCGAACTCTCTAGCGAACTGAGCATGAAAAAAATACTCCTTTCTCCTCCTATCCCAAATCTCTCTCGCGAACTGAGCATGACAATCACTTCTTTCTCCTTCTATCCTAAATCTTGCCCCAAAATTAATGGCGGTTCATTAGTCTATGTGTGGGTCTTGTGTCATCACCACCTAGAAAAAACTACGAGGAAGAGTTGATTTTGTAATTCATTTTTATTTTTAATATTATCTATATAATTTATGGTATATTCTAATAGTTTAATTATAAAAGTACATGGTAGTCATTGCATTTGTAGTCCAAATCCAACAACCTACATCAACCAACAATGTACACATGTGCGGTCGATACACTTGTTTAGTGATGTCAGCCCACCTAAGATACTGCGCGGTATGTCCACTCAGTCCACTAGCTTTGTCCATATATAATGCTATCCCAGCCTCTAGTTCCCCATCTCTAAACCCCGCTCGTTGCTGAAGTAGCCTAACGATGGCATCTGCCTTAGATTTCCGTGTCAAATCATCATGCGTATCCGATGTCGCTATCACCGCTTAGCTAATCTTCGCTAAGCTACAAATCACCAATTCCTCTGCTCATCTTCAAAATCACCATATTTGTCAATCTTGTCTTGCCACATCCACCGCCATTGCCGAATCTCTACAGCAATTCTTCCCATAAGAGATCCGCAAAATTGCAACCGTCTTCGCCAAGCGAATTTGTCGACTCGTCGGAGAATGGTAGCTTTTCCTCTTTTTACGGCTCACTTTTTAGTTTCTATCCTTTAGAAAGTATTTCTACCTGCAAGATAGAGTAAAAGGGATGAGTTTTTTGAAAGGAGTTAGCAAAGCAAAAGGTAGAGGCTACGGTTATATCTCAAGTTGGGCCCAACTTTAAGCCCATGAGTTTTGGCCCAGGAAACGAAACCCAGCCGCATGACTGGCCCTGGCCTTTTTTTTGGCATGGCCACAAGCCTAGATAGAGAAAAACATAGTTTTTTTTCCCTTTAGCCACACAAAACGAGGAAGTTAGCAAAGCAAAAAAGATAGGAGGAAGGCTACAATATATCTCTACTTAGGGTACTAAAATTTAGTAGTTTCACATCAAATGTTCGGATACTAATTAGGAGAACTAAATATGAGCTAATTATAAAATTAATTGCAGAACCCCTATGCTAATTCGCGAGACGAATCTATTAAGCCTAATTAATCCATCATTAGTAAATGGTTACTGTAGCATCACATTATCAAATCATGGACTAATTAGGTTTAATAGATTCGTCTCGCGAATTAGACTCAATCTGTGCAATTAATTTTTTAATTAGCCTATATTTAATACTCCTAATTAACATCCAAACATCCGATGTGACACGTGCTAAACTTTAGCAGGAGGTATCCAAACGGAGCCTTAGACCTCCACTATGGTGAATACGCCTGGGCAGGAAGATACAAATGGAAAAAAAATGGAGGGTAATTACAGATCTCGAAACTCACAACTAGTTTATACTGAAGTAGAATAAAGAAAATTATAATTATAATGACTATTTAAAATTTATAACTACTAGATAAATTACCAGTTTTAAAACATTGCGTATATTGTATGATGGAATTTTCAGAAGTCGCAACTGGTGATAAGTTATAGCCGATGCTTGGTTTGAGATTAGAAAAAACAACAGGACATGTGCGCTGTGATGCAAAACAAAGATTACTTAGAAATGGACCAAGCCGTTCATCATTTAAGAAGGCACGTCAAAAATTTTAATTTTAACAGAACAAAAAGCATTTCTCTGGTGATATGGGCAGCCCCAAACTAATCAGTAGAAAGTCCAAGTGCACTGCTTGAAACAAGAGTAGGGATGTAATTTATGATGCAAATATAGCGAGGACTTTTTTGGATTTGAGTGAACTGAAGTTTAGATCCAACTTACCGGAGCAAGATACCATGCAAGGCCCTGGTACGTGAGCTGTGGGTGAATGCAGATAGCTCCACGAGGAAAGCTGAATTAACGGCTATGACGGAACTGAACCCTGCACGGTAGATCTGAACAAACAATGTTCAGATATATTATGCAGCAACGAGGTATATCAAAAATCAAGAACATGATGCAACATTTGTAGGATTAGGGAAAAGTAAGGTAACAGAATTGGGGATGGCATGAAAAAGCATGCAGGAATTTTTACCTTAGTCGCCGTAATACATGATTTGGGGATGGCTCTGGACAAATTCTCTGCACTGCTGTTTTAGCTCCTCGTTACAGAAATTTGATTCTCATGTGCTCCAGCGAACTCGGGAGGCCATCATCCTCGGGCAGGGAGCTGATGGCTGGACACAAGATAATGTTTAACGTCCTGAGGTTGGGTAGTCTATACATGCAGTCCTGCAGGGAGGCACTGCAGCTTGTCACAACCCCAACATTCGAGTTCTTGGAGGGAGGTGAGAAGCTGAAGGGCCTCTTCTTGCTCCTCTGTGAACCGCTCCACCTCTTTGTTATACGCTATATGTAGCTTGACGAGGGAGTAAGAGAGGATGCTGCAGATGGGTGCAGCAAGGATTGCGTCGTCATCATCTGTTTTCAGATAGATACTCGAGTCTGGAGGAACCGGTGAAGCTGCTGTCTTGGCATTCATATACTTCAGCTCCCGCATGGGATCCGAGCCAACAAAGAGTTTGGGGGTGGCCTTCACTTCTAAATAGCTAAGCTGACCCTGGGTAACAAGGGTCCATAATCCATTCGATCTTAAATCATATCCACAGTTTATGATGACTAACTGGGTGAGAGAGGCGAGGTTTGAGAGGGGCTCCAGGGTTCCCGTGCCCTCCACACCAAGAAGGTTGAGGTATTTCAGGGAGGATGGGAAAGGAAGAGGAAAATGAGGCCTCGTATGCAGAGAGAAACTTGGGGCAACCATCTATACGTAAAGACTCGAGGTGGTGCAGAGCTTGGAGCCCTCCTCGGCCGCCTACTACTCCGCAGACGCCTCCTGCCTTGTAGTTGAGGATGGGAAAGGGCACCAGGCTCATCTCTGGACAGCAGTTAATTAACATATCCCGGAGGGAATCGCAGACATGGGCTGGGAAAATAAGCAACCCATCATCCAACTTTTCTTCATCCTCCTCCACTGCTATTTGCCACTCGTGACATACTGCTTGCACACCATCCATTGTAACAGCTGAACATGATGGTGACCATCTGTTCGATGCCTCTTCTTGCTCCTCCAGCATCACGCCCACCCGTGTTATCTTCTTACAATCAAGTATGTAAAAGGACTGGAGCTTCGGAAAATGAGAAATGAGCTCTGATAGTTCCTTCCCATTGGCATCACAGCTCTCGATGCACAGGTACTCAACTGGAAGCTGCCATTTCGCTTCTCCCTCGCCTCCTGATGGCACAATTGAACAGGAACCATAAGACAACCATAAGGAAACCAGCGAGGTTAGCATTTGAAAGTGCTTCGACTCTAGAGGTGGGCATTTGATCATCGATAACTGCTTCAGATCCATCAAATTATTGAAGTCTAAGATCTGCTCATCTAGGCTATGTAAATCATTCTTTCCAGTAATCCGCAGATGTACATCCGAACATGACTTTGAGTATTCCAAATTGTATGGTAGCATTGATCCCACATCTCTTATCTCCACAGAGCACAGAGTTTGAGCCCAAGGTATAGGAGGCAACCACATGACTTTTGGACAATTATCTATTTTAAGCACTTTCAGATTAGGAAACCATTGTACTTGGCTAAGATTATATTTCGTCTATTGTGGGCACGTTCTTCAATGTGAGTTCCTGAAGCAACCTCATGCGTTCCAAGGGTGGAAAAACTTCCCAAACAATACCATCCAGATGAAGAGATTGCAGAGCTTCAGAGATATGACCACCTAGCCATGTTGGACAAGGACCTCCATGCCCACTGATGCACAGTTCATGGAGTTTCCTATGTGACTGAAGGCCTTCGAGAACCAATGCTTCCTTAACAGGTTCGATATTAGGTCGCTGCTTGTCCCAGACTAAGGTTAGCTTGCGCAAGTACTTTTTGTCTACCAGTTTTGCTTCCATTGCTTCTTCTTTTGTGTGTATTTTCTCGAGGTTACAAATGCCAAGCACTCTTAGCTCATTCAAATTCCCAAGTTGCTTTAGTTCAAACCATTTTTTTCTTTCTTGACTACAAATGTCTTTAACTCTTGCAAAAATTGTAATTTCCCCACGTTTGAAATATTAGAGGAAAGTTCATCCTGCCGGGTATGGTAGAGAACATGGCATAAATTTAAGAGGTTACTCATGACCCCAGGCAGATCGTCACGAACATACCATTGTTCTAGGTCAAGAATCTTCAAGTGATAACAGCGACATATTATACTCGATAAATTTCATACGCTGTGTTCTCCGAGGCCAAAGGCCCCTAACCTTACTTAGGTACCGCAGATGGACAGGTATTAAAAAGCTATGTAACACAGATTCCAAAGGAGATATCATTTCGGTCAAACAAAGTAAACGCAATGCCTTAGCTTCGCCAAACAGATCAGCAAAAGTGCTGGCAAAGCTTTCACCTATGAATCCAAATATCATCAAAGATTGCAAGTCCCCAACTTTCAGCCTTTTGCTTAATTTCCTCAATTCACTATTAAGAATTTCATGTGTCATTATGTCAAATATCAAGGGTGATAGATAAGTGACGAATGGATGGTCGTATTTTTCCTAAGGTCTTGCTAGAGAGATGTACATTAAGACATTCATGTGATGTAACCTTCGATGCTAAGTCATGCAATAGGTCATGGATAGTATAACCAGCACGCCCCTCCGTTTCATCTTTTTTGAAAAATCCATGTGAAACCAAATCCCTGATGTTTCTGAGCCCTATATCTTCTACAGTTAAATTGTTTTGATCACCGGAATGCAAAACATCTTGTCCTATCCAAAATAGAATGAGCTCTTTGCTATCAAACTTGTAGTCTTGAGGAAACAAAGCACAATAAGAAAAACATTGTTGCAGATCAAAAGGTAGACAATCATAGCTAAGTTTCAGCGCAGGCATAATGTCGTTGCTGCCTCTTTGTGACTCCCATTCTTTACTTTCTAGAACTCTAGTCCAATGATCCAAATCAAGGTCATGCCTCAATAATCTACCGACAGTTTTTGCTGCAAGAGGTGAGCCCTTTAGCTTGTCCATTATCTTATACCCTGTTTCAAGCAGCACGGTGTGATCCAGTGTAGGTTGCTCGTCACCAAAGACAAACGCTAGGAATAACCTCTTGAACTCTTCACGGTCTATGCCTTCCAATTCTATTGGATGATGGGTTGTTTTAACCATTTCTCCTAGTTTTGGAGACCGAGTTGTGACTATAATTATGTTACCTTTTACTTGTGATTTTTTGAAAGGCAGCAATAGCCTTTTCCATTCATCCTCGTCACTAAATTCCCACATATCATCCAATACAAGCAAAAATCTTTTAGATTTAATTCTTTGTCCAATCAACTCTTCTGCAGTACCGTTCTTTTCATCTTGAACTTTAGGGACATGGTTTTCAACATCTTCCATTAGCTTATTTACATTAAAATTAAGCGAAACACATTTCCAAATCATGACTTCAAAATGTTTTTGCACTTCTTGGTTGTGATATATGTGCTGTGCGAGAGTCGTTTTGCCTATGCCCCCTAGACCAACAATCGGAAGAACTGTCAAATTCTCGCCATAGTATTTACCCTGGGTGATATCATGTATGATGTTTTTCATGATACCATCTCTGCCATATAGTCTGGGCTCTATACTTTCAGAAGTAGTGATGGGACGACTCTGGCCAATGTCTGGGGCAGTTTTCCAGGTAGAACCTAATGTGGTAAGAATCTCAGAAGTCTCTTTGCGCATGGGCCGCAGTTGCTCTACAATACGCCTCATTCTGTTAGAGACATCCACCCTACTAAACCCCAACTTTGGTGTTTCTGTTTCATGCCTTGCCCTGTGGTGCCTCGTGGAAGAAGGCACTACCTGGGCTCAGCATACCAGAATGATCTCCATCATCACGGATAGGTGGGAGAGATGAGCAAGGGAGGCGTTTTACCGACATGACGGACGGTGCTGGAAGCCCCAGAGACGAGCTTGGGAATGCATCCATGGACCTCTTGATCAGATTGGCTGGCGTCGCGCGCAGCCCTCCGCCTCCGGGCTTGAGGAGCAGGAGCAGAACAGCATGTGGACGAACAGAGCAGCAGCTTGCCCACAGCCTGAACGTACCTGCGCGGTGCGGTGGCCGGAACATTCGCGGAGAGATCGCCAACGGATCCAAACCGAATTTTCATTGCATGAGCTCGTTGTCGTCCAAATCAAGTTCGCTTGTTGTTAATCCAAGCCACTGGACAACAAAAAATCATCCCACGATGGCCGCAGCCCTTTTGGCCAATGAGAAGCTTTCAAGCTAACTTAATTGTGAATTTTGTGACAGTGGTGCACGAGCTGCTCGCCTTGGCAGACCACGGCGGCAAGGGGGCAAGGCGCTCTTGCCATCATATGTTGAACCTGTTCTCCGTGGAGATGGCAGGCGCAATGCAAGGCCGCCATGCTGAACCAGTTCCAGCAACGGCGCGTCCATCTCTAGGCCTCTCCTGTCCTGGGCCCACATGTCATCCTCAGCTCCAAACCTCCAGCCGTGACTTAACGGATGGAATTTCCTTCAATGGCGTGCAGGGGATCAAACGAATTAAAGCAATGGTAAATCACTATAATTCTTTTATGGCATAGAATGGATGAGTATAACTTTTGATGGTACGGAAGGAATTTTCTCCGTCAGATAAGGAACAAGAGGGTAACTGCACGTTTGAACGCTAAGAACCTACTTGTTTGGACCATAGCTTTTGAAAAGGTGGTTTGCGTGGGATGATTCCGGTTGTAAGATGCTCACACATCCACACTCGGAAACGGCTGTCGGGAGCCGGTGAAGCTGATTTTTCTACTCCTAGGTCTCGTTTGGAAGGGGTTATACTGGCTTCGACTTCACCCGTTTTATGTAATTCGAGGTACTGTAATGTGAAGTTATTTTGCAAATCGAGGTAAAAATGAACTAGAAAGCTGAGGTGAAGTCAGCTTTTTTTGTTTCACCTGCTTTGATTTCATTGGTGAAACAGTTTTGATAGAAGTCCTCTAATTCATGTCGAAAAGGACTTCTGGGAGTCGTTGTGCTACAGCGCGTCTGAAGCTGGAGCCGTTTCACGTCCAGGAGCCCTCCCAAAGCGGTTCCGAAAGGTTGCTTTTCAAAAGCTAAGAAAGGTTTTCAGAATGGCTTTTGAATAAATGAAATACTCAACGGATATAAATGTAATACCTCTTAGAGTACCATAAAAACTGGCAGATGTCTCTCCAGGCCTGCTTCTTATACCTTGTAATAGAAATACAACTATTGGTTTATAGATGCTACATCTAAAAAGCAGATTGTTCGTTTCAAGCTCCGAATTTCATGTACCAAAGCCAATAGAAATTGATACGAAAGGGGTCTCGTGCTGGACGGCAAGGAATTGAGGCAATCTGGGCGGTTCAAAAAAAAGGGAATTGAGACAATCCTTCGTGCGCGGGCTCGATCGGCAAGGAATATGCTATGCTAAAAGCTATGGGTCCGTTTGGAAAAAATCAGTTTCGTTTCTCATGAGAATCAGTAGAAATGGTGACAAACGGGGTAGGAGAGAAACGTTCTGGCCTCGAAACGTTTCTCGTTTTCTGCCTGGGTGCTCGAATCGGCTAGAACGTGGTTTCGCGGTGATTCTAATTCCCTGATCGTGTACCTTCCCATCTACTTTGCTAAAAATTACGCAATTGGCACTGCCGCATCTATTACCTATCGCACATTATCCTCTTCGATCTGACAATATGGATCTGTTTGATCATGTGCCCTTTTGGAATATCGTTGCACAAGCATATATCAATATTTTTTAGTGGTCCAACAGTGGGTTAATAGATTTATAATTACCATTAGTTTTTTTCATACTCTTATTTAACCTTGTTATTACCCAAGAACAAAGTATTAGTTTTTTTCGTACTCTTATTTAACCTTGTTATTACCCAAGAACAAAGTATTACATGTCCAAGGGTATATGGGTCTATTCCACCACATTGTCCTCTTTTCAGAATCTGAATCTAGCCAGCTAGCCAAACAATTCAGGAAGTGATTCTGTTTCTCCTAGAATCTGGATCCGAAATATTTCTTTGTACATCTAGATCTCTACCAAACACACCTAGGGATCACTGCCGCGCAGTGCACGTTTATACCCTACCCTGCGCGAACGCAGCATCAATTCCTGCGTGGCCTAACCAAAGTTGAGCCAAAGAATAAGCTTTATTCACCCCCAAAAATTACTGAAACCGACCAGTCAGCAAGAACAATGAGCCAAAGTGGCAGCGTAGGACCTGCTGCACTGTAGTCTATCATTCTGGATCCTGACCCGTCCAGGACGTGGAGAGAAGTGGCACCTTGCTCAACTCTGCGACTCATGCTTCTATCACAGTTATGATATGCCTGTTTTCTACGTGGCAAACAAGCTTTACTTGCTGCAGCAGGGATGCATCACCAGATAGATTGGTAGTCTGCATAAACAGGGATGCATCACCAGATAGATTGGTAGTCTGCATAAACAATGACGGCCCGGTGCGAAAGAGTGTTGTTCTTGCACAATGACAAGGATATCTCCAGACGCAGAGAAAAGCATTGCAGCAATGCCACAGCATCAGAGGGGAAACGGAACAGATCATAACAAAACTTTGCACGACAGGATTCCATAAAGAGTAACATGTTCAGATGATAGGACTCCATTCGGACGGGGAACAATCTCCAAACCATAGTCGAAAACACCAGCCTAGCAGGAATTTCAAGCAAAAAGACATCATTCTATAGACTACTCATGGAACATAGTCTAAAGCTCAGGCCGCGGTGAAGGCCTTCTTCCCGCCGGCACCGCCAGTGGTTCCAGCTGGGATGACCTTGACGACGTTGAACCTCACAGTTTTGGACAGAGGCCTGTTCACAGTGCAGAACTAACACTTCAGCAATGAACAATATTACATCGGTGAATGTTGGAATCCTAATGTAGAACTCACATTATTGAGCTCAGCAAACCAAGCAAGGTGGGCATCACAAGTGATCTACCAAGTGGTGAGAGCTCAAGTATTTACCTGCACTGGCCAATGATGACATGGTCACCCTCCTTGACACGGAAGCACGGGGAGATGTGAGCTGGGATGTTGGAGTGCCTCTTCTCGTACCTGCAAGGCCATACAGTCACCTAATGTATTAGAGAAATAGAATTCCACTTGGAAGAGAAGACAAGAATCTAGGTTCCACAAACAGTTGGCTTACCTCTGGTATTTCTTAACAAAGTGGAGGTAATTCCTGCGAACAATGATGGTTCTGTTCATCTTAGCGCTGTGGCATGTTCCAGCAATAATTCTTCCTCTGATAGAAACAGTTCCGGTGAATGGGCACTTCTTGTCAATGTAGGTCCCTATATGAGAACAGAAATTAAACATCTGTTAACACTTGCAAGTGTATCGGACATCCATCAATGCATTACTTTCATGTGCCTCATAGAACTCAATATTACTGCTCCATTGTTTTCTGAATTAGCAAATGAAATTTGGAGCTAGTTATCCTATCAGTAGCAATAGAAAAATCATTTAAAACAGAAGATTGTTGTGAAGGCCACCACTTATGCAGAACTATCTCGAATATCAATGATTCAGGTGCATAGTACTTGGGATCATGACCCAGTGTTGTTTTCCAGATTAGCAAATGAAATATGGAGCTACATTAAGAATTTATTAGATCTGCAATTCTTCCTGTAGCAATAGACAATATATTTAACAGAACAGAGACCACCTCCTGTCCTTCACTATCTAAAACAACAATGACCACCTTCAAAATACTAAGACTCTGAAGATAGAGGAACAAAAGAACAACAATGACCACCTTCAAAATAGTAAGACTCTGAAGATAGAGGTACAAAAGAAAGAATCAAGTATACCTTCAATTGCTTCCCTGGGGGTCTTGAAACCAAGGCCAATGCTCTTCCAGAAGCGGTTACCTCCCTTGCCAGGCTTCTTACCCTTGCCAGATTTCTTTGTGCTGCAAATAAGCAGAAAATTTCTGTTAAGAAATGCATATAGCTCATGGAAAATAGAAAGCATGGAAGGGACAATAGGCGCTCACCTGAGGAAAACCTTAGGCTGCTTGAGGAATGCCTTCTCAGTCTGGAAAATGGGTAGATGCAAACATTAGAACTATGACACAACTAGCGGCAAACTATTGAAACTGCATATACAAAGGAATAAATGAAAAATCGCAAAATCCCTAACTAATAGAGTAATTGTTATGATCTAAAATAAGCGTGCATGATAACACTGTTATAAATGCATCACATCGTAGCGCACAAAGAAACTATAAGTAGTGCACAAAGAAATAAGAGTAAAACTGACACTAGACCATCCATATGGCACAGGTAGGACTGGGAGTTCAAAAAACTGCATACAAAGATACTGCAGTAATCAAAATTTGTTACAACATCTTATCAAGTTCAATTTGGTTACAGTTTACTAGTAACAGAATGACCATGTCTCTCTAACTACTAGTAACCAGCAGCGCCCCAACATTACAAAATGATAAGTGAGATTTGCAAGTGCCAGTACAAAACCTACCGCATCTAGTAAAACCCAAATCCCGAAGCCTCATCAAGTTCGTGGGGCTTTAAACTACAAATCCGCAGCGAACAGCAAGACCTGATTAAGGATTGCATCACTAGAATACTAGTGAAAGACTTCACCGATGCGCAATCACACACACAAAAATGCAGGCTTGCGGTCGATCAATAAGATCGAATCGATAGATCGCGACAAACCAAACACACGAGCAGCCGCAGGCACCAGCGCACGGGACAAGACCAGATCAGAGCAACTCAACCTATCAACGCGAATGCGCATCGCATATCGAACTGGCCCGAGCGAGTGACGGCGAGCGACGAAGAGCAGAGGTACACGCGAAGAAGCGCGGGAAGGAGCGCGTTACCTGTTCCGCCATGGCTGCGCGGTGGGCGTCGAGCTGCGATGCGGCGGCGGCGGCGGCGGCGGCGCGCAAGGGGGTGCGGAGCTGAGACTCGGAAGGAAGTGGCGGCGCGGCGGAAACCCTAGGGAGCTGTCTTATAGCGCAGCGGGGTTCGCTCGGAATTTGCAGAAACACCCCTGCATTCTTGCGCTACGTGCCCTTAGCTCAAAATTTTGCACGGCCCAGACGGCCTGATATTTCCACGGCCCATGTCTTCCGGCCTGGCCCGCTAATTTTCAGTTACTATACCGTCCGTTCGCAGTGACGCCACCACTGGTACCTGTTCAGACCCTGCGCGCTCGCTGCACTGTCCGATCCCACCAACCGTCTAATCTCAGCCGTCCGTTGCGCAGCCAAAGGCCACAGGAGATCTGCTCGGCCTGCTCGTCGTCTCCCTCCGTTCCCCTCCCGTCCGTCTCCTACATATCGCCGGCTCGCCGTCGTTCGTCGCCTCATCCTCCTGACCTCCTCCTCCTTCGCCTGCTCGATGCGCCCGTAGAGACCTGACCGGAGGGTTTCTGGAGTGGCGCCGCACGTCGCTCGTGGTGGGACTGGTTAGGGGGTCCATTTCGGGTTGAAGCAGCCTCAGCCTCCGCGCCGGTGAGCCGCCGAGGCTGGGAGGTGAGCCTGGCGGAGTGAAGATCCATCTGAAATTCGATTGGTTCCTCGGATTGGTGAGTCATGCGTTCGATTCGATTGATTCGCTTCCCCTGATTCGTTTTGTGCTGGAGATTTGTGAGTAATTCGTGGTGATCGATGTTTGCTTCGCAGTTGAAGTGAGATGGCGAACCTGCAGGCTACCCTCACCATTCCCCCCTCGTTCGCCGGGGCCTCACCGCCGTCTCCCTCCCCGGTGGCCGGGAGCAGCGGCGGCCCCGCCCTGGGCCAGGCGGCTAAGGATAAGAAGATGGCGTCAGCGGAGCAGCTGGTGCTGGAACTCTGCGACCCTGAACTGCGCGAGAACGCGCTGCTTGAGCTCTCCAAGGTTCCCTCCGCAGCTCTTGTAGTGCTCCCCTAGTGGGGAGTGATTTGTGCATAGTGATCTCTAAGTTATCAGTTGGATTTGTGTGGGAGTTATCTTTGGTTGATTTTTTATGGAATTTTGTGGAATTCGGTTTGTGCTTGTGAATTATGCTTGTGCAGGGTAGAGTCATGCTCAGGCATAGTAGGTATCCAACTTGGCAAAATCTTTTTGGACATTGCCAAATATCACTTGGAATCTGACACGCATGTGGCTGTCTGAATCAGCAGAGTTTCGAGGGCATGGGTATTCGAGTAACTGTCGCCGTTAGTGTTACTCCATCGCGGGTGCAGGATGGAGTTGTACGCAGGTGTCCGACTTGGCAAAACATTTTTGGACATTGCCAAATATCACTCAGTATCTGACACGTATTCGGCTGTCCGAATCAGCCAAGGTTTCAGGATATGAGTGTCCAAATAACTGCCGCACTTAGTATTACTCCATTATGAGTGAGGTCTAGAGTCATATTCAGGTATTGGTGTCCAACTTGGCAAAAAATTTTTGGGCATTGCCAAATACCAGTCAGTATCCGGCACGCGTATGGCTGTCCAGATCAGCCAAGGTTGTCTAAGTAACTGCTGGCCTTAGTGTTACTCTGTTACAGGTGTGAGGTGTAGTCATACTCAGCTGCAGGTGTCCGACTTGGCAAAACATTTTTTGACATTGCCAAATACCATTAAGTATCTGACACTCGTACGGCTGTCCTAATCAGCCAAGTTTTTGAGGACACGGGTGTCTGAGTAACTGCTGTACTTAGTGTTAATCCGTTACTGGTGAGGGCTGGAGTCATGCTCAGGTTCAGGTGTCCCACTTGGCAAAACATTTTTGGACATGCCAGATTCCACTTGTTATCCAACACATGTACAGCTGTCTGACTCCGGGATATTTTTTAGGACATTATTTGGCCCTTGTGACGTTATGCAGTTTTGTCACCCTAGTTACATTATGCAGTTTTGTCGTATTGAATAGCCTACTTTATTTTGGTTTTGATTATTTTCTGATTGCTTTTCTTGATATAAAGGCTTCAGCTTTAGCTAGATGTCTTGAATTTTGATCTAGGCCTCAGCTTATAAGCAGTATCATGGCCAGCAATGGTTCAAGATTTCTGTTATGAGGCACATTTATTTAGTTGTAGAATCGGTTCGCTATTATTAGCTTGTACATACTTTCTTACTTGTGTTGCTATTGCAAAATTAATAGCTTGGTTGCTAGCTATGAATGGATGCCCCAATAAGTGGCTTCAGATATGTAGTACCTTTATGTTATCGGTGTTAACTAGTTGAGCTAGGGTCCATTTCTTGTCTAGTGAATGGGTTCTTAAATGATCTGAAATTGAATGATCGTAGATTTGTACATTCAGTGGCTAACATGAAATGACATTTGCAAGGCAAAACTAAATATCTAAATGTACCCTTTTTCCAGAAAAGAGAGATATTTCAAGATCTTGCCCCGCTGCTGTGGCACTCGTTTGGCACAATTGCTGCGCTACTCCAGGTATGTTCCTGGCCGGCTGGCCCTGATAGGATTTGGATGCTTGTAATCACAAAGGACTGGAAGCTATGTTTGAGGATACTTTACACCTTTTGTTGTGTCCCTGTGATGAATCTGTTATTGTGCAACTTATTCTGTTTAAGCCAATCTTTCTAACATGTTATGCTTTGTAACCTGGAAAAATATATAGGAGATCGTGTCTATCTACCCTTCACTTTCACCTCCAACACTTTCACCCGGTGCATCAAACCGAGTTTGCAACGCTCTTGCACTTCTGCAGGTAAGCTTCTTCAGCTAAGGGGATTATAGTTCAATTTTTTGGCTGCTGGTTGCTGCTACTGTAGAGGGAGCACATAGAATTATGGCATACCTTTGTTGTTTTACTTCTTTCGACTTTGTCTGACCATTGCAGTGTGTCGCATCGCACCCTGAGACAAGGATCCTTTTCTTAAATGGTAACAAGTCATGCCCTTGCATAACATAGTTTGAATGAACTGATGATGGTGCATTATTAGTCCTAGCCACTGTCTCCTTTCCTCATTGTCTCACTCACACATACGTATATTTTGATATGTATGTTGTAACTATTATTGACAACAAATTTGTTCATTTCAGCTCATATTCCACTGTACCTGTACCCGTTTCTGAATACTACCAGCAAAACAAGGCCTTTTGAGTACTTAAGGCTCACTAGCTTGGGTGTCATTGGTGCTCTTGTCAAGGTAATTTGTGCTTGGAAGTTTACCTGAACTAGTGAATCCATTATAATGCCTCTGCCTCCAGCACTAGATAGGTGCATGCTATATGATAAACAGATCTGTTTTACTAATTCTGCAATATGATCATCAGTGAAGATTCATGTAGTTCTCTTAAGCTGCTATGTAATTAGCACAATACAATGCACTCAGTTTAACTTCAGTACTAACCTGAGACAAATCACAAGTACAAGACAAATGGCAGCTTTGTTATTTGTTGCATTGAGGTGTTTTGTATTGTCAATTTATCATATAGCAACAACATATTACTACCTTTTGGGGTGTTCTCTTCATTTTGTCCAAATACATAGTCCTTACTTGCTCTAAAAAATACTAATTCTGTTAATGAGAATTTTCTTCTTCTTTTTTTGTGGTAATGCAGGTTGATGATACTGAAGTCATCAGCTTTTTGCTGCAAACTGAAATAATTCCTCTCTGCTTGCGAACCATGGAGATGGGCAGTGAGTTATCAAAAACTGTATGTAGCAAGCCAACTCAATTCTCGTTCAAATATCAGCGTTTGTTTCTTCTGCTTAGCACTGGCAAAGGTGTAATAGGTTTTTAAGTATGTGTCTGAAGTTTTTCTGGAGCACTACTACTTCACTACCATCAGTTATCTCTAGAATCTTCTTGTCCTGTGCCAGTGTTCTCTCTGATAAGCCTAACCGAATTAAAATTCATAAGCCTAAAAGGTGAATTGTACAAGGAACTTGAAAATCTGTTTGGCCATTCAGTCTGTCCTATGACCTATGCTGCTAAATTTTCAGTGGCCAACTTTTATCACTTGAACCTACTGTTCTGTTACAGTCCCCTGCAAAGGATATTTGAATTTGAGCATAGCCTAAGCATCTTTTGGTGGTGGAATTTAATGCTAAATTTTAAGGCTGAAGTATGTCCCGTGGACCATGCAAACTCATATTCAACTACGTTTATTGCCATCACTCTGTCACTAACTTAGACGAGTGTCTAGCAACAGGTCCTTGGCGTGGGCTATGTATTTCTCTTTTTCTATTGTGTTCGAATGGTTTAGATCAATATTTAAGTTTTTGTAGTTTATTCTTATTTGATGATATGTGAGTTATAAAATTTTACATGTATTAAAACATAGATCACTAAGTTTTACTTTTATATCCTTGTTGGTGGTGGCCCTTGATGTGTTCGATCTCTAGCCTACCCCGACTTGCTTGAGATTGAAAGGCTTTACTGTATGCATTTGCAGGTGGCAACCTTCATCGTTCAAAAGATTCTCCTAGATGATGTTGGACTGCGCTACATCTGCGCCACTGCTGAGCGTTTCTTTGCTGTAGGCAGTGTCTTAGCTAACATGGTTGTTTCACTTGCTGATCAACCCTCCACAAGGTTGCTGAAGCACATCATTCGTTGCTACCTTAGGCTGTCAGATAATCCCAGGTTCGTGCTATCATTGTATTATGCGAAGTTATTTTACACATTTCTCCAAACGCTGTGGGTTTTTGAACTTCCCCTCTTAATGCAGGGCCTGTGCTGCATTGCAAAGCTGCCTTCCTGACATGCTCAAAGATGGGACATTCAATAACTGTCTTAGGGTGAGTCGCACTCTTACGTCAGCTATCACCAATTCATTAAAGCGCTCTACCCTAGTGGATGGTTTGCAAAGTAAATGTCTCAAGAAATACTAACTATTGGCGTACTGTGAACACAGGATGACCCAGCTACAAGGCGTTGGCTACAACAGCTTCTTCATAATGTGACAGGCGGAGGAGGCATGGGAGGAGCTCCTCAGCCAGGCCTGGATCACATGATGGGCATATAAAGATGAAGCAGTCTAGTCGTTGCAATTCACAACAATAATACACCACCTCACAGTGAATTGCAACTAGAGAAGATCTGTCCGCTGTCCAGAAGAAACTTAGTATGGTGTAGTCTAACTTTCTGCCGGGGTTAAACAAAAAAGAAGGATTGTTGCGTGGTACTACCATAAGCGGTTAAGCTGGTGTGCTCTTATCATGTAACGCTGTGGGAAATAAGCACAGCTGGCTGCTCCTCTTCTGTGCTTGCACCGGAACGCTTTTGCTTTGACAGTTCAGAACCTGAGAACAAAGAGGAAGAACCCCATTACGTGAAGCTTTCTCTCTCTGCTGATGGGTTGAGAACTTGAATTGCTTTCAGATGATGCCTTAAGAAAAAGCATACCAGCGAGAAGTATGATTGTATGAATGTGCTTTATTTTTCCTGTTTAGTAGACCAACATATGGTATGGTTGATTTCTGTTTTTCTTTAAGTAGTCGTGTGTTAAGGTAGACGGATCCTAATTTGTGCAGAGAACATAGCACCATTTTTTGTTTCCATAGGGGTACCGAGCAATTTAATCGCTCCAGTATTATATTCAAAATTCCAATATGCCATTTTGACGAGTATGTTTGGGACCTATGCCAAATATCATGTTCAGTGAAATTCTACAAATATCATGGCACTTCGATTCATCTTGCATCCAAAGAGATCCTAGTAATCTTCTCATCTGGATTTAAACCTTTTAGTTTGAAACTTATATACTTGATGAGATTAATTTTATTTAACCGGAGAGGTGAAGTTTAATTAGCATGTTAAAATGGGCATGTTTTTTTATGAAAAGAGTTAAGTGGCAAACATGTTTTCTTGTGTTCTTCTCTAATGGTGGTGTCCCATTAAATGCCATTGGGCATTGAATGGGAGATTAGGATGGTTATGTGCACATTGATAATAGACACATACTACTCGCTCCATTTAGTTTTATATGCATAAGTTACACTACTAAAATTTAATATTTTACTATATTCTTTTAAAGATTTTTTGATAGCGTTCACATATTATTGGACTAACTGTGAATGGCCTAAACAGTGCCCACAAACAAGAAGAATAATCCCTGGACTATTAAACGGTTGTGACGTGTCTAAGTGCTTGGACGGTACTTCACCCACACTCGCATATTAGCATTTTGCATTGGTACTATTAATTTAGGAAAAAAAGTATCATACGATATTTATATTTGCTAAAAAAAGGTAATGCTACGTACCGACATATGTTGCAATAGTTAAGTATTGATGTTGCAACTATTATTTTATTTCATAATGAATGTTGCATGAAATCTAATGTTCATGTTGCAATGGAAATTTTCTATCCTAGGGTCGAACGACGTAGTTATTTTTACACATTATTTTTCATATTATAAACAGTGACCGTTGATATTGCATTAGGTGATTTTTAATGTGTCGTGAGAGTGTCTGATGGAAATGCGGGCTTAAAAAAAAGATGAATTGAAACAGGAAAGAAAAAGAAAAGACGAAAAACCGGACTACTACACCACGTGGGACCAGTGACTCACAACAATTGCAATCTTTCCTCCCACAGGCTTGCTGCAGCTTTCAGAGCCACTCAAATCCCCCTCCCCTTCTCAGCACAAACGAACGCAAGCTCCCAAGAACGCAGCCCCCGTTGGATTTGGAAGCTTCTCCATGGGACACCGAGGCTCGTAGACGAAGCAGAGGCGACCAGAAAAATCGAAAGAGCGAGGAGCAGGAAGCCATGGCGTTCCTCCTTCCCAAGCTCACCACGCCGTCCTGCAAGCTGCCCCCGAGTCCCCTCCTCAAGCCCCAGCTGGCCTTGCCAGGCCACGGCGGCGGCGGCAAGATCCACGGCTCAGGCTCCGGCGCGGCGCAGGCCGCGACCCCGGGCCACCTCAGTCTCCTGCTCCTGCTCAGCGCCTCACAGCAAGCAGCCGTCCCGTCGGCCAAGTCCACGGCAACCAAGAACCGGGGCAAGGGCGGCGGGGACCCGCAAAGGTCAGATTTTTACCTCAATCTTGGGACGGCGGTGCGAACGCTGCGAGAGGACCTGCCCGACGTCTTCTTCCGGGAACCCAACTACGATATCTATCGGTGAGTAAATAGAGGCATGCTTTCTTTCGTGTTGCTATTTCAGTTAATTTTGGATTAGGCCTTTGACAATCGATCAATATGCATGTAGTATGAAGTGGATTTGCTAGTTTGGTGATTATTGATCATGGAGAAATTCATTTGCTGCTAGCTATAGCTCGGTATTTCAAGCTAATTAAGGTCAAACGTAGAAATTGTGCGGGTATTGGTCACTCTGTGCTTACATAATGGCCAATCATGAAAAAATGATAGCGATTTTTAAGTGATGCCATCACGATTGTAGAAGTGAAGGATTACAGTCATGTATTAGCCTTTCAGAACTTATAATTTATCATGTGCAATTATGATGATTGAATCAATAGATGAACAACCGGTTTATATTACTTATGTCTGAGAAGAACGCTAGGCTTGCATAAATTGCTTCTCTTGCAAACTTAATTCTTTGTAGGCATGCTTATTCATGTACAAATGGAGATTGAAATTTCTTTTACATGTATCGCAGTGAAGACATCACATTTACCGACCCACTGAACACTTTCCAAGGGATTGACAATTACAAGACTATCTTCTGGGCACTTAGATTCCATGGGCGCCTACTATTCAGAGAAATTGGGCTTGACGTATCGCGCATTTGGCAACTGACAGAGAACTCCATAGTCGTCCGGTGGGAGCTGTGGGGCACCCCGCGTGTCCCCTGGGAATCATATGGCTGCTTCAGTGGCACGTCGAGGTACAAGGTTGACAGGAACGGGAAAATCTATGAACACAAAGTTGATAACTTGGCATTGGACTTCCCACGATCAGTCGCAAACGTTGGCAGCATTGCTGACATGGTAGTTGCCACATGCCCGCCGAGCCCAAATTTGACATTTTGGGATGTTGTTGGGACAGGTGATGGTTGCTCATGGACAAAGCTTTACGAATCTGTGGTGGAAGCTGTGGAATGGGAAGGCCAGAGTTCCAGTGGCATTGGCATTGGAGGTCTAATCACTTGTTCATAGGATGGAATGAGCTCCAGGACTAGTTGCTTGGTAGTTCCTAGGGGAAATGTATAGAATGTTGGTACATGAATGACAATACTACTAATATCTCTCTGTATACTGTAGCTCTAGAACAGCAAATTTAGATAAAACACATACTAGATGGCTATATTCGAACACCCTTCTCACATTCTGGGATAGTGCTTTCACAGATTATGTCTTGTGAGATCCATGGATTTTGGGCGATACACGCTTCTTAAAACTTGCTATGTTTGCAGTATTCTTTACTGGTTGCTCAATTATCAGGGAATCAGTCTGATCAGACAGACTGGACTATTAACAGGTGTGAGGATTCATATTAGGTGTAGCTGATAGTTCAGAAATGATTTTATCACATCCTGTGACTCGGAGTGAAATAGTGAAGTTTGGTTTATGTGATCATATTTGTAGGGTAGGTAGGATTTCTGGGAACTCATATTTTTAGGCTTACTGGTCGCTGCACCGGCATGTTGCTACTTGCTGTAGATTTCTGCTAAGAAATAGTTTCGCTGGACTATCACAGGCCATAACAGAAATTCTACTGTAACTTATGTCGACTGATTCTGAATGTCTCCATCAGAAAGATTGCATGCACTAAGTTTGCTTCCAAACGGCGAAGAATCTATCAAAGGATTCTCAATTGGTGCGCCTGCAAAAATGCATCCACTGAAATCGCTTCTGAAAGTGAAAACCTATCAGGTTCCCACCTTTCATTGGAACATCATTCTTTAATCCTGTCTCTTTCGAGTTAGATTGAAGCTATGATTAGCGTAAATGATCGGCCGACATGTCGGATTGAAGTACTGTACGACACATTACTTGCCTTTATTTGCTTAGGTACTTTTCCCATAAATTCTCCGTCTCAAATCATTTCCTTTTCGATAATGCTTGGCTGCAAATCATTGGTGGGCGCCTTATATTGTCACAAATTGGTTGACCAACAACAATCAGTACGATCGATGAAAATCTCCCAACAAGGTTTGTCCACTACAACTCCCTTCCCAAACTGTTCAAGCAGACTAGTCCTGAACTCCTGATGACACGCTATCGCAGCGTGCAGATCTCGGTAGATAGCTGTTTGATCTGCTCCAGGATTCATATCAGTTGCCACAAGACCCCAGTTTCTACATCTCATATATGGGAGGAGTATAGTCAATCGTCAGACTGGTGACTCACCAGCCAGATAATATGAACTGAACTATACCATCAGGCCTTGACTTGTACAAAATAACAATTCCATGATCTGAAGTTCTGAACAGGACGGGTTCCACATTGCTCATTAGTCAGTGCACTAAAAAGGACGGAAAAATGGCTCATGGAATTGCTTAGACTTTTGTAGACTTGAGAATAGCTGCAATTACTGACTGACCAGCAAATGGAAAAATTCAGAATCAAAGCAAACCGTCCATTTGATTATCTCTGGACGAGGAGATCAAGAGATAGGGCACATATGCTGAAAGCTGCCAAAGCTAACAAACTACCGTGTCAAAACCTACATCCAGGCTTCCAGAGTACCTGAAAAGGATTTATAAGGAGATGAAGAGATAGCACACAATAGCATTGAAAATTTAGAATCAAGAAATGACCGGTACGATTGCAAACGGGTTGGAAAACAGCCAGAAAAAGCGGGCGAGCTACTTTTCTGAATGTTAATTTCAGATTTTCAGTCCCGGGCCATCACTTTTCTGTCAGAATGGATGAAACGCCGAAACGGGCCCTAAGCATGGATCAATCGAGGGCAATGGGCATGTTCCTTCATCAGGCAGTGGCTGTGACCTCCGCCTGTCCTCTCAGGTTTGTATCCATGTGACTCCATGCGCGGTAGCTTTGGCATTTCCGATTGTGCAGTATGAATATGAACTCGTAACGACCATCGAGCTCAGGGAATTTTACCAGAGTCGGATATGAGAGTCTGCGAGATTAACAGGATCAAACTAGCAGACTAAAGCAGTACATTGGGAGACAGGGGTTGGAGATTGGCAATCACCGGAGAGCTGGACGTCGGCCGGAGGGAGTGTTGAGTTATGATCCAAATTCAGTTATATACCGATAAAGGCTGACTTCGGATGGAGCGAAGCGAGACTCGTTGCCGGTAGGCTTGGGCCGAAGCGAACATCGTCACCTAGGTTTTCACCTCTTTATATACCTCCTGTAAGCTGCCGGTTTGGGATGAGTCGAAAAGTTGTAAATTCCCGACGTTTGTAACCTCATCCGATATAGTGAAAATTTGTTGGCTGGCGCCCGTGGTTTTTCTCTTCCTCCTTGGAAGGGTTTTCCACATTAAAATCTCGTGTCTCCTGTGTTGGATCTGCTGTTCTTCGTCATTTATATTGCCTATCGTTTGTAACAAATGGTAACAGAGCCTGGTTTCAGATTAGGGTTCCGCAATAGCATCGATGAAGTTTGATCTACCGCTACTGGACTACAAGATGAGATTTTCACTATGGAAAGTCAACATGCGTGCAGTTCTGGCGCAATCTTCGGATCTTGATGAGGAGTTGGATGGTTTCGGAAGCAAACCGCAGAAGTCATGGACTGCTAATGAGAAGTGGAAGGACCGTAAGGCTCTGTCTATGATTCAATTTCATCTATCTAATGATATTTTGCAAGAAGTGCTGCAGGAGAAAACTGTCGTAGAACTTTGGCTCAAGCTAGAATCGATCTGCATGTCTAAGGATCTAACCATTAAGATGCACATGAAGATGAAGTTGTTCTCGCACAAGCTGCAAGAAGGTGGTTCGGTGATGAACCACTTATCAATCTTTAAGGAGATCGTTGCCGACCTAGTGTCGATGGAGGTAAAATATGATGATGAAGATTTAGGTCTTCTACTGTTATGCTCACTGCCTAGTTTGTTTACAAATTTTCGAGACACCGTACTATTAAGCCATGATGAACTAACTCTTGCGGAAGTATATGACGCCCTCCAGACGAGGGAGAAGATGAAAGGTATTGTTCAGTCTGACGTGTCGTCATCCAAGGGCGAAGCGTTGCAGGTTAGAGGTAGGCCCGAGCAGAAAACCTACAACAATAACAACAATAATCGAGACAAGAGCAAGAACGGTAGAGGCCGTTTGAAATCCAGAGGGATATTCTGCAGGTATTGTAAGAAAAAAAAACTCATGTCATCGACGACTGTTGGAAGCTGCAGTATAAGGAGAAAAGTAACGGAATGTATCAACCGAAAAATAAATCCGATGGTGATGGTAAGTCCTCTGTTATCTCCGGCGCTGATAATTTTGATTCAACAGACTGTCTCATTGTTTTTGCTGGTTGTGTTGCTGGTCATGATGAATGGATACTTGATTTTGCATGCTCATTTCATATATGCTCTAACAGAGATTGGTTCAGTTCTTACGAGTCTGTGCGTAATGGAGATGTCGTGCGTATGGGAGATGACAACCCACATGAGATCGTGGGCATTGGCTCTGTTCAGATCAAGATGCATGATGGCATGATACACATGCTCAAAGATGTGAGACACGTACCGAGGATGGCTAGAAATCTCATCTCCCTTAGCACATTTGATGCCGAGGGGTACAAATACTCCGGTTCAGGTGGAGTGGGTAAGGTACCAAAAGGTTCTCTCATGCATATGATAGGTGATATGAATTCTGCAAGGTTATATGTTTTTAGAGAAAGTACTTTACATGGTTCTGTTACCGCTGCTACTGTTTCTAACGATGAACCAAGTAAGACTAATATGTGGCATATGCGTCTTGGGCACATGAGTGAACATGGTATGGCAGAATTGATCAAGAGAGACCTGTTGGATGGCTGCACTCTGGGGAAGATGAAGTTCTGTGAGCATTGTGTTTTTGGTAAGCACAAGAGGGTAAAATTCAATGCCTCCGTTCACACCACCAAAGGTACACTTACATGCTGATTTGTGGGGGCCATCTCGTAAGCCCTCTTATGGTGGTGCTCGTTATATGCTTACCATTATTGATGATTACTCTAGAAAAGTGTAGCCTTACTATCTGAAAAATAAAGATGATACTTTTGCTACTTTTAAAGAGTGGAAAGTTATGATAGAAAGGCAAACTGAAAAGAAAGTAAAATTGCTTCGTACTGACAATGGCAGTGAATTCTATTCGGATGCTTTTAATGATTACTGCAGGAAGGAAGGCATTGTCAGGCACCACACCATCCCATACACTCCCCAACAGAATGGTGTGGCTGAGCGCATAAATAGAACCATCATCTCGAAGGCTCGTTGCATGCTGTCCAACACTCGTATGAACATCGTCACCTATTAGGGTTTCACCTTTTTATATACCTCCTGTAAGCCGCTGGTTTGGGATGAGTCGAAAAGTTGGTTTGGGATGAGTCGAAAAGTTGTAAATCCTGGACGTTTGTAACCTCACCCGATATAGTGAAGATTTGTTGGCTGGCGTTCGTGGTTTTTCCTCTTCCTCCCTGGAAGGGTTTTTCACGTTAAAATCTCATATCTACTGTGTTGGATCTACTGTTCTTCGTCGTTTATATTACCAATCGTTTGTAACAGGGAGGAGAGATTGGCGACGGCCGGCGGCTGAGGGAGGGAACTGTGGAAGTGGAAGGAGGTGCAGGTAGGCCATTTTGGACCCTCGGGACAGCCCATTCAGAGATTGAAGCGTCCAAGCCCATGGGCCCTTTCGTGTGAACCGGACGTGAGCATATCTCGATTGGGTCATGTCTTCTTTTTAGGGAATCTGGGCGTGTTTGCTTCCGTTGCCTGCTCACCTTGCTTTCCCTCGCCTTGGCGGCGCGAGCAACGAGGAGCTTGCCGGGGCGGGCGAGCCGATTTAGCTCTCCCATAGGAGCAAGCTAAATCTTGCTCGCACAAATCCCAAGACACTCAGGCAAGGGAACCAAGCGGGAGCGCCTGCTCGGTAGCCTCGCTCAGCAAGGCAATACAGGACCGAGTAAGGAAAGCAAACCTCCTATGTGATCCATAACCAACCACTAAATCGTACACATAGCATGTGGATCGGAGAAGGTAAATGTAACAGAAGAAAAATCTGGATAATAAACTCATCAGCAACTGATAAATTTCCTGAAGCAACTGATAAATTTCCTGAAGGTCAATAATTAAACTGACTCATTTCGTCGTTTGGTTTGAGGTTCAAGCTTGGTATTGTTCTTTGAATTGATTAGTGCCCTTGAAAAATGTGCACCACTGAAATAGCTTCTGAAAGTGAAGCCTATCATGCTAAAATGATGGGAGCATAAATGTTCCACCGCAAAAATAAGAAAAGAGGGTTTGCAAAAGCACAGAGTTTTGTAGTTTGCGATTTTTTTCAGTTTGAGTGTTGGCCTCCTTAGCAAATATTGATACGATACTTTTCACTTCAATTCTTCTACTAAAATCATTTTTTTCCAAAACGTTTGACCTCCGGTCATTGGGTGGGTGATTCACTTATCACCCTTGTTGACTTACGACACTCAGTGGGATCCTGAGAGATCAAGTTAAGATATGCCTTGGTCTATTTGTGATGAGTAATTTATCAGTTGATTTGAGACTTTTACCGGTTGAGTCCATATTTCATATGTGCATGATTATGCTAACAGCTAACCAGAGGTGTTGTGTTGTGTGCGTTGTGTTGTGGTGTTTGTGTAAAATAGATCTTGTGTATTGTACCTCTTGGCTTTGTGATGTACAGGTGTAGGATGCGACATGGTGGTCGACAGCATGAGGTGAAAGTTAAGCGAAAGGTTCATGCTTATGTACTAGAGCTGTGAACGGTGGACAGGAGCAGGCTTGGACTGAGGGACCCGAGGAGTCTGGGTGGAGTCATAGGCGATTGCCATGATGTACGGAAGAGCAAGAGTACACGGGATGGAGACGGCGTCGGTTGAGTCAAGCGAAACGGAGGTGAGTCGAGTAGGTGGCCTGGGAGCGGGAGCGAAAGAGTTAGAGGCATCGAAGGCTTGGCAGAGGCCGTACACGCGTCGACATCGGTGAGTCACGCCTTGCAAGGCGTGCAAGAAGGTTTGACCGGTTTGACCTCAAAACCGGATTGAGTCACACTGCGAATGGGCTTGACCGGTTTGGCCTCAAAATGGGGGAGGGGGGCAAGTCCGGTGTGGCCAGACGACGTCAAGTCGGAGGATGTGTGGCACCATCGCGAAGCTTGTGTCGAGGCAAAGTGCAGTCGCGAAGGCGTTGGGTCCGTCCGATGGTTCAAGAAATATGAGGTATTTGAGTTGTATGTTTCATGTAAGGCATTCTGATCATTTTCCGAATGTCTATATTATTTGATTTTTCTTTTTGACCAATATAATATAATTTCTTAAGACTCGAGCATTGATATATAAGATTTCTTCTTTGTGCCCACTAGTATATTCATGGGTACCATACTTCAATGTCTGAAGTTTCTGGTACTTGTTTAGTCTCGCCAAAAGTTAATATTTACCATTTTGTTATGTTATACACACAATATTTAGCTAGTTCTATATGATGTCGAAAACCAATACTAAGAGACCAACTCACTATGAAGAAACTCAAACATTTATTATTTATAACAACTTGATACAAGACTCACGCTTGACTACCCCTACCACTCTATACTCATACGGTCATGCCATAAAATGGCATGTCACTCTTCATATGCCACCTTAAAATGGCTCGTACTTGTTATGGCTACTTAGAGGTGGAGAGCACCCCTATTTATAGGAGTACATGACCAAGGAAATGTTGCCATATGGCACATTCCACACTTTTCTTGTACAAATTTCCAACTCTAAAGTTTTCTCATGTTAATCCATTTTCCTATCATGCATGGAGAATTCTATGCTTCATCATGAAGCATCGCAATGCTAGTCTCTCACCATTTCTATATTCTTCTAGAACTTTCTAACAAGTAACGCTATTTTTTCAACACTCCCCGCCCAATCGCTACTGAAAAATGCGAACAGCTGAAATTGCTTCTGAAAGTGAACACCTATCAGGCTAGATGATCGGAATGTTCAGCATAAATGTTCTGCCGCAAAAATAACACGGTTTGCAAACTACAAGGTTTAGTAATTTGGGAACTTTTTCTGTTGGAGTGCTAGCCACCTTAACAAATATTCATCAAATACTTTTCACTTCAATTCTTCTACTAAAATCATTTTTTTCTCCAAAACGTTTGACCTCCAGTCATTTTGTGGGTGCTTCCCCTTATGAGCTTAGTTGACTTGTGACGTTTGGTGTGATCTCAAACTCCAATCAGGTTTCGTCTTTAATTTTTCAATGCTCAGAGGCTCAACTACCAGGGCAAACTAGTCCTTATGTCCGTAATGGAATGGCAGACGAATGTTAGTAGAAAGGTGTGGGATATCTTACTATTACTAATTGGAGGCTCCTTTTGAAGCCTCCAGATGAAGCCACCTGTGGCGGAACCGCCCAACTTAAGCTGGTTTAAGTGCGCCTAATCGCTGTCGGGGCAGCAATTATTTGAAACGCACCAAAAACAGCATAAGTCCGGTAGTCCGTCGAGTGTCCCTAGGACTCCTCGAAAGATCCACGGCGTGTTTCATCACCATACATCAGGATAATATCCGCGATGGGATAATATCAACAAACATTACATTTTTACATACATAATTAAGGGGTACGAGTTATTACAAGACTTCAAGTTGAAACAAACTTAGTGATGCATAGTTAGACAAGCTCTAAGATTAAACATAAATAGTTTAGGAGAAGATGCGTCGATAACGGTTTTCTAGAGTATTGAGAGACTCAGGTCAATACTCTAGGTCTTCGGGGTCTCCTCCTCGACAGCTTCTTGGGTAGCTTCTGAAAGATAACCACAAGGGGAAAACCCTGAGTACGGGGTACTCAGCAAGTCTTACCCGACTAACCAATATAATAGTTTTTCTTTGGAACGCATGTCAGCCTTTAGGTGTGCTTGGTTGACACAATTTTTGCCGAAAAAGCTTACTACGAGTGAGGCCTTAGTTTTGTCTTTTAGTTTAGTTAAGTTGTTACCTAACCATTCTAGATGATAACAGAAGTAAAAGCAATCACAACTGTTGATTCATACAGTACTTGGCAACAGAAAATTTTATATCACATGAGTTCATGCTACGAAGCTTAACAGCGATCAAGTGCATTCATAACCGAGAATTGCGGCGATCCGGATCAATTTACATCCTGCAGGAGAGTACCCCGATCACCAGCATCATACGACTGTCCAGGTCGTACTAGCAACCTCTCGATTAGTAAAGTCAATGATTAGGAACACAACTACCCGGACCCAGGGATGCACCCCCACATGGGACCCCACGTCTGGCCTGATCCCCATGTGAGTTTCAGGCTACACCCCTGCCAATCTCCAGCACGTCAAATGCGGGTACGAAGCATTCCTGATCATAGAATTTACTAACCTACTGGGCTTTACTGGTCCCATACCCAGTAAGTGATCAGAAGTTATCACTTGATCAATGGTTAAGACACGGATCGGTCCTTAACCAGATTAATCCAGCAGACAGAACTACATCTCTAGCTTCTGTCTGGTTTCATGTTCCAAACTATCTTTCATAAGCAACATGTATGACTTAAGTGTTTGCCTTAAGGTTGGTAAACCAAGCATGTAAGCAGGTAAGCAATTCTAGACTTGGGTAGTTTCTAAGATTTGAACAAGTGGCAAAGATGTCCTTAATTCAAGGCATGATCATACACAAGAATAGGTTTCATCCAACTCCTAGCTTAATGCATACAATAACCAAATAACCTGTAACTAGTCACATGAAATAACGACTCCAAAATAGATAGGTATAAATGCACCGGGGCTTGCCTTGATCGTTAAAAAGATTAGTGGACGCCGACGGATTTGCTTCACAGGGAACGAATTCAAACACCTCGTCGGACTCCAAGGGTCCTTCTGAAAATTCCCAGAAATCCTCTTCTGGTGCTTCTGGATCTACGGCGCAATATATGCAGGGGTTAGAATGCAAACTTTTTAAATAACAGACTATACAACTTTCCTTCATGATAAAGTTGCAAGCCAACAAAGACTATACGACTTATCACGAATAGGTTGTAAGTCAACACACAAAAGAAATCTAAAAAGATTAACCTAGATTTTTATTTTCTTACTTAACCCTTCCTATAGCTTTTTCCTTTATTTTTAGAAAAAGTGGTAATTACTTTCTAACTTGAAAGTCTGATTTCCTATAAGTTACGAATTATTTGTGATTAATAAAGTGTTATTCATATTTTATACATTTTATAAATATTAAGTATTTATTTAATTACCTTAAAAGGAAGGCATTAAATAAATACCTAAATTTTTTTATTATTTTCCTAGGGTGTAAAAATTTTAATGCATAAAGGAAAATAAAACAAGCCTAATAAAATTGGTTTCACTAATTTTGGACACTCCTACAAATTTCTGTGATTAAAATGGTGTAAAACGAATTTAAACGAATTATTTTGCTAAAGAAATCTAACTTTTCCCGAAAATTCCCCCGGAAAACTTTTCTTACACACCCCCTCTCTACCCCCTCTCACGAATACTGGGCCCCCACGGCGCGGACCCCACCTCTCCTATACATTCTACCCGCCAGCCCCTTACTCCCTCTGACGGGCCCCGTGGGCCGTTTCCTTCAGCAGCCCAGCACCGGCCCACGGCTCCTCTTTCTTTTTCTTCCTTTTTCACGTGACGCCGGCCTGTGTTACAAGCCCATCGGCCTGCTGGACTTTACGGGCCTCCGGCCTCCGAACCAGGCCGCTGACTTCGCACCGGTTCCTGGGCCTACGCGACGCGCCGGCCCTCTTTCCTTTTCCATTTAACCACGCGCGCGTCACTACTGGGCCTTTGAACCGTGGCCCAGCAATCGCCCGTGCTCGGCCTGCTTCGGCTTCCCCCCCTTTTCTCTCTGACGCGCGGGCCCGGGTGCACCGCTCTTTCTTCCTCCTCCCGCCAAACGCGCGACCGGAACAGGGGGCGGCGCGGCTCGCCGGCCGGCGCCCTCCCGGCGGCGGGTCTCGACGACGACACCAACTCTAACCCTACACGACCTCGTGTGCGGCGACAGCTCCCCTGGAGACGACCGGAGCTACCTCCTCCACGGCAACGGGCGGCGACTCCCTCGGCCGGTGATGACTTCTCACGCCAAAGGCACAACCCACTCAAACAACTAACTCGACACCATCCTAGGACCCTAAGGACTCGATTACGACTGCTCAAGAAAGAAGAGAGACAGCGCGAGGGGGTTCTCACCGAGAGCGGGCGGTGCGACGGCGGCGGACAGAAGCGGCGGCGATACAAGGTGTCACGGCGAAGAAGCTGGGCAACAAGTTGGTAGGGCTACTGGTGGGGTGTAGGCGGAGGCGTGGGTGGAAGGAATCGACGGGAGCGGCGGTGTGGAGGTGGAATTTTGCTTGGCGGCGATGTCTGGCAGAAGAGGCGCTGGCGGCAGTAAAAAGAACGGCGGTGAAAACGGCGGCGCGGGAGCGGTAGTTATTCAAGCATTTACCCCTCGCATGGCTGCCACCGTGGTCTACCCGTAGGCGTATGTGGCGAGGAGGTGGCCTAGCTTAGCTGCGCTGGCGGACGACCGACGACGGCGGCGGCGACACGTCTGGAGTTTCTGTCATCGCTTCTCCCGCCCGTGATCTTCAGAAGCCAACCGTGGTTGATCTTTGATCCAGCGGCACACCGATGCTTAAAGAAAGTTACAGATAAACTTGAATTCTCCATCTTTTGTTTTGGCTCCAACCCGAGATAATCATCAAACCGGTGGAATTTGGAGATGTTGCTCGAATTGATTCTGAATCGACTGAATCAAAAGTTCAGTTCGTCAGTCACTGACAGTAGTGCCGACTTCAACTTGCCAATCCAATTCAGTGGCCTAAATCTGGTGTTTCCAATCCAACTTCTACCCAAACATGCTCTATATTGTCCCAATGTTCCATTTTGATCATAAACCAGTACCCTCCTTGATCTAATTTGCTCTGAATTTGAATTCAAAGTTGATGCCTAGCTGCTGTTCAGACTTAGGCATTTTTCAGAGTTTCAGTTAACTCGTGATAATGTGCTGACTTTGGGCTCGAGTTTGACCTCCTTCCTTTTACTGTTCTTGGCCAACATCACATGATTGTTGAAGTCCAAGATGCATACTTCAATATAATGTAGCTGTTCTAGTGCACTTGTTGGAAGAATTTTTCAGAAATGAATTTTGAAAATGAACTCTGGAGCTGTTTTTACTGAACCCTGTTGTCGGACGAGGAACAGTAAACAGCTTTTTCTTTTTCTTTTCTCTGATTCTTCTGAGAGATTTAGCACTATTTAAATTCCAAATTTTTGATCCTTCAGTTCCAATCACTCTTACACTTGTATTCCATATTTTTGACAATTTTTTTCTGAATTTCAAATTTGAAATTCAAATTTCGGTCAAAATTTGGCCGAATTTGGTCTTTTTGCCATTTTTCTTCTTTTTCTTTTGAATTTCCCTCTGAATTTTTCAGGGTCACTATTTGACTTCAAATGGCACTTATTACAGCCTCTCCCCCTTAACAGAATCTCGTCCTGAGATTCCTGGGGTTAAATCCTTAGTTTTTGGAATGGAAAGGAAACTGCGTCAGGTCATTTACTTTTTCTTTTTCTGTACAAGGATAGTGGGGTAGTGGTTCTTGTTCATCTGTCCCTGACGGTTTCAAATAACTCCGGATAGTTAGACTCTAGGTCTTCCGCTTTTTCCCAGGTAGCTTCGTCCGGAGTATGATTTTTCCATTGCACTTTATAAAACGTGATACTCCGAGTTCGGGTATCGCGTGTCTTTTGATCCAGAATTTTAATAGGTTTCTCCTCATATGTTAGATCCGATTCGAGCTCAATTTCTGGATCCTCTACAATTTCGTCTTGGACTCTTAGGCACTTCTTGAGCTGAGATACATGAAATACATCATGTATAGAGGTAAGTTGATCAGGCAATGACAGCTTATATGCTACTGGCCCTTTTCGTTCCAGAATTTCATAGGGACCAATATATCTTGGGGCTAACTTACCTTTTACCCCAAAGCGCTGTACGCCTTTCATTGGGGATACCTTTAAGTATACAAAATCTCCGGCAGAAAATTCCAAGAACCGTCTTCTTTTGTCTGAATAACTCTTCTGCCGGGATTGAGCTATTTCCAAGTGCTTGCGAATTTTCCGGACCTTCTCTTCGGTTTCCATAACCAAGTCCGATCCCAGGTGTGTCCTTTCTCCTACTCCTGACCAATTTAGAAGAGTTCGGCATCTTTGACCATACAAGGCTTCAAAAGGTGCCATTTTAATGCTAGCTTGATAGCTGTTATTATAGGAGAACTCGGCTAGGGGTAAACATTCATCCCATAGCTTAGAAAAGGTAAGGACACAGGCTCTTAACATATCTTCTAATATTTGATTGACCCTTTCTGTCTGTCCTCCAGTTTGAGGATGATAAGCAGAACTTCTAATGAGGGTAGTACCCATATCCTTTTGTAGTTGTTCCTAGAATCTGGAAACAAACTGGGAACCTCGGTCGGAGATTATGGTTTTCGGTACTCCGTGCAAGGATACAATTCGGGCTATATAGAGTTTGGCATATGTCGACACCTGATAAATCGTTTTGACTGGAATAAAGTGAGCTGATTTAGTAAGGCGGTCGACAATAACCCAAATAGAGTCATACCCCTTTGAAGTGGTCGGTAATCCTACTATGAAATCCATAGAAATATCTTCCCACTTCCAGACAGGAATTTCTGAGGGTTGTAACAGACCTGCTGACTTTTGTAGTATGGGTTTAACTCTTCGGCAAGTGTCACATTCTGACACATATCGGGCAATCCCAGGTTTCATTCTAGCCCACCAAAATCTTTGCTTTAAATCTTGGTACATTTTATTGGTTCCGGGATGAATGGAGAACTTGGATGAATGTGCTTCTTCTAAGATTAATCTTCTCAGATTCTCATCTTCTGGAACTACTATTCTGTTTTTGAAATATAGTCCTCCGTCTTTTTCTTGATTAAGTTCAGAAATCTTACCCTCGGCTTTTTGCTGATAAAGTACTTTAATCCACGGGTCTTCTTTTTGGGCCGTTATGATTCTTTCTTTTAGGGTATCTTGAATCATAACATTCTGGTGGGCACCTTGTTTTACTATTTCCAAACTTAATTTTCCCATTTCTTCGCACAGGGTTTTCAAGTTAGACTGGATAGTTGTGCAGTGGCATTGGGCCTTTCTGCTCAAGGCATCGGCCACCACGTTAGCTTTACCAGGATGGTAATGAATCTCTAGTTTATAGTCTTTAATCAGTTCTAGCCACCGTCTTTGCCTCATATTCAAGTCCATCTGAGTGAATATATACTTCAAGCTCTTGTGGTCAGTAAAGATACGACATTCACTACCTAAAAGATAGTGTCGCCATATCTTTAGTGCATGCACTACGGCAGCAAGCTCTAAGTCATGAGTAGGGTAATGCTCTTCATGACGTTTCAACTGACGAGAAGCATAAGCAATAACCCTGCCTTCTTGCATTAGAACACACCCGATGCCTGTTCCTGAGGCATCGCAGTATACATCAAAGGGTTTCTCTATATCAGGTTGAGCTAACACTGGGGCTGTAGTCAATAATTTCTTCAAGATTTGAAATGATTCTTCACACTCAGATTTCCATTCAAACTTTGTATCCTTCTTTAATAACTCGGTAATTGGCTTAGAAACTTTAGAGAAATTGGGAATGAATCTACGGTAATAACCAGCCATTCCCCAGAAACTTCTTACTTCATGAACAGAAGTTGGTGATTTCCAATCCAATATATCCTTGACTTTTCCGGGATCTACTTCAATTCCTTTTTCGGACAGTATATGCCCAAGGAATGGAACTTTCTTTAACCAAAATTCACACTTATTAAATTTGGCATATAGCTGGTGTTCCCGGAGTCTATTTAGAACAATGCGCAAATGTTGCGCATGTTCCTCTTCATTTTTAGAAAAGACAAGGATATCGTCTATAAAGACAACCACAAATTTGTCTAGTTCCGGCATGAATACTGAATTCATGAGATACGTAAAATGCGCTGGGGCATTTGTCAATCCGAAGGACATAACCAAATACTCATATAGTCCATATCGGGTGGAAAAAGCTGTTTTTGGTATGTCCTCGGGTTTTATCTTAATCTGGTGGTACCCTGACCGAAGGTCGATTTTTGAAAAGACCTTAGCTCCGGACAACTGGTCAAACAACAAGTCAATCCGTGGCAGTGGATACTTGTTTTTGATGGTTACCGCATTCAAGGGACGGTAATCCACACATAGCCTTAAGGTACCATCCTTCTTCTTAACAAAGAGAGCTAGGCAGCCCCATGGTGAAGTACTGGGTCGAACAAAACCCTTATCCAACAATTCTTGGAGTTGTGTTTTTAATTCTGCTAGCTCTTTAGGTGGCATTCGATATGGTCTTCTAGAGATAGGAGCGGTGCCGGGTTCTAGTTCAATAGTGAATTCTACCGCTCTGTCAGGCGGTAGCCCAGGCAAATCTTCTGGAAATACATCTAAGAATTCATTGACAACAGGAATAGATTCTAGAGTCACTGCTCTAGTCTTTTTGACCATTTGGTCTAAACAGGGTTGAACGGGTAATTGGAGTTCGAAAGGATGGCCTTGGTCATCTTTCAGGCTAACGATTCGTGTAACCATATTAATTCGAACTTCATGTGCTTTCATCCAATTTACCCCCAAAATAATATCTATTCCTTGACCTTCCAGAATTAAAGGATAAGCTCCCACTTTATTTCCTTCTAGATTTAAAATCACATTGCGAGCTACTTGATTGGTATACTGCGTAGCACCAGTAGCTTGAATAGCATATTTGACATCTAAAGTATGAACTTCTAGTTGGTGTTGTGTGACAAACTCTTTACTTATAAAAGTATGTGATGCACCAGAATCAAACAAAACCATAGCAGGGTAGTTGTTAACAAGGTACATACCTGCTAGGATTGGCTCCCCTTCTGGAATTTCTTCTACAGTCATATAGTGAGCCTGTCCAGTCTTGGTGTTGACAAACTTGCGACGGACAAACTTTTGTCCAGAGCCTTGGCCTGAGGTTTGAGCCTTTAAGTTCGCGTTTCCCCCAATTTTGGGAAAACGACAGTCTCGGGCGAAATGTCCTGGCTTCCCACAGTTGAAACAAACCTGTGGGGTCCCCGAAGGAGTAGGGTTACGAAACCCGAAAGGTGGTACAGTTCCAGGACGAGGGGCAATATTGGGAGCTCTGGCATTCCAGGACTGGAAAGGTCGTTGCTGGAATGAAGGACGATACATGGGTCGGGGAGGACCTCTATATACCATCCTCATCCTCTGTGGAGCATTTCCAAAATTTCCAGAAGGAACAGCCTTCCTCTTTAATGCTTCTTCTCTCTTTAATGTTTCATCCAATGCTTTCATCTTTTCTTCTGCGGTAATGGCTGTGCTTACCGCGGAACTGTAATCAGCGAACGTGCAGGTGGATAACTTTTCCTGCATTCTTGTATTAAGCCCCCGGAGGTAACAATCCCTCTTTCTGGTCTCCGTATTAACATGCTCTGGAGCATATTGGGCTAAGTGGTCGAACTCGTTGGTATATGCTAGAATACTGCGGGTTCCTTGTTGCAGTCCCAAGAACTGTTCTAACTTCATCCTCATGACGCCCTCGGGTATAAACTGCGCCCGGAAGGCTTCCTTAAAATCTTCCCATGTGACTTCCCTTCCCACTGGCTGCCTAGCCAGATGACTGGTCCACCAGGTTGCTGCGGGACCCTGAAGCTGAAGCCCCGCAAACTCGGCCTTCTGAACGGCAGTGCATTGGGGAATTACTCGAAATTTCTGCTCCATGGCCTGAAGCCACTCATTAGCTTCCAAAGGATGCTCAGCTTTTAAAAAGACTGGGGGACGTGTTTCCAGAAATTGGGTGTAAGACACCCCCTGCTCCGGCTCTCTTCTACGTCCACCGTTGCCGGTATTCTGTACTATCATCTGGAGTAAGCGGGCTTGCTCTGCCCCGGAATTCATTAAACTGGCTATTGCGTCAGCCAATGTAGGTGCTCGGGGTAAATCCTCTTCCTGTCCTCCGGAGCCTGAAAGCTCGGGTTTCTCTGGGATCCGTCATGCTGCCAGAATAACAAGATATCAATATCTACGGTGCATTCTTATCAACAACTCTCTGCATACTAATATATCACACATCACAGTATGCGTGTACACAAACCATGCTTATATACATACTTATTTATATTACATGCCTAGGAGTTAATATTTACAAAACCCCTTGGAGCCACTTGTCCATCATTCATATCTCACAAGAATATGTTACAGCATGTTCCAACCAAGTTCACGTCAACCGTCATAAGGAAAGATGCCCAGTTCTTCGGCATTTAAGCCCAGTCGTGCCATGGCTTCTTGCAGGACGTCTTGGTCCACGGTCATCAGAGTTTGCCCTGGGGGAGCAACAGGTGGAGCTTGATTGACCGAATTCTCGCTTCCGGACTCCGGTCCGTAGTCACTCCAAGTGCGAGAAGTGTCGGAGGTACTAATTCCAGAATTTCCTTCCATCTCTTCTGGCTCCTCTTCTTCTTCGCCTTCCTGTTCTTCTTCTCCCCACTGCTGCATGGGACCATAGCCTTGAGGATCTAGTCCATCGGCATTGGCATCGGCCCACGCAAACTGCTGATTACCCGCAAGGACCTCGTCCTGATTATCTTCCATATCCACATCAAAGCCTTCTAGATTCTCGTGAGCATATAAATCTATTTCAGGATCGGCCGGTGGCACTGGATCTTCTTCCATTTCTAGCACAGGCACCAGTTGATCTGCTTCTTCCGGGTTTTGCGGTTGAGGCTCTTCTGGTGGGGGAGGTGGTGGAACATTAATCATATTTTGCGCCGGTGCTTGAGCTTGCATTTCTTCTAGGGCTAAACGAAGTGATAGAATCTCGTCTAGCTGCTGAAATCTCTCCGCCTCCAACCTATGGACATTGGATTCAGCTTCTTCTCTTGCTCTATCCGCCATGCTTCGACTTGCTTCGATGAATCCTTGCAGCGCCCGAAGTTTCTCTTCATAATCTTCAATCCGCCTAGACTGCTCTCGCATTGCTTTCTCCATCTCGTGCTCCCTTGCCATTGCTGCCTTCTTGTACATTTATTTGTCATACCGGGCACCCATTGCTTCCATCCTAGTATCTTCGTTCTTCTGTCTCTGATTATAATATTCCCGGATACAAGCTTGATGTAGATTGTACATAGCGGTCATGTAGTCAGAAGCAGCAGCTACCAACACATCGTGCTCCACACGAGATGTGTTCTTCAAGGCTTTGATCCTCCGCTTCCATACCCCGTCATCTTGATGCTTGATTGGATAGAATCAAGCAGAGCTCGACCCTATTTCTACCTTATGATTCTCACACAGCTCAGTAAGAGCTGTCATGGCTGCCCTTTCTATAGTATCATGAAATTCAAAACCCGATTCCATTACTTCCTCCAGGCGCCAATTAGGCCGGGTATCATCATCTGGGATATGCACATACACTGTGCAATACTGCTTATGGCCGGTATCTTCTTTCCTCCAATAGTACTCTGGGGGACTATGAAAACCCAACTCTTGCAGTGTCTTCCAGAGTAACTGCACGAACCCTGGTTTGTCCAGATAACGACCACGAGTCCACCCATCCCTATCCATGTAACCTTCTTCGAACATCCTATAAAAAGAAACGAGATCAGGTCTAGCGGCACTCACCAAACCCAAAAGTTTTTAAACATGCAATGCAATTATGATGCAACGATTCCTACGTACTTTCAGACTCATATACACACTCGTAGAAAAATTGGTGGCATCGTAATCTCTCCCTAATAAACTATCGAATACTAGCGACACGCAGCAAACAGTTAGCATCTGCAAAACAATCAACCGGTTAACACTACTGCCACCTATGACTCTTGTTTTTATTATTTTAAAATAGAGTCTCAGTATTTGAAAAGTAATATTTGTTGATTATCCCAACCTACGGCTCTGATACCAGCTGTGGCGGAACCGCCCAACTTAAGCTGGTTTAAGTGCGCCTAATCGCTGTCGGGGCAGCAATTATTTGAAACGCACCAAAAACAGCATAAGTCCGGTAGTCCGTCGAGTGTCCCTAGGACTCCTCGAAAGATCCACGGCGTGTTTCATCACCATACATCAGGATAATATCCGCGATGGGATAATATCAACAAACATTACATTTTTACATACATAATTAAGGGGTACGAGTTATTACAAGACTTCAAGTTGAAACAAACTTAGTGATGCATAGTTAGACAAGCTCTAAGATTAAACATAAATAGTTTAGGAGAAGATGCGTCGATAACGGTTTTCTAGAGTATTGAGAGACTCAGGTCAATACTCTAGGTCTTCGGGGTCTCCTCCTCGACAGCTTCTTGGGTAGCTTCTGAAAGATAACCACAAGGGGAAAACCCTGAGTACGGGGTACTCAGCAAGTCTTACCCGACTAACCAATATAATAGTTTTTCTTTGGAACGCATGTCAGCCTTTAGGTGTGCTTGGTTGACACAATTTTTGCCGAAAAAGCTTACTACGAGTGAGGCCTTAGTTTTGTCTTTTAGTTTAGTTAAGTTGTTACCTAACCATTCTAGATGATAACAGAAGTAAAAGCAATCACAACTGTTGATTCATACAGTACTTGGCAACAGAAAATTTTATATCACATGAGTTCATGCTACGAAGCTTAACAGCGATCAAGTGCATTCATAACCGAGAATTGCGGCGATCCGGATCAATTTACATCCTGCAGGAGAGTACCCCGATCACCAGCATCATACGACTGTCCAGGTCGTACTAGCAACCTCTCGATTAGTAAAGTCAATGATTAGGAACACAACTACCCGGACCCAGGGATGCACCCCCACATGGGACCCCACGTCTGGCCTGATCCCCATGTGAGTTTCAGGCTACACCCCTGCCAATCTCCAGCACGTCAAATGCGGGTACGAAGCATTCCTGATCATAGAATTTACTAACCTACTGGGCTTTACTGGTCCCATACCCAGTAAGTGATCAGAAGTTATCACTTGATCAATGGTTAAGACACGGATCGGTCCTTAACCAGATTAATCCAGCAGACAGAACTACATCTCTAGCTTCTGTCTGGTTTCATGTTCCAAACTATCTTTCATAAGCAACATGTATGACTTAAGTGTTTGCCTTAAGGTTGGTAAACCAAGCATGTAAGCAGGTAAGCAATTCTAGACTTGGGTAGTTTCTAAGATTTGAACAAGTGGCAAAGATGTCCTTAATTCAAGGCATGATCATACACAAGAATAGGTTTCATCCAACTCCTAGCTTAATGCATACAATAACCAAATAACCTGTAACTAGTCACATGAAATAACGACTCCAAAATAGATAGGTATAAATGCACCGGGGCTTGCCTTGATCGTTAAAAAGATTAGTGGACGCCGACGGATTTGCTTCACAGGGAACGAATTCAAACACCTCGTCGGACTCCAAGGGTCCTTCTGAAAATTCCCAGAAATCCTCTTCTGGTGCTTCTGGATCTACGGCGCAATATATGCAGGGGTTAGAATGCAAACTTTTTAAATAACAGACTATACAACTTTCCTTCATGATAAAGTTGCAAGCCAACAAAGACTATACGACTTATCACGAATAGGTTGTAAGTCAACACACAAAAGAAATCTAAAAAGATTAACCTAGATTTTTATTTTCTTACTTAACCCTTCCTATAGCTTTTTCCTTTATTTTTAGAAAAAGTGGTAATTACTTTCTAACTTGAAAGTCTGATTTCCTATAAGTTACGAATTATTTGTGATTAATAAAGTGTTATTCATATTTTATACATTTTATAAATATTAAGTATTTATTTAATTACCTTAAAAGGAAGGCATTAAATAAATACCTAAATTTTTTTATTATTTTCCTAGGGTGTAAAAATTTTAATGCATAAAGGAAAATAAAACAAGCCTAATAAAATTGGTTTCACTAATTTTGGACACTCCTACAAATTTCTGTGATTAAAATGGTGTAAAACGAATTTAAACGAATTATTTTGCTAAAGAAATCTAACTTTTCCCGAAAATTCCCCCGGAAAACTTTTCTTACACACCCCCTCTCTACCCCCTCTCACGAATACTGGGCCCCCACGGCGCGGACCCCACCTCTCCTATACATTCTACCCGCCAGCCCCTTACTCCCTCTGACGGGCCCCGTGGGCCGTTTCCTTCAGCAGCCCAGCACCGGCCCACGGCTCCTCTTTCTTTTTCTTCCTTTTTCACGTGACGCCGGCCTGTGTTACAAGCCCATCGGCCTGCTGGACTTTACGGGCCTCCGGCCTCCGAACCAGGCCGCTGACTTCGCACCGGTTCCTGGGCCTACGCGACGCGCCGGCCCTCTTTCCTTTTCCATTTAACCACGCGCGCGTCACTACTGGGCCTTTGAACCGTGGCCCAGCAATCGCCCGTGCTCGGCCTGCTTCGGCTTCCCCCCCCTTTTCTCTCTGACGCGCGGGCCCGGGTGCACCGCTCTTTCTTCCTCCTCCCGCCAAACGCGCGACCGGAACAGGGGGCGGCGCGGCTCGCCGGCCGGCGCCCTCCCGGCGGCGGGTCTCGACGACGACACCAACTCTAACCCTACACGACCTCGTGTGCGGCGACAGCTCCCCTGGAGACGACCGGAGCTACCTCCTCCACGGCGACGGGCGGCGACTCCCTCGGCCGGTGATGACTTCTCACGCCAAAGGCACAACCCACTCAAACAACTAACTCGACACCATCCTAGGACCCTAAGGACTCGATTACGACTGCTCAAGAAAGAAGAGAGACAGCGCGAGGGGGTTCTCACCGAGAGCGGGCGGTGCGACGGCGGCGGACAGAAGCGGCGGCGATACAAGGTGTCACGGCGAAGAAGCTGGGCAACAAGTTGGTAGGGCTACTGGTGGGGTGTAGGCGGAGGCGTGGGTGGAAGGAATCGACGGGAGCGGCGGTGTGGAGGTGGAATTTTGCTTGGCGGCGATGTCTGGCAGAAGAGGCGCTGGCGGCAGTAAAAAGAACGGCGGTGAAAACGGCGGCGCGGGAGCGGTAGTTATTCAAGCATTTACCCCTCGCATGGCTGCCACCGTGGTCTACCCGTAGGCGTATGTGGCGAGGAGGTGGCCTAGCTTAGCTGCGCTGGCGGACGACCGACGACGGCGGCGGCGACACGTCTGGAGTTTCTGTCATCGCTTCTCCCGCCCGTGATCTTCAGAAGCCAACCGTGGTTGATCTTTGATCCAACGGCACACCGATGCTTAAAGAAAGTTACAGATAAACTTGAATTCTCCATCTTTTGTTTTGGCTCCAACCCGAGATAATCATCAAACTGGTGGAATTTGGAGATGTTGCTCGAATTGATTCTGAATCGACTGAATCAAAAGTTCAGTTCGTCAGTCACTGACAGTAGTGCCGACTTCAACTTGCCAATCCAATTCAGTGGCCTAAATCTGGTGTTTCCAATCCAACTTCTACCCAAACATGCTCTATATTGTCCCAATGTTCCATTTTGATCATAAACCAGTACCCTCCTTGATCTAATTTGCTCTGAATTTGAATTCAAAGTTGATGCCTAGCTGCTGTTCAGACTTAGGCATTTTTCAGAGTTTCAGTTAACTCGTGATAATGTGCTGACTTTGGGCTCGAGTTTGACCTCCTTCCTTTTACTGTTCTTGGCCAACATCACATGATTGTTGAAGTCCAAGATGCATACTTCAATATAATGTAGCTGTTCTAGTGCACTTGTTGGAAGAATTTTTCAGAAATGAATTTTGAAAATGAACTCTGGAGCTGTTTTTACTGAACCCTGTTGTCGGACGAGGAACAGTAAACAGCTTTTTCTTTTTCTTTTCTCTGATTCTTCTGAGAGATTTAGCACTATTTAAATTCCAAATTTTTGATCCTTCAGTTCCAATCACTCTTACACTTGTATTCCATATTTTTGACAATTTTTTTCTGAATTTCAAATTTGAAATTCAAATTTCGGTCAAAATTTGGCCGAATTTGGTCTTTTTGCCATTTTTCTTCTTTTTCTTTTGAATTTCCCTCTGAATTTTTCAGGGTCACTATTTGACTTCAAATGGCACTTATTACACCACCTAGGATTCCTAGGTGGACACTTAAAGAGAGAAATCCTAGAAATTCTCATAAAAAAAGAAAAACATCCGACCATCAATCGACAGATTCAAATCATCATAGCCATTTAATCTATTATGTTTTCTAAAAAATTACCCACCTATGCCATTATGAAAATAGCCTAAAGTAACCCCCTAAATCTATATACAAATTACCCACCTCTGCCATTATATAAAATCTTACTATTACTAATTAGAGGCTCCTTTTGAAGCCTCTAGATGAAGCCACCTAGGATTCCTAGGTGGACACTCTAGAAAAAGAGAGAAATCCTGAGATTTCTCACAAAAAAGAAAAAATATCCGACCATCAATCGATAGATTCAAATCATCATAGCCATTGGATCTATTATATTTTCTAAAAAATTACCCATCTATGTCATTATGAAAATAGCCTAAAGTAACCCCCTAAATCTATATATAAATTACCCACCTCTGCCATTATATAAAATAAACTAAAGTAACCCCCTAATCTTAAAAATTACCCACTTATGCCATTATAAACAATATTTAAAATAACCTCCTAATTTGCAACCGAATTGCCCACCACTTTTACTTAAAGCAACCCGTTAAATTTGCATCTATATTACTCACACGTGCCATTATTAAATAACATGATAACCCTACGTTTGAATCAAATAACCTTAATTAAAAATATACAGCAATATATTATTCTAAATCGTCTATATCTTGCACTATTGGTATATGATATGATAATTAAGCGTATAATGTGTGTCACTATTTATAAAGATATAGAGGAAGTGACGAGAATATAGATTTCTATGTTAAAATTGTATCACAAACTTATGGTTCATTAAACAAATTTAAGCGCATACCTGCGATGCAAAGTGAAAAGTTAAAGATTATAAATGTGTATGAAAATATTATAGAGTAATTACTAAGTAAAATATATTACAATTGGATGAAGATAATAAGTATGTATCTATATAAGTATTGTGTTCAAATATCTAACAAACGAGAGTTAGCTTGTGGTAATATTTTTTAGCAATGTAGTTCCTTTTTTATATTGGAGACTCCGCATTAGTTCCCATGAGACAACCTAGAAAAAAGAGATAAATTCTCATAAAAATCAAAACATCAAACACCAATCCTGTAAACTCAAATAATCATAGCCATTGATCTATTATACTTTCTAAAAAGTTACCCACCATTATCATTGTGAAAATATTCAAAAATGAACTTTAAACCTATATCTAAATTACTGAGCTCAGCTATTATAAAAAATAATCTAAAGTAACCCCGTAATCTTCATCCAATTTACTAATACATATTATTATAAAGAATAACTTAAAATGTCATTCTAAAATTTTATCTATATTACCCAAGTATGTTGTTATTAAAAATAACCTAAATTAAACACCTAAATCTTAATCTAATTATCTTCATGTGCATCATACATAAATGTCAAAAAGTAAACTAATATATGATTCTAAATTACCTATTTATGTCATTGTTAATATAAAAATACTAAGTTAAAGTATATACACATGATCAGCGTCACCATTTAGACCATTTATACATGTATGTGAGGAATCGATGAAAAATATTGATTTGTATGCTAAACATAATGTATGGAGGATTAGAGGTGCGATACAAAATGGAAAAAGTATGAATATGAATGAAAAAATGCATAGAGTAATTATTAATTAAAAATCAATTACAACTGGATAAAGATAGGTACATATCTATATAAGTATTATGTTGACGTATTGAAAAAATAAGAGAGTAGTAGGTAATCAATTTTGATTATTAGCTACAAGTTTAATTTCTAAATAATTTTCAAATACAATAGCTTCTTAAAAACATTAACCCGGGCGGGAGCACGGGTTACCCGCACGGGTTAATGGACTAGTAGGATATAATTAGTTGCTCCTTGTCCTATTTTCTAGATCTCTTATGGAAGAAATCTTCTTGTTAGACTTAGGTGACTCGGCGGTCAAATATTCTGAACTTGATCTTGTAGTCAAGCCTTAACTTCTTGTTAGACCTTTAATCAGATGTTAAATTATAGTTTATCTATTCTTCACTGAGCAATCTGACAAGTATTTTGCATAGTTACAGTGATTTATCTGTGGTCTCAACAAAATAATGGTGTTGGATTAGGGACCAGGAATCATGCTGATGTGGTTCAGATTTTCCAGAAGCCACATCACATGGTGACAGAAGATTGGACCATGGGTTTGCTCAGACTTTTGTGGAGTTGAGAAAAGGATAGAAACTGTAAAAGAAAAACTGCAATTACTGACTGACTAGCAGTTGGCAAAACTCAGCTCAAGGTCCTTTAGATTCTTATGGCGTGTCGGTGACTTGGGGATTGGAATTGAGAACTTGTCTTTCATTAGCAATGATTGCATGATTTGCGACTATCCATCAACATAATTTTCTGATTCTCTGAATGAGAAGATCAAGGGACATGGAGAAAGCTGGTAAACAACTCGAAGCCATATCTTGTGGAATTGGAAATGTAGGCGAAATAAACGGGCCGAAATATTGGCAGTTGAACTGCAGAAAAGTAAGCCACCGTAGCCTTGAAAAATTTAGCATCAAGAACCGACCGGTGTGAACGGATTGAAAATTAGACGGGAAAGCAGGTGAGCTACTCGTTGCGCTTTGGAAACTTTGAATGGCATCTTACTTTCAGCGCTTTGTTCCCGGGCCACTTCTCTGAATCAGAATGGAGAAAATGATTACTCGATCCGTAGCATGCATGATTCGAGAGCCATTTTCTGGTACATTTGAGAACGACAGGTGACCAGAAAACACACCAGGAGTCCAGGACCATGTATGGATCATGTCACCTATGATCTACTGCATCAGCGAAAGTACCTTTATTTCCCCCCCAGATCATTTCAGAATTGTCGTGCAAGTTTAAGTGGCTGGTCAAGCCATGCATTACGCTCAAAGCTTTTGAGACATTTCATTTCAAACAGCAAAAAATGATCAATTCTGGAGCATTTTTCTCGATCGAACGACTTGCCATCTCCCTGACGAGTGACGACATAACATGAATGGCTGAATCTTGTAAGGATAAGAAGGAGGAGGAGGAAACGAATGAATCACGCCTTGCTCGCAGCAGTCTCGCGAGCAGGCAGCAGCAGGCACGCACGCACGCACACTATCTCTCAGTTGGTGTTCTGGTCGACGAGCACGTGGACGGTGGCCGAGACGGCCTTGTCCGTGGCGACGACGACCTGGTTGCCGGAGACGTTCCGGAGCGTGTGCCCCGGGAACTCGTTGCCGGCGACGAGCGAGTACTGCACGTGGCCGATGCGGTCCGGGAACAGCAGCACGTCCGCGAAGTCCACCGTCCACGAGCTCCCGTTCCCCTCCGCCGACCCGCGCGCCGCCGTGGATTTCACCGTCATCCCCGTCGCCGAGTTCTGCTGCACGTACACTTGATCCACCGTGGCGAACTTGCCGTCCAGCTGGACGATGTCGACGCCCTTGTCCCGGCCGCTGAAGATGTTGCCGACAACCTGGACGCCCCTGGCGACGCCGTTGACGGCCTTGAGCACGACGTTGGCGTCGCCGAGGAAGAAGGAGCCCGACACGTGGAGCAGCACGGGGTCCTCGGCCACGATGCTGGTGTAGTCCATGTAGCAGTTGCTGATCCACGCCTGCGTCAGCCCGGGGCTCTTGAAGTAGATCCCCGTGCCGCCGAACCCGGTGGCCTTGTTGTAGCAGTGCACGCCGGAGATGGAGTTGGCTGGCCGGGTCACCATGATCCCCGTCGCCGCGGAGAAGATGACGACGTCGGTGACGGAGTTGTCGTTGCCGTCGAGCCGGATGCCCGTGCCCGTGAACCGCCGCTCCCCGGGGTCGGTCCCGGCCGTCATGTGCTGGCCCAGGAAGCTGTTCCGGATCATCGTCTCGTGGCCGCCGCTCACCGCGACGCCGTCGGAGTTGAAGTGGACGACGTAGAGGTTGTCGATGCCGACGCGGAGCGAGTTCACCAACGACACGCCACCACCGCGGTAGTTGCAGTCCAGCATCAGGTCGCGCAGCGTGGCGTACTCGTAGTCGTAGCTCCGGGAGCTGCCCTTGGCGGAGAGCTCGATCAGGTAGCGGTCCGTCGGGAAGTCGTCGGAGGCCCGCAGCGACCCGCCGTGGATCCGGAAGTTGCCGCCACCGGAGGCCGGCAGCGTGAGGGGCGCCTTGACGAGGTACGTGCCGCCGTCGAGGTGCACCTCCGCGCCGCCGAGGTCCGGGATGCCGCCGGTCATGGTGGCGTTGGACGGCGCCCGGAACGCGTCGGCGATGGCCTTGTTGATCGCGTCCGTCGCGTCGGCGGCGCCCGTGGGGTCCGCCCCGTAGTCCGTCACGTGGTACACCCGCGCGCCCGCCGAGGCCTGCACCCAACACGCAGCGTGGTGACACGTCAGAACGTTACACTGACCAGTGCGCCGCGCCGGAGCGCCAATCGTGCGTCGCGATCACGGCGAGCACGAGTAGCTGCAGAGCATCTGGCGTTCTGGTGGGCGCCCGTGTCGCGTCGTAGGTGTGGGGCAGTTAGTGGTTGGCGCGGCGCGAGCAGTGCTGTGCCGGAGATGGAAAGGGAGCTGGAAAAAAGTTGGTGTTGCTGCTGGTGCCGGGTAAATGCAAGCATACCAAACGTTTCTGACGAAAATCGCATGAGAAATTCAGGGTTGGTGCCAAATGTCGGTAGATTCAGAATTCCAGATGGCGTCATGGGCTTTTTGCAGTCAAGAACCTGACGCACAATTGCAGTTGAAGTATTGCAGAATGCAGAGAGGTGAATCCCAAGTCCAACGGCTCCGGGGACTCATCGTGCTCTTACAGTCCTACAGCGTGTGCAGCAGAGAGTTTTCTATGCGTACTTCGCTCGAGTAGTTGGCTGATGAGCTTGACGTTTGAGTATATTCTAGCAGTTGGCGAGAGGCACTCTCTCCAGGAAGGCTTGGGAGGATCGTCGACAGCGACCTCCGGCAGAAAAGGAGACGGTGGGAAAGCTGGGTGACAAAGCTCCATTTGGTGGTAAAAATCGTTGCTTTTTAAGCGTAGTACTGCAGAAGATGAGAAGAGCAATGTGAAAAGCTTAACTGCAAAGCAAGCCGACATCTCTCTCTGACTCTCTCTAATTACTAGTGGCCGTACAACTGGAGCCTAACAACTGCGCCTTCAAGACGACGATCAGAGCAAATGGACGGAAGTGTACGAGAACTACCAACTGCCCATTAAAAAACTCATTGCCGCAAGGGGAAAGGACTTTGGACCGTAGCAGCAACTTCTTCTTTCTTTTTCTGTTTTTTTTTTTAAAAAAAAATCGGACGGTAGGAGCGATGAACACATGAACTGCGCTACTCTTGAAGTGATGAGAATGAAAGATAATCATGCTGGTACGGCTTTGAGCGCGTGCTTACCGTTGCCAAATCTCTCCTCGTCGCCCCGAAGGAAGATCTGACGCTCTCCATCCTCCGCTGCGCGAGATCCCTGTACCGCCGCTCCCCGCCGGCCCCGGAGGCAAAGCCAGCGGCGCCATGGCCGACGGCGCCGTCGTGAGGCCACGCGCTCACACCGGCGGCCAATGCAAGAAGCAGAGCGCCGAGGAGCGGCAGCATGGCTCCTCTTCCTCCCCGCCTCGCAGGCTCCATGGTTGCTTCCTCGGCCTCTCCTGGTTTCTTGTGGCTATACAGGAGACTGACTTGACCTGACCTCTCTGCTACGACATCAATGGCGTCCAGGCCTCCTCACCTATCTCTCTTTTCCCCCTCCCTCTTTATCTGTGGCACTGGCACCACGCCTCTGCCCCCTTGCTGCTGGAATGCCAATGCTTTGCCTTTGAGAGGTGTGCGTGTGGGGTCATTACAGGCACCTGGGCTGCACAGAGGAAGAGATTAAGAGAGGATAGAGAGTTATATATACAGGTTAAGCTTGCGTTGCGATGGTTACAAGGCTGGTTGAAGGGGTCACACTCGTCATTGTGCTTCAACGGCGGAGCCCGACCGAAAGCGAAGCGGGGGGGAAAAGGCACGGAGGCTTCGATAATTGCTTGACGAGTCGATTCAATCCCGCCCTCGTTCCTGCCAACTCCCTCTCCAGCGCGGACGGGACGACATCGAATTGTAATCACGGACGGATGGACGGTGGTTGGAGCAGGCCGGAATTAACTTTTTGCCAACGGTAACTCTTGGCGTCAAGGTGATTAGCAGACTAGATTAACCCCGGCGGGCCCTGCACCGGACGCGTGTACGAAGAATCACCGGAGCCGCGCGGATCTGGGTTCTAGAAGCACAGTGGAGGATGGTTGTGCAGTGCACCTGCTTCTTGGTGTGTTGTGTTGGGTGCCCTGTTTGTTTAATCGGATCGGAGGAAAGAGCCCGAGGAAAGTTGCTTTGGTGCGTCAGTGCGGCTGCTTGGCTTTGGTTGCCTGCCGTGCCGGCGGCCCTTGCTTTCACAATCTTTCCCCCCGTCTCCTTTGATCCTTCCCCCTTCCTTTCGACCTTTCCTTTCCTTTCCTTGGGTGCTCTGCATCAGCGTGCTCTCCCTTCCTTTCTTCCCTTATTCCCTCAACTCATTGCTTGATGAGATGCTCAGAATTTCTTGCAGGGGCACCATCATCTCATCTGATGTAATCTTTTCTTTTTTAACACGGTGGAATATGCTGCATGCATGTGGAGATTGTTACTGAATAGCAAGTTCAGAGATGAATAAAAGCTGCCTGCATTTGCTGCACCGGCATTGAGCCAATGAGCGCTGCAACAGAGAAAGAAAGCTCCCTAACGTTGGAGGCTAGCTTGATCTGAGTGGGACTTCTTATGGAAAAGGTAGTGATGGAGTGAGTGGAGGTCACAGAGGAGCGTGGAGTGAGTGTGTGGCTGCTTTCTTACGATCTTCTTTTCCAACAAACCTGAAATGCTTGCGCTTTACACTTAGGACGGCACGATCCTGTCCCCAAACAAAGCATCATATTTCTGCTGGACCTAAAATCGCAGAACAAAAAGAAGCGTCCGTACGCAGCACCACTAACTAACTTTAGTTTTACAAATTCTTAAAAATTGTATTGAAGATCTGTATAGAGCTCTTGGTTTGCGCGAACACGCACGATCGCTGCAAGATGGGTCGACGAGCAGCCTCAATATAATAACGCCTGATTGAGTTTGCAGTTGCACACCTCTGAGCTCGCAACGCATCGCAATCGCAAAATACACTTTTATGAAGGGTTGCTGCTGCGGTTCGATCGATTCGCTTTACGGCCACCGGATCGGATCGGATCAGACCACGCAAAACTTTGTTACGAGGGTAAATACGCTTGTGAAAGGAATGTCAACGAGAAAGGGCAGGCAGGCGGTGCCTCTGCAGGAAGTTTCCACTGCAGGGACTCTGGCAAGCGTATCCCCAAGCTGGCATGCATCCGCTAGCAAGCTGTTTGATTTGTCCGGGCGGGGGATGGAAATAACGTAACGGATGCGCCCCTGGCCGGCGTCCCTATCATCACCACCGGGCTCCTTGATCGGTCGATCGCCGCGCTCCGGAAGCAAAGCAACCCTCGGCGCCCCCGTCCAAACGCGCCCGCAGATGCGATGCCGACGAGCGTCGTCGACGGGTGGGGGGGCCATGCTTGCTCCCGGCCGGGGGCTGGTTGGTTCTGCGGTGCACGCACGCGTACGCGCACGGTGGCCGATGATTGGTTTGCCGCGGTGGTCATGGGCTAGGTAGGCGGTTTCGTGTTCGGCCGGGCGTCGTCTGATCTCATCTCGTCTGCATCCTCCGATCCCAATCCCACCCAGGGTCAGAAGGTTTGGTGAGTCGCCGGAGCTAGACAATGCCGTTTCCAACGGTGGAACTAACTAACTAACACACACAATGGCAAGCTGCAGAACCGTACGTCTCTCCAGCTGCGGCCAACGTCACAGGCCAGAGGCCACGAGGCCACACACATGTGAACATCACAAACCTCCTCTCCGCACGCTGCAGAAATGCTGGCCATCGATCGAGCAGGTTCACAGCCCTGAACAGGCAAACAGTGTAACTAGTGAACGACAGGAGGAGGTACCTTCTGTGTCAGTCTAATAGCCGCAGCAGGTCAGGGACGCACCATGCGGCTCTGGTACGTACGCGCACGCAAGAGGGTGCCGATCGTGCGCCCAATGCCTAATTCAGGGGAGCCATGATCGCATCGCATCGGATTGGATCAGGGTATGTTTGAGAAAGGCGAGCGCGCGTGTGCGTACGTAGCGGGAGGAAAAATGAGAGCCTCGCGAATGGATTGCACTTGCTGCTGCTGCCGCTGCCGCCGCCGTTTAACTTGCCCCATGCCGAGATCATCGGTCACGTACCTAACGAAGAAAAGGACGCGCACGCGCAAGGGAAACCGGACGGACCTAACCGTATGGTAATCCGACTTGGACACGGCGACGAGAGTGCACGACGCTCATCGCTACGCACAGCGCAACGATAATCACGCGCGACTGACTCCATCGATCGCCCGATCCCATGAACAAATTATTCCGATCAGACCTGATGGATTGCGTACGTTCTTGGAAAACCATGTCGTTCCATTGGAAACTCTTGCTCGCTTGGTAGTGCGAGCCGCTCTTTCTTCTGGACCAGCCGGGTTTCGTTGGACCAAGGAAGGAGGACCTTTGCAAAGACCGTGGAGAGTTAGGCAGGTTGAGATTATGTTGAGTAAATTATTGGTCAAAATCTGCTTCCTCGCTTTGCCTACAATTTGCTTACTTGTAGACAGACGCTTTGGTTGACAGAGATTGACCTGATCGCGTCAAAAATCAATTTTAACTTTGGGACATCCAACATTTCTAGACGAACTAGTATAGTTACTATATCATAAATTAGTCATTGGATCACAAAAATAGGCCACAAATCTGACAGGATCCCGGGCTTCAAACAAACTTGGGCCTTCACTCTAATGCACGATATAACCGGGCGTAGTTCCCCCATTAATTGGGCCGCATCGCTCCGGGCAGTTGGTATTTGTAACACCGACGGCCCCTTGTGCCCGCGCGCGCCGCCCGGCGTCGTCCCCCTCCGGCCACGGCGGCGATCTCCGCGGACGACGCCGCGCGCGCGGCTTCGGAGAAACGAGACCCCGGCGCATGTGGTTTGTCGGACCAGACGGCCGGGACGCCGCCACGCGATGGGAACGCCGACCAACCACGTCCGGGCGCCCCTCGCTGCGCCCGGCGCGCCCATCTCTCTGTGTCGCCGCCGCCTACGCACGGCACGGCATGCAGCAGCGCTCGGCCGAGACATCCGGCGGCGGCGCAGGACGTACACGCGCGTCTTACCGTTCCAACTACATGTCTGCAGCCAGAAAACTGCCGAAGCATGCATCGTCCGTCGCAGAAGGTAAGAGGCGCCGGGTTGCCGTAGTCCAGCATGTGGCTGGTGCGCACATACGCATTGCAAGAGGCCGGGTGGTCTCCCAAATTCATTCAGGGGGACAAGGAACGCACGTACCTAGCCGGAGGTCGCGAGCTGCTCTCAGTTGCTAACAAGCCCCCCCCCCCCCCCCCCCCCCCCCCCCCCACACACACACACACACACACAAAGATCATGCATCCATATCGATCATGTGCCTAACGCAACGATCGACCAAAGGCGCGCAACTTAGCGGCAGCTAACTGCATAATTCGGGCTCCTTTGACAGGACTCCTCGCAAGGAGCTTCTTGTGCGGAGCCGGAGCTGCGGAGCCATTTTTTGAGCTCCGCCATACAGATCTAAAACGGCTCCGGCTCCTCCCAAATGTGCCAAAAAAGGCTCCGAGATCGATGCCGTTGGGTGCGACTCCGACTCCTTCGTGCTTGCTTCGGTAAGTGCGCGGAGCCGGAGCCCCACCAAAGAAGCCCTTCGTCTGTCATCCACCGTACCATATACTATGATCAGGTCATCTACCAGAGCTTGGGCGATCATGGTGCTGGTGGTGGGCTAATATTACGATGGTGATGCGGGTGAGGGTGGGGCTACGGCACAAGTTTGCTGTCAAGAACCTACTTGAAGTTGTACTACCAAAGCTTGGGTGAAGTGTCGCAGATGTTTACGTTTTGTTTTTATTCCAGGAGGTTCTTTCACCTCTATGTATTGATGTGTATTTGTGCCTTCAAATCTTTCTAGTCACGTTTCATACATTAAAATAGCTTTAAATCAAAAGGTTGTCGATTACAAAGCTGTAAATCCACATTGAGTTCTATAATGCTCAGATAGAGACTACATCCAGTACCATATAAAAGAGTTATGATGTATATTTTTTAAAAGAAAATCATCCATGGATGGACTAAATCCAGGGGGGATGATGAGCTATTTAACCCTGACCACTTTCTCCATCACAGCTAGCTACTCCATCGGTCGGATCGGAGTCTGTTTGAGAAATACAGATGCGTGCGTACGCAGAGGGAGAGGAAAAATGGGAGCCTCGCGAATCGCTCGCATTTGCTGCAGCTGCCGTTTAACTAATTAACTGCCCCCATACACCTTGTATCTCACGTACCTGACGAAGAAAAGGACGCACGCAAAGGTGACTGGACCTAATTAACCGTATGCGATGCGACGTGGACGGCGACGAGACGACGCTCGCTCACTAATACACACACAGTACAGCACAATGATAGTCACGCGCGAGTCCGTCGATCGCCGATCCCATGAACGCAACTCTCAGTAAGACGAGCTGGGATCTGGGCTGTGATATTTGTGGACCGTCCGAAGTACAATATTCTGGCACGGTCCAAAGTGTACGGCACCATAAATTCTGGATCGTGTGGGCACGGCACGGATGCAAGGGCGGTACCGTGTCTAGGATCTTAGCACGACTGGTAACGTAGCACGGCACGTATATTGGGTCGTGCTTGGGCCGGCACGGCACGAAAATAGCTCATTAACATATCCGTAAATTATACCATACTAACATCATTCGTTCTATATGTCATGTAGCTTAACATCGGAAACCATAAAATCTGCCTTACTGGAATCGTGATAATGACCATTCATAACATAATAATGATGCGTTCTCGTATGGACACAAGTAGTCATAAGATTCACCTACAATATTTATATGATATGGTTTGATTCCTCTATTAATTTTATAAATTATTTTCTATGTATGAGAGCAAAAATATGTGCAAACAAATAAGCACCGATAAAAAATAAACACATGCGTTGCAAGGGTTGTATTTGGACTGGCACGGCATGAAGACGTCGGCGTGCCACGAGCCGTACTTGGGTCTAGTAAGAGACTTGTTATGCCATGCCAGCATGGCACAACGTGCCTAGCATGCCTAGAAGTCTAGGCCCTTGTTTAGTTGTCAAAATTGGGAGTGCCAAAATTATTGTTCCGGCACTGTAGCACACTGTAGCGTTTCGTTTGTATTTGTGAATTATTGTCCAAATATTGACTAATTAGGCTCAAAAGATTCGTCTCGCAAAGTACAACAAAACTGTGCAATTAGTTTTTAATTTCCTCTACATTTAGTACTCCATGCATGTACCGCAAGTTTGATATGATGGGGAATCTTCTTTTTGCATAGTGCCAAAGTTGGGAGTTGGGGGTGAAGTAAACAAGGCCCTAGGCATGATGAGGCACGAAACACGAGAGGTTCAGACCGTGCCAGCATGGCATGGTTCAAGTCCCAGCTCTAAGTAAGGGGGTGTTTAGATCCTGGAACTAAAATTTAGTCCGTGTTACATCGAATATTCGGAGGCTAATTAGGAGGATTAAATATGAGTTAATTATAAAACTAATTACACGATGGAGACTAAACGGCGAGACGAATCTATCCGGTCTAATTAATCCATCATTAGTTAAATTATGGACTAATTAGACTTGATAGATTCATCTCGCCGTTTAGCCTCCATCTGTGCAATGGGTTTTGTAAATAGTCTATGTTTAATACTTCTAATTAGTATCTAAATATTTGATGTGATAAACTCTACCGTTTACCAACAGGCCGCCAGCTCCCTTTCCTTTCCCTCGGCCTAGCTAACCAGCCCACTCCTCCCTCCGGCCTGGCCCGCCACCACCTCCTCCTCCCAGCTAGGCAGGCCGTCCGGCCCAGCTATTTGGCCTAGCCCGCACGCCGGTCATCTTCCTCCCCATCCCCTCCTCCCTCTCGCCGCTAGCAGTTCACCCCCCGGTGCGCACACCACTTACGCCGCCGCAATCCGCCTCCCCCGACCATCCCCTACCACCCTAAGCCGTGCATTGGAGACACCACGCGAAGCCACGTCGCCCTGGCATCTCACCCCATGCCAAAACCATTCCCCCTGCCTCTCCCTGCCTCTGTATGCGCCCGTGGCCCGGCATGGCCTCGCCGGCAGTTAACACTGTGACCCACGGCCACAACTTGTTTGCTGCTCGATTATTCCCTAAAGGTAAAGATAATACCGTTATAACTCTTTCTATTTTCCTTTCTTCTTACTCTAATAACCATTCTGTTTAACGTTGGTAACAAATTGGGATGGTATCGTATTGTTTAAGTGTGGATGCCTGGAGGGGCGGTCCTCACACATCTTTACGAACACATGCATGCAATCCTACCTCTATGAGTATCTTCGAAATACTGAGCCGGTAAATCCTCGAGATTGACGAAGTCACCACGACACCTCCTGTCGACAGGCACGTCGACTACCACTAAGCCGGTTAAATCCTGAAATAAATTCGGAAAAATACGAGTACTAATGCTGAGTAAGGACTCGAATCTGGAGTAAGGACTCGAATTTGAAGGGCAGGTTCCACCTTATGGAACCTTACTAGCTGAGCTAAAAAATCAGTTTTTCTTCAAAATAATATTATATACTCCCTCCGTCCTAGAATATAACTACGTTTAGACTTTTTCAAAGTCAAATATTTTCAACTTTGACCATGAAGAGAGAAATAATCATAAAGACTAGTAGCATAAAGATTATGTTAGTAGATTTATCATGAAACCAACTATTATAATATGTAACTTTTTATTTGAAATAAATTCTTTTTAGAGGTACTGTTGGTCAAAATTAAAAAGATTTGACTTAAAAAAAAAGTAAACGTAGCAAAATTTGTGACGGAGGGAGTGCCTAGCTTACTTTAGCACAGTCAACGTTTTTTTTCCCGAGATGATAGTCAACAATTTCAGAGAGGAGGAGGAACGAGTAATATATAGTTAAACTAGTTTTTTTTAGACTATATAGTTAAACTAGTAATAGGGCAAATAGGATACCGGACTTTGAAAGAAAGAAAGAAAAACTTGGGCCCGTGTTCCCTTAGTCGCTCTCGTGCATGGGCTCATTCATTGTACGTACAAAGCAGCGCTAAGAACAATATACAAGCAGGCCGTAATGATCCTATTGGGCCGCCAGCGTAGTTAGTTCAGTCAGGCAGGCAGGCTCGGGCTGCTCCGCACTTCAGGCACATAATTGTGCTGACCGCAGCAGGATTCGTCCGGTATGGAAAGTAAAAAAACTTGGGCCTTACATCTCGTGGGCTCATTATACACACGGCGGCAGTAACTAAACCAATTACCCTAATATGGGCTGGGCCACAAAATTCCTTCCATCAGGCGGCATGCTCCCAAAACGAGGGGGCCCTTCCCAAGCATGTGTAGGTACTCCTAACAAGTGCTCTTTTAGAAAATTTCAGACCAAATACTAATCAATCTGTTACTTGGCTTTGATAGATGAGCTGGGCACATAGATTTCTAAGTCTAATTAATTATGCATGCTGGTGATTAACTCCTCACCCAAATCAGCTGGACGGTTTTATCTCGTGAACTAGGTCGAAGGTAATGAATTGGCCTTTTTGTATGGTCTGAAATATAAAAAAGTATTTTTTGTGGGACAAAATTTGAACTTTAAAAAATCACTTATTCTGGGACAGAGGGAGTTGGTGGAATAGGCAGCAGGCTGTACCGTATTTGGGGAAGGTCAAAGGACGAGCGCTGCTGAGCTAGTAGGACACAAGCCTAGAAGCCATGCGATTGACATCGTGTGCCCTATGCGTTAACGCTAGTGTAGGTTATCAATTGGTGTTTGGTGATTAATATTTTGAGCCTTTGATTTATAGTGATCAAAGTTGCTCATTCTCTGCTGCATGATAGAAAATTGATAGATTGAACATCGCTGAAGGTTTCATCAAAAATTTTATCACCGTTAAATGACATGCTACGTCAACAATTTTGCTAACATGGTAAAATTATTATGAGAAGAGAGGAGACGGAGTTTCATCATATATGAGAAGAGTTTCATCACCATGAAATCCAGTATGCACAATTACCAAGTGACGTGACGCGACGCAGCACGTGCAGCTTCTAGGAAACTAGCCACTGCACATGCAGATGGTGGCATGCGAGGGATGGATGGGAGCGCGCTGGCCACATCCCCTTTTGCGCGCCGCGTGCACCATCTTTATCTGAAACGTTCGAACCGTCCACGGCAGCCAGCATTTGGCCGAGAAAGGTCTTCGAATCGCTGCTCCTTCCTCTCACTTTATCATCTTTTAGTTTTAACTAGCAGAAATGCCCGTGAGTTGCTACGGTTCCTTACTTGCTATCACGTTATCATTCGCTTGTTCCTAATATGTTGGATTCGCTTCACAATATGTTGGTGCATTGTCCCTAGTAGTCCTCTCTTTGCAAGTATAATAGTAGAAGATATTTGTGGGTGGTTTGATGCCATCTGTTCATTACGAGGGACTCACACATGAAACTCATGTGTTCCGATGGAAGCGGGGGCGGGCACAACTTTGAGTGGCGTATCGCCGTTCGGAGTTCCATTGCCACGATAGAAGGTGATCTACGATGGGAGCGGCGTCAAGATGTATGACGATGATGACGATGCACCCGTTGTTGGGCTCCGTAAATAGAAACAAAGTTAAGGATGATGAGTATGATTAAGTTTGAAGGCTATATTTTTTTAATACAAACTTTTGCATATGATCTCGGATGAATCCGAACTTTATATCAAAATTGTAGAGCTCGATGAGCTTTTTCATTCGAGATCATTTAGTAGTCCAAAAATGTGTTATAAGTTTAGAGAAGAAACACATTTGCCACGTCATCGATCCACAACTCCGAAACCAAGCGTTCCTATTGGCCGAACTCTCTTCCCACCCTAACCTCTCAACCATTCAACCTTATCTCCTCTCTCTCTCTCTCTCTCTCTCTCTCTCTCTCTCTTCTCTCCCACCTCTCCTCTCTCTCCCGGCCCTATCTCCTCTCTCTCTTCTTTCCCACCTCTCTGGTGCGCCCCTGCGAAGGAGCCCTAGCGGCCGGCGCAGCCACCTCGGCCCGACCCCGACGGCGGAGGCGGCAGGCGCGGCAGCCACCCCGGCTCCGGCCCCAACAGCGAAGGTGACCGGCGTGGCCCCCAGCGACGTAAGTGGATGGCCGGCTCCAGCTCCACGGCGGCGACAGATGGCGCAGCCCAGGCGAGGCCGGCCGGCACGGGCGGCTCCACCTCCACAATTGCAGTAAAGTTTGAGAACTTTTTTGCAAAATTATCAAGATATATTCCAAGAACTGTGGGTTGATTAAGAAAAAATTGAGGGATTTTTTTGTAAAATAACTACGACGGTTGGAAGAAACAACCGCTCTGGGTACATATAGTTGGTTTGATCGCGACGCGAGCTCTGGTCTGAAAGAGACCCGCCGGCCGGCATTCGGCCTGGCCGCCATCTAAGCGCTCGCGCAATCACTCCCCTATCTTTTCGTGGATTCCCACTTGCGGCTATTGGTTTGTGGCTTTGTGCTGATACTGGTCTGCTTTCCACTTTTGGAGTTTCGTACTCGTTGACCGGCATATGGTTAGGTTCGATCTGGAGGGCCAAGCAGTTTGGTGGTTTGGAGTGTACTATTGTGTTGGTTCGGATTCAGATGGTTTTCCAAATCGTTCCAATGAAATGAAAACAATCTGTAGACAAGGCAACGCAAGCGCTGCAGAAACCCGAGGAAAGCTTTTTTTAGGGCAATAAACCCGAGGAAAGTTTGTTTGGTGTGCGTGGTTGTTTGCCGGCCCTTGCTTTTAACGCCTCCTTCCTCTTCAACTTTTCCATCCGGGCCTCTCCTTTCCTTGGGTGCTCAGTGCTCTGCACGCTCTCCGTTTCCCATCCATCCCTCCATGCTTGAGGTGCTCTGAATTTCTCGCAGGCCGCTGTCATCTGATGTAATATAATCTAATCTACGAGTGGGATAAGAATAATGTACCGCATGAATGCTGAGCTTGTTTCTGAACAATGTACCGCACGAATGCTGAGCTTGTTAGTAAGTTGAGAGATGTATTGGCTGCACTGGGGCGTCGAGCCAGCCAACGTGTTGCAACTTGCAACAAACAAGCAAATCTTCTTAACGTTAGAGGCTCGGCCTTTTCTGTTCTGAAAAACAAAAGGTGATGTGGAGCGGGGGACAGTGGGAGACTCTGGAGTGAGTGCGCGACTGCTCCGTTCATCCTTTCCAACTAACCTGGAACGCTTTGTCTTTATGCTTTGAGATGGAACTGTCCTTCCTCCAAAAAAGAACCATATTCTTTTTGTTCTAACTATATATAATCGCAGAAGAAAAAGGAAGCGAGGTATACACACAGCGCTACCGCTCTCGCTTTGTCAAGGACGGAGCTTCTCAATGGTCAACATTGGCCGCTGGCCCCCCATCAATTTTCCAAAGTCCCTAATCTCAACAGTAAACTAAGCTTATATAAGACAGCCGCCCCGTCCCCCCGGCGCAACCCCAGCTTACCAAGGAGCAGACAGCTTTGGAGCGGAACCGATGTCGCCGGTGCCCGAGGAATCGAAGATGAAGATGCCTGTTGCCGCCATGGGGGCTGCCGACGACGACGAGGACAGTCGATGGGGCCTTTTCGTCGACAGGTATTATGCATGTTTCCCCGATCGATCCGATCCGATCACCATCGAGCATCATCTTCGACGCCGACAGGTGCATTTCCTGCTACGATTTTCAGTGCCCGGCTCTGATATACATATCGGTCGGTGTTTTGCAGCGATATGCTCGACTCCATGCGAAGCATATTACAAGATAAGGAGGGAAAGGTAATAAACACCTCCCCCTGCTGCTGCTTCTTTTTCAGGTTTTGTTTGGAATATATGACATGCCCTTTAATTAATCGCCCGATATATATTTTTGTTTCTTTGTGTTTGGCCATTGAAGGACCCATATAGGCATTTGAAGGACGACGAATTTCCTCGGCTGGACAAGCTTGCCGGGAAAGAACGTGAGACCCTTATTAGTTTCATGTGCTTACGGCGTGGCACTTACTGTATTTACTGCCTGTAGAAATGAATCACTGTCACTAATGCTCAGGGAATATTTCCCCGTAGGTTTTGGATCCACTGAGCTTGGGAATGAAAAGATCTTTGATCCTCTCGCTCTTCAGAGTCGGCTAACCACCAATTTCCGTGGGTTAGAGGTATGCTCTCAATTTGTAGCGATGATCTGTTCACATTCCAGTCAGTCACATCAATACATTTTGTGTCGTTTTCCCCTGCTTTATCGGAAGCAACATAGAGAGTTAGGGGCTTGACACTACATATCTTAATGTTTGATCCGACCCACTACTGTCTTCCTTGCCAAAGAGGTAGCATCTCACCTCCTCTTCCCATTCTCCCCTGATGCTCATTATTCGACCTGTCTCTTCTAACATGATCGCTCCCATTCGTCTAAAAACACGACCGTCCCTCTTACCATCTTAAGCACTTGTAGTGGAGGCGATCTGACCACTCGATGATCCCTCTCATGATTTTGTGTTGTCTTTGCTCGCAGCATGCTTAATTTTTAGTTTTTTTTCTGCGAGGTAATTTTCAGAAGATTGGTGAGGGCCATTTTGGTTATGTGTACAGAGGTTGTGGAAAAGAAGGTGGTAAAGCATTTGCAGTAAAAGTGACCAAGGATAAACTGTCCGATGACATGAAACGGTAGCTGTATTAGTAAACCAAACCATATGCTTTATCGATGTGTCCATGACCCGCTAATTTTTCCTGTTGTTTCTCTATTGCAGGGATGAAGCATTGCGTGAAGTTAAAATTTGGGGATCATCTCATGTTCAATTATATTTTCTATTTTTCTTAGCAACTCATAGCATCTGTAATATGTCTTACCAGGATCCCATGAGAACAGCATAGTTGAACTAATCACTCATTGGTTCGAGTTCGATAGACTTTATATCCAGATGGAATGGTGCGACTCCTGCTTATCAGAGAAAATAGGAGCGTCTTTAGACCCGCTGGAAGCTTTGGAAATGCTATATCAGGTTTTTCAGTCTGTTCTTGGTACTTTTGTTAGTATCCATAGCAAAATTCAAATTTCTGTTAGAATAGAACAAGATTACGATTGTAGCTTGCGCCTGCAAGTTTCTCGAAATTAGGTTAAATGCTGCTGTAGTTACTCATGGAAAATGCGTTTCATCTAGACACCATCCATATTTAATTTTGACTTGATATGTTGGGTTGGTCTAGCTCATCAAACAAAACCAAAGCCAAATCACCATAGTGATGATATGAAATTTAGTTGGTTATAACCATAATGAAGAGGTTCTAATTTTTTTAGATAAAGGAATAATAAATATCTCGGCCTCTACATCACAATATATAGAAGCCATTCTAATTGTGCAGTGTAAGGTTTACAAACTAGATTTTCCAGCACACGTTTTTTCCCCCTTTTTTGCCTTCTTACAAACTACCAAACTTGGTATTAAAACCCAGATCGGCATTTCTTGCAAGAATTTATTGTAAACTCTGGAAGTTCATAAAGTACTAATACCTGCAAGCATTTCTAGTTCAGATCAGCAGTGAATGGATCTCATATGTTTCATGTGCAAATCACATACTAATACTAACATAAATCTTGTGAAATTAAAGGTCTCCAAGGGCTTGGATTTCATTCATGGAGGTGGCATAGCACACCTTGATGTGAAGCCAGATAACATGTATCGCAGCAATAATGGTGTTTATAAACTTGGAGACTTTGGCTGTGCTGAATTTACAAGTATTATTAAAGAGGGAGTTGAAGGAGGAGATCGCCGTTATATGCCTGCTGAGATACTGAATGGTGGTAGGTGTGAGCATCTTGACAAGGTAGATATCTTTTCTCTTGGGGCATCTACCTATGAGCTTGTAAGAGGCCAGGAACTTCCTAGAGAAGGAGATGAGTTCAACAAACTTCGTATGGGTAACTTAGATTTACCTCCAAAATCCCAGACGAGCTTGGGCGTTTAATTCAGGTATAACACCACTTGTGACTTACCCTTCGATCTGTTTAGTTTGATATGGCTCCTTTTCTACTACAGAACCCTTCCAGTCAGGTTCTTTCTTGGGAAATGCTTCTCTCGTGATACAATTTGGTAGCTATTTTATTTGTTACCTTAATTACATTTCTAGTCCTGTCGTTCAGCATGCGTATTAGCTAGCGTGACCGCTGCTAGTCTCAGCCTGTCAGAAGCATTTTGCTCTCTTATAACACGCGATCCTACTTAACACTCTCGTTCTGCTTGTTTACAGTCAATGATGCACGCTGATCCAAAAAGGCGCCCTTCTGTGAAAGAGATACTGAGGGATCCCATCTTCGACAAGCTTCGCGACAAGCAGATATCTACACCACCAACTGCGGCTGCTATCCATCAAGAGAACTCTGAAGGGTGAACTACTGCTCAGTTCTCACCCATATGCTATGCATATTCCGTATGCCTGTGTAATTCCCTCGATCACGTTGGAAATTATTGCTCTTTCCTGGCAATGGCATGCCATCCAAAAAATCAGTTTCTTTTACATGCCATTTCTTCAAAATTTTTATCCGCTGCATGCCTCTTCCGTTACATGAGCGTTGGAGGGCTGTTAAGTGATGGTAGAAGTACGATTTCTGCCCTTCAATGAAACGACGAAGCATATTTTTATTGGCCTCATGCCATTGCACAGAGATATGTTTCATACCTGACGAACAAACCTGATGGCTGCGTCCGTTCTTGAAAAATCGCGAGCGCATCTTTTAGACGAAACGAAATAGGCCACCGCCAAATCTGACAGGATCCCCGGACTCGATAGGAACTTGGGCCTTCCTCTCATGGGCTCATTTGTACAATACTACTGTGAGAACAATCCCATTGGGCCGCCCCTTTCCAGGAGCTAGGCCTGCACGCTTTTCTTACCATGCATATGCATCGATTCTGTGCGCGCCAAATCGATCGCTTCCTCCGGCTTCTTTTCCTTCTCTCTCCCTCTCTTGTGCCGCGCGCTTTACACTAGACCATGCATGTGACCAAGTCAATTTGCACGCGGCGGCGCTGATGGCAAGTGAGCGTGCTGCCGGCTGCGAGGATAGATATTTTTTTCGGCTCCTCGTCTATCTTTACGCCAAACTTGAAGACGGCAACGTTCAGAAGTAGCAGCGACAGCACTAGCTAGCTGATGCTTGACCTGCTCTGGCGACCCGCGCGTGCATGACGCTACGACAGGATGGATTCTCTCTCTTTCGGAGGTTAATTTGCAGCCAATGATCGCATGCACATACCGGGATTAGTTAGGTGAATTATTGGATCATCAAAACATGGTTTGTTCCAGAGGCTTTTGTACATGTACGTAGTACATACACGTGTGTCTGCTAGACACTAGCTAGCTAGGGGATCATTTGACCAAGAACCTTGCAAAGGGAGAGTAGCTAGGCAGGCTGGTTCATTCAGTTTAATAATTAATTAATGGCACACCTTGCTCGTCACTTTGCCTAAAAGTGCATAAACTTTTTCTTTCGGTTAAAGAAAACGGAGTTGCAAAATGAACATTTGTCAAAAGGGATGTCCACTACCAGCACCTCATATGATTATTACCTCTGATAATGAATTTACGGTGAATGGTTAATTTTTTTCTTACGGGAATTTAGACGTAGGCCTATGAGATTGCAAACCTTGGCAGCCGAAAGCTTTCTAAGGCCAACTTGATGGATGTGATGCCCACAACCACAAAGGAGGAGGAGGTGCGGACCCTTGATTCCATCTCTGAAACCGTAGCCGTTGAAGATCTCACCAACAAGTTGGATGCAATGCCCTCACAGCCCTCTAAAGCAAAGGAGTACGAGGAGCTCTCCATGGAGCACACACTGCTCCAAGTTGTCGCCTCTTCCGAAGATGGTGCTGTTGTAGATACTGCTCGACAGTCGATCACCAAGGATCATGTGCTTCTCATCTTCAAGGAGGCAGTTGTGGTGGCAACGCCTTTGGCCATGACCACTATAGGTTGTGAGGACATGATCACCGAGCGAATGACCCAGCAAGTGGACACCTCTTTTGAGGATATTGTCGTGGTGGAAGACGCTTACGACGATGAGGAAATTGTCTCGGGTATGGGTATGACAATCGAGGATCCCATATTTCTCATCACCATCAAAGATGACCCTACCTATTCTAGAGGTCAAGGTAGAAGAAGCTCGACTGACTGAGGATCCATCATTAGAGGTAGTGTCATCTCCTGACACCACATCTATAAATGGAGAGTATCTTTGATGTCCTCCTATACACCCCCCCTCACCACTGTCCATGACAACAAGATGCCAGCTCAAGTCTTACAACAGATCCTCACTTCGTCGAAGTGACCACCTTGCCCAACGTAGTGTGTTAAAAGATTTGGGCATTCTTGGGAATGATGGGAATCTCAACGAGGATGCAATTCAAGACTATGCAGACCGTCTCAAGGATTTGTTGCTACCGGACCACCTCAAGCCACTAAAAGGTTTGAAAAGTCATCCCTTCTTGGACCTGCTGGTCTGAGGATGATGTTGTGCTAATGCAGCTCATGTTGTGAGTGAAGTCATCTATTAGCGGAGTTGTCATTCTTAGTCGTAGTTAGTAGTTGTAGGTTTGCAGTTGTTTTTTCCCCATTGTCGATCCCTTTTCGAGGATTGTTGTTCGCTCAATCTGAGTTTTCTTCTTTATCAATATGATCAGCAGCTCTTCTACTTGGTTCGTTAAAAAAAAAGACATCATGGGCTCAACGTACCAGGTACGAGTGGGCCGGGTGTTGCCATTGGGCCACATGTTTCCCCATCTGCGCAGAACACGCAGCGTCAGAAGTTGACTTAACCGGTGGCCGCCCAAAATGCATCGCATGTTTACGATCTTTCCACTTCTCAGCGGGCACAAACGTACAAATGCAGAGCACGAACCCAAACCACTGACGCTGCACGCAAGCATGGCACTATGGCACTATTATCGACTGCCATGGCAGTATGGCACCATTACCTACTGTTCGGCACTTCAACAACTGTACAGTACAGGCAGCTGCACAATAGCAGGTCCCCGAGATTGGCAGACCTACATCTAGCGCCTCCGTCTGAAGAATCAGGTGCCTTCAGCTTCTGAACCTGCAGCCTTCAGAATGGCCACGGAGCACCGGCTCCGGCACGGCGTCAAGTCAGGCGCGCCATCATCGCGTACCACGCATCTCGCCGGCATTATTGGCTCCCCCACGAACACCGGCTTCCCCGCTCGGTGGCGCCCCTGCTGTTTGTACAGGAGTCACGTCGTCCCTTCCAACATGTTGTCTTCCTCCCGCCGCGCGGTCGCATCGCCTTCTCCAGCCTCCTTTTCCGGCTAGTGCACCAGCCATGACTGCTCAGTGGACAATGCGATGTGAACTGAGCTTACAGGACCATAGAGTGACGGGCATTACCATGGACATCACTGATGTCCATGTTCATCGGTGCCATCGTATCGTTGACGGCCAAAATCAGGTCCTTGGCCAACCTTTGGATTATAGCGGGAGCGAAATCCCTGTTCCGTCTTTCTTTGTTTCTTTCCGGTTAGCCGGATGTATCTATCTCTTTATCAATGAAATAGGCACACTCTCATGCCGTTTTCGTTCAAAAACATGTTTATACAAAATGTGCTCGTTTATCAGCTGTCAAGCTTGTACATGAAGGTAACACATCTTTAGGCCAGCTTCCTTTGCAATGCTCACAAGTAAGGAGATATTGGCTGATCAGTTGGCATCCACTTCAACGAATTGTCATTCTCTGGTCATTAGAACGTGTTGATCCTAGTATGATAAGTTGGACGCTCCTCGGTAGACCATTTGGGCACTGCGCAGTAGACCATGTGTCATGTGAACTTTCATGACCTGATGACTGATGACCGCTGAGATATTTATGAAACAGCGTCGAATGCCCGTCTTTAGGCCAACTGCCACTGCAATGTTCACAAGCAGGAGTGACATGCGCTGATATTTTTGAGCGACCCACTTCCCAAATGTCATTTTCTCTGAGGACTGGAATGGTTCAATCCTAGGATGATATGGAGCAGGACGAATCTGGCATAGATCCTTCTCAACAGTCGAAGCCATGAGCCTGGATGAGCGCTTGGAATGTCCACACACCACAGCCCCACATGGCCGAGCAACTTTCCGAGCATTCTTCATTGAATGCATACATCAATTGATATGCCTCCAATGACGCGGCAAGTTAGTGCCAAGGAAAGGTGAATGAAGCGAGCAATTGGGGTACCCATTCTGATAAAAAGTGCAGATGGCTGTCGCTTCCTACATTCAACCCACCGAACGTGAACAGAGAGGACTCATCAACAATGGCGGCACCTTTCCATCCAAGTTCTCTGTGCAAACCCGTAAATCCATTGCAGCAACACTGGCGAAGCATGCCAAACCTATTGCAAGCCTATGAAGAGATCTTATCCATATTGGGGCCAGAATCCTGCAATATCATTCCAGCTCTCTTTTCCATCAATTTGGAGCGTTCTTTTCCCAATCAAAAAGTGTGAGCTTTCACCATCAGCTGTCCTACCAGAGGGTCCCTCCTAATTTGATGGCTACTGTTTGATGTATGCACAAATATTCTTCGACACTGGACAGGAGACCTCTGCAGCGCCAAGGTTAGTGGAACTACGAACTATCCAAAGGTGCAATCATGCGACCCAAGCCAATGGGCAGTTAAAGAGCCAAAATTGCCTTACGTCACGTAAGTAAAGTTGGACCGGTCGTACAGATACCTGTCTCACAGGGAAGTCGCTCACAGTGGAGTCTATAGGCAGGCCCCAAATGGACATTCTCCAAGATCATGAGAATCTACTGTATGACACTTGTGAGGCTGGACCCAAATGCCAGTTAAACAAGAGTACAAGTAATAGACAGATGAACTTATTCAGTAGCAAGCAGTTGATGCCCATACATTCATCACCTCAGTATCGTGTGATCTTCTTTTTTCAGTCCAATTGATCAGGTAAGCCACTTTTGCAGGATTGCTATTTGTAACCTCTTTATCTTCCCCACATGTCAGGATTGAATAGATAGTCCCAATCAACATATACCACGAATTTCTCGGTGGAGAAAGGCTTTCGTCCCTTTGTAAAAGTAGAGCTGCAGCTTCCAGGAAACAGTGCGATGCCTGCCAAAGCCATGGACTTCGACCAATCAGCTTGGTCCAGGAGCGCTCTCATAAAGCAGCACGTTGAGGTAATGTCTTCCAGATGAAATAAAAGATAAGTGAACTAGCAACAGCAAACAAACAGGAAGAATATCCCTTCAAAAGGGTCAATTTTTAATCAGTGATGACTCCACTGGTAACTCCATGAACAGATAGCAGTCTCATCACTGATGATTAGGCATGTGCAAAACAGCCTTTTCAGCCCAACACCAAAAAGAACTCACCTTCAAAGTGCAAGCCTCAAAAGAGTTTAATCTAATTAACTAACTGGTGACAACATGGTGTCAACATTACACGATGCTCTGACCACAAGAAAGCATCATTCATCCATTCATGTCCTCAGCCACCAGTACATTCCACACCCTGGGTTCCAATATTTTTCTTGCTTGCATAGGGTGAATCGCATCTGTTGCCCTATGCTTTTGTCCATCCATCATGCAGCAGTTATGAACAGTTCCAGGAGACACGGCAGCTGACTCTTGATCAGATTCAGATAACTGAGATTCAGACTGAGATCTGGGCTGGATCTCTGTTTTTTCCATCTTCGACAATTCAACAGTAATTAAGCACTATGTTGTGGAGTTCAGTCCTTTACACTGATGACTGGTATAAGCTCCAGCATGATCAACAACATGGCAGCTTTTTACACTTGGCCACAGGATTTGGAAACTGAGAGTAGCAGACCCCACCTGTCCACAGGATGGCAATTTGGCAACCCTCCCAATCAGCACATTCGTCCTATATAAAGCACTATCGTTGCCTCTATCTCCTCACAACTCACACTGGAAAATACAGCATATCACAAGGCATAAAATAGCCAGTGCCATGGCTGCTGTGAAGCATACCTTCAAAGTGCTTTCATGGCTCCTGCTCTTTGCACAACTGGCTTTTGCCAGCACCTCCAACTGCACAAATGCCACAGATGGGACGGAGACTGACAAACTGGGCGCAATGAAGCTGAAGCTGATCGCAATTGCATCCATCCTCACAGCTGGAGCAGCAGGCGTGCTGGTGCCGGTGCTTGGGCGCTCCATGGCTGCGCTAAACCCTGATGGTGACATCTTTTTTGCGGTCAAGGCATTTGCGGCTGGGGTCATACTTGCCACTGGCATGGTCCACATTCTGCCAGCAGCATTTGATGGGCTGACATCCCCATGCCTCTACAAAGTTGGCAGAGATCGGAATGTTTTCCCCTTCGCGGGCCTCATTGCAATGTCAGCTGCAATGGCCACAATGGTGATAGACTCACTGGCTGCTGGGTACTACCGCCGGTCTCACTTCAAGAAGGCACGACCAATTGACAACCTAGAGATACATGAGCAACCTGGAGACGAGGAGAGGACTGGGCATGCACAACATGTGCATGTTCACACCCATCAAACACAAGGGCATTCGCATGGAGAGGTGGATATCATTGGTTCACCTGAGGAGGCTGCAATAGCTGACACAATCCGGCACAGGGTGGTATCCCAGGTAAGAGCAATTACTTGATGCCCATTAGCCTCCCTCGCAAATAGTACTGAAAAGAGTCATATTGTTTGTTAATGCACGATAAAATCATAAAGAAGCATGAAAGGCATAACTTTAAATTGAATCAACGATACATTCTTTTTTCCATGAGTAGTGCACAGAATCAATGAAGAATGCAGCAATTTAGTGAATTAGATCCAAATATCTCATTATGATCAATCAGATATTTACACTGCACGGTAGATATATGTAATTTGCACACAAAGGCATAATGATATATTAATACTTCTCCCAAAATCAGTATAGTGCATCTAGTTTTGCTCTTTCAAATAACACAAGATGAAGAAATGGAGATTGGGACGAGGAGATTCATACCTATTAAGTGCGTGTTAATTTGTGCTTCAGATTATAATGTTCCTCTCCAGCCCAAGAATTGACTCTAGTGCACTTTTTCCTTTTTGAGATAACAAAATAAATATCTCATCATACAGGTCCTTGAGCTCGGAATTTTGGTGCATTCTGTGATCATTGGAGTGTCCTTAGGTACATCTGTGAGGTCATCCACCATCAGGCCTCTTGTTGGTGCCCTTAGCTTTCATCAACTCTTTGAAGGCATAGGCTTGGGTGGTTGCATTGTGCAGGTATATGTTTCCCCATAACCTACAATACCTGCATATATCTCACTGAAAATCTAACCATTCTCCACCTTTTGACTAAAATAATGATAAGCTACAGGGCAATTCCAAAACTCAGCTATCAGGAAATTTATACCAGTAAAACTCCAGGAGTGTGTTAAAACGAGAGGAAGTACACAGGGAGATATATCAAGTTGAAACAGAACAAATCTTGGACAGCAACATACCACATTATAAGCACGAACCATTACTAACCCTTTTTTCAGTAATTACAAAAATAAACATATCCCAGCATGGATTAATGATCAACCCGTGAACAGACATGTTGCAGAAGCTAAATCAAATAAATCTCAAACTTCATGTAAATGAACCCTGGTAATAATTGTTACTTCATAAGTTAAAGCAAGAAATAAAATTAAGAAGGAAAAATAAATGAACACAAAGGAGAAATAATTAATTTCATATTGTGTTTCACATCAATAAGAAAACTAACACCCTCTGGTTTCCACCTTGTTGCAGGCAAATTTCAAGTTAAGGGCAACCGTCATGATGGCAATTTTTTTCTCCCTAACTGCACCCATAGGTATTGCATTAGGGATTGGCATATCATCTAGCTACAATGGCCATAGCGCTACTGCCTTCGTTGTTGAAGGAGTTTTCAACTCAGCCTCAGCAGGAATTTTGATTTACATGTCATTAGTTGATCTTCTGGCCACAGATTTCAACAACCCGAAACTACAGACAAATACAAAGCTTCAGCTGATGACATATCTTGCACTTTTCTTAGGTGCAGGAATGATGTCTATGCTTGCCATATGGGCATAGATCTACAGACCATCAGAAAATGGTGTTTCCACCAGTATTCTCTGTTTGAGTTCAAGGCTAGATTGTATTTGTTCAAGAGTTCTCCATTTTCTCATAATAAGATGGCTCATGGTGAAGGAATTATCGTATTAATCCACAAGTTTTCCATTTTCCAATACAATATAGTCTCAGATGGTATTTTTGTACTTCATGAGATTACGTGATTAGTTAGCTACATCTGCATCCTTAGCTTACCGCAATAACCAGAAGAAACAGAGAAACTTTATAGTCAAACATTATGACCAACAGACAGGTACAAAGGTCCACGGCTCTACGGCTCTACGCAGGCTGACCATCATCCTTTAGGAAGAACACCAATTTAACAAAAGTTTAGGGTATAAGAGTTTGGATGCCCCACATAAAATCCCATCTATCCTTGCATCAAAGTTGCTGTCATGCCAAAAGAAAATGGAAAAACAGCAATTAAGAACCATACCAGCTTGGCAGCTCCAGCTTTCTAAGTAACCAATTTTTCTTCTTCTGGCATAATAATATTATAGCGCTAAATCGTCATTTAACAGACATAACAAGTTTGACCAGAGTTACTACAGATTACAATCGTGCACAGAAAAAATATCCATTGTACACTGAAGCAAACTATTCAAATATCACCTATTAACTATGTTGTTGGATTGTATCTCAACACAAGCCAGAATGGAACCACATTGCAGCATATGTATGTTCAAGGCATACACTAAATAGGATCTAACCAAATCACCAAAAAGGAACTAATACATAACCACCGGTAGTTTTGATGAGAATCCTAACCAAAATAACACATTGGACACAGTTTCCATTGTAAACAGATACAAGAGGTTCATCTTCAAATGGTTCCATAACCATAACCGTCAAGATTTACAGCGAAATCGTGAAATTTTAAAGGCCATGGTATTGTGTGGTGGCATAGCACAACTATTCCTCCTGAATAACATGCTCTTAACATACAGAAGACCCAAGCCAACATGCTACAGCTTACTCAACCTTCCCCTTCCCCTTGGAATCATCACTCACTTGAGAAGATGTTGGCTGGTTGATACTCGCTTTAGCATTCGCCAAGAAGGTGGGATCTGGCTGCGGCTCCTGGTGCGGAGTCTCCTTCATTGCCATGCATATGTAAAAGCCGATCACCAGATTGACTGATATGACGGCAAGGAACCCGCTGGCGAGTGTCTGCGCCGAGGATGACATCTGACTCACACCTGAACAAGGAAACATACCTATCGTTACCAAAACGAACTCATGTACTTCATTTGAACATAATAGATGGAACACACCATGCAGTAATGAGAACAGGAACAGCAGCCTAACCTGGAAACACCTGGTAGTAGAACCCATACACGATCGCAACCGGGGCCATCCACATCACCATGGATGCAACCGCGAACTTTGTGATCACTCCTGACATTGCTTCTCCTGATGGGAATGCTGGAATCAACATACAAATATCGCAGTTCAGCTGGAGCCCCCAAAGTAAGAAAAATACACTGCTTTTAGCGCCCGCGCGCACACACATAGCAAGCAAAACAGCAATTAAGTGTATGGATGGATTGCAGAACTGGAGTATACATATACATCTCAGCAAGGAAGATTTGGACTAGATCACTCGCAGCAAAGAAAGGATCCCGCGGAACAAGCTAGAGGATTTCTTACCGGCAAAAGACGAGGTCAGTTTAGTTTCCGACTGGATCTCCGCTCGACGCCGGCCCAGCAGGGGTGAGGACAGCGGCGGCTCCTCCAATCCTGGAAGAATCCCTTCCAGGCGGCGCTTCTCACTTGCAAAGGAGTAGACTCTGCACGGTGGCCGGAGGGGGTTCGAGTGTTCGACGCCGGAGACGGACGCGAGAAGACGAGCCGACAGAGGAGGGGAGCCGTCGATTGGATCGGAAGCTTCCAGGTGCGTGGTGCCTGCCACGCACAACGACGGGGAAGGTAACTGGGCCAGAGCTCAGAAGGCCGACTTCGGATGGGCCCAAAATTCCTTTGGGGCTAGCCCATTCTTTTTTTTTGATAAATTGGGGCTAGCCCATTCTTGTGGGGAAGCAGCCAGTCCGTTGGGCCGTCGGATCAGTTGCCGCGCCGACTTGCTGGTCTGGCTCCGGCCGCAGGCCGCTTTGTTCACCGGCGGCGCCGCGGCGGCCAACCGCCCCAACCCCAACCAAACCACCGAGCCGAAGAGAAGAAGAGATGCTGCTCCGCGTCGGCCTCGCGCGCAGCACCCGCCTCCGCGGCGGCGCCGTCTCCCTCTCCCTACCCCTCGCTCGGCGCCTCTCGTTCGAGACGCCGCCGCCGCCGCCCGATCCCGAGTGGACGGACACGGTGGAGTACCTAGACGAGTCGGGCGCGCTGCTCTCCTCGGCGCCCGGGGCGCGGCCGGCCGTGCCGGGCGCCGACCCCACCATCCTCTCCGGCGCCTCCGCGCACCCGCTCCCGCGCCCCGCCGCGGCGGCCCGCCTCGCCTCGCTCGCGCTCCGCCACCGCTCCGGCGCGCCCCTCTCCGCCGCGCTCTCCGCGCTGCCCTCCGCGCCCGACACCGCGCTGCTCCACCTCGCGGCCGCCTCGCTCCCGGCCTCCGACCCCGTCCCGCTCATCTCCCTTGTCGCATGGGCGCGCCTCCAGCCCTGGTTCGTCCCCTCCGACGACCTCTCCTCCCTCCTCGCCGCGCGTCTCCCGCCGGCCACCCACTCATCCGAGCTCCTCGCGCTCTTCGACGACACCCTCGCGCTCCCCGACCCCGCCGCCTTCCCCAAGACGTTCAACGCCGTCGTCTCCGCGCTCGCCACCCACGGCCTCCTTGAGCCGGCATTCTACTGCTTCAAGCGCCTCCGCGACGTCGGTTTCAAGGGCCTCGAGACGCCTGCCTACAACGCCCTCCTCTCGCTGCTGCTCACCAGGGGCCTCGCCTTCAAGGCCTTCGAGGTGCTCGACGAAATGGCGACCTCGGGCTGCGCCCTGGACGAGGGCACGTACGAGCTCGCTGTACCTGCGCTGGCACGCGCCGGGAGGATTGACGCTGCCCGCAAGATGTTCGATGAAATGAAGCTGAGGGAGGGAATTGGGCGGGCGCCGGCTGGCGTGTATTCTGTGATGGTGGACGTGCTCGCCAAGGCAGGGAGGCTTGATGCGGCCATGGGGATGTACAGAGAGATGGTGGCGGTGGGGCACTGGGTAAGCACAGCAGTGAGCACCGCCATGGTGGAAGGGCTGGTGAGGTCCGGGAAGCTGGATGCTGGGATGGAGCTTTGGGAGGAGATGAGACGGGGAGGGCTCCGACCAAGCTTTGGTTTGTACACCATGGTGGTCGAGGCCAATGCTCGGTCTGGAAGGCTGGACATCGCCGCCAAGTTGTTTGGGGACATGGAGAAGGCTGGTTTCTTCCCCACGCCGGCTACATATGCATGTCTGGTGGAAATGCATGCTTCAGCAGGGCAGGTGGATGCAGCAATGCGGTTGTATCACTCCATGGCAAATGCAGGGACAAGGCCAGGGCTTAGCACGTTTACAGCGTTGCTGACAATGCTGGCGAATAAGGGGCTGCTAGATTTGGCTGCAAAGGTGCTGCTGGAGATGAAGGCATCAGGTTTCCCGATAGAGGTGACCGCAAGTGACCTGCTGATGATCTATATCAAGGATGGATCGACTGACATGGCACTCCGGTGGCTACGGTTCATGGGCTCAGCTGGTATAAGGACCAACAACTTCATCATAAGGCAGCTGTTCGAGTCTTGCATGAAGACTGGGCTGTATGACTCAGCACGGCCATTGCTTGAGACATATGTTGCTGGTGCTGCCAAGGTGGACTTGATTCTCTACACATCCATCCTCGCCCACCTGGTGCGGTGCCAGGACGAGAGCAGTGAGCGGGCAATCATGGACATCCTGAGCGCCAGCAAGCACAAGGCTCATGACTTCATGTGTGGCCTGTTCACCGGTCCAGAGCAGCGTAAGCAGCCAGTGCTCTCGTTTGTGCGCGAGTTCTTCCAGGGCATCGACTACGACAACGAGGAGAGCGCGGCCAGGTACTTCGTGAACGTCCTCCTCAACTACCTAGTGCTCATGGGCCAAATGAACCGTGCCCGCTGTGTGTGGAAGGTCTCCTATGAGAACAAGTTGTTCGCCAAGGCAATCGTCTTCGACCAGCACATCGCCTGGTCCCTGGATGTCCGGAGCCTGTCCGTGGGCGCGGCGCTCGTGGCGACGGTGCACACACTGCACAGGTTCAGGAAGCGGATGCTCTACTACGGGGTCGTGCCGCGGCGCATCAAGCTGGTGACGGGGCCAACGCTGAAGATGGTGGTGGCGCAGGTGCTGGCGTCGCTGGAGTCCCCGTTCGAGGTGAGCAAGGTCGTCCTGCGTGCTCCTGGCGACTCGGTGCTGGAGTGGTTCAAGAAGCCGATCGTCCAGCAGTTCCTGCTCAACGAGATACCCTCCAAGGCCGACGTCCTCATGCACAGGCTCAATGTCATGTTCCCGAGCTCGGCGCCGGAGGTCCGGTCCCTGTCCATCCCAAGATCCCTTGGCATGTCTAGGTGATGGATGCCAGACTTTGTTGCTTGAACTGAACACAATCTGTAAGATGAAATGTATTTGTATACTAAATCTTTCGTCAAGCCGTGGGAATGTCCATCCATTTCTCTTTGTGCACAAGTACATTAATCCATAGCTCTTACACGGTTGGAATTGGATGGCTTAGATGGATTTGTGAACAGGAGACCTAGAGAAAATGCAAATGGTTCCTTCCTTCGAGTGAAGGCTCTGTTGCACAGGGCAAACAGTACAGTTGCATGTTCAAACCACAGCTTCTTTTCCCTTATTATCACACTAACACAATATATCAACGCATAACAGTATGCTTAGTTTCCACCCTTGGCACATTTGCGAATCAGAGCCGTAAGTCGTCGCTAGCTATAGGGCTGAAACCGGTGAGCTCGCTAGTCACGCCGCGACGAGGGTGTTGCCGACGTCGATGACGAAGCGGTACCTGACGTCGCCCTTGTCGAGGCGCTCCAGCGCATCGTTCACGTCCTCAGCACCGACCACCTCGATGTCCGCCGTCAACTCGTGCTTAGCGGCGAAGTCCATCATCTCCTGAGTGTCCTTGATGCTCCCCATGCAGCTCCCGGCCAGAGTCTTGCCGCCTGTGTGCTCAGAATATTGCAGCAATTCTCAGCATTCACCACCATGGAAGATCCTCAGATAGTAACATTGCTCAAAATGTTGTTGAACTGATCGAAATGTGCCGTGCTCAATTCTGTTGTGCTGATCTCTGCATAAACTGTACCAGAACTCAGAGACTGACTTACCAGCAACCAGAGAGAAGGCAGAGATCTGCAAAGGTTTCTCAGGCAGGCCAAGCAAGATCATCTTGCCCTGGGGCTTGAGCAGAGCGAAGTAAGGGTACATGGACATGCTTGCCGAGGCCGTGTTTATAATGCCATGCATTGTGCCCTTCGCAGCCTGCAAAAACACAGATCAAAATGGAGGCGTAAATACTCTGTTAAAGAAGATAGCATGAAGTATGAAAATAGCTTGTCTTCGATCATCTACATTGCATTGAGGCTCCATGAACCCAACCAAACTTTCCTTACCTTCATCTGACTAGCATCGCTGCTGACAACAAAGGCATCCGCACCAAGCTTCTCCAGAGCCTCCTCCCTCTTCTCCGGCGACGTGCTGACCACGGTCACCCTCATCCCAAACGCCTTCGCGAACTTCACCGCCACATGCCCAAGCCCACCAAGGCCGATCACGCCGATGTGCTTGCCCGGCTCGTTCAGCCCGTGGTACTTCATGGGGGTGTACACGGTAATCCCCGCGCAGAGCAGGGGCGCGCCCTTGTCGAGGGGCATGCCGTCGGGGAACCGGATGACGAAGCGCTGGTTCACGACGACCATGTCGGAGTAGCCGCCGTAGGTGACGGTGCCGTCCCTGTCTTGGCAGTTGTAGGTGAAGACGATCTTGGAGCAGAAGTTCTCGAGCCCTTCCTCGCAGCTCTCGCAGGACTGGCAGGTGTTGGCCATGCACCCGACGCCGACCTTGTCGCCGACGTTGAACCTCTGCACGTTCTTGCCGACCTCGGTGACCAGTCCGGCGATCTCATGCCTGCATCCATGAACACGCATTACTTGACGTGCTCGGAGCAACTAATCAGAATCGCCTGTTGAAAATGAGAGCAGTCAATTTTAGATGGACTCATGCCAGGTTGGTACCAATTGCCATTATCAGGTTCAGAGATTCAGAGTGGATATCATGCAAGGATGCAGTGCTGTGATGAAATGATTGAATAAGTTTTTTTTTTGTTAAGACGTGACAACACAGTTACCCAGGGACAACTGGGAAGATGGCGGTCCTCCACTCATTCTTGACAGTGTGCAGGTCAGAGTGGCATATCCCGCAGAACAGTATCTGTATAGCGACATCGTCATCTCCAGTTTCCCTGCAAAATGGAAAGGTGTTAAACATCTTCTCATGTAACAAATAAAGCCCACTCTGCTTATCTGCCTGATCTATTCGAAGGCTTAAGTCAGAAAACACATGTTTATCACGTGCTGCATGGAACATTATTATAGTATACTTCAGCCTTCAGAGTTGAAATTTCCTCACAGAAAGGGAGACTATTTAACCATGTTCAACTGAAAATCTTCCATGGCTATGTTTCTAGACTGAAAAGTGGGCAACAATGAAGCAAAAAACTCAACTCCAAATAAACCCAAACAGAAAATGCAAATGCATCGTTACAGTAATAGCAGCCTAGCAGGAGCCCAGCTGGCATAAAGGAGGCAGGCAGCCATTTCATAGTGTAAAAAAGAAAAGAAAAGAAGGCATCATTCTATATGAATATCAACATACGGCCCACATAAAACTCTCCATGTGCATCGGGCCCTACGGGTTGAATGACATGATCCAGCATATCCTTCCATGCACGGACCAGCGCTTGTGATGAACATTTATTTATTTACTTACTATAGGAGGAGGTCTCCAGAAGGCAAGCTCGGAGCTGAGAGGACGTGGTGACTGCGATGGTAGCAACCAGAAACCAGAAAGGGCTGCACAATGAAGCCCTTGTTTACTTCACCCCAACTCCTAACTTTGGCACTATGCAAAAAGAAAATTTCCTATCACATCAAACTTGCGGTACATACATGGAGTACTAAATGTAGGCGAAATTAAAAACTAATTGCACAGTTTTGTTGTACTTTGCGAGACGAATCTTTTAAGCCTAATTAGTCAATGTTTGGATAATAATTCACAAATACAAACGAAACGATACAGTGTGCTACAGTGTTGTGACAGTAATTTGGCACCTCCAAACTTTGGCAACTAAACAAGGCCGAAGAGAGGGGGAGGGTAGCTGCAAGCAGCAGGCTCCATAAATTCCTGCAGGATCGGAGCAGGAGTGGCGTTGTCACCATGTATTGTATTGATGCGCCAGCCAAGGATTTTATGAGAGGGTACAGGCCGTGGAGATCTGACCAGATCTGTGACCGCTTTAAGTGGCATGCAGTTGTGGATGATGGAGGTAGAGCATGCAACTCGTCAGCTCGATCTTCCGAGCCATCACCAGTTTACCACTGACCACAACACGTTCGACTACAAATCAGGGGTGATCGTGTTGTTTTACTGGAATCATGCATTCTGGACTGAAGGATTTTACTGTGCGTGGTTTATCTGCGAAAGAAGGGTTCAAGCTGAACTGAAACACGTATCTGGAACTGTAAGCGCGCATAATCCTTGGGAACAAACAGCTGCTGCTATTGATTGTGATTTTTTGCACATGAGCACATACAAGGTCATGTGGCATGCATTTCAGCATAAAACTGTATTCCGATGCTCACCCACATTTAACTTGATAAAAAACAGAGAAAATCAAAACTAGAAAGATGGCATTCTCCGTAAGAATTTTGATATTTTAGCTTCAAAATCTACCCTACCCATGAACAGGGGCCCCAACCACTACTAGAACAGGCCCCAGAACTTGAAATTCAGGTACGGTGCAGATCGACACTAAGCTAACAACAATCCAAAACCTCAGGTACGTGTAATAACTCCGCGAGGCTCTACTCGCCCCATCGCTTTGTTAATCCTGCGTTGCTGCCGTTGCACCTCAGCTGCAAGCCAAGCTAGATTTAACCGCAAGGGAATGCACGCCAACATCCACCAACGGCGAGATTAATTACACCCGGTTCCATGCCTGCTGGGCTCTATCAACCGGAGATCGGAAAAGGATCCAGCAACCGCAAATTGGAGGAGGCACTGGCACTAGCACTAGCACTAGTGAATCAGAGGGATCGACCAGGAAGGCAGGAAGCGCCCAGCTACGGCCACCAGCAGTTCACCACCCACGAGAGCGCGCAACGCAAGCGTACCTTCGCGAGATGCGGATGGGGGTGACGCGGCCGGAGGCGTCGTGTGCCGCGAGCGCCAGCGCCCTCCGCGGGTGCTGCTCCGCCTCCGTCGGTGCCATTGCTCCGCGCCGGTGACTTGACGGTTCCCGGAGGAGGTGGTGGTGGGCTGCCTGGACCGGAGAAACAGAGGGAGCTGGAGCGGTAGCTCAGCTGCAGTGCTGCGAGTGGCGGCGGAATCGGGTGGTTCCTCTGACTAGAGTTGCCGCTCTCTTCTTTATAGCGCCAGCAACTCCGTCCTGGTCGCGTCGGCGTTCGCGCCACGACGGCGGGAGCACGACGCCAGTGTCAGGCTTTGGGCCCGTCTAGAACTCATGGTCCGGTAAACAGTCCGAGCCCACAGAGGAGAGACCCAGCCACCTCAGGCCCAATTTCTTCCATTGGAGGCCCATCCAGAGCCCATTTATAAATATAACTCATTCTCCTCTTCTCCCTCAGCAACTCGAATCACCAAACCGGAGAGATCAAACAGGCGGAGTCGACGAACACCCTCACCTCCCCGGATCTCTTCCCACTCGCCGCAGAACCGCCTCCGCCGCGCCGCGTCGCCGCCGCCGACCGCCGCAACTATGGCCACCCCGGACCTGCTCTTCAACCTGCGGAACCTCTTCTACCTGGGCGCCTACCAGGCGGCCATCAACAACAGCGACGTCCCGGGCCTCGACGCCGACGCCGCCGCCGAGCGCGACGCCATCGTCTTCCGCTCCTACATCGCCCTCGGCTCCTACCAGGTGCGAGCGAATTGATTCGGTGTCTGGTCCAACCCCCAGCTCGCCGCGGTTTGCTCTGGCTCTGATCGCGCGTGCCTCTCCTGTGTTTCGTGCAGCTGGTGATCAGCGAGATCGACTCGTCCGCCGCGACGTCGCTGCAGGCCGTGAAGCTGCTCGCGCTGTACCTTACCGGGGACAAGGTTAGCGCGCTGGATCTGACCTATATCGCCTCTGATCTGTTCCTGATTGTGCTCTGCTGGTTTGGATCTGGGTCGTCGAGTTGGGGATCGTTGTATATAGTTGGGTTAGATCTGTCGCTGCTATAGTGAGTAGTATGATCTGGGGTTAGATCTTATGCATCATGTGCACTGCTAGGGGCTAATGACTGATGAGTTCGTTGATTGATTGCTAGCGCCATTTCTATTGAAAGCATGAACAGGTTTGCGCAATGGGTATTTTGGCCCTCTGTTCGGTTTGCGTTCTGAAAGTGGTTTTGATTTCAGTAGTTTATATCATTTGTACACTACTGGTACAAACTGCCCTCTCCTACCTCCCCTTCCCACTACGGGGTAGGGTTGATCATGTTGCTACTGGTTACAATATAGCATTGAAAATAAGATTCAGTTAAAACTTCCTCAACACTATCAGCCTTTCAGGTTTGTTAGTGTGGGACATGCACTGGGCATTTCAAATTGTTCGTGCAACCTGTGCCTGCATATGAGCTCTCGTCCGATGATATGCGTTGCATATGGCTTTGACTGTGTGTAGTCCACCTAATCATATTCTCAGGGGGGAAATATAAATGGAACATTTAATTACAAATTGCAGACCTCTTTTTTGTATAATTTTTGGGAAATTAAGACACATTTAGCTCGTGATCTTGACAATAAAGTTTCAAAAGATGATGCAATGCTACCAAAGAAAAATCTGGAAGCATTACTTCTTTGCAAAACCCATAACGTTACCATATAATGTAAATTATAGATTAGATCATGTGATATTTCTTGAGGCAGTTATTACCATAGATAATTATTTTCGCCACACAAAAAGCATTGCACATGGTCGATTGACAACTGATGATGGCCTGTTTGCTTGCATCAGTACTTTGTGCAATTATTTGGCTTTCTTAATGTTATTTATAGTAATGAGATAGTAATTCAGGTGGCATGTGTAATTTCTGTGCATGTATGTGTATGTGTTTCGCAGTTTAATGGCGCTAATGTTTAAGTCTTGTATTTTTCCTTTCCATCCAGATGGTCTAAATGCCTTTTATTTTTTTTTCCTGTCCAATTCTGAAGGAAGGTGCAATCTCCAGCCTCAAAGAATGGTTGAGTGATTCAGCAATTGGGAGCAATCCTGTTCTGCGATTGATTGCTGGAATTATATTTATGCATGAGCAGGACTACAATGAGGCTCTCAAGCACACGCACTCTGGAGGAACCTTGGATTTGTATGTGTACCTATTTCCTCCATCCTTTGATGGTTTAGTCTTTCAGTATTGAACTTCTCCGACTTTTGATTGCCATAGGCGATGCAAAGGTTTATTTTGTGTGTGGTATAAAACTGAAAATCTTACTTTGAAAAGGTAACTTTAAATACTACTGTTTCTTTCACAGTGTTTGTTACCTCATTCCTGTGGTTGGAAGTTTTTCCTGTGCTTAGTTGCTCCTGCTTGACTGCTTCTAGCCTTCCATGACTAGATGTTCTTTATGGTTGTCTTGTTGAAAATGTGATGGTTTAGCATTGGGCCATTTAGATGTTCATTTTTTGTAGGATCATTGATAGATTCTATTCTTTTTTTGGTGTGCTATGGTTGTCTTATTTTGACATTGTTATTTTTTTTGGTAAAATTTACTGTGAAGCTTTGAACCTCATTTGCGTCTAGCGTCCATCAAACTTAATGCTGATAGTTGATGGGACACTCGTTTGGTTACAGGCATGCATTGAATGTCCAGATCTTCATTAAGATGCATCGTTCAGACTATGCTGAGAAGCAACTGAAGATCATGCAACAAATTGATGAAGACCATACACTGACACAACTAGCAAACGCATGGTTGGACATTGCTGTTGTAAGTAATTTCACAGTCCAGTGTTATTAAATACTGAAGTTTCATCTATGCATCTTTTACCGGGGACAATGTGCTTAACATCATTTTAATCAATGGTGCAGGGTGGCTCTAAGATCCGTGAAGCTTATCTCATATTCCAAGACTTTGCTGAAAAGTACCCAATGACGGGGATGGTTCTGAATGGGAAAGCAGTTTGCTGTATGCACATGGGAAGCTTTGAGGAGGCCGAGACTCTATTGCTTGAAGCATTGAACAAGGTTTGCAATGATTGCCCACCTTTCCACCAATGGAAACTCCAAAACACGCGGCACTTAATTTTTTATTTTATTTGGAAATGTGTATGGGTGTAGTTTAATGATCATCAATATTGTTTAACCCTCTTTTCTGTTATTGTAGGACGCAAAAGACCCTGAAACTCTTGCCAATCTCATTGTATGTAATCTCCACCTTGGTAAACCATCATCACGATTCCTCAGGTATGATTGTGTATGCTTTTTCATTGACTCATTACGTGATTGTGTATGCCTTCTCTTGTGAATTTGAACTAATCCAGTAAATTCACATTAAACGGATCTAATAGTCTTTGAAATATACGATCTGATGATTGTACGCTGATCGTGCATATCATATCTTGAGCCATTATTAGCAAACAATGTTTCTCTTTAATATAAATGACTAGCAAAGCTGCAAGAAAAACAAGATTGTAGGATTAATGGTTCTGTCAACTTTGTATTAAGCTTTGTATTTAGAGGCTAGCATTCTAGTGCAATATTATATTCTGTTACACAAAAAGCTGTGACCTGGGGTTTGGGCTTCAGGGTGTTGCAACGTGCTGGGAGTAGGACCACAGGGACGTTGTCGTGAGATATTTTTCCATTTGATGAATTCATCTGTTCTAGTCTCATGCAGCACAGCTGTGGCTTTTGGCCTCTGATCCTGATTTTGCATATCTGGGATTAACATCTTACAGCCACTTGTTCCTGATCTCATGTATCCTGACAAGGTCCCCACAGCAACTTGAAACTGACCTATGTTGGCTGTGTTTACCAGTCCAATTTTTGGTCTACGCGCATTCAAGAAGACTATTCCACTTGCTTTACATGCCACCTATATAGTACGAAAAATAAGTGGTTGGGTATCATGCTAGGATCCTCTATTGCCTTAGAGGGGTGTTATAGATCACTTATGGACACTCTTCATCAAATTTAATTCACTTAGTGATTTATAAAATATTCAAGACACAGAAGATTGATATGTTGAAAGGCCGAGGGAAAAATCTAGACCATAGGCACAATGGATAGATTCATTTTCACCATTTCCTGGTGCACCATGGATGTTATAAATAGAATTTTCCTTGCTTCGTTTTGGTGTTCAGAAACCTGCTCAGTGATAAACACACACTTTTGATAGCCGAAAC